>NW_027526245.1:15375466-15964899 GCF_048455015.1 Haemaphysalis longicornis
GGCGAGTAAAGATGTTGTTTCCCCCCCCCCCCCTCCTTTTTCACGTTTTTGTCGAGCCCGCGAGGGTGTTGTTGGTGTGGTCTCAGATTGCGCGCACTGCGTATCCCCTTCTGAAAGCGGTGCTGCGACAGTCATTTTCACCTCCGCGATTACGCAGGTTTGTTCGGCGGTATTTTTCCCAAACCCAGGAAATTGGAGAACAGCGGGTCAACAAAAAGGGCGCGCTGCGGCTCGCCGAGCCAGTTCCAGACTTTATCCTAAACGTGAGAGCACGGCGGTCACTAGCCCTGCCACAGGCAGACGGCAGCCGCGACAGTAACAAAGAACCGATGGCCATCTTCAACCTCGGTCACAACTAAAGCCCCTCAATTGCGTGCACGGCCGCTTTTTACGTGGGCGGCGGCTGCCCGGAGCAGTGTATAATCAGGGTCTTAATTTAGCCACAACAACAGCAATATGCTGCAAGGACAGAAGCGCCCATGCCTTTGAGAAGCTCATGTTCGAAGTGTCAACACATAAAAGAGGCCTAAAATTGTAAGTCCTTATCTTCCATTGATTTTTCCTTGCATGATCACTGATGTCTTTTGACGATGGAGGCTGCTGTGCCTTAAGCTGTGCGGTGTAGATCAATTGATCACTTCCTAAATTTACACGATGTTACAGTACCTTTGTGTCTTGACAAAAAATGTGTATCTCGTTTTATTTCGAATGCAATATTTGCGTTTGAATTGGACGCTGAAAGAAGTGCCCACGGTGACTTTGAATGAAGGAAAACGTTAATTCAACTCGTATAAACGCCTAAATGTTTTATTATGCACAATCTTGGAGAGGGATTAGTTCTCGCTGCAGTTTTAGTAGTTTGCTTTTACAGGGACACAACTCCATGTGGGGTATTCCCGTTATCGCATGGTGTGCCCGTTATCGGGACTTTTGTCACCGCGTTTCATACCAACGCGTGCATCCACTGCTGCACCCAACTTTAAAATCATCATGCAGCGTGCGTAAGTGAAGGACATTCGTAATCGTGGCGCAGAAAGGAACGTGCCGTTGTGGTAGCGCTTCCCCGCCTTCGAAGTTCTGTGTGCGTACATGTACCGTTCTTTGAATGCTCAATCGGTCTTCCATGACAACAGAATTTCGTAATTAAACAGAGAGAGAGAATGGTTTAATGATACTGACGAGGTTTGTACAGCAAAGAGCCTGACATGCTACGTCAGGTGAAAAATGAAACGATTGAAAAAAACAAAAAACAAGAAAAGAAAAATAAAAGCAAGAAAGAGAGATAGAAAGAAGGAAAAATCAGAAAAAGAAAAAAGTGTGGTAACAATTGGAGTCGCAAGCAAGTTCAGGAGTTTGGTAATAAAAGAAAATGTTGAAGTATACTCGAGGAAATGTTCGCTTCAAGTTGACAGAGTTCTGAGATCACGGAGTAGTCTCGCGGGTAGGCGGCACATTCAGCGTTACCATCGCAGCCATGACGAAGACATACACACGCGAAATGTTCACTTTGACATTCCACAGAGGTTAAGAGTTTTAAGATGAGGAACGTGGTTCTATATCACACGTATCACCGATGTTCACTACTGTTAAAGAGTGTTGACGAGACCTGAACTACGGAGGAAGCTGAGAAAGGCTTTCGTCACACGTGAGGCCATTTTAGCAGATGACCAGGGGCCAAGCACATCATGCAGCGTAAGACGTGATGTGGGTAGTTTGCCCAAAGTCACTGTCAAGGAGAGTCTGGGTGTATCGTATCGCCTACACACACAGATGACATAGTGGACGTCTTCTGGACAATGGCAGTCTTCGCACAAGGGTGAGCTGGTCTGCTAAAGCTTAAAACGGAAAAGGCGTGTGTAGGCGACGTTCAAACGTATGCGGTGTATTACAGCTGCGTCGTGCTTGTTGAGACCAGGCGGTAACTGGAAAGTACATTCTGGGTCAAGGGAGTAGAGTGGTGCATATATGGAGCAGCCCATATGGAAAGCTGTACCTGCCGCCCAACATAAGACGCCAGTGCAGCCGCATCTTTCCTGGAGAACGGTACGGCCGCAATAGGAACCTCGTGATTGTGAGCCTGGAAAGCTGTAGCGTCTGCTGTTGAATTGCCTGATACACTGGAATGAGCCGGAATCCACTGGAGTTCCACGAGGTGGTGAGCACTGACGGCTTGGTAGTGTAAAACGCGAATGTCCCAGTGTAGCTGTTGATTAGGAAACGACTGAAGGCATTGAAGGGGCGCACGGGAATATGTAAAAATTGCCCATTGATTGGCTGGCTGGGTGGTGATGTATTGAAGAGCCGCACGTATCGCGGCGAGCTCAGTCGCTGTAGATGATGTCCTGTGGCTGAGTTTTTTGGAGATCGTGGTTTGCGACGCCGGAATATAAACAGCAATTGTTGAGGAACCTTCGGTGACTGAGCCATCAGTATATATGTGGGTATGGCTGGAAGGGGAAAATCTGCTCTTCGCCTGATTCCTGGCACGGTTGTGTGAATACTCGTGGGTGGGAGCAACCATAGTGGGTAGGAAGGCAGAGATGGGGCCTGGTATTGTTGCGGCAAGAGGTCTTCCAGATCTGGAGCATAGGTCTCAGTCAATGGGTGGTTTGGTTGTCTTGTCACAAACCGTAAACCCGCACGAAGCAGTTCCTGTTTACGCAGTGCCATCGGCATCAAACGTCGACATTTAATGATAGTCCCCACAGTGGATGTCGTTTTTGGACGCAAATACACACCCGCAGTATGCGCGCCTGCATGCTTTCTAAAGCCTTTAGATTTCCTGCTGAAATAGGAAACAAGGCAGGCAGGCTGTAGCGTAGTAGACCTTCGCAGAGTGCGTCGTATAGACGAAGAAGCGAGCATACTGTGCAGCCGCCAGAGTTGCTAGAAAGCATTCGGAATATGTTGAAAAATGATGGGAACTTTTCCTTCAAACTTCGAATGTGTGGTGTCTATGCCAATAATCTGTCAAATGTAACGCCAAGAAATTTGTGATTTGCGACGTACGGTATTGGGATTCCCATTACAGTGAGCTCATACCGTGTAACGTCTCGCTTCGTGAAAGCGATTGCCGCTGATTTTGTAGCGGAGATTTCGAGACCTCGCGCCGCAAGGAACGTTGAGATGGAATCTATTCCCCGCTGAAACCTCGCACGGAGCACACGCCGATTGCGCCCGGAGCACCATAAGCAAATGTCATCTGCGTATAGGGAAATCGCGACAGGTCGTGGCAAACACTTTTCGATTCCGATGAGGGAGATATTAAAAAGTGCTGGGCTCAATACTACACCTTGCGGAACGCCACGAGTTACGCTGTGCTTCTGTGTGTCGCCGTCAGGGGTGGTCATAAAGAGGGTTCTGTCGCTGAGATAATTCGACAGCCAGTCATTCATACGGCCTCCAATACCTAGCAAATTCATTTGAAAGCGGATAGCGTCATGCGTGACCGAGTCATACGCAGCCTTGACGTCCAAAAACACCGCTATGACGGTGTTACGCTGTGCTTTTTCGCGCTTGACACAATTTGCAAGGGCGATAACATTATCAATACTGCTCCTGCCCTTTCGGAAGCCAGACATCTGTGGCGGGTAAACATTTCTGTTGGTGAGGTCCCAATCCAATCGAAGCAGCACCATTTTTTCCATGAGCTTGCCTACACAGCTGAAAAGTGCAATAGGTCGGTACGACTGAAGGTCTGTTGGATCTTTGCCTGGTTTTATTATTGGCACAATGCGAACAGTCTTCCAGGTGGGCCGAAGGCGACCAGTCATCCAGGATTGGTTGAAAATGTCCAGGAGAAATCTCTTCCCGGCATCCCCTAGATGAGCGAGTGCAGTGTAGGTTATGCCATCTGAGCCAGGGGAAGAAGACTTGTTAACCGATGATAAAGCCATGACGAGTTCCGACAGGGTGAATGGGTCATCAATAAGAGGCTTTTTATCGGATGGGCGTCAAATATCAGGGAGCGTAAGTATCGTAGGTGACGTTGATGCAACCGCAACTTTTCTACAGAACATCTCTGCCACGTCTAAGATTGTGAGCTTATTGCGCGGTGAAATCGAATTAAATGGGTGGAGACACGTCGGTGGTGAGCGAAGACTTTTGACCAGACTCCATATTCTGGTAAGCGGCTTCCTGGGGTCCAACGTTGAGCAGAAGGATGTCCACTCACGCTTATCTAATTTGCACATGTGGCGCTGAATGCGCTTCTGCAGGCGTCTGGATGCTCGAATGTCCTCAGGTGCCAAAGTTTTGCGCTCGCCGGCGTATGGTACGAAGCCTTTCAAACTCTGCGTCGGCGACGTTGTATGACTTGGCTAATATGAAAGTCTTCGTGCTCCTTTTTCGCGCCCTAGCCATCGTGCTTACGAAGTCATCGTAGCACAACACTGAACAAAGGCCCTCTTGGATTGCTGCGGCGAAAACATCCCAGTTGGAGAATCGGACCTGATGTTTTGGATGACCTCCTGGAACACCATGGAGTGTTATGTAAGTAGGCAGGTGGTCGCTGCCATGGGATTCAATGTCCACAGACCAGCTTATTCTGGAAAGCAGTACAGAGGAAACTACAGTGATGTCGAGAGCACTTGAAACTCCTTTGCGGAAAAAAGTTGGTTCCCCGGTATTAAGTACAGCCATACCGTGCTGGTAAGCAACATCTAATAAGCACTGTGCTTTGATTGTCATTTTACGGCTGCCCCATGACGGGTGATGCGCATTGAAATCACCAGTGAGTATATGCGGAGGCGGCGTGGCACGAAGGATACCCTCCAAACGGTCGCTATCTAACACCTTTCGGGGTGGTATATAGGCGGCAATGACGGTGAAAGACAGGCCTTCAATTTGCACAGTGGCTGCTACGTATTCGTTTGCCGAACTTGGCGTCACATTATGGTGTATCATGGTAAGGTCACTTCTCAGAGCTAGGAGTACTCTGGTTGATAGCAAATCAGTTTTGGAATGGAACACTGTGTATCCTGAAAGTCGTACGTCTTGAGATAGGCGTGATTCCGAGATTGCTATAACAGGGAAGCGATGCCTGTCTACAAATCTGCGGAAATCTGGCAGACGTGAATGCAGGCAACCCGCGTTCTACTGAAAAATTGTGGCTGTATTGCGAATTTGTTGCATTTTAGGAATACTTGCTGGAGTTGTAACCCCTACAGCCATTGAGTGAGGAAGCGAACTGCAGAGTCGATGAGTGTCATAAGTGCGGCAGCTTCCGGCGAAGAAAACGAAGCCAGGAATGTACGCATGGCCTCCGGAACAAAGTGAATTATGGAGCTTAGTTTCCCGACCCCTTGTTGATTGGAGGTTTCTGAGCGACTTTTAAGATTCGTACGAGCTGGCGATTTTGAAAGTCCGGCTTCAGTAGTATGTTCGGCAGTATGAACAGTAGTTAACTTTGCTGTTGGCGAGGGTAGAGCTCCGGCTGGGGTTGGAACCGGGAGTACAACTGGTGATATATGCGAAGTTGTGTCAGACGGTGCAGCTGTATAGGCGGCTTCAAAAGGAGGCTGTGGTGCTGGAGCTCCCGTATGAAGTTTCTCCGACTTCGCGCACTCACGGACCGGTAAAGGTGGAAAATCCTTGTCCATATCAACGGAAGCGTATCTCTCGGGCGTTTCCATATTCCAATTTAGAGTATGTTTTGCTATTGTGCTCCAGTGATGTTGCACAATCGCCTTGGCTGACTTGTAATCAGTTTTATTGGCCGTTTTCACCCTTGTGATAGCATTTTCCTTACGGCGAACTGGACAGCTAAGAGACGTAGACTCGTGCTGCTTAGTACAGTTGGCACACCGAGGATCATTAACGCCACAGGTGGAGCGATCATGATTTTCCGCACATCGGGCGCAGCGCATGGTAAATGTGCATGCCGCAGCCACATGGCCGAAACGTTGACATTTGGTGCATTGTCTGGGCGTTTCACTATTCAAAGACGCGGTACCGTGTGTAGCCTATAATAACGTGCTCCGGCGTAGATTCAGTAGCGAAAACAATAAGCACGCTTTGTGATTTTTGTCCTAATCTTCAGATGGAACGAATAGCAACCCTCTGACGCAAAGCGTCAGCGATGTGCGAGTCTGATAAATCTGTGACCACACCCCTAATCACACCCATACCGCAGTTTCTGGGGTGAGGCTGATAAGCGTGAACTGGGATCTTTGCAATAGTAGTAATCTTTAACAGACGCTCCGTGAAAACACTATTGCGTGTATCAACAACTAGTAGGTTCAATCTGTAGTTTGGTCGTACTTGAAGTACTGCACCAGGAGCCACGGACTCCAAAGCGCTTTTCACAGCAAGAGGATTGAAACGGGTGATAAGCTTTGAGGGGTCTGTGGGTTTTATAATCACAACGAGACCACGTCTGGAAGGATGGGGAGTTACGTGATTTTCGGCGACTTGCTGACACTGTGAGGAGTCGCGACGGCGCTTATTCGGGAGTGGACAGAATTTGTCAGATTCTTCGGAGTCCGAGATGATGTCACTATCTACCGGTGGAAAAGCGGCACATGATGCTTCTGGTAGCTGCGGTTTTGCAGCAGGTGACGTTTGGTTCGAAGATGCAGAAGTCACAAGTGAGCTTACTGGACAAGGAGGTAATGGTAGCCCACTGGATTCAGAAGTACGGCTGATAGGCGCGTAGGCACCCGGCTGTACTGGAAGAGGTAGTAGCAGTGAAGCGGCAGCCACTGCGGGCTGGTGGTCATCTCCAGCAGTTGGTGATTGATTGTGAGGCGGGCTAGGCAGCACGCCTGCTGGCTGCACGCCTTCCGCAGGCTGCATAAGCGATGCTCACAGTGCCGTCGCAGCTGGTTTACATCTTGAAAGATAGCTTCGAGTCGTTAAATCAGAGAGACAACAAAAGAGGCGGACGCTTCTCTGCTTCTTCCTCCTCTCGTAATTAAAGGGGCCCTGAAAGGCATTTTGAGCACACTAAATTGACTAGCGCAATCGTTAGATTGGGTCGTCAACATCATCTGTGCCAAGTAATACTCTTTTACGCGCAGCGGAAAGCTCACACTTTTGTTGCAAAGTTTGTCGCTTTTTTCTCACCCTTCCCTTCGTGTTTTTGGACGCCGCCATCTTCACATGTCTACGTCATCGATTCCCAGATGTTCGTCATGAGCTAGACATCCTGCTATTGGGCGACTTTTTCACGCACTTCCGGCAAAGAGATGAGTCGTCTGCTCAGCGTCGGCTCGCCAGCTGATCTGCCAGCGGAGTGCCGGAGTGCTTGGACATTTTACGACAAACGAAACAATTGTAAACAAACGCTTAACCGTTTGTATTGAATGCAACAGGGCCATAACACGACATGGATATTCTCTTACTTGAGTACGTCCCATAAAGAAAGCGTTGAAGCCCCGTGGCACTTCTTTCTTGCAATCGCAGAGAACGCCCTGAGCCGAATGCCCGGGTTTGACGCATACATTTGATTCAACTTCCAAACAATCCAGAGATGCGTTTCGAACGAACACAACGTCACAACATGCGTTGCAAGTCCGAACCGCGATTGACAGACGCTGGATTGCCTCCTCCTGCCCCTCGTAAATTCGGCACCCACCTCGCGCGCGGTTTGCGGGGACGAACAGCAAGTCACTTAACTCTGGGGCACAAGCCGAGATGGCTTTTAGCCACGCACACTGCACATACCCCATGCGAGGTTGAGTCGTACGCCGCTCGAGAAAGATAATCCAGACCATGGGAAGCACTATCCACCTGCAAAAGCACAACGTCGCATTTCATCGCGAAACAAAGGCGTCCACAACACACACACCATCGCCTCCTGTAATGCCAAACGCATCTCGCACTTCCAAATGAGAGTGAGTAGTATGCCTGCAGTGCCCATATGCCGCGAGGTGGGGCCCCAAGCTGAACCGGGATCACGCAACCGTAACTGACTTCTAGAGCGGTTTGTGCCTTGTTGCCAGGGCAACCGATGTTTGATATTGTCAAAGAAATGGTGCTCGCTTCAGCGCTAGAAAGCTCAGAGCCGCGGCGGAGCATGTTTTGCCAACGTTGCCGCTCTCCACCACGCGTCGCCCCAAGCTGAACTGGCGTTTTGTGCACGGGTTCTGTATCGGTTTAAAATGTCTTTTTCAATGCCGCCGGCAGGAATTACCACCGCGACAAAATAAGACCCGGCACCAGCGGGGCCACATCTGATACGGCGCTTTTTGGATAAACAGTGCGCTGTGCATCCAAGGGAGCGAGCGCACAATCCTCCCCGTGCGGCTGCGAGTTCGCCGCCGATAAAAAGTCACGTGCCGCCGATAGCAAAGTTCTGCAGCAACGTACACCGCGAAAGGGCAAGGCCAGGCCGCCGCACACATGCGGCCAGATTTTTCGTTCGCTTTTCCAGCCTTGAGCGGAGTGCGGGATTCATGGTGTCAACAAAGCTTGCATGCCCGTAGCAGACGGCAGTTTGAGCACCGCAATAGCGGAAGTACGTCACCGCCGAGGAGCGCAGCATCATGGGAGGGAAGGCTCGCGCGCCGTCAACAGCGGAGAGTACGTTGAAACGAGGAGGAAACGCGGCTCGGCGATAACGCGCGGTTTTTGATTAACGATTTCTCAGCTAATACTCATCGCTTTAACGAAATTCTTGCGGGAGGAGATTGCTAATACATTGCTTTATTTGGTTACATGTACATCCACGCATCGGCGGAAGGTATTTCAGGACCCCTTTAACCAAACAGGCTACAGACTACAGGCCCTATCAAGAGCACCAGCACACCTCCACCGCACCCCAACCCCACCCCACCCTCCCCACATACGGGTGAGCGCTAATGTGATTCTTTCTGCCTGGATCCGCAACTGTTACGTATACATTCTAAAATGTCCAATGTAGGGGAATTTGAGCAATCGTCAGCATTGCTTAATAACCAATATGACCGAGGAATTATCACTGTAAAAAACGGCCATTTTTAGCAATATCATGTTTGACAGCAATATCATGTCGTAGCCTGAAAGGTGGACATCACGGTCGCTGTCAACCAAGGCAATACTGCAACTGTGCCATTACTGTCTGTTTCACGCTGAAAAACGGCAGTATGTAGCATTTATGTTTGGGGTCCATGCAATTACGCATGTTTTCTTGGTTGACTCCAGGAAACAGAAGCGTCGCACCACGCGCGAAGGTGATGCTAGCTCTACAACTGCCCAATGCTCCGTTCTCTGGTGGACCAAGGAGCTTCTCAACATAATTTCCATTTCCCGAGTCTCTAACGAAAACTACAAAATTCCTGTACGTCCTATACATTCCAGAGCCGCCCATGCTCATACACTGAAGAGGCTGTTTTATCGTTTAGCTTTAAAACCCGTTGTGTGTACTCGGCTGAACAATGACAGCCCACGAGTCAGCTAAAAAGTATGTCCTTTAAAGTTTCTAATCGAAATGGTAGGACCCCATTATAACTCCTTCCTCATCACTCACGACAAAATTCAGAACACAGCGATATTTTCCTCAACTTGCACAGAGCATGCCTAACCACAGAGTATGGCCGACACCGCCGTCTTTGCGTTATTATTTTTTCTTGCTGAATTTAAAGCTCGATAAAGCATTGAATGGTCAACTTTGCAGTGACTTACCCTACCTTATCCAGGAGTGGTACCTACACCTGAAGGGAATGACCTCCCCAGAAAAGTTACTGGATAGTGCACGTCTTCAGACAGACTCGAGGGCATTTACGCACGAAGCATTGAATACTTGACAGAGAATAATGCATTTATTTCAGAACACAATAGGGGAGCTCATTACAGCAGACTTGACATTTGGGCTGTGCCGGAATGTCAACCAGGTTCACTATGTTACAAAGCTCCAGCTTCTCTTGTCTGCCCGGAGCCCTGATAGAAGCTATAAGATGGATTGCGTTGCGACCAAAAACATAAGCGCAAATTTTAACTGACATGGCTTAAGAAATACCGACGGCTGAATGATTCCTTTTTGTGTGAGGGCTAATCCTGCCATGTTAGTGTAATTTTCGCCGTTAACAGCGCTATTCTTGTTCGAGATGTCTGTGTGTTTATATAGGGTTAGTACTTTCTGAAACTTTTGCTAGTGATATAACGCTTATTGTAGGCATAATCCATAGCCTGTCGTTTTTTCTTTGAGATAAGACCTGCGCTGCACATAACCTAAGGGCATGAATTCGATGTACACTGCACAGAATGAGCTTCATTGGCCTTGCACTGAAAGCTGCTGTACGGGCGTAGAATGCTTATGGGGAAAAATTCTTCTGCATTTCGGACAAGAAGAACTAAATAAATAAAAAGACTAATTCTTACGGCCCACGTCATTTTATTGCGGATCTCACACTCATACTCCACACGTTGAAATAAAGCAATTAATCACATGAAACCATGGCTATTTAATGCAATGCCTGCACAAGGTGCCCGAGCGTGCAGATTACGTCCCGTATCACGGGCACAGATTTGCACCACGCGGTCTGCGGATTTTCGCCCAGTTTACAACTTCACCTGCGCAAATACCATCATCATTAGCACCAATTTCACGAGAGAGACCTTAAAGGGCCCATTTGAAGACAAAATACAACCTCGTTCAATTTGGTAGAACTAGCTTTGGTAGCTCACACGCTCCCTTCCAGTCACAGACGTTTTTCAAGCGCTGCAGTGACGTAATATGGGCAGGAGTGATGTATATAGACCAGCACTAAAAAGTAGTTATGAGTGGGTTAAAGGTGTTGTGCCACCAAATTTGTTGCTTGTGCATTCTTTGTTGCAAACGTTTTATATTTCATTAGAAAGCATGATACATGCTCTCACATGCACATATTCTGAGTAAAAAATTTATTATCGCACGATTCATGTGAACAGGATTCGGTTTCGGTTTCTGGGCGCCGATTCAAGCAGTGACGTCACAGCGTTGCGCCATAGCCTCCTTTAGTAGGTTATATAGGAGGCTATGGTTGCGCGGACGCTCTGCCACGCGTGTCTACCATGCGGCGCTGCGGTACGTTGCGACTTTACTGCGGCGTCTGCTCCCCCACATACGTGTTTCACCACGGAAGTAAACACGCCGACTCGTCACGTCAAGCCGCGACAGCTCCGACACGGATTCTTTGTCTGCATCCTCGGATGCAGACAAATGAAAACCATGGATATGCAAACCATAAAAATGCTAAAAAGAACGCAAAAAAAAAAAGTTACCCTCCCCGCGAATCGAACTCGCAACGTTGACCGGGCGGGCGCGACGCGCGAAACCACTGAGCCACCGAACAACCGGCTTGCCATTGCGATATAGCAGGTGTACTAGATGGAGGCCCATCATTGGAGTCGCACGTCGGTGTTTACTAGCTAGTTTACAGAATTCCTGACTTGTAAACTCAAATTTCTTAAATAGCGCTTGCGCAGCAAGGTTTTGCGAAGCCCCCGCAACAGCTTATCGCCATCAACTCTGCTATTTTGCGAAAGCGCTCGCAAAAATAAGTGTGCCCGGCTGCGACTGCGATTTTGCACTAAAGGGATAGTGCTTGCCGTACTTTGGTTTTACGTTTTACGTTAAAAACCTTTGCCGATACTGATCTCTTATTACCCAAATTACCCTACGTAACTCTTCTTCTGCACGAAACTATTTTCTGCAGGCGAGCCGATCGCACACGCATTCCGGGGTAGCGGCGTCGCCGAAGAGCACGGCCGAAGCGTCGAACGCCAAAATACGGATCGCATTAGCGCTAGTGTTGAGTTGTATGGGCTTCATGGAACTTACTGAGTTTATTACCCTCCAGAAACTAACAAAATAGAGCCGCGTTCATTGCTGCACGAATGTTGTCGGGGCGCAGTTTTCGCTTCTCGGTCGATTGACGACGCGTCGTGCGACCAGTCAGGCGACCGGTTTTGTTGGCGTCTTCGGTCGGCGAGTCAGTCACACTACGGCGACTTTCCATCGGCCTACGTGTTTGTGTCGCCGTCGGCGTGGTGTGACAACGCGGTCGACGCGGTCTGGCAATTCGGCAGTTGGCCGATGTTAACGACTCGTCGGCTCGTCGGCGTCGCGTCGTCGTCGCCGTCGTATCGGTATAGTGTGTCGATACGACCAAGCGACCAAACAAACGGTGGTAACTGGAGTTCACGTTCACGTCGCTCGAGTCGCTAGCGTTGTATGACGTCACAAACTTTGCTGCGCTGGCAATTCACTGACGTCATGGTTAGTGGCGCTAGCGATGGGTCCCGATTTCCAGAAGAGCATTTAGGTAATTTTTAGAAGCGAATTAAAATATATATTAAGCGCTTGCTGTACCCAGCACTTCGTGTTGAGGGTCGTTGCATGCAGAGGAAGCCTACAGCAGGCTTTTTACAGACTTAAAATTTGGTGGCACAACACCTTTAACTGCGCGTTAGAACTGAAATGCTAGGATCAGTGGAGGCCCCTCTACAACCGCGCAATCATGTTTTTTGGCGGTGGCTTAGGTCGTTGGGTGACAGTCGTACGAACAAGATCCTGTGATGTCACAGAGAAATCGCGGGAAAGTGGGCGGGGATTCGCCACGGCTGCATATGCTCTGTTTAATATCTCGATTATTCCTTTGAAGTTGGCGATAAAACTGGTATCATTCTTATCAAGACAATGAAGTCTTTTTAATGAACCGAACACATAAACTATCGCGCTTTTTTTTTTCATTGGGGCGGGGAGGGGGAAGGTCTTGAGAACAACCTCAGCGCCCCCCCCCCCCCCCCCCCCGAAAAAAAATTCTGGCTACGCGCCTGTTGCCACTGGGTTTATGGTGGCACCAAAGCCTCCACAGATTGTGTTGCGTCCATCCCTTTTGGTCACAGGAAGGTGGGTGCAGCCCACTTTGCTGTCTTGACTGGAACAAGAATGGAATCTCTTCTTAATCCTTGGATTTCTTGTGTGACTCGATCTGTTAAGGCATACAGCAGTGGGCGTGGCTTGAAGAAACGAGGCGGAGCATCTGAAGGAACATGTAGACAAGCTTTAGCACCCTTGAATGTACCCAGGCCTTCTTCAAACACTTCGGCGTAGTCTTGGACTAGGTGTTTGATGTCGGAAAGTGCGTGGACGTTCACTTCAACGTCGGAGACGCCGATGCCCAGCTCACGCATCCAGTTGCGTCCTAGAAGAGTGGGCGTTCCGCCCCCGGTCATAAAAAGAGTCAGGTCAGCCTCCTTGTCACGATTTAGCCTGCATTCGTGAACCTGGGAGGGTCGGGGTACCCTCCAGCCGAGTGACGACACGCATCGTGCTGGTGGTGACGGTGACTGACCGAGAGCGGTCGGTGTTTATTGGTCAGCCGTGCACAATGTTTCCCACCGAGCCTGGTGGGGCCACCGAACTTAGCGGCCAACGAATAGTAGGGTCGGGGGGCGCCACACACTTGTCACACCCTTCACCCCCAAGTTTGTTCGTCCAAAACAAACACCAAAACTCCACCCGTCACCCCGGTGAGCAGCGATCCGGCGGTCCCCGCAGTCTCTCACTCCGCCTGAGGACAGGTGTTGATGTAAGTGAGGCAGCATCGGGTGCTGCCTGTGCCACTCTCGCACCAGCCGTCGGCCTTGCAGGTGGCACCGGGCTTGCAAATGGCACCAAAGTGACGCGATCACCAGCCCCTGGTGCAGTGCTGGCAGCGGCCGGTGTAGTTGGTTCCCCTGCCTGCTGACTTCCTGAAGGGGCGGCTGAGGTTGCCAGGCGAGGCCTCACATGGTCAGCGTGCCGGTGCCACGTGGTCCCATATCCGACCTGTGAACAAGCAGTGACGACGCACTGGCAGGAGAGACCACATGCCCGGCGGACCAGGCTGGACCAGGCCGGAAGTTCCTTGCGAAGATCGGAGCCCCAGACTCCGGCAAGGGCCCAGGACAGCAACCTCGGTCAGCCGCCAGCTTCTGCTTGAGCTGCTTCAGGAGCGCTGTGGACCGGAGGTCTGGGTGCTGTCTCGTCGGATGACGAGCGACGACGAGCGACGAGCAGCGTACATACCTATCGGTTGCTGGAACTCAAGTGCCAATTTATTAAGCGAAGAGAAATGGTGAAACCGCCCCAGTCCCTGATGGCGCGGCGGCGCAAGCGTGGAACACGATATCTCTGCGTCATACATCCGGCGGGTCAGGTAACGCGAACCGCCCGAGCAAGCGTGAGAAAGGCACCTTCAGCGAGCCGTAAAAGTGACGGAATCTTGAAGCGCTAGGACACAGGGACAAGCGAGTGGGACAACACAAGGCGCTACTTCCAACAGTTTTATTAGCAGACGAAAACACATATATATACACATGACCACTGGCCCACGTCATGATACAATCTTACACGTCACACTCCATTCAGAAAATCACGCTCTTTCTTGGATAAGGCGACAGACGCAGTACTAACACAATCGCGGCCGGCTTTCGCTATCATGTCAGCTTCTATTATTTCTCGCGTAAGCTGACTCTTATGTTTGGCGACAACAGCGCACTTGTCGAATAGGGGCTTGCAACCATGCTGCTTACAGTGTGACGCAAGCCATCCCCCCGTGTTGTTTTTTACATTATTGCCGTGTTCACGGAGACGATCATTTAGGCACCGCCCTGTTTGGCCGATATACCTTTTCCCACAGTCCAACGGAAGGCTGTAAACAACGCCTTCTGCGCAAGCCACAAAGCGATTTAAGTGCTTTTTGTTGCACCTCGGTCTCGTGGGAAGGCTGGGGTCAGTCAGTCTGCCTAGCTTGCCCAATTTGTTGGGAGCCGAAAAAACGACCCTTACTTTTGACCGCTCGGCTATCTTTTTCAAATTGTGAGAAAGTTTGTGCACATAGGGTATAACCGCCGTTTTTTGCTTTTCGATGGGCGTTGCCTCAAACTCACCGTTGCCTCTTTTTTTCTTTTCCTTGAGCAATGATTCCGCTACTGAAACTAACACATGTTTGGGGTACCCTGCCTGAGACAGGCGCGCATCTTGATTGCCAAGGCTCTGACTCATTAAATGAGGACCAGATTTATTTAAGGCATTTCCGAAGCATAATTTTACGATTCCCCTTTTCACAAGCTTGGAATGCGCAGAGTTGTAGGGGAGGAGCGGCTTATTTGCTCGTGGTGCGTAGCACCAGCAGACATGCTTATCTTTAAATGAAATACATAAATCTAAAAACCGGATTGACCCATTGTCGGGAAGTTCATGAGTTAGTTCTAGCGGTGCGAGGCACTGCCTAACTTTTGTTAATACATTGAAAGCCTCCGACTCAAACATGTCACGCTTGCAATTAAGAACAATTAAATAATCATCAACAAACCTAAAGATCCTAACAACCGACGTCCCTTCAAGAGAAGAGGAGACGACCTTGTCCATTCTTGCAAGATAAAGATTACTAAGAATGGGGGCAATACAGGATCCAATGCAAATGCCCGACTTCTGAAGGTGCGCCTCATCGTTCCACCTGATAAAGGTAGACTCGTTGCATCTCAGAAGGCGTTGACATCCTAAACAAATGTAAGCCGATCAGCTCTACGTTACCTGTAAAACGCACCATTGGTCACTTGAAAGAGCACGATCTGCGCCTTCTCCCAGCTGATAAAGAAGGCGGATTCGCAGTTGTATCTTCCGGAATGTTTAACTCTAAAGCCTGCGAAGCTGTGTCAGCAGTCTTTAAACCCCACAGGGAAGTAAGCATATCCGCTGTAAAACGTGAAGGGAAAAAGCTTTGCAATGCCCTCAACCTCAGCCATCTAGCCCAAGCGATAGACAATAGTAAGCGTGACTACCTTGAGGTATTTTTTAGCGCCAAGACCCACAAGGTTGACCTTCCGTTAAGGGTAATTGTTTCTGAAAATGGAACGTGGATTAAACCCATTGCCTTGTTTTTGCAAGATAAACTGAGCATGTTGCCGGTAGATGACCCTTACATGGTTAAAAATTCAGATCAGGTTATTGACTTTTTCACGTCGCACTTGAACAAGGGAATGAATGCCTTCTCCATCGACATAAAGGATATGTATTATTCAATACCTCATGCAGACCTGTTAACGTGTGTAGAAAGTGCTATTGATGACTATGGTGTTATTGCCTTCCAAAACACTACCGGAGTAGCTTGCAGTAATTTTTTAGAACTTTTAGCTTTTTATCTTAGGTCTACCTTTATCAGGTGGAACGATCAAGCGCACCTTCAGAAGTCGGGCATTTGCATTGGATCCTGTATTGCCCCCATTCTTAGTAATCTTTATCTTGCAAGACTCGACAAGGTCGTCTCCTCTTCTCTTGAAGGGACGTCGGTTGTTAGGATCTTTAGGTTTGTTGATGATTATTTAATTGTTCTTAATTGCAAGCGTGACATGTTTGAGTCGGAGGCTTTCAATGTATTAACAAAAGTTAGGCAGTGCCTCGCACCGCTAGAACTAACTCATGAACTTCCCGACAATGGGTCAATCCGGTTTTTAGATTTATGTATTTCATTTAAAGATAAGCATGTCTGCTGGTGCTACGCACCACGAGCAAATAAGCCGCTCCTCCCCTACAACTCTGCGCATTCCAAGCTTGTGAAAAGGGGAATCGTAAAATTATGCTTCGGAAATGCCTTAAATAAATCTGGTCCTCATTTAATGAGTCAGAGCCTTGGCAATCAAGATGCGCGCCTGTCTCAGGCAGGGTACCCCAAACATGTGTTAGTTTCAGTAGCGGAATCATTGCTCAAGGAAAAGAAAAAAAGAGGCAACGGTGAGTTTGAGGCAACGCCCATCGAAAAGCAAAAAACGGCGGTTATACCCTATGTGCACAAACTTTCTCACAATTTGAAAAAGATAGCCGAGCGGTCAAAAGTAAGGGTCGTTTTTTCGGCTCCCAACAAATTGGGCAAGCTAGGCAGACTGACTGACCCCAGCCTTCCCACGAGACCGAGGTGCAACAAAAAGCACTTAAATCGCTTTGTGGCTTGCGCAGAAGGCGTTGTTTACAGCCTTCCGTTGGACTGTGGGAAAAGGTATATCGGCCAAACAGGGCGGTGCCTAAATGATCGTCTCCGTGAACACGGCAACAATGTAAAAATATGCATGGGCGTTTTTCTTTCGGTGGAAACAGTTAAACACACATACACACGCGCCTGAAAGCCGCCGGCGTACGAGACGCGAGGAGAGCCCTCGAACCGGAAGTGCTGGGGCTCCGCGGGAGCAGACAATGTACCGATCCGATCAGCCTTTGCGCTTTTTACCGGTCACCTATGCTCTCTGGTTCATATATTATGGCTAGTAGTTTAGTGGCATTATCAGTCCCAGGCTAAAACATGAGAACTATATATTTTGGAATTGCCTGCCAGCCAATTGTTTTTGTTGAAGTACTTCCAGCTACGCAGCGAAATGGCGCGTTTCGGCCCTGTCTGCGTGGCCACAGAGAAGTACGGAAGGCATACATCCCTCACATCCCTCACTTTGGGTGCTAGCCAGTGTGCTTTGGGTATTATAGGAATAATGAAGCAGACAACACTCATGGCACATACAAATAAAAGAACATTATTGGCGCGAACCTTGAGCTGTAATAAAAACCGGTATTATCAAGCATTTCACGCACTAAAAATAATAAAGAAGATGCTTTATTTGCCAAAACTGTGCATTGCAAATCCGACTAGCCAAACATACATGAATGGCGCGAAATTCAATTGAAACAACAGAATCAAAAGCGCTCAGGTAGTAAGTTTCATATCTCAAGACATTATGTGTGTATAAGTTTAAATAGGAAAGATAATGCATCAAATTCCCCTCCTACGTCGATATCGACAATATTTTCTGATTGATCTGCTACAGATGATTTTAGGGCATTTAAACTTGAGTCAAAGCTATCAATCTTGCAAGTAGATTTGTTCATGCTGTTAACAAGCTTTTCTAGGTCAGAAACGTTTTGAAGGACCGCTGTTAGTGTTGCTCGTTGGGATTCTTGTTCAGTTTTTATATCGGAAATACTCTGCCGGATTTCTGCCCTTCCAAAAGACTACCTGGCAGTTTTCCTACATCAGGTCCAGGATTTAACTCAATGTCGCCACAGAGCATAAGCTTGCATACTAGAAAACAGTCATGCAAAGTACAGAGGCATGTGCGTGGGCATGGCACAACAACCAGGCATCTGTTGCTGGAGCGGACAGAAGAATGAGTACAACTGACCTGCACAACGAAATGAAAAGTCTTGGTCAGCATTGCTGCCTGGTGCATTTTGCCATGCCCACTGAAGACGAATCGTTGAGGGCCGGAGTTTAGAGCCACCGGCTGCGATGACGTCAGAGAGTGCAGCGCCACGTCACAGTGGACGGCAGGGAGCACACGTGCTCTGGCCCAGATGCGATGAAGGGAGTGGCTCGCTGGGACAAGTCGCTTATCGGGGAAGAAACGGGCTCTTGATAGCTGGCCGGCTCGAAGAATAAGTCTCCTAGAAGGATTGCCTGCACAACCAAATGAATAGTCTTGGTCAGCATTGCTGCCTGGTGCATTTCGCCATGCCCCATGCCCACGTTTATAATAACCACTCCATGTTTTGTTGGTTTTACATGAATCTGTTCTAGTTTTTGGCTTTGCGCACTTCCTGTTTGTTGAACATATATGTTTATATTTGTTCTACATCTCTACATTTATTTAAGTGCTATTTGTTATTATGTCGCAAAACAGAAAACTGAAAGCAGTGATAGCAGTTCTGCCTCTATTCTCGGAACATGCGAATAAATTTGTTATGAAATATTTTATTTCCTTTTTTCTTGGCAGTTTGTTATAGTAATGTATTTTCAGTTAATAGTTGTATCTTCAAGTTGATAGTTTCAGTTAATAGTTCTGTATATGATCCTTCAAAACTTATGCAGTTATTATGCATGTTTTAATACTTTAAAAAAATCATACGGCAGATCGAGGGGGTCGAGGTGAAAACTGAGCAAAATTTGTGGCTACGTCCCCGAGCAGGAGCGCTGCAACATGCGCCAAAATTTCGCCTGTTTGACGATGCTAATTTGTCACCCCGACGCCAGAGTAGCAGTTTACCGGCAACCAAACATGCGCCCTCATTTTTTGTCATACGTGGCCTTCGCGACAGCGCCGATACATTCGTAATTGGCGCCTTATTTCCCGTGTATATGTATATGCATTGGACAGACAGGAAGATGCGTAAACGACCGATTAAGAGAACACGCGAATACAGTCAAAAATCGCACAGGAAGCAACCTTGCCATCCACTGCGCATCTTGCCAAAATTGTTGGCCTCTTCTCGAAAGATGCGACCTCATCAAGAAGCACAAGGACCAAATCACGCGGGAAATTGTTGAAGCATTCCAAATCGCTGCGAGAGGGGATAAGTGCGTCAGCAAGCCATCGGTCACCTTAACTGCGAAAGAGATGCTATATTTGAAAGGATGAAGCAGTACCCAGAGTGGTGTGAGTAGTTCGGGCGCGGCGAAAAAAAATGCTTACGCTGTCTGCATATCTTGTGTTTGTTTTTTGTATCTTTGTTTGTATAGCGTATATATTTGCGTTTGCAATAAACATGCTCAGTTGTTGTCAGCGCTCGTGTGTGTGTTCTCCCTCGTCCTTCGTTTTTTCGCGCTCTTTTGCTTCAGTTCATAATGAACCAACTGGCCCCACTTCAGACATTAATTCAGTAGAGGGAACAATGGTCTCGCTTAATGGGGGCCTCTGAAAACGGAGGAGCGTAAGACGAGAAGGCGTTTAAAACAGAAACAATCAATCCAGAGCATCCGCTCACAATTTTGCATATTCACGCATGTGGTCACTGAATGCACGCGCGGGGCATTACGAACGACGCCAGCCACGTTCACGTTCCAGTACGAGTCTCTCTGCCCTTTTCACCGCCGTCTTTCACTGCGGACTGTTTCAATAAGGCTTACACACTTGCTTTCAATAGGGCTTTCAATAGCGCTTACACCACTTGCTTTCTCAACTGCACGCCGCGTCCTCAATAGCGAATGTTTCGAGTAGGCTCAAGGGCAGCAGTACTCTGAACCAAGATTGCCTCAGTTCTGAAGGAGCTGCCCTTCTTCTCTGCACACGTGTCGGCAAACTCACGCTTAGCAGCCATCTGAAACGCAGCTGAAGCGCTGACGTGGCGCCGACCGAGCCATGTCCTGGAGGGAGCCGCTGTGTCTCGTGGCCCTCCTGTTGGCGCAGCATTGCTCAGCGGCGAGCAGCCCCTGCGAGCCAGACTCGATGGCGCGCGGCATCGAGCAGCGGTCGCTGTGCCCCTACACCACGCATTACCTGGTGAACCCGTACAGGGTGCCCGACAAGATGCCGTACGTGCGCTGCCGCTGCGCGGGCAGCGCGTGCGCTGCGGGGGCGCGCTGCGTGGAGGTGACGCAGGCGTTCCGGGTGGCCTACCGCGAGAGCAGCGCCGACGGGGCAGCCATCGCCCGCTTCGGCGACATGCTGCTGCCCGTCTCCTGCGTGTGCGCCACGGATACGGTGAGACGTCCAGCACTCCCTCGCGACTTTGCCCTGCTCCTCGAGGCATTTAATTCCCGCTCCTGCGAACCTGCCGTGCTGATGGAAACTGCCGTTAAGCGCGTTGGTAGAAGTTGGCACCGATGGCGAGCTTCGAACAACACGTGTCATTGGAAACTTTAAGGAAGCCGCATTGCCCCAGGACGAACGGGAAGGCGCTGTCTCTGCTGTGAATGTGGAAAGGGAAAAGTTTTATTCAATGGCGATATTTCCACGGCTGCGACCGCAGAAGCGCGTCGAGGCCATGTAAACGGCATGCCGAGCTCGTAAGTCGGCGGCCTCTGGCTTGAATGCGCATTTCAAGCGGCACTACGTGAGCAGAGCGCGTGAGAAGCCCGTAGTTCGGCAGCGCAGGAGCGATGCTTTTCAGGAGCCCCACGACTGCGTCTACGCGGCTTTAGTGCAGCGCAGTGTAATTGCGCAGCACCCTCTCACTTCGCTGCAACTTCGGAGCGAAGCGCGGACGCGAATGAAACTGGGGCCTCTTTTACAGTTACAGTGAACTAGAATGTTCTAATGTTGGCGTAAGAGGCACCGGCCAATTGAAGCCAGAAATCTGCTGGAGCGCCGCTATTCAACACTAGTGTAGTGGACAGAGTATTCGCCTGCCACAAGGCGTGCATGGGCCCGGCTTAGGGCAATTTCATTTTTTTGGGACAAATTTGCTCGAAAGTATTGTTTAGGTCACAGTAATTTATACTATTTTAGTCTTCACACATTTTTCGATGCCGTCAAATGAAGACGCCTCGAGGCAAAGTATTATACGCCTCGACCGCTGCCTGTAGGGGCCTTACTGAAATGCCCCTAGCGGGCCTTTTCGAAAGTAGTCGCGGGAGGCTCCTTCCCGCTCCCCACTGTCGCCGCTGCTTTTCGGGCATGTTAACGAATAAATTTCGCTGTTTGTATGCGTTCGAAATACATAATAACGTGGAGAAGTCACTCGGTTCGCAAATGTGGTGTATTTATGAGAGTGGTGTCGTTGTGGGTGCCGCCTGCGCTGATTTTCTTCTCCGTGTTCCCGTGGCCTCCATTGCCGCTTGCGTTGTCTCGTAAGGGTAGACGTGGGAAAGACCGGTGTCTTCCGAGGTCTTCTGTAATTCTGAGAATTCCCGAAACGCTGTCGGCTGCGCTGGGCTGGTTGTGCGGGTTTACCTTCTCTTCCAAGAGTTTCTTCCTCTCCCACTGTCGCTTCTTCAGTAGGAACGGCATTTGGTAGCGTTGGCGACACTTTTTGTCGCTAGTTCGGTGGTTTCTGCCGCAAAGCGCGCACCTGGGGTCACACTTGTGCTTTTCTTGCGGGTTCTTGGCTCCACAGTCCCTGCAGATCTTGTTTTCCGGAGCAGGGCACACGTCCGTCCTGTGGCCGAGTCGTCCGCACGTCTCGCATATGCGTCTTCTTATGCAGATAACAGCGATATTCCGCGCCTCTGTAGTAGACGAAGTACGGCACCGCCTCTCCCTCAAACACGATGACTGCCGAATTTGTTCGGCCCATTCTTCTAGCCTGAAGAATCTTCGGGTTTCGTTTATTGACCAAGCTTCGAGTGATGTCGTCGTCACTGTCGCTCGCCGGTATATTGTGGATTACGCCCTTAGAGGTGTCTTCAGGCGGTGCGACGTATGCCATAACTTCATGAAGGTGCTCGCCGATCGGGATTGCCTTGATTGCGTTGTATTTCGCAGCCCTCTCCATGCTTGGGGTGCTTGCGACGATGATGTTTTTTAGAGCATTGATTCGAAGCGTGTCTTCCTCTGCTCCTTCCGCCGTTAGTTCCGTGGCGCGAAGTATTCGGTCGCGGAGCATCGCTTGGCTGATCTTGGAAACATCTAGGCCTTCCCTCGGGCGAAGCACGATCTTGATATCTTCGCGTGGTAACTGCGGCTGCCGCGCAGGGCGAGGCGGCTTGCGTTGTCGTTGTCGAGAACGCGACGTTCCGCTGGAGGATTCGGGTTCGACGCCCACTTGTCCTTTGCTAGTCCCTTGCTTTGGACTCAACCGGAGTAGAGCTCGAGCGCTTCGCTGTCGGTGGCTCGTCAGCCAGCCCGCCTCACTTGTAAGCTCTTCGGGTGAAATTGACTCACCCTCTACTTCGACGACCTCCATTGGCCTTCCGGTTCCCGGGGGATGAGTTCGAAAGAACGCTGCAGTCGCCGACGACACTCGCAAAGGCGAGCGGCAGCCTCGGTGCCGCCGCCCTCCTCCCACCCGCCACCCTCCTCGTGCGGAGCCGATGTTCCAAATAGGCGTAGCGGGCTCCCAGGCGTAGCGACCAGGCGTAGCTTAGCGACCAGTCGTAGCGTAGCGACCAGGCGTAGCGAGCAGGCTCGGGACCAGCGAAGCGCAGCAGAAGGGATGTCGACAAACAGAAGAGCCCCAACAAAATAAGGTGAGCTGGGCTGGTGTCATCTCTCACGGCTCCACACAGCACACACACATCAATAATCAAAGCCAATCAGAAAACCAGTCGGAAATCGCTAAAATTCGACAAATGTTAGAGATGGTAATGGCAGAAAACAGGGCACTAAAGGCAGAGATACTAAGCCTTAAACAAGCCAACAAGGACCATTTATCGACGGAGTCTTTTGAGGAGGGAACAAAGATGGAAGTTGCAACGCAACCTGATCGCCACATGCCGATAAATACGACAGAAGGGAACCCAGGTACGGAATCTCCCCCTACGAAAAGAAGGGCAACATCCCTTAGCAAGCAAGCAGAAGAAACAGACAACATTACGCTTCAAGGAAAGACTGTTGATGAGGAACTGTTAAACACTAGACTACGACAGTTTGAGGAAAAGTTTGAAAGTCTGCTTACAAAATTTGAGGGAAGCATAACAGCGAGAATTTTTGCACTAGAAAATGCCCGCTTCAGTGAAGGAGGCAGCGGACAAATAGGTCCTATCAAAACGACCAAGCCCTACGGCAGGCCACCCGCGACAGAAAGTACCAGGATCAACCTCGAAGCCGCTCAACCCATCACTTATGGCCAATAATCGCTACAACAGATTTGTTATATGGCAATGGGATTGCAGGGGCTTTCGGAGGAAGAGAGGAAATCTAGATCAATTTATACTTAATAACCGCCTAGAGGAAAGACCCGATGTAATCTGCTTGCAAGAAACGGGAAGCCCAGCCAAACTACCGAATTATAAATCCTTCGGTGCGGAAAATGAACACTCCTCTAGCGATAGCGATAAGAAATCGATGGTCGCAACCCTCGTCAAGCGCAATCTACCAGTAATACAACATGACACAGGCATAGAAGCAATCGACCATGTCCTCACCGAAATCATTTCAACCAAAAAAAGAGGGGAAGGAAGTATTTTTATACTCAACGTGTACAGCAGCCCCCTAGCAACCACAAGTTTGCAAAGCTTTTCCGCAAGGTGATAGACATAACCAAGAGAAATGCCCTGATCATAACGGGGGACTATAATGCGCTACAAACGGGAGACGACCAAGGGAAGGAACCTATGGCAAGACGCCCAAATCGCTGGCCTCTCTCTAGCCACCGACCCAACGTACCCCACTAGACTAGGCAACAGCGTCAGCATAGACACGACGCCGGACTTAACCTTCACAAAAAACATGGTTGACGACCCAGAGTGGATCAACCTGCAGGAAAACTTGGGCAGTGACCACTTCATAGTGGCCACACGGCTCACAGCGGGCCCACCCCATCACAAAAGAGGAAACCTAATCAAGAATATAAACTGGGATGAATTCAGAAGAATCAGGGCAGCCGAGCGGGAGATATTGGAAGAGACAGGGAGCATAGAAGACATTGAGGAATTTGTAGGGCAGCTGCACACACATGCAAGAAAAGCGACGAAAACGATACCCGAAGAAGCTGAGCTCCAGCAAGCCGACACCAAACTCTTGCACATGTGGGAGGCGAAACAAGCCTTCAGAGACGGTTAAGCAAACAGACGCTAAACCGCAACCTACGAAGGCGAATCGCGTATTTAAATAGGGAAATAGAAAAGTATGCAAACGAACTGACCCGCCAGAATTGGTACAGCACGTGCAATAGAATGGACTAACAAATGGGACTTGGCAAAACCTGGAATATACTTCGCGATACCTAATAGATTCCCAGGAATGCAAGACCACCCAGAGACACAACCTCAGCAAGATCATACATGATTATCCAAGATCAGACAATGACCTCATAGAAGAAATCAAAAACAGATGCATTGGATCAAACACGAAGGAGAACCTCAAATCATACGAGGGAACTCCAAACCCCGAACTCGACGGCCCCATTACAACAGCGGAGGTCTGGGAAGCCATCCAGGACCTTCGTACAAAATCTGCACCGGGCCAGGATGGGATTACAAACAAAATTATAAGAAATCTCGATGACGATTCCGTAGAAGCACTAGCACAGTATATGAATCTAAGATGGCAAATGGGAAGCATTCCGAAGCAATCGAAAACGGCCACCATCATCATGATTCCAAAGCCAGGAAAGAAGTTAGGGCTAGAGAACCTAAGACCCATTTCCCTGACTTCGTGCTGGGGAAAGCTTATGGAGCACGTTGTGCTCAGAAGACTTAACAAATACATGGAAGACAAGGATTTAAAGCCCCACACTATGATCGGCTTTAGGCCAAAGTTATCAACTCAAGACGTCCTATTACAGCTCAAACATCAGATCGTAGACGGAAATGGCACATCATAGAGAGACACAAAAGCCATCCAAGGCCTAGACCTGACGAAGGCATTCGATAACGTGCGCCATAGCGCCATCCTGGAAAACCTCGGGATGCTAGGAATTGGGGCTAGGACGTACAATTACGTGAGGGATTTCCTCTGACAGAACGGCAAAAATAAAAAAACGGCAGCATTGAATCGAACGAACTTGAACTGGGAGCGAGGGGCACACCGCAGGGGTCTGTACTCTCCCCCTTCTTGTTCAATATAGCCATGATCGGACTGCCTGCGGAATTGAAGGAAATACAAGGCCTACACCATAGCATCTACGCAGATGACCTCACGCTCTGGGTAACCGGCGGCAGCGATGGCGCAATACTATAATTAATACTATAGAGACGTACGTCGAACCAAGGGGTCTCGTATGTTCGCCAGAAAAAACAGAACTATTACTATATCACGCAAACAGGGGGAGAAGAAAAGGCTCCTATAAATCTCCGATTGAACTACAAGCAAAAGGTGGACTCATACCAATAGTGCCGATCATCAAAGTCCTGGGACTGCGAATACAAGCGAATGGTCACAACACCGAAGTCATCAGGATACTAGAAAAAAGCGTACTCCAAACGACCAGATTGATTTCCAGAGTCGCCAATAGACACCAAGGAATCAAAGAAGCCAATCTAATAAGACTGATTCAGGCCTGCGTCCTCAGTAGGGTGGTCTACATAGCACCATTCCTCTCACTGAAGACATGCAAAAGAACAAAGATCAACAATATGATTCGAAAAGTGTACAAGCAAGCCTTAGGCATACCCATAACAACGCCGACCAACAAATTCGATGCATTAGGGCTGCACAATTCGCTCGACGAGCTAATCGAAGCCCAACAGATCTCCCAGTTGGAGCGGCTCACGAAAACTCAGACTGGAAGACATGTGCTACGATCCCTAAGCATTGGCTATGATTCGCAGCATGGAAATAAAGTTGACCTTCCCCCCGAAGCACGAGCACATTTGCACATTCCTCCTTTACCCAGGAACATGCACCCAGTGCATAACCAAGCCCGCAGGCAAGAAAGAGCCAAAGCTATCCAGAAGCGCTTTGAAAAAATCAGGGAGGCGATATACGTCGATGCTGCTGAATACTCGGACCGCACTGCCATGGCAATAACGGCGGTTGACCAGCACGGCCATTTGACAACCTCAGGCTCAGTCCGCGCAAGTCCACCTGAGACTGGGGAAGAAGCTTGGCGCTAGCATCAACAGAAGCAAGATATATAATCAGTGACTCCAAGACGGCAATCAGAAACTTCTCGAGGACGCATATCTGCTGAAACGCTGAAAATTATGAATAGATATAGCGGAGAAAGGCTCAGAAGAGTACAACTAGTATGGGCACCAGCTCACACAGCCCTAACCGGCAACGAGGACGCTCACAACCTAGCTCGAGGACTAACCGGCCGAGCTAGCACGAGAAGCACCGCGGAGCAGCCCTCGCCCAGAACCAGCAGTGAACGCATGGTCACTTATAGAGAAATTATCGATCATTACCGACTGGGAAGGCTAAAATACCCAGAGGCGCAAAACATTAGATCAAAAACAATCAGTTACGTGGAGATTACTACAGAGATTACTACAGATCCCAACCCCGTACTGTACAATCACTATTATCCAGAACTGCACAGCGACAGATGTAAAAACTGCACAGGAAGGGCTGACCTGAAACACATGCTATGGGCCTGCCCTGCCATCACCACCACAGATAAAGCAAGAAGAATGATAACTACACCGGAGCAGTGGGAGACGATACTGCTCAGCTCGGACGCAGAGTTTCAGTCTTGGGCGGTCCGGATGGCCGAGGCCGCCACCAAGGAGCAGGGGCTCCTGGCCGATGGCTGAAGAGGGGTGGGGAAGGGAACTAACAAGCTACCCTACCCCTGACCCCATCCTGGGCAAACAATAAAGTTATTCCTCTTCCTATGAGAGTGTAAACGTTTCTGACCCGATCTTCGTGTGGTACATTCAGTCTGTATGAGCGGCAGGTGCATGGCACAGACCAGCGTCGCGAAACCGGCATATTAATGCAGCGGATTGTAATTACACTGCCCTGAAATTTACTGACAGTTTCTGCGTTAGCAGCGTTTCCTCATATGGTCATGCTAAGGAAACACTATGATGTAAATCGGTTTTGCGCGCTTACACAGCCTAGTGGAGTCAGCTTCCAACCAAAGGCGCGATCTCTTGCTTGAAATTGCATTTCATTAGGCATGTGCATTGCACAAACAATAACAGCACGGCTTCGTTTGAGCCCTTATCAGCAATTGGTTCTTTCACGAGTCATTACCAAAACAAGCGCAAATTTAGCACTCGCAGAGGTGACTCAACTTGCGCAAAAATGATGGGGGATGCTTAAAACTTGCTAACAATGTGAAGGCGAAAGTCTAGTTGGACTTTCTGTTGAGCTGCTGTCGAACTCTCCGCTGAACTTGCATGTTGTTCCCATCAGGAGGCGGCGCATGGCATCGCCACTTCTTCGATGCCGATGGCATTTCCGGCTGCGCAGGCCCCTTCCATTGTGGTGCGCTTCTCGGTCTTCCGTGCTCGTGACTTGGCCGCAATGCGCAGTAGTGCGATACGAAGCTCCGAGCGCATGCGGCAGCGTGCACTAGGTGCGTCTACAACGCTCTCTCTCGTAAGCCTCCTCCAGCAGCACTCTTTCCCCTTCCCGACTGGCACTGGAATTCTCTCTTTCGCCGATTTTCTGTGCCTCACAACGCTTTCCATGCAGCAGGGGTTCAGAAATGAATTCCAGGAATGTGCCTGTCTCATGGCATGCGCAGGTGAGTAATAGTTGGATGATAGTGTGGTTCTGCCACTGCATAGATTGGGTAGTGTATTTCATAAATGAGAGATTCAGGAACTAACATGATAATGTTCTATGTACTATCGTACCAAGTGCAAATACCAGAGGCATCGTAGGGGCAGTTTCCATCCATTCATCAATATTTGTGGATGCCTGCAGTAAGAAAAGTAAATGCGTGAATACACGAAAACTGAATGGGTATTTGAGCTAAAGCATTTCAGCACGGTAGATGTGGTTTGACGTTCTTTCTGTTGAGCCTTTCCAGGACAAATGCGTGCATCACTTACAGGAAAAATACATGTTTCGGAATGACACAATCGAGTTTACCAGATAAAGGGCACTAGGAAAAGCACAGTGACACAAATGAAATGAAAAAAAAAAACCCAGGCAAACTTAATGACAGTAAGGAAGCAATCTTAGAAATCAGAAAGTCACGAAGTTGAATGGGTTGTTATGCACATTATTGGCTAGATAGCGGATAGTTGGAAAGAGCTCTGAGGAGTGGCAAAAGGATCGGTGGGCCATCCGGCCTCGCACAATTCACGAGTTTCACGCCAATGACGATGCAGCCGTGGTTGCTCACCCTGTTGCCTCGTCGTCATCTGCACAACCAGAGTGGAAAATCTTCAGTGAGCGTACACGAGTTCTGTCGTGATAGCCAATACCAGTCACGAGGCCAATGCTGACCATTGTTGCTGCCGCGTAGCTCAGCCCTTGTCGGGCAGTGCTCGCACCATGACTTCGCGCCACTTGCTCCTCTTTCGCATGTGAGTAATATAAGCCAGCAAGGTGCATTCCACGAGTGTCGAAGCCCCCTCGTTGCGCGGCATATATCTTGATAC
The DNA here is from genome assembly GCF_048455015.1 of Haemaphysalis longicornis. NCBI lineage: Eukaryota > Metazoa > Arthropoda > Arachnida > Ixodida > Ixodidae > Haemaphysalis > Haemaphysalis longicornis. Next base: position 15,404,275 of record NW_027526245.1, read on the forward strand.
CTATGGGCCTCGTGCACTGCAGTTTCAAGTAAACATGTGGCGCCACCTGCTAGCGGCGGCGGATTTTTTTCTGAAGAACCAAATAAACATATACAGCAGTTCACTACGGGGCTCAATTTAAACAAGAGCAAAATTAGTATACAAGAATTACAGCGTTTTATTACGTTCACATTTGTTATATTCATAGAAATGTTCCGCTGACGAGTTCTGCAGCTGAAAGCGCCCCTTCTCCTATAAAAGCAGACGACAGTACACGGATCGGCTGCCTGCGACGCCGGCGGGCACAAAGCACATGGTACCCGAGAAAAATAAAAGGAACAGATCCATAGGTGAATTTGCGTGTACCGCTACATGGCATATGATAGCTGCGAAAAAACGGCGTGTACCCAACATAACGGAATGAGTGCTTATTTTTGTAGCTCCTCAAACAGAGTGGTGCAGCATAATAACTGTGCACTCATCAGAATACATGTGGAGCATCCCATGAATATGCATGCTTCAATTGTAGGTAGTCATACCAGAAAAATATAAAGCAAGCTTTAAAAACTAACACATTGGAAACCTAAATGTTTACGCTACAGAGCAACACAACAATAAACAGATGGACACATACCAGCCACAATTCGATGGCTCGCATCTATTTTTTCTGAAATGACCCTCAAATATCTAAAAGGTATGCTGCTGTAAAACTTGTAGTTTGCGTTTCTGCAGAGTAGGGAAAGGAAACGAGTTCAAGTGGAGCTTGTTGCGCAAAATAGTTTTGCTGACAAAGGTAACATGCACGAGCATAACTAATATCCACGCTCGCATGTAGTTATACGAACATCACGAACGACTAGCTTTGAAACGATCTCCGCATCTGGGATGGGTGACTCACGACCACTGATCTTACAGGCTGCGGTCATCTGGGCTGTTTGCTCTTGGGTCTCCGGATCCTGCGAGCTGACTGGCACCGACCGCCTGCCTTTTCCTTGGACTACCGAAACCCTTCCGAGGCCAAACTTGGATGAAATCGGCGCCTCAATCTGGCAACGCGGAACTTCCGTATCGGCTCGTGACGTCAACTGCGGAGCATATAAGCGCCATCCTTCAGCCGCCTACTTTGGGTACGGCGCCGCATCTGGGATGGGTGACTCACGACCACTGTTGTTACAGGCTGCGGTCATCTGGGCTGTTTGCTCTTGGGTCCCCGGATCCTGCGAGCTGACTGGCACCGACCGCCTGCCTTTTCCTTGGACTACCGAAACCCTTCCGAGGCCAAACTTCGATGAAATCGGCGCCTCAATCTGGCAACGCGGAACTTCCGTATCGGCTCGTGACGTCAACTGCGGAGCATATAAGCGCCATCCTTCAGCCGCCTACTTTGGGTACGGCGCCGCATCTGGGATGGGTGACTCACGACCACTGTTGTTACAGGCTGCGGTCATCTGGGCTGTTTGCTCTTGGGTCCCCGGATCCTGCGAGCTGACTGGCACCGACCGCCGGCCTCTTCCTTGGCCTACCGAAACCCTTCCGAGGCCAAACTTGGATGAAATCGGCGCCTCAATCTGGCAACGCGGAACTTCCGTATCGGCTCGTGACGTCAACTGCGGAGCATATAAGCGCCATCCTTCAGCCGCCTACTTTGGGTACGGCGCCGCATCTGGTATGGGTGACTCACGACCACTGTTGTTACAGGCTGCGGTCATCTGGGCTGTTTGCTCTTGGGTCCCCGGATCCTGCGAGCTGACTGGCACCGACCGCCTGCCTTTTCCTTGGACTACCGAAACCCTTCCGAGGCCAAACTTCGATGAAATCGGCGCCTCAATCTGGCAACGCGGAACTTCCGTATCGGCTCGTGACGTCAACTGCGGAGCATATAAGCGCCATCCTTCAGCCGCCTACTTTGGGTACGGCGCCGCATCTGGGATGGGTGACTCACGACCACTGATGTTACAGGCTGCGGTCAGACTGGGCTGTTTGCTCTTGGGTCCCCGGATCCTGCGAGCTGACTGGCACCGACCGCCGGCCTCTTCCTTGGCCTACCGAAACCCTTCCGAGGCCAAACTTGGATGAAATCGGCGCCTCAATCTGGCAACGCGGAACTTCCGTATCGGCTCGTGACGTCAACTGCGGAGCATATAAGCGCCATCCTTCAGCCGCCTACTTTGGGTACGGCGCCGCATCTGGGATGGGTGACTCACGACCACTGATGTTACAGGCTGCGGTCATCTGGGCTGTTTGCTCTTGGGTCCCCGGATCCTGCGAGCTGACTGGCACCGACCGCCGGCCTCTTCCTTGGCCTACCGAAACCCTTCCGAGGCCAAACTTGGATGAAATAGGCGCCTCAATCTGGCAACGCGGAACTTCCGTATCGGCTCGTGACGTCAACTGCGGAGCATATAAGCGCCATCCTTCAGCCGCCTACTTTGGGTACGGCGCCGCTCTGGGATGGGTGACTCACGACCACTGTTGTTACAGGCTGCGGTCATCTGGGCTGTTTGCTCTTGGGTCCCCGGATCCTGCGAGCTGACTGGCACCGACCGCCGGCCTCTTCCTTGGCCTACCGAAACCCTTCCGAGGCCAAACTTGGATGAAATAGGCGCCTCAATCTGGCAACGCGGAACTTCCGTATCGGCTCGTGACGTCAACTGCGGAGCATATAAGCGCCATCCTTCAGCCGCCTACTTTGGGTACGGCGCCGCATCTGGGATGGGTGACTCACGACCACTGATGTTACAGGCTGCGGTCATCTGGGCTGTTTGCTCTCGGGTCCCCGGATCCTGCGAGCTGACTGGCACCGACCGCCGGCCTCTTCCTTGGCCTACCGAAACCCTTCCGAGGCCAAACTTGGATGAAATAGGCGCCTCAACCTGGCAACGCGGAACTTCCGTATCGGCTCGTGACGTCAACTGCGGAGCATATAAGCGCCATCCTTCAGCCGCCTACTTTGGGTACGGCGCCGCATCTGGGACGGGTGACTCACGACCACTGATGTTACAGGCTGCGGTCATCTGGGCTGTTTGCTCTTGGGTCCCCGGATCCTGCGAGCTGACTGGCACCGGCCGCCGGCCTCTTCCTTGGCCTACCGAAACCCTTCCGAGGCCAAACTTGGATGAAATCGGCGCCTCAATCTGGCAACGCGGAACTTCCGTATCGGCTCGTGACGTCAACTGCGGAGCATATAAGCGCCATCCTTCAGCCGCCTACTTTGGGTACGGCGCCGCATCTGGGACGGGTGACTCACGACCACTGATGTTACAGGCTGCGGTCATCTGGGCTGTTTGCTCTTGGGTCCCCGGATCCTGCGAGCTGACTGGCACCGACCGCCGGCCTCTTCCTTGGCCTACCGAAACCCTTCCGAGGCCAAACTTGGATGAAATCGGCGCCTCAATCTGGCAACGCGGAACTTCCGTATCGGCTCGTGACGTCAACTGCGGAGCATATAAGCGCCATCCTTCAGCCGCCTACTTTGGGTACGGCGCCGCATCTGGGACGGGTGACTCACGACCACTGATGTTACAGGCTGCGGTCATCTGGGCTGTTTGCTCTTGGGTCCCCGGATCCTGCGAGCTGACTGGCACCGACCGCCGGCCTCTTCCTTGGCCTACCGAAACCCTTCCGAGGCCAAACTTGGATGAAATAGGCGCCTCAATCTGGCAACGCGGAACTTCCGTATCGGCTCGTGACGTCAACTGCGGAGCATATAAGCGCCATCCTTCAGCCGCCTACTTTGGGTACGGCGCCGCATCTGGGACGGGTGACTCACGACCACTGATGTTACAGGCTGCGGTCATCTGGGCTGTTTGCTCTTGGGTCCCCGGATCCTGCGAGCTGACTGGCACCGACCGCCGGCCTCTTCCTTGGCCTACCGAAACCCTTCCGAGGCCAAACTTGGATGAAATCGGCGCCTCAATCTGGCAACGCGGAACTTCCGTATCGGCTCGTGACGTCAACTGCGGAGCATATAAGCGCCATCCTTCAGCCGCCTACTTTGGGTACGGCGCCACATCTGGGACGGGTGACTCACGACCACTGATGTTACAGGCTGCGGTCATCTGGGCTGTTTGCTCTTGGGTCCCCGGATCCTGCGAGCTGACTGGTACCGACCGCCGGCCTCTTCCTTGGCCTACCGAAACCCTTCCGAGGCCAAACTTGGATGAAATAGGCGCCTCAATCTGGCAACGCGGAACTTCCGTATCGGCTCGTGACGTCAACTGCGGAGCATATAAGCGCCATCCTTCAGCCGCCTACTTTGGGTACGGCGCCGCATCTGGGACGGGTGACTCACGACCACTGATGTTACAGGCTGCGGTCATCTGGGCTGTTTGCTCTTGGGTCCCCGGATCCTGCGAGCTGACTGGTACCGACCGCCGGCCTCTTCCTTGGCCTACCGAAACCCTTCCGAGGCCAAACTTGGATGAAATAGGCGCCTCAATCTGGCAACGCGGAACTTCCGTATCGGCTCGTGACGTCAACTGCGGAGCATATAAGCGCCATCCTTCAGCCGCCTACTTTGGGTACGGCGCCGCATCTGGGACGGGTGACTCACGACCACTGATGTTACAGGCTGCGGTCATCTGGGCTGTTTGCTCTTGGGTCCCCGGATCCTGCGAGCTGACTGGCACCGACCGCCGGCCTCTTCCTTGGCCTACCGAAACCCTTCCGAGGCCAAACTTGGATGAAATAGGCGCCTCAATCTGGCAACGCGGAACTTCCGTATCGGCTCGTGACGTCAACTGCGGAACATATAAGCGCCATCCTTCAGCCGCCAACTTTGGGTACGGCGCCGCATCTGGGATGGGTGACTCACGACCACTGATGTTACAGGTTAGTTATATGAAGGGTGCTTCCTGTACCAAGTGTAGTCATCCCTGTCTCATTGCGGTGTCGTGCCCACCAGAGTTTTGCGATGTACTGAAGCGAGTGTTGTGTTTGCCGAAGAAGTTGTGTTCTGACGCCTTGAAAATATTGCTTATGCTTTCCGGGGACGTCGAGTCGAATCCGGGACCAATGAGTAAGGCTGAAGCTGATTCGTTTGCTTCTGCATTAGAAACAGTAAAAAAACTTGAAGCTGATCACGCCGTGATGTCAGCTGACCTGAAACGACTAAGTGGCGAGCACGAAACGACTAAAAATGAGATTAAATTACTCCATGCTAAAATCGCTGCCCTCGAGGCAACACTTGCTTTGCAAAATAACGCCGAAGGATCCACTGGCAATGCTCTGCTGCAAGTTTCAGATCGGTTGACGGAAATCACGTCTAGATGTGACGATGCTGAAAATAGGCAGCGGCGGTCTAAACTTCCCTTCTTTGGAATTGAAGATAGCGAAACAGAGGAATGGGCCGAGGCCGAGGAAAAAATAATCAACTTTTGCTCTGAACGACTCGAAATAACAACAACTAGTTCACAGTTTGAACGGGTTCACAGGCTTGGCAAGTTCACCGAGGGAAAAAACCGACCAATAATTGCCAAACTAACCTTCTTCAAAGATAAACAGCAGATTTTGTCCTCTGCACGGAAACTAAAAGGTACGACGTATTCAATCGGCGAAGATTTTTCGCCGGCGACGCGACAGGCCAGGCGCAAATTGGTGGGCTTTGCCAAAACCCAAAACAAGGCCTTCAAAGTTTCAGTTGACAGGTTGCACATTGATAAAAAAACATACGTCTATGACATCAACACCGACGCAGTTGTGCTATCAAGCAGATAGCTAAAGTCGAACAAGTCCTTGCATGGTCCCAATGTGACTTCACTTCATACCATTCCAACATTATCGCTATCATCTACTAATATCCGTAGCCTAATGCCGAAACGGGATTTGGTCTGTTCATTTCTAGATGACAGCGACTGTGACATACTCGCCCTTACTGAAACGTGGCTTAACCCAGATATCACCGATAATGAAATTTTTCCAGATCGTAACAACTTCCACATATACCGAAATGACCGTAAAAATAGGCGCGGCGGAGGTGTACTTCTTGCAGTAAGAAAGTCTGTGCAATCATACGCTATCAATGTTCACTCTGATATAGAAATGATCTGGGTAGCCTGTGTTACGAAGTACTTATCGGCAATTGTCACCGGCCCCCTGATTGTTACCATTCATTTGTAGATGACTTGCGCAGTAGCATAACCCAGGCCACCAAGTTATGTCACACCGACGCCATCTACATTTTCGGCGACTTCAACTTTCCCGAAATAGATTGGATCCACTTGTCTTCCTCTTGCCACAGTTCCACAGAATTTATAAACCTTGCGTTAGATTTTAACCCATTTCAAATAGTGAACCAACCCACGCGCGGTTCTAACATCCTTGACCTAATTCTTACGACAGTTCCTGAAACAGTAGGTACCGTTCTTAACATAGATGGTTTTAGCGGTCACAGCCTCCTCCAAGTAACTCTTAACATTCCGCTACTTTCTCCGGCACCGACCACAAAAAAATTCGCGACTGTAGTAAGGCCAACTACAGCCAAATTAACTCCGAACTCGATACTTTTTACTCTGACACATTCCTACCACTTTTCGACCGTCGTTCAGTAGATGATAACTGGGTGCTGTACAGAGATAAACTATGTGCACTAACAAATCAGTATGTCCCTCTCGTAAAAGTGAAAAACGATAAATCAAACCCGTGGTTTACGAAATCTCTCAGGCAATTTAGAAATAAGAAGAAGCGTTTATACCGCACAGCTAAACGCCATGACACGCCCTCTGCGTGGCAGGCATACAAAATCTTTATGAAAAACTACTGTTCGGCCGTACAATCTGCTAAACATAAATATTACTCTGTCGATCTACCTTCCCTCTTGATATCAAATTCTAAGAAGTTCTGGACCCTTGTTTCTCCTGAACAAAATGGCCAAAAATATCCTTGCTAGATGACGACCATGTCCCCCTTTCAGATAGTCATTGCACATCAGCATTTAACGCATTTTTTTTTCATCCGTTTTCACCCTGGAAGGCCATTCCGACGTACCATACGTTCCCGAACTTGACATTGCGTACATGGAACCGATAGAAATAACTACCGAGGGTATTGCTCTTCTAGTTAATAACCTCAAGCTATCCACTTCAGCCGGCATCGACAACATCAATTCTAAAATTCTTAAAAACACCGCCTTCGTTTCTGTTAAAATTTTGTATCACCTTTTCAGGCAATCTTTAGCGACAGGTCAACTCCCTTCTGACTGGAAAATTGGTAAAATAGTGCCTGTGCTTAAAGCCGGCAATAATCATTCACCCGAAAGTTACCGTCCGATTTCTCTTACATGTATATGCTGCAAACTTCTTGAACACATAATCGCTTCACATGTTTTCCGACACTTAGAATCAAATAATTTCTTCTTTCAGAAGCAACACGGATTCCGAAAGGGTTTTTCTTGCGAAACACAACTGCTAGAACTAACAACTGAGCTGCATTCCAATATGAACAGTAACCTTCAGACTGACTGTATCTTTCTCGATTTTTCTAAAGCTTTCGATCGTGTAGCCCATTGCCGTCTGATTTCTAAATTATCTGCCCTCCGATTAGACTCTCTAAGCCTATCTTGGCTTCGTAACTTTCTTTCACTTCGTCAGCAGTTTACTGTAATTAACAATTCGCCTTCCCCTCTTTCCCGGGTGCGTCCTCGGCCCCCTATTGTTCTTAATCTATATAAATGATTTGCCAAATAACATATCATCCTGCATGCGAATTTTCGCAGATGATTGCATAATATATCGTCCTATATCATCCCCCGACGACCAATTAACTCTACAAAGCGACCTTCACCGCATTAATGACTGGTGTAACAAATGGTTAATGTCCCTGAACACGGAAAAATGTAAAATAATCTCCTTTACGCGCAAGCAAAACGTTTACACCTTCCGCTACACTATCAATAATTCCGCACTGTCACAGGCATCTTCCTATAAGTACCTTGGTGTCCATTTCACACCCAATCTCTCCTGGTCTCACCACATCACCACCATTTGCGCGAAAGCTTCCAAGTCTTTAGGATATCTACGCCGTAATTTACATAGCTGTCCCACTCACGTCCGTCAACTAGCCTATCAAACCTTTGTCCGCCCACAGCTTGAATTTGCCGCTCCTATCTGGTCCCCTTATCACAACTACTTAATTAACATGCTTGAAGCGATTCAGAATAGGGCGGCCCGTTTCATTTCACGCAATCATGACTATCACAGCAGCATAACGCAAATTAAAAACAACCTTTCTTTTCAACCTCTGAGCACTCGTCGCGACATTTCCCTTCTTTGCCTCTTTCACAAATACGTGTACACCAACAGACCCATCCCACTTCACCTCGATGTTCCTTCCATTACTTCACGTAGGTTGCATAATCACTTCAGTTTCACGCGATTATACGGGGCAACTGATGCGTTCAACTCATCTGCCCTTCCTCGCGCCATACGTTTGTGGAATGGTGTTCCAGATAACATCGCATCTGTATCAGACAATAATTCTTTCCGTCAGTTGCTGCTTACTCTCTTTTCGCAATAAGGTCTTACCACTGTTCTGCTCATTCTTTTTTTCTTTTTTTTTCCTGTCATGCCCTGTATCCCCCCCCCCTGTGTACCCCCCTAAAAAAAATGTACCTGAAGACCACAGAACCTGTCGTCTCTGTTGCACAGCTAGTGCTTTCTTATCCTTTTCTTTTCTTTTTTCAGTGTCGCATTTTGTGCCCGATTATGATTGTTGCATACTGGAAATGTTTTCGGCGTATGGGCATAGGTTATGCCTTTTTTCTGGTGATTTTTCTATTGTGTGTTCTGCAAATGATAAACTCTCATTGATGCGCATTGGGTCGGTAAAGCCAGCTATCTTTGGTTGATGTCGCCTTCATATACTATAATGATTGTATCGGTTCACTTTGTCGCGTGTGCACTATGAAAACGTCTTTTCTTTTTCTTCTTGTTATCGTCTGCTAACTTCAACTTATATTGCAAACTCGTCGCAATTTCTTGCGTCCCTTGAGTCGTCGCGCTGAATCGGAGAGACTTCGAACCTAGCAAACTTGCCAGAATAAGTACGGTCGTACACATGCAAGCGCGGGTCTGTTTCCACGCCGTATGGACACGCTGCAATTTCGCAACGGCTTAAAATAGGTTCAATAAAGTTGTTTCTCTCTCTCTCTCTCTCTCTCTCTCTCTCAACTGAAGTTCACCATCGGCGTCAGCGTCATCGCCCAAATGAAAGATAAAAATAAAAAGACAAAAACCCGGCAGCAGGAGTGTGCGTGTGTGTGTGCATCGACTCCTGGAAGCGATAATGTGTGTGAGAGAAGCAGCGATCGCACCACCAATGGGGAATCCCCTGTGCTCCTGTTCTGTGGGGCCCCTCGTCCCTGCAAGAAAATTAAATTACGGCGCAATGTTCACGCGGCGCCGGCAACAGTTTCATTTGTTCGGGTTTAGCCTTTAGGTCCTTGTTAGAGCATAATTGGCATAAGTTCATAACTGGCATAATTTGGCGGACAGCTTAGCGAAGAGAAGACCGGCGACACGACTTTCACGGGGCTTGCACAAGCGTATTTCTCCCATGTAAACCCCACTGTGCCTTGTACGTGTCAGGAAGTGAAGTGATGCCCGTTGTGTGTGTGAAATCGCTGCGAAAGGTTCGTGTGTATATTGCGACACCAACGATATGCGGCTTGAAGAGCCCGAAGATTCAGGTTTGTTGAGGCAGGTATTTGAAAATTCAACTGCTTGGCTAAACTATACCTCAAAAACTGCTGAAACTACAATGAGTTCGTTGGATGGGCTCAGAAAAATATCGCGACGCTTTTCAAAGTGTTTTCATAGGTTTATAAACGCGTAAATATTCCAATACTTTTGGACGTATATGCGTGTGAGCCTCCAAGCGAAAGCCTCTAAACGTTTATTTATCTTGTTTATCGGGCGACATCGACACGGGCACAGGTATGGTAGAGCCCACAACAGGAGCTGCAATTGTGCACAAATGGTTCCTCGCACTCGGAGTTCTGATGAAAAAAAAGACCATTTATTTATTTTATTTATTTAAAATTCCTTACAGGCCCCTTTACAGGGCATTGAGTAAGGGGGGTAATTGGTGAAGTGTTACAGATCATACAAAATTGATTAACGCGTTAGAAAGCATAGCAGCACAATGAATTGCGACGAGGTTTGCAATATAAGTTGAAGTTAGCAGACGATAACAAGAAGAAAAAGAAAAGACGTTTTCATAGTGCACACGCGACAAAGTGAACCGATACAATCATTATAGTATATGAAGGCGACATCAACCAAAGATAGCTGGCTTTACCGACCCAATGCGCATCAATGAGAGTTTATCATTTGCAGAACACACAATAGAAAAATCACCAGAAAAAAGGCATAACCTATGCCCATACGCCGAAAACATTTCCAGTATGCAACAATCATAATCGGGCACAAAATGCGACACTGAAAAAAGAAAAGAAAAGGATAAGAAAGCACTAGCTGTGCAACAGAGACGACAGGTTCTGTGGTCTTCAGGTACATTTTTTAGGGGGGTACACAGGGGGGGGGGGATACAGGGCATGACAGGAAAAAAAAAAGAAAAAAAGAATGAGCAGAACAGTGGTAAGACCTTATTGCGAAAAGAGAGTAAGCAGCAACTGACGGAAAGAATTATTGTCTGATACAGATGCGATGTTATCTGGAACACCATTCCACAAACGTATGGCGCGAGGAAGGGCAGATGAGTTGAACGCATCAGTTGCCCCGTATAATCGCGTGAAACTGAAGTGATTATGCAACCTACGTGAAGTAATGGAAGGAACATCGAGGTGAAGTGGGATGGGTCTGTTGGTGTACACGTATTTGTGAAAGAGGCAAAGAAGGGAAATGTCGCGACGAGTGCTCAGAGGTTGAAAAGAAAGGTTGTTTTTAATTTGCGTTATGCTGCTGTGATAGTCATGATTGCGTGAAATGAAACGGGCCGCCCTATTCTGAATCGCTTCAAGCATGTTAATTAAGTAGTTGTGATAAGGGGACCAGATAGGAGCGGCAAATTCAAGCTGTGGGCGGACAAAGGTTTGATAGGCTAGTTGACGGACGTGAGTGGGACAGCTATGTAAATTACGGCGTAGATATCCTAAAGACTTGGAAGCTTTCGCGCAAATGGTGGTGATGTGGTGAGACCAGGAGAGATTGGGTGTGAAATGGACACCAAGGTACTTATAGGAAGATGCCTGTGACAGTGCGGAATTATTGATAGTGTAGCGGAAGTTGTAAACGTTTTGCTTGCGCGTAAAGGAGATTATTTTACATTTTTCCGTGTTCAGGGACATTAACCATTTGTTACACCAGTCATTAATGCGGTGAAGGTCGCTTTGTAGAGTTAATTGGTCGTCGGGGGATGATATAGGACGATATATTATGCAATCATCTGCGAAAATTCGCATGCAGGATGATATGTTATTTGGCAAATCATTTATATAGATTAAGAACAATAGGGGGCCGAGGACGCACCCGGGAAAGAGGGGAAGGCGAATTGTTAATTACAGTAAACTGCTGACGAAGTGAAAGAAAGTTACGAAGCCAAGATAGGCTTAGAGAGTCTAATCGGAGGGCAGATAATTTAGAAATCAGACGGCAATGGGCTACACGATCGAAAGCTTTAGAAAAATCGAGAAAGATACAGTCAGTCTGAAGGTTACTGTTCATATTGGAATGCAGCTCAGTTGTTAGTTCTAGCAGTTGTGTTTCGCAAGAAAAACCCTTTCGGAATCCGTGTTGCTTCTGAAAGAAGAAATTATTTGATTCTAAGTGTCGGAAAACATGTGAAGCGATTATGTGTTCAAGAAGTTTGCAGCATATACATGTAAGAGAAATCGGACGGTAACTTTCGGGTGAATGATTATTGCCGGCTTTAAGCACAGGCACTATTTTACCAATTTTCCAGTCAGAAGGGAGTTGACCTGTCGCTAAAGATTGCCTGAAAAGGTGATACAAAATTTTAACAGAAACGAAGGCGGTGTTTTTAAGAATTTTAGAATTGATGTTGTCGATGCCGGCTGAAGTGGATAGCTTGAGGTTATTAACTAGAAGAGCAATACCCTCGGTAGTTATTTCTATCGGTTCCATGTACGCAATGTCAAGTTCGGGAACGTATGGTACGTCGGAATGGCCTTCCAGGGTGAAAACGGATGAAAAAAAAATGCGTTAAATGCTGATGTGCAATGACTATCTGAAAGGGGGACATGGTCGTCATCTAGCAAGGATATTTTTGGCCATTTTGTTCAGGAGAAACAAGGGTCCAGAACTTCTTAGAATTTGATATCAAGAGGGAAGGTAGATCGACAGAGTAATATTTATGTTTAGCAGATTGTACGGCCGAACAGTAGTTTTTCATAAAGATTTTGTATGCCTGCCACGCAGAGGGCGTGTCATGGCGTTTAGCTGTGCGGTATAAACGCTTCTTCTTATTTCTAAATTGCCTGAGAGATTTCGTAAACCACGGGTTTGATTTATCGTTTTTCACTTTTACGAGAGGGACATACTGATTTGTTAGTGCACATAGTTTATCTCTGTACAGCACCCAGTTATCATCTACTGAACGATGGTCGAAAAGTGGTAGGAATGTGTCAGAGTAAAAAGTATCGAGTTCGGAGTTAATTTGGCTGTAGTTGGCCTTACTACAGTCGCGAATTTTTTTGTGGTCGGTGCCGGAGAAAGGTAGCGGAATGTTAAGAGTTACTTGGAGGAGGCTGTGATCGCTAAAACCATCTATGTTAAGAACGGTACCTACTGTTTCAGGAACTGTCGTAAGAATTAGGTCAAGGATGTTAGAACCGCGCGTGGGTTGGTTCACTATTTGAAATGGGTTAAAATCTAACGCAAGGTTTATAAATTCTGTGGAACTGTGGCAAGAGGAAGACAAGTGGATCCAATCTATTTAGGGAAAGTTGAAGTCGCCGAAAATGTAGATGGCGTCGGTGTGACATAACTTGGTGGCCTGGGTTATGCTACTGCGCAAGTCATCTACAAATGAATGGTAACAATCAGGGGGCCGGTGACAATTGCCGATAAGTACTTCGTAACACAGGCTACCCAGATCATTTCTATATCAGAGTGAACATTGATAGCGTATGATTGCACAGACTTTCTTACTGCAAGAAGTACACCTCCGCCGCGCCTATTTTTACGGTCATTTCGGTATATGTGGAAGTTGTTACGATCTGGAAAAATTTCATTATCGGTGATATCTGGGTTAAGCCACGTTTCAGTAAGGGCGAGTATGTCACAGTCGCTGTCATCTAGAAATGAACAGACCAAATCCCGTTTCGGCATTAGGCTACGGATATTAGTAGATGATAGCGATAATGTTGGAATGGTATGAAGTGAAGTCACATTGGGACCATGCAAGGACTTGTTCGACTTTAGCTATCTGCTTGATAGCACAACTGCGTCGGTGTTGATGTCATAGACGTATGTTTTTTTATCAATGTGCAACCTGTCAACTGAAACTTTGAAGGCCTTGTTTTGGGTTTTGGCAAAGCCCACCAATTTGCGCCTGGCCTGTCGCGTCGCCGGCGAAAAATCTTCGCCGATTGAATACGTCGTACCTTTTAGTTTCCGTGCAGAGGACAAAATCTGCTGTTTATCTTTGAAGAAGGTTAGTTTGGCAATTATTGGTCGGTTTTTTCCCTCGGTGAACTTGCCAAGCCTGTGAACCCGTTCAAACTGTGAACTAGTTGTTGTTATTTCGAGTCGTTCAGAGCAAAAGTTGATTATTTTTTCCTCGGCCTCGGCCCATTCCTCTGTTTCGCTATCTTCAATTCCAAAGAAGGGAAGTTTAGACCGCCGCTGCCTATTTTCAGCATCGTCACATCTAGACGTGATTTCCGTCAACCGATCTGAAACTTGCAGCAGAGCATTGCCAGTGGATCCTTCGGCGTTATTTTGCAAAGCAAGTGTTGCCTCGAGGGCAGCGATTTTAGCATGGAGTAATTTAATCTCATTTTTAGTCGTTTCGTGCTCGCCACTTAGTCGTTTCAGGTCAGCTGACATCACGGCGTGATCAGCTTCAAGTTTTTTTACTGTTTCTAATGCAGAAGCAAACGAATCAGCTTCAGCCTTACTCATTGGTCCCGGATTCGACTCGACGTCCCCGGAAAGCATAAGCAATATTTTCAAGGCGTCAGAACACAACTTCTTCGGCAAACACAACACTCGCTTCAGTACATCGCAAAACTCTGGTGGGCACGACACCGCAATGAGACAGGGATGACTACACTTGGTACAGGAAGCACCCTTCATATAACTAACCTGTAACATCAGTGGTCGTGAGTCACCCATCCCAGATGCGGCGCCGTACCCAAAGTTGGCGGCTGAAGGATGGCGCTTATATGTTCCGCAGTTGACGTCACGAGCCGATACGGAAGTTCCGCGTTGCCAGATTGAGGCGCCTATTTCATCCAAGTTTGGCCTCGGAAGGGTTTCGGTAGGCCAAGGAAGAGGCCGGCGGTCGGTGCCAGTCAGCTCGCAGGATCCGGGGACCCAAGAGCAAACAGCCCAGATGACCGCAGCCTGTAACATCAGTGGTCGTGAGTCACCCGTCCCAGATGCGGCGCCGTACCCAAAGTAGGCGGCTGAAGGATGGCGCTTATATGCTCCGCAGTTGACGTCACGAGCCGATACGGAAGTTCCGCGTTGCCAGATTGAGGCGCCTATTTCATCCAAGTTTGGCCTCGGAAGGGTTTTGGTAGGCCAAGGAAGAGGCCGGCGGTCGGTGCCAGTCAGCTCGCAGGATCCGGGGACCCAAGAGCAAACAGCCCAGATGACCGCAGCCTGTAACATCAGTGGTCGTGAGTCACCCGTCCCAGATGCGGCGCCGTACCCAAAGTAGGCGGCTGAAGGATGGCGCTTATATGCTCCGCACTTGACGTCACGAGCCGATACGGAAGTTCCGCGTTGCCAGATTGAGGCGCCGATTTCATCCAAGTTTGGCCTCGGAAGGGTTTCGGTAGGCCAAGGAAGAGGCCGGCGGTCGGTGCCAGTCAGCTCGCAGGATCCGGGGACCCAAGAGCAAACAGCCCAGATGACCGCAGCCTGTAACATCAGTGGTCGTGAGTCACCCGTCCCAGATGCGGCGCCGTACCCAAAGTAGGCGGCTGAAGGATGGCGCTTATATGTTCCGCAGTTGACGTCACGAGCCGATACGGAAGTTCCGCGTTGCCAGATTGAGGCGCCTATTTCATCCAAGTTTGGCCTCGGAAGGGTTTCGGTAGGCCAAGGAAGAGGCCGGCGGTCGGTGCCAGTCAGCTCGCAGGATCCGGGGACCCAAGAGCAAACAGCCCAGATGACCGCAGCCTGTAACATCAGTGGTCGTGAGTCACCCGTCCCAGATGCGGCGCCGTACCCAAAGTTGGCGGCTGAAGGATGGCGCTTATATGTTCCGCAGTTGACGTCACGAGCCGATACGGAAGTTCCGCGTTGCCAGATTGAGGCGCCTATTTCATCCAAGTTTGGCCTCGGAAGGGTTTCGGTAGGCCAAGGAAGAGGCCGGCGGTCGGTGCCAGTCAGCTCGCAGGATCCGGGGACCCAAGAGCAAACAGCCCAGATGACCGCAGCCTGTAACATCAGTGGTCGTGAGTCACCCGTCCCAGATGCGGCGCCGTACCCAAAGTAGGCGGCTGAAGGATGGCGCTTATATGCTCCGCAGTTGACGTCACGAGCCGATACGGAAGTTCCGCGTTGCCAGATTGAGGCGCCTATTTCATCCAAGTTTGGCCTCGGAAGGGTTTCGGTAGGCCAAGGAAGAGGCCGGCGGTCGGTGCCAGTCAGCTCGCAGGATCCGGGGACCCAAGAGCAAACAGCCCAGATGACCGCAGCCTGTAACATCAGTGGTCGTGAGTCACCCGTCCCAGATGCGGCGCCGTACCCAAAGTAGGCGGCTGAAGGATGGCGCTTATATGCTCCGCAGTTGACGTCACGAGCCGATACGGAAGTTCCGCGTTGCCAGATTGAGGCGCCGATTTCATCCAAGTTTGGCCTCGGAAGGGTTTCGGTAGGCCAAGGAAGAGGCCGGCGGTCGGTGCCAGTCAGCTCGCAGGATCCGGGGACCCAAGAGCAAACAGCCCAGATGACCGCAGCCTGTAACATCAGTGGTCGTGAGTCACCCGTCCCAGATGCGGCGCCGTACCCAAAGTAGGCGGCTGAAGGATGGCGCTTATATGCTCCGCAGTTGACGTCACGAGCCGATACGGAAGTTCCGCGTTGCCAGATTGAGGCGCCTATTTCATCCAAGTTTGGCCTCGGAAGGGTTTCGGTAGGCCAAGGAAGAGGCCGGCGGTCGGTGCCAGTCAGCTCGCAGGATCCGGGGACCCAAGAGCAAACAGCCCAGATGACCGCAGCCTGTAACATCAGTGGTCGTGAGTCACCCGTCCCAGATGCGGCGCCGTACCCAAAGTAGGCGGCTGAAGGATGGCGCTTATATGCTCCGCAGTTGACGTCACGAGCCGATACGGAAGTTCCGCGTTGCCAGATTGAGGCGCCTATTTCATCCAAGTTAGGCCTCGGAAGGGTTTCGGTAGGCCAAGGAAGAGGCCGGCGGTCGGTGCCAGTCAGCTCGCAGGATCCGGGGACCCAAGAGCAAACAGCCCAGATGACCGCAGCCTGTAACATCAGTGGTCGTGAGTCACCCGTCCCAGATGCGGCGCCGTACCCAAAGTAGGCGGCTGAAGGATGGCGCTTATATGCTCCGCAGTTGACGTCACGAGCCGATACGGAAGTTCCGCGTTGCCAGATTGAGGCGCCGATTTCATCCAAGTTTGGCCTCCGAAGGGTTTCGGTAGGCCAAGGAAGAGGCCGGCGGTCGGTGCCAGTCAGCTCGCAGGATCCGGGGACCCAAGAGCAAACAGCCCAGATGACCGCAGCCTGTAACAACAGTGGTCGTGAGTCACCCATCCCAGATGCGGCGCCGTACCCAAAGTAGTCTCTCCGATTTTTATTTAAGTACCGTTTGGCTATTTGTATCGAATTTAAAAAGAATAGCGGCCATTCTTTCTTTCGTGTGCTGATATTCGTACCCTGCCGAACGAGGCGCTACGGGACGTCGCCTGCTCGCGTAATTCAGAAGTTATGTCTTCGTTGTCCGCAAGGTGGCGCGGAACACAGCAAATCAGTGACCCCACCATACCAGCGCACGAGGCCCATAGACAAGAATTTTCATCGTGGCGCCATTTTCTAACGATCGAGGCGCCATCTGGCGGGCATTCTCTTGGGACTGCCGGGCGAGCGGACGACGCCGCATCCCCACGCTGTTGCTCCGTGCCGTGCGTGGATATCAGACGCCATAACTGCATTGAAAATCGGTGTCATTTATTCGGTATGTCAGAAGCGACAAGTTTAACATCGCTTTGAGGAGAACGTTTAAAGCGTCCGAGAGCTGTCACGTTTGCCCATACATTCCGTTCCCAACCCGCTAGGCGGCGGGCCACCCAGTTGCCTGTCGTGGGTTGCCTGTGAGGGGTTGCCTGACGGGGGTTGCCTGTGAGGCTACGTTTCGCCGTGCCAGCGGGACGCCCGACTTTCCATCTCCGATTGATGTTTATTTTCTCAATTCTGGGCAAGTGCCTTTCCTTACCAACGTACAGAAGCTACTCGTCCGGGCGTGATCACGCCGTTGTTGGCGGCGCCAACAATCAGCGTAAGCGCAAAGTGCTCATGCATGAAACGTGTGAAGTGCACCCCGACGAAACTGTGTGCATGTGCGGAGTCTATTCGCTGCTCAAATTTCTTGCGTCCCTTGAGTCGTCGCGCTGAATCGGAGAGACTTCGAACCTAGCAAATTTGCCAGAATAAGTACGTATGCTCCTTTTGGAAGCGCTGTTTATTCACCCTCAGGCTGTATCCTTTTCGCAGGTTTCTGTTCCCTGGAGGTATGTTCTGTTCATGTCATCGACGGGAAGCCGACAAAAATCAACCGGACACCTATGGTAAAGCTCCGGTGCGCGAAAAAGTTGAGTCGAAAGATAGGAGCGTCGCGGTGGCGGAGCACCCCCGGTCGTGTCGGGAAATAGCTGAAACGCTGAAACCCACCCACCGCTGAAACGCAAAAGATTTTTTTCAGCAAGCAAACGGCCGTGAAATCTTGGTGTATCTAATAAGTTGACCCTCTTTGGTGTTATGAGGTGGCAAATATTGTTGAAACATTTTACTTTATGAGCATATGTCGTCCACGACCTGCACAGCTGAAACGAATATTTGAGGGTCTGGTTTGACAACCAACTAAGTATGAGGTATGAGAGCGCGTATTAAATGACAACACGCTCGCTCACAGACAGGAGCAAGCCATGCTTAGAAATTTGCACTACCGCGCGCGCCATCGGAGGCATTCGCTGATTGCGCCAACTTCTGAGCTACGCAAGAGGCATATTTGCCGACACGACCGCCACCGCGACGCTCCTATTTTTAGGCTCAACTTGTTCGCATAGCCGAGCTGGAGCATAGGTGTCCGGTTGATTTTTGTCGGCTTCCCGTCGGTGAGATGAACAGAACATACCTCCAGGGAACAGAAACCTGCGAAAAGGATACAGCATGAGGGTGAATAAACAGCGCTTCCAAAAGGAGCATACGTACTTATTCTGGCAAATTTGCTAGGTTCGAAGTCTCTCCAATTCAGCGCGACGACTCAAGGGACGCAGGAAATTTGTGCTGGGAATAGACTCCGCACATGCACACAATTTCGTCGGGGTGCACTTCACACGTTTCCTGCATGAGCACATTGCGCTCACGCTGATTGTTGGCGCCGCCAACAACGGCGTGATCACGCCCGGACGAGTAGCTTCTGTACGTCACTAAGAAAAGGCACCTGCCCAAAATTGAGAAAATAAACATCAATAGTCTAGACCCTACGCAAAATGCGCCCCGCCATGTCACGTCGCCACCGGTAACTAGGGCCGCCATTTTGGTACGGTCGTCTGAAACCGAAACCAAGCAGCAAAGCGGCGCCAAACATAGAAGGCGGGTATTGACAGCTCTTGGTGGTGGACTACAGTGCCGGAGCATTGCTGCGTGACGCATTGCACGCAACGCGGAAATACGGTCCAAATGGAGAAAAGGTACGTGAAGTTCCCCGCTCTGGAACGAACTTTCTGACGTGAACTATGCCGGCGCGAGGAACCTTTGTGACACGCTGGGCGCGGTGCGCTAGGAGCCAATATTTGTCGTTGGCTCGCTAAGCACGGGATTTCGTAGTCGCTATCCGGATGAAAAAAAAAAAAAAACAGCTGCGCGGGTTCGATTCCCGGCCGCGGCGGCCGCTTTTCTGATGGAGGCGAAAAGCAAAAACGCCCGTGTGTACGAGATTTCGGCGCACGTTAAAGATCCCCAGGTGGTCAAAATTAATCCGGAGCCCTCCACTACGGCGCGCCTCATCGCCTGCGTTGCGTCGGCGCGTTAAACCCCACAATCAATCAGTCAAATCAAATACAGCTGCGTTGGAGTTCCGTTGTGCAGCCTTCGTATTCTAAATGAAGCCTGAGCGTGCGCCACCTATTTATGTGACTGACAGCGGCACTCGAGCGGGGAAACAGTACCACACGTTGTCAAAATTAGGCTTTGTTTCTTCACTCGTCCCTGTGGCTCTGCGCCCGCTTCATTTCATTGTTAAAGGGTACCGCTTAGCCACTACAGCAGCCTTTATCTTGCCTAGGGCTGTAAACAAACTTTTCTTTCCGCACTACGCCGTCACGGCGCGGTTGCAAATTTCCTCTCTGGCGGGCGCGCACGGTATGGGAGTATGTTGTTGGTTTTTTTTTTTTACGTTGCATTTAGCCGCGTGTCGTTGCGGAAGTGGCGTACACTGTTTTATGATGATCTAACGTTGGAAAATTCGAGCTTTTGCACTTGGTTCCCGATGTGCCGGGCTGACAGGTTTGTTGTTACGTCAAGTTAACTTGTTGCCCCTTGTCATTTCAGCCACGATTTATTTACAGTCGAATATTTTGCGACTAAAATACACACTCACTCCTCTAGTTTGTCACATGCTGCATGCATGCCTCTGACGCAATGACAGTGGCCATTGCTGTAGGTAGCTGAGGCAATGTTCAAGTTTCTTTTCAAAAAACGGCCAGAGTTGCATCAGACCGCCGCGCATCAGCTTGATTGCTTTTGCTTTTTTGTATCCTCAGTGAAAATCCCAGTAAATTAAACTACTTCGCGGATTTATAGCGCGTGCAGTATAGCAAACTGTGGATGTAAATGGAACAAAGGGAAGCATTCGCGGACCCCTGCATGCCGCGGTCTAGTAAACACGACGTTGCCCAGCCTCTGCGTGCTCGCGAGATGACCACGGCGTAATGTCGCTTGCATGCTTACTGGTAGCTCATAGGTGACCCTTCAGGTGCCATGCCAGTCCTTGTTTCTGCCACTGTGGGGGGTGAGGCCAGCAAAACTGAGGCAAAAAAACCCATTCTCAAGGCCACCAAGTTTTCTCTCTAGCGCCTCCACGCTCTTTGCTGCTGCTCGCATTGCTCCTGCACTCGACGTGCATCGAACAGGAGCATTGGCAAGGGAAGAGAGGGGCTGTTTTCTCGCGGGCTTCTCCAGTCAATGCCTTGGACAATTGCTGGCTTGATGCCCTGCTGTCTCGGACGTCCCCACTGTTGTGGCAGCTCAGTGCACGCAAGCTCCAGTGCGCCTCTTTAAAACCTTGGGCATGCAAGAGGACGAGTAGGTGCACAGCTGCCAGGATGTGACTGCATGCTCCACTGCAACCCGCCGGGCAATCGCACGCTGCCTCACAGTCTCCCCACTGTCCGTCTCAAACGTGAGGCACACAACATAGGGCCGGCCCCTTTTCTTCTGGGAGCGAAAGCAGCTGCTGAGCACATGGATGAGGCCCAACCTGCAAGAACAGAGAGAGTAACAGTAAATAGCACTCAGGGAAGAACAGGACTAGTCCGCTACAGTTTATGGTAAAGGTACAGAGCAGAAAGCAGTGGCCGCAAGGAACAGACTCAAAATGACCAGATTTTGTGTCTTGCTTAACACTGTTGCAAGGGCAATATTCTACACCTCAAACAGCAATGATGCCCAATTGTTTTTCAAGTTCGATCGTGCAAGTATCGCTGCATGCTTTGTTAATGTATTTTCAAGAGAAGGAAGTTTAACATTTATAAACCTCACTGTGGGTAATGATACCAGTACCCGCATAATCGTGTTTGTCGTAACTTAAGCAAGCAATATTAGGATTACCTGGAACTAACTTCCAAAACTTATCGAGATAAACAGGGCTATACCGATGACCCATCGAATTTTAAAAAATCTTTTAGTTCAGTGAGTTCGAGCTAACGAGGTTTTACTGTATTATCTGTTCAGGCACTCTGAAAACATGCGCTTTAGAAACAAACACAACTACCCCACTGGCGAAAAAGGAGAAGCCAGACGCACAAACAGATTTTGCGGCAGAACATGCGCAATAAATAATGAAAACAGACAAAAAAAGTCAAGGCGTATGTGCACTTTTGTAGTTGACTTCCCCGCAAAGCGCGATTGCTTTGCGGCAAACGCGCGGGTGGACAACTGTCACGGAAAACAGCCGCAACCTTTCCGTAAACATCTTCGCCAAAAATCATCCAGTAAATTCGATGTACAGCATCTGAAAATAACTACTTCACCCATTAGCGGCACGATCTGGCGATGGTTGCTTTCCTCTTTCAGTATTACTGCAACAGGGTCCCCGCTACGCATTTGCATGGTAAACAGGGGTGTAAAGATTGCTATACAAATGCTCATACCGGTTAACGCGCGTCAAGGAAAAATTACGACCATCTTCCCGCGAGGGAACCCTGGTGTGATGCGACGCATCGGGGGGGGGGGGGGGGGTTCAGTTGGTGTTTCCGTTGGGTTGATTCTCTAAATCGCGTGAAACGTGTTGTGAACGCGTATGATGCATTTCCATCACATGCGGGTGTTCCTATACGTGGGACGATGGGCATAATTGTTGTGTCACACCACTCACTGAAGGGACCGTCGCTTCCATCACGTCTTCATCGGAAGAATCAAGTCAAGCACGAAGTAGTCAAAGCAAGGTCACGTCATTGCGAGAGCGAGCGCTTGACTGAACCGCCGTGGCGCGATACCCGCTTTATATTCACAGCGATTGAAGGAGAGGAGACAACGGAGGAGAGTCGCGCATGCGCGCACTTGCGCGCACCGGAGCAGTTGTTAACGCAGCGAAGCGCGCGCCAAACAAGCGCGCCAGCTGTGGTATGCTAATGAGCCGGAGTGAGGGTGTTGCACACAGCTGTGGGATGTGGGAGAGAAGAACGGGGGAGGGACGCGGACGGACGCCGCGACGACGACGCAGGAGGGACAAGCCCGAGAGCAAGAGATGCGTCGCATCTAAAAAAACAAACAAGGATTTACTCACTGCGAGTCGCAGGTGTTGGTCCGCACCGATAAAGGCGAGCAATAGGCCTCGGTGGCTAGGCGGTATGCCCTGCTCCGCTGCCGCTCGGATGCGTATTCGGCGCGGCAGCACGAGTGGTATGAGTCCTCAGACGTAATCGGAAGCGCAGACGAGTCCATCGTACACAATCCGTGGTCGGGATCCGGAAAACACCGTCTTGTTTGGGCCATACCGCGTTACCGTCACCTACTCTTCCACAGTAAACAATACGAGACTTCCCTATCGTCGCCCGTACCAATATGGCGGACGGTCTTGTTTACTCAGTGTTGCTAGATCACCAAGCAATTTCGCATTCGTGCGTCCCGCTGGCACGGCGACACGTAGCCTCACAGGTAACCCCCGTCAGGACAAAGGGCGTGTGGGGTGGCCCGCCGCCTTAGCGGGTTGGCAACGGAATTTATGGGCAAACATGGCAGCTCTCGTACGCTTTAAACGTTCTCCTTAAAGGAGCCATGAAGACAGAATACAAGTTTGCTTTATTCGAAAGATTTTGCGTTTTATAGTGCCCCCAGCGCTTGTCCGGCAGCAATTGATGCCGTATTCACTGAGAAATTGATCAATTTAGGTTAAAATTTTGATTCTCCCTCCAAAGCCAAACCGTGGGTTCTCGTAATGTCAGCAATGACGTCAGAAGCGCGTGTATTCAAGTGAACTTCCACCGCGTCATTTGGGTTTACGGCCTTGCTGTCCGTCAGCCCTCCCAGATGGCGCTGCTATAGGGTGTATTCACAGGGCTTTGGTTCGCGCCGCGGCGCTACCTGCGCGGCGGCGACGACGCCATATTTGAGGTTGCACTCCGCCGCGCGGGCAGCGCGTTTCCCGACGCGAAATGTGGTTTGCGGCATGGTGCTGGCAAGAACGTTCGTGTGGACGGTGTTTTTTCTGCGTGATTCGTGGGTGTGAGAATGCTTTGTCGTAACGAGTAGTCAGCATTGTTTTCGCTGCGAAATTCCGGACTGTGCTGTTCACGTCTTCTACAACCGCAGACCCGAAGCATGCCGAACGACGAAATCAAGCGCGCTGGGTATTCTTTTTTTTCTTTTGCTATTTCGAAGCGAAGGCCAGGGCAATGCTTGAAGACGGTATAATTTCGCGCGACGAATGCATCTGTCCAACGGTATGACAGGCGCGGCCAGCGGCGTGCATAACCCGGTCCGTTTGGGCAATTTCGCGCTATCTCGGTGTCATCCCCGTGCGCCGATTTCCTTATTTTCTGCGTTGCTTGAAACGACCGTGGCTCGAGTTGAGAAAATTTCTTCATCCAAGGCTGCGAGGATATTTGATGTGGTGGTGGCGTGTGAGATGAGGAGCTGGTTTTATCGTGCCACCCAGGCATGTTGCGCGCTTCTTGAGGAGTATGAGAGGCGGTGAGGCGCTCTGGCGACAGTGTTCTGTGCGTTAAACGCATGAAGGTCGTTAATTTGACCTTCCAAAAAAGCGATACAGTTATGCACAAGGTCTAGGTGGAAACCATCGCGAGGTAAGTACGTGATAAAATTAGGTATGGTGGCGACGACAAAGATCCCACCGATGATTTTCAATTGTTTTTCTTTCGGTAAAGAGGAAAGCAAAAATTACAAGAACAAGATTATGGAACACGCTTTGGCTACTTCGAAAGCAGCGCAGAGACAAGTGACAAAGAGTGCTCTAGTTTGTCCCTGCATACGTTTTCGTCTCTGCGCTGTTTTTGAAGTAGTCAAACTGTGTACCCAGCGTCAAGCTGTAGTGTCTGGTCACATAACACGCATGGTCATTAGATAACAGTCGAAAGCGACGAGGAAGAATTGGATGCCCGCAATTACCTGGGAAGCGACATTGCATGCACGCGTGCGTTTATCTCAACACTCGAAGGAGTCCATGTTAAGGCTGGGCGCCCAATATGGTTCGTCTCATACGTAAGTACGCCGGCTACATTAATTTGTGGACATTTGAAGAACTGCGTAATGTTTCAAACATGTGTCGAGGTGCGAGGTGAAAGCTCCGACGCCATCGATCGTCCCGCGGCCCACCTGAATGAAACCAGCTACAACAGAGTCGGTATTGATTAGCCATATTATCGATAACTTCATTGGGAATTCATCGAATGAAGACAGACCGTCTTCAAGCACTGCCCTAGCTGTCGCTTCGAAACAGCGAAAGAAAAGAAATACCCGGCGCACTTGATTTTCTCGTGCGGCCTGCTTCGGGTTTGCGATTGTAGGAGACAAGTGCAGTCCGGAATTTCGGAGCGAAAACAATGCTAGCTACTCGTTACGACAAGGCATTTGCATACTCACAAATTACGCAGAAAAAACACCGTCCACACGAACGTTCCTGCCAGCACCACGCCGCAAACCACGTTTCGCGTCGGGAGACGCGCTGCCTGCGCGGCGGAGTGCAACCTCAAATATGGCGCCGTCGCCGCCGCGCAGGTGGCGCCGCCACGCGGTCCAAAGCCCTGTAAATACACCCTATAGTGATCCACGAACCGTTGTCCGCCGTTGCTGTGTTTTTGAGCGTATTGCTACTTGGCTTGTTTTTGTTACTGTAAAAAGTGATCATCTCGTGAATCCTGCTGTATCGTCGTCAAACAGGGTCACGCAAGACAACGCCGCTTACGCCAATCGGCCAGTGTCCTGTAAAACAACTTCAAAGCGGCTGAGTGCTGTGCAGCTATAACAAGCATTGTGCGCCCAGTACCAACAGCAGTGCGCATCGGTAATTCTATTCTTACGTGCGTTTTCGTAACTTTCATTGTTTACAGCACCATTCTTACTGCTGTAAAATGAATATGCATTCGGAAAGCCTATAAGCCGTGTCCAATTTGTGTTTGCTTTTTCCGTCCTCAGCCAATCGCACAGCTGGGCTCATATGACATCATAGGTTCTGTTGCGGGGAATGAGCTAGTGGGTCGCATGGCGATTCCGTTTTTTAAGTGCAATGCACTTCTTAAGCGACCCTGAACCTGCGTCCACCGGCGATGTCCGCGCACGTGGAGATGGGCGCGCGCAGCCTGGCCGCTGACATAGCACATACCCACGTGGGGGATTGGCCAGGAATCTCCTCGTCTTCCTTGGCAACGGGGGGAGATGGGCGCGCGCTGCCTGGCCGCTGACATGGCACATACCCACGTGGGGGATTGGCCAAGAATCGGGCGTGAGAAGGGCTAATGCACCTGCTTAAAGGAGTACTCACACGAAATTTCAAAGCTGAGATCCGCTCTAGCAATCAAGTACAACGACAACACAAATGGGTGTCTGTGAATAAATGCATCTTTCTTTCTTTGTAGTTGTGTGTGTGTGTGATCTCTCTTTCGCGAACATTACCGAACCGCGCAAATTCAACTCGTGCATTCGCACTTTCACATTCTTCCCCTCGGGGAAATGCGGGGAATTTTTCCTAGTTAGGTAGCTTATTTCAGCGAAGTGTGCGTTAAAAGCGATGTCAGTATGATTCTATCGAGGCAATATTTCGAATGAACCGAACTTGTGTTTTGTCCTCATGGCTCCTTTAAAGCGATGTTGAACTTATCGCTGCTGACATACCGAATAAATGACGCTGATTTTCCATGCAGTTCGGGCATCTGATATCCACGCACGGCAAGGAGCAACATCGTGGGAATGCGGCGTCGTCTGCTCGCCGAGCACTCCCAAAGAAATACCCGCCAGATGATACCTCGATCGCTAGAAAATGTGGAAAGGAGTAATGGTTCCGGGTCTCACGTTTGCGAAGTCTGTACTCTGCTTAAAATCAGACGTTCTATCAGGCCTTGAAGTAAACCAGAGAACGGTAGGACGTTTGGCCTTAGGCGCGCATGGAAAAAAAACAACTAACGAAGCAGTTCAGGGAGATATGGGCTGGGCGTCGTTTGAAGTTAGAGAAGCACAGAGTAAAATATGCTTTGAAATGAGGTTGAGAGCAATGGATCAACGACGGTGGGCAGCTAAGGTTTTTAGGTACCTATACCTGAAAGGGTGGACACGCAGTGGTTAACGAAGACTAGAAGGCTAACGATGAAATATGGAAAGAACACTGGAAAATTCAAAACAGCCAAGGTAACGAAAAAGGAGGCAAGGCAGATTGAAACAAATAAATGGAGGGAAAAAATGGAAGCTAAAACGTCGTTAGAGATGTACAGGGCCGAGAAATTGAACATCAGAAATGAGAATTTCTACGATAATTCACAGGGCAGCGCTTTGCTTTTTGAGGCTAGAGCTGGTTGCCTGCGAACTAAAAGCTTTTGTGGGGAAGTATTCACAAAATGATGGGGTATGCGTGGTCTGCGGAAAAGAAACAGAAACTATGCAGCACATAGTGTTCTGTGGTAAGGTGAACGAAAAGCGTGTGTGGCCAACCCCTAGGACGGTCAGATGGCTGGATCAGGCTGTGGGAAGAGGAGGAAGACGAGGAGGAAAAGAGGTGACGGGCTAACCGAAGCTGCCCGATAAGTGGTTCGGGCCTGCGTCTTGGACCTCCAGGCAGGCGAGAAGAGTCGGTTTACCTCTCGTCCTTGTTCCGGAGGAGCGCTCAAACAGATCTGGTGCCCGCTTGCCTCGCGGCGTAGGCCCGAGGAACACAACTTCTCAGCAGTCTCGGCCAGTCGCCGACGCTGACATCCGAGCCGGGACTGGGGTTTGGTGAGACGCCGCGAGGACATTCTCCAGAGACTTGTGTTTTGCGTAACTGCCCGTCTGTGTGTGTTGGGTCCTGGGAACTATTCGCCAGTCTTTCATTTCGTGGTCTTGTCTTTGTGTTGGAAATACAAGTGCTGGCAACGTGCAACGGAGCGAGTCGTAGGTCTGGTGCGAGATACTAGTTGGGCTCCTGATCATTACAGTATCCATCCAAATCTACATGAAGGAAATATTCGGCTTCCAGAAGCGCTAGGATTTAAGGGTATCACAGAGGAAGTTAACTTCAAGGCTGTCGAGGGGACGAAAAGAAGATTAGAATGCTGGTGGACGAAAAGCAGAGAGGGGAATATTGCCTAAGACAGTTACCACCTGTAACAGAAAAAAAAAGGTATTTTGTGCCTAATAAGCTTTTTTGCGCCTGCCCTAAGCAGCGCTAGTATTAAAGCAAGAGTGTAAAACATATGTATATTAGTCCTTCTTGGTAAGATGACATGTCATCACCCCGATACAAAGGGGAAACCAATAGAAATCATCATCATCATCACCATCATCAATGGTCGACGCGGCCAAATTCTGGTCTATACTTATAAAACTAGAAGGCCACCCATTGAAGATGTTTGTCCGGCCTTGCATTTTTCTGGATTAACGCCACTGCACGCCACGTTAAAGAGCGGAAACACATCCGTTACGGAGTCTTAGCAGACATGGGCTTTCATGGAGAATAGCAAAAAATTCCCTCGCACTTCCCCGAGGGGGAGAATGTGTAAGTGCGAATGCACGGTTGTTGATTGCGCGATTACGGTGGATATCGTGATCTTGGAGTGGAG
Organism: Haemaphysalis longicornis; assembly: GCF_048455015.1. Lineage (NCBI taxonomy): Eukaryota > Metazoa > Arthropoda > Arachnida > Ixodida > Ixodidae > Haemaphysalis > Haemaphysalis longicornis. The sequence continues at coordinate 15,432,125 of NW_027526245.1, forward strand.
AGGAGGCGCCCAACACCCGCAGTCACTGAGCGGAGAGAGGAGGAGGAGAGTAGCGCCCGCCGTTACGGCGAGGGCTACACGAGCGCCCTCACGCGTCGGAATGCGGAGCGCCCGCTACGCGAGCGAGAGCTCTCCCGCCCGAAGTGGAGAGGAGGCGCCCAACACCCGCAGTCACTGAGCGGAGAGAGGAGGAGGAGAGTAGCGCGCGCCCATCTCCCCCCGTTGCTAGGGAAGACGAGGAGCGCGCGCACCCGCAGCTGTTGCTATGCGGACGACGGCGGCGGACGATTCAGGCTCGCTTAAGAAGTGCATTCGCACTTAAAACCGACTGGGAATAACTGGCTGCGAAGTAAGCATCAGCACAGGCTACAGGCAGCACGCTTTAGTTGGAGATAGCTTAATAAAACTTGCTGCTGGGCTAGTTGGTTCATGATCATAACAACTGGGATTAGCGCTTTAAAGAACAGGACACACTCAAGAGAAAAAAACGGACAGGACTGACAGCGCCAGTCCTGTCCGTTTTTTCTCTTACGTGTGTCCTGTTCTTTAAAGCGGTAATCCCAGTTCTTTAGTTGGAGGTTCTATATACCACATGCTGAGCATCTGAAATGTATTGCTCACATCAACACTAAGCGCCATGACAGAAAAAAGGCTACAAGGGAATACCATAACGCTCTGTGAGTACCTTGACGGCAATCTTGTAATTAGCGTCGGATAGGCGTATCCTTTCGATTGCACGCTTCGCAGGGCCGGTCAAGTAACTGTTCAGATATTGAAACCTTTCAATAGCATTGAGATCGGGTTGAGTGCGTATGGTCGCCTCTTAGTGCTCCCAAAAGTCCTGCCACTCGCGGCTCTCACCGTTGAAGATAGGTATTTGAAGTTTTGGCAAGGCGACGCATACACTCGGTGCTCGGGCCCTCCCATGCGCTGCGAGGACTTGGCTAACAAGATCCGAATGAGCATTAAACAACAGCGCAAACGACAAAGACTAGGAAAGAAGCACAGACAAGCAGCGCTTGTCTGTGCTTCTTTCCTAGTCCTTGTCTTTTGCGCTGTTGTTTAAGATCAGAATGAACCAACTGGCCCCAGTCGAGACGCTAATTCCGAATGAGCAGCTGCGGTGGCGTTGCCAGACACGTCGGTAATCCCCGCCGGCCTCTACGGGTAGCCATCCATGACCACAGCGCCAGTCGATGGTCGCGCGTTCAGCGCTGACCGAAACCTGCTAACCGCGTTGCCGATCTTCTTGTGGTAGTATAGAGCGCCTGCGACATCTTCGTCAAAGTCGTCACCGTCAAGAGATTCAGCGGACTGGTCATCCAGCTCAGCGAGAGTGAAGTCCTTTTCTCGAAGCCCGTCGATGTCTTCCCGAAGGTCAGACGATGACGGTTGAACGCCGTTCACATTATCTCGCTGACCGCAGACAGAAGTCGGGTGGTGGAACCAAGAAGAATTCCTCGACGCCTACGCAGCTTCTACATCCTTGGAACGGTGTAGGTGCGAAGTATGCCTGCCTTCTCCCGAGTTTACGGCACCAAAATGTAGACAGTGAAGAGGCCGACAGCCTTACTGCAAGATCGCACGACTTCTCCTTCGTTTATGGCGTGCTCACGAGCAGCCTTCGCTGCCCACCCACTTCGTCTTCGTCTTCTGCTGTCCTTGCGCGTGGCATTTCCTACCATGCCCTTTGCCGCGGTAAACTTAACAGAACTACAGTGGAACCCCGTTAACACGTTTTTATAAACTCAAGACGCACACATACAAATTCACCACGACATGATTCAAGCTCCTTCCAGAAAAGACAATACCGCAATTCTCGCCTTAGACCTAGACAAGGCATTTGATCACATCTCCCACGCAGCGATCACATCTCTCAACCTAGGGCAACCCACACACACTTACGTGCTAACTTCTCACTGACAGGACCGCCGCACTCAGATTAGGCCCCCTCATTTCTCCAACCTTCCCAAGGCCAGCAAGAGGCACTCCTCAAGGCGCTGTCCTCTCACCCCTGCTTTTCAATCTGGCAATGATACCCACTGCACGCAGCTTGGAAAACATACCGGAACTCAGATCTACAATATACGCAGACGACATCACACTATGGGTACCACGCTGCAGCGACGCCCATGTCGAGCAAGTCCTCCAACTGGGAACCACGGCAGTCGCACGCACAACACAGCAAGCCGGTCTCACATGGTCGGTGCACAAATCCGAACTCCTAATCCTACACCCTCCGCGAACAAAATCCCCCGCCAAACATAACATCCGTATAACAATAAATACGTAATCACCTCATTCCGCACGTACCTTACGCATCTTAGGCCTTACAATTCAAGCAAATAGAAGCACAATCCTCTCACAACGTGCCCTTCGAAATCACACTGTACAGACCATCGGACTCATAAAGCGAATAACAATCAGACACCACGGAATATCAGAAATAGAACGCCTCAGACTTGTGCAAAGCTTCATAATAAGGTGTTTCTGCTGCCATATACCATACGCGACTCTACCGAAAGCCAACGAAAACGACTTGGACGCGCTACTCCGCAAAGCCTACAGAGCCGCGCTGCTACTGCTCCCCCCCCCCCTCCCCACGTGCAGACTGCAAGACTACTCGCCCTGGGCGTCCATAACACCGTAGACGAATTTGTCGAGGCCCACAGAACAGCTCAAATGTTTCAAGTCAGCCCACCAGTACCCCTCGACCCACCTCAGGTCATCCCAAACGACCTACCTCAACTTATCACGTTCAGGCCAATTCCTCGAAACATGCACCCGTTCGGCCACACGAGAAGATAGAGCACGACACCACAACACACACTACCCACCCTCGGAGCACGCCCTGTACATGAACGCAGCACACTACCACTCCAAGGAAGCCTTAACTGCAGTAGTATGCTTACCACACTCGCGGACGCACCATCCTCACTAACTCCCCGGTGAGAGCAGAGGAATAGGCAGTGGCACTCGCACTCACACAAACCCCCACCCCAATGAAAATTCTCACCGATTCCCAACAAGCACATCGCAACTTTGACAAGGGCACCATCTCTAAAGTATCACTGCAAATCTTACGGAAGAAGCCCCCCACCCCGCCCGTGTCGCTGCTGTGGACCCATGCCCACACAGGCATAGGCTGTGATGAGGCGGCCCACCACCAAGCTCGAGCACTGACTACCCGAGCAGGCCCCTCTTTTCCGTCTAACAACGGTGTCCCAACGGCTCCTCGGTATGCGCTTCGGCCATCCCTCCCTCTAAATCCCAGCTGTAGAATAAAGTGGTTCTCTCTCATCGGACCGCGAGAAGAAAACTTAACGGTCTGGAAAACGTAAGAGTGAAGAAAGCCACGAAAATGGGCCGGCGTCTTACTGGCGTGAGTAAATCTAGAGCTTCATTGTTGCAAACTTGGTTTCTGCCCGTTCCGCCAAATGTAGCGGTCTTTTTTTGCATTTTTATGTGCTCATTTAGTTTTGTTAAGAGCAATTAGGACGGGTGTCTAGTCATGTTAGTCGTTGTAAAATCGCTGTACTACTCGCTCGCCGTGACTCTACTCGTGAAGGTCGACAACAAAATCGGGCGTCGTGATATCACCGTACCACTCGCTCGCCGTTCCGACCGTCTCGCGGCGCGAACACGGGCGTCGTGATACGCAAAATGAACGAAATCAGTGCCCCTTTGAAAAAAAAAAACGATTTATTTCTGCTATGTGCGCCTAACGCTGTAAAAAACCGAGAATAGAAGCTTGCCGTTTCTTTCGCCCGCTCGTAAGCACTACTCGCCTAATAACCTGAAAGCGACATTGCTTTCAACTTCACTTGCAGGTGCGACGTAACTGCGAAGGAGGTCCATCGCCGCGTCGGCTTCTCCAAAGTTTGTAGTGTCTGGCAAGTCCCTAGACACTACAAGCTTTGGAGAAACTGACGCAAGCGATGGTATGAGTGGTGTAGAAGGCGACGAGAGTAGCAAGGAAGTGGCAGCAGACGACGCGGCGAGACCGATCTCGATTTTAGGGGACTTAAAGGGGTCCTGAAATACCTTCCGCCGATGCATGGATGTACATCTACCCAAAGAAAGCAATGTATTTGCAATCTTCTCCCGCAAAAAGTTTGTTAAAGCGATGAGTATTAGCTGAGAAATCGTAAATCAAAAACTGCGCATTATCGTCGCTTCGCGTTTCCTCCTCCTTTCGACTTACTCTCCGCTGTTTACGGCGCGCGAGCCTTGCCTCCCATGATGCTGCGCTCCGCAGCGGTGACGTACTTCCGCTATTGCGCTGACCAGACTGTCGTCTGCTACGGGCAAGGTTTGTTGACACCATGAATCCCGCACTCCGCCGCTCAAGGCTGGAAAAGCGAACGAAAAATCTGGCCGCATGTATGCGGCGGCCTCGCCTTGCCCTCTCGCGGTGTACGTTGCTGGCGGCACATGACTTGTTATCGGCGGCGAACTCGCAGCCGCACGGGGAGGGTCGTGCGCTCTAAAGTCCCTCGATCGGCGTTTATCGAGGGACTTTAGTGCGCTCGTTCCCTTGATGCACCGCGCACTGTTTATCCAAAAAGCGCCCTATCAGATGTGGCCCCGCTGGTGCCGGGTCTTATTTTGCGGCGGTGGTAATTCCTGCCGGCGGCATGTGAAAAAGTCGTATTAAACCGACAGAACCCGTGCACAAAACGCTTCAATCATGTGACCAGTTCAGCTTGGGGCGACGCGTGGTGGAGAGCGGCAACGTTGGCAAAACATTCTCCGCCGCGGCTCTGAGCTTTCTAGCGCTGGCCGCGAGCGCCATTTCTTTGACAGTCTCAAATATCGGTTGCCTTGGCAACAAGGCCCAAACCGCTTAGAAGTCAGTTACGGTTCCGTGATCCCGGTTCAGCTCGGGGCTCCACCTCGCGACATGTGGGCACTGCAGGCGTATGGGACGGCCGGAGCAACGGCGGGCCGCCGGCAGCCGATCGCGGAGGCCACGATCATTCATTCCCATTGGGAAGTGCGAGATGCGTTTGGCATTACAGGAGGCGATGGTGCGTGTGTTGTGGACGCCTTTGTTTCGCGATGAAATGCGCCGCTGTGCTTCTGCGGGTGGATAGTGCTTCCCATGGTCTGGATTATCTTTCTCGAGCGACGTACGACTCAACCTCGCATGGGGTATGTGCAGTGTGCGTGGCTAAAAGCCATCGGCTTGTGCGCCAGAGTTAAGTGACTTGCTGTTCGTCCCCGCAAAGCGCGCGCGAGGTGAGTACCGAATTTACGACGGGCAGGAGGCAACCCATCCTCTGTCAATCGTGGTTCAGACTTTCAACGCATGTTGTGACGTTTTGTTCGTTAGAAACGCATCTCTGGATTGTTTTGAAGTTGAATAAAATGTATGCGTCAAACCCGGGAATTCGGCTCAGGGCGTTCTCTGCGATTGCACGAAAGAAGTGCCACGGGGCTTCAACGCTTTCTTTATGGAACGTACTCAGGTAACAGAATATCAATGTCGTGTTATGGCCGTGTTGCATTCAATACAAACGGTTAAGCGTTTGTTTTACACTTGTTTCGTTTGTCGTAAAATGCCCAAGCACTCCGGCACTCCGCTGGCAGATAAGCCGGTGAGCCGACGCTGAGCAGACGACTCATCTCTTTGCCGGAAGTGCGTGAAAAAGCCGCCGAATAGCAGGGTGTCTAGCTCATGACGAACATCTGGGAATCGATGATGTAGACATGTGAAGATGGCGGCGTCCAAAAACACGAAGGAAAGGGTGAGAAAAAAACGACAAACTTTGCAACAAAAGTGTGAGCTTTCCGCTGCGCGTAAAAGAGTAATACTTGGCACAGAGGACGTTGACGACCCAATCTAGCGGTTGCGCTAGTTCATTTAGTGTGCTCAAAATGCCTTTCAGGGCCCCTTTAATCTCAACGCTACCGCACCGCCACCTGGTGGGCGGCAGCACTGGCCCGCGCCGCGGCACTGGAAGACAGCGCTCTTTGCCAACTGACCTAATCTGGAAACGCTGCACGGCACCATTACAATAGTGCGGCGGCGCTAAAATCGCGCACTTCGGGCGTTCCGAAGTGAAACTTCTGTTGTAACCACAGTAATGATGGTGATAGCAGTTTCGAAAAATAGCCATCTAGTGACGGCCTCTCCAACTCGTTTGCGGCTTCTTGTAGCCAGTTCGGTAACAAAGCCTGGCCAACACTCATCAATAGCCAAAATGGCGGTACTCAAGCGGCTTCGGAGTGTCAGGTTGCGACGCATCATACGGGAGCGGGTCCATTGCTGCGAAGCTACAGCGGGATTCGCAATACATTATATCTTATGGGACCTATGCCGGGACCGATGACAAACAGCGTAACAGCCAGGAAAACGCAACAGTAAGGAACGTAACAGCGGGGTTCTATACTGCATAGTGAGAAATCACTGCCTCTAGTCGACGGGCGCATTTCCGCAGGCGACGCAAGTTGGACGCCCTCCTCCAAAGCAATAACATCTGTCTTCACCGAGGCCATTGAAACAACCAGTAAGATAGCGAGCTTCTGCGCATGGACAACCATGGTGCTAGCAGCAGCTGTGGCGCGCCCACCCTGGCACTTGTGAGCGCGTGAACTTGTCGTGAGGCTATAGGTACAGAGTCGGTTGCAATAAAGGACCTAACATGTTCAGCTGTCTGAAATGTCTTTTGTAGTCTTTATAATGCTCCCTGTTGTGTTTGAATGTGCCAACGCCCATGTTGTCACGAAAATGTTATAAGCCTTTCAATTTACTGTTACGGTTATAATCATGTCTTCTGAGAGGCAAATAGAAAAGAAATGGTTTTGAATCTCAGCTACGTCATCTAACAAATTGCGAGGCGTCCGCGCTATTTCACTGTAATCGCGCCGAAACTCTCCCGTCTACGACTTTTCCTGTCAGTTTACCGAAACTCTTTTGCAGTGGAACCTCTCTGATACGTCCCCCGGAGTTACGACGACCCGCTTCTTACGACGGATCACCGCGGTCCCGGAAAACTCCCCATAGAAGCAATCCCCGATGATATGACGCTCGGGCGCACGCGTTCCGCTTCATACGACGGACCCTGGCGTGGATAAACCGGCGTTTTTTCCCATATTTTACAACGCTTCGCCGGCTTGTCCCGACCTTCTTTATTCTTAGCCCCCGTTTGACGCTAGTTGATGTGCAAAGGTCCGCAGGCGGGCCAGACCACTTGCAGAAGAGACGCAAGCAAGCAGGTGGGTACTCGTGATCAGGAGTTAGGACTGTATGGCCCCACGCGGTAGCAGTGCGCTAACGTGCCAACCGCGAGAAGTCGAAGTTCAGGTGGCAGGCGGACCGTGAATTTGGAGGTGCTGTCGAGCCGCCGACAAACGCGAAAACATACGAAGCAACCCCACGGCGACGACCGATATCTCTGCTCATCAGTGTCTTTCAAAGCCGCGTCGTCACTTCGCTCCTTTCTTTGCTAGAGTGCCAAAACTTACGCGCCGCGACTTTAGTTGTATCGTGGCAGTTATCGGAGACCTTCCCGAGGTTCTACAGGTTTTGCGCTTCTAGGAAACGATCCGTCGCATCGGCGAGGTCGTTGAGCACTCCCGTTCTTTCAAGAAAATCGCGAGTTTAGGATGGTAGCAGCGGATGAATTGTTCCCCGATGATATGGTCACGGAAAGCCTCGAACGTTTTCTGAATGTTCGCCATGGTCAAAATAACCGGTGAGTCCCGTTGCAAGCTCTTTTCCTGTTTCACCATCCTCCGTCGCACTTTCCTGAATTTTTCCGATAGCCTTTGGCTGTCATCCGGAAACGCTGAAGGGTGGCCGCCTTTTTTACTTTACCGAAGTCAAGGGAGTCTTCTGCGGTCATTCGGTCAATGATGATAAGCGCCTCTCCACTTAAGCACATGCTTACAGAGCCCATTTGTTCTGCGGCCATTGCTGCCCTGTTGCTACGCGTTCAAATCGTTGCAAGTAAGCGTCAAAAAGAGCAAGCAATTTCTGCGGGTTGATCGCATTCGTGGCAGCAAGAGCTTCATTTCCCGCGGCGACATTCGATGGGTTTGCACCGCCCTCTTGGAGTCGGATTCTTAAAAGTAACATTTTTCTCCCTTTCCGCGGCTTATTTTGCTCTTTATGCAGCTTCCTTCTCCCTTTCCGCGGCTTTTTGGCTAGCTTTCCTCTCGGCGGCCCTTGCGGCGCGCTGCTCAGCACGTTCGCTCTCTACCCACGCCCTAAGATCTTGACCCGAGAGCCTCAGCTGAGTCCCCGAAGCAATTAACTTCTCCATGTCCGTGCTTTCTAGATAACGTTACGGGCGCGTTCATGGCATACCGACTCCTTTAAGCGGATGTTAAGGATCCTGGCAGGCTCGCCCCATTTTGTCATGAATAGGCCTAGGACCAGCTAGAAAATCACGAGTTGGTAACTAATACGTGCGCAAGCAGGGATAGCTTTATGCATGGAAGGTGAGAGCAGAAGTTCAGAGAAAGTAGCGGAAACACAGAGCGGGAACGAGTCTAAAGGAAAGAGCGTTAAATGCAGTAACAGGCTAAAAAAACTGTTCGCTATAGAGAGCGAACAGTTGTAGGAAACGTCCTACATAGTTCAGTCGGCACAGCAGTCCAACGAGGTCTCCTCACGAAGCGTGTGGGATCGACCGAGGTACCACGGCGCGTCTGGCTCGCTGACGAGTCTCACGCCACGTCGGGTCCGGACACGGGACAGCGGCTGGACGTCAAGGACCGTACGCAGTCGTTGACGGCTCGATGGCCCTGCGGCGGTTGTGAGCCGGTGTTTCACCGAACCGTGTCATCTGTCCCAGCGCGTCACCAGATCCGGGCACGGCCAGCAGACAGACGTCGGTAACCGGGCTCAACATCCGACGGCTCTCCGGCGACAGCAGCGGTGGAGACCCTGGCTTCTACCTCCAAGTGATCACAGGGCCGCGTTCACTCGCCCAGCGCGTCAAATGCGTCCGCCGAACGTTTCCCGATTCGATTATTCTGCACGCTCCGCGCGTTCCTTTCTTCCTCCTTCACGGGAGGAGGAAGAAAGGAGAAAAACAAGGGAAGAAAAGAAAAGGATCACAACGATTACGGTGTTGAAGGCTTGATATACTCGCTAAGGAATGCAATAAATAGTATACGTGCATATATTACAAGAAACGAAACCGATGAATATTTCCAAGCAGCTCCTTATGACTTTCCTACCCTTCCAGCGGTAAAGAACAAATCCTGGTCTACTGGGGATTGCGTTTTATGAATCGAAGAAAATTACTTTTAATCTCCTGTCCTGGATTGAGGGCCCGGCGCTAATGGGCTCGATTTTACTGTTAAATAAAGTTTTCTCCTCCTCCTATTGAGTGAAGTTTTTCTATGAGGCATATCTAAATGTTAGGAAGATATGGCTATGGGAAATGTACCTAACTATCCCTCCATGTCTGAACAAACATAGCGTTACTCTAACTTTACCGTACACGGGACTCGTTTTTGTCAATAAACCTCCATCGTGGTTAGAAGCCTGCTATAAAAGCACATACGCCTATAAACACGCCTATAAACTAAACATACAGTTTTTTTACCCGATGCGGTGACTCAGTGGCTAAGGCGTTGTGCTGCTGAGCAAGAGGATTCGGGTTCGATTTCCAGCCGCGGCGGCCGCTTTTCTGATGGAGGCGAAAAGCAGAAACACCCGTGTGTACGAGATTTCGGCGCCAGCTAAAGATCCCCAGGTGGTCAAAATTAATCCGGAGCTCTCCACTACGGCGCGCCTCATCATCTGCATTGCGTCGGCGGGTTAAACCCTATACAACCAATCAAACCTACAGATTTTGCAGCCCGTACTGCATGTCGACATACTTTCATGCCACAAAGTGATGTGATACAATACTTTCGAGTGTTCGGCAAGGCTGCCAACACTTTTTTCCCTTACATATGATTAACCGGCAATCGTAATGCCTTCTGCCAAAGCCGAGCGAAGCAGAAAACAAATGCGAGTATCCCTAAGCCGATGTCATGGAGGCGCCCTTCGCAGTCCGGCTGTGGTCGCGCTCACCGCCATTATAAATTTCATTTCATCTCATTTCATTTCATTTTATTTTCCTTAAAGACCCCCAAATGGCGCTATTACATAAGGGGTGGTGTAAGCACAGGAAATAGTAATTTGTAGCCACAAAAAATTTAGCAGGACAGGTGAGCCGTTACTTCGTCACTGAAAGAAGACGGGCTGGTGATGGCGAAGGCCGTTCCAGTCCTTAGCCGCGGGGGGGAAAAAGAGGCAGCGAAGGTGGTGGTGCGGGTACGGTGGCCTGAAACTTGAAGTGTATGACCGGTGCGATGAGATATATATGTCGGTGGGGTGATGTAAGCTGCGCAGTTGAGCGAAGAATAAAATAATCTATGAAACAGAGAAAGGGTGGCGATGCGACGTCGAAAAGAAAGAGGCTCCAGTCCCGATTGTGATTTTAAAGATGAAATGGTGATATCGTTGGAGTATGCGGAATGGATGAACCTGGTAGCACGGTTTTGAACAGATTCAAGTGCGTTGATGAGATATATTTGGCGTGGGTTCCAGATGGCGCATGTGTATTGAAGTTTGGAAAGAACAAGAGATTTGTATGCGAGTTGCTTGACATGTGGCGGAGCATGGCGCAGATGACGTTTGAGAAAACCAAGCGTTCTATTGGCTGAGGCGATAATGTTGGTTACGTGAGCCTTCCATGAAAGATCATGCGACAGGATAACACCGAGGTATTTGAACGAAGGTACTAGGTTTATTGGAACGTTAGAAATGCTGTACGGAAAAGTTAAAGGAATATGCCGGCGGGTAAACAATACAACTTTACATTTGGAAGGATTGAGTGTCATCAGCTACACATCGCACCATCCTTGAATATGAAGGAGGTCTTGTCGTAGGGCTAGCTGATCGGATGTGCTGGTGACGGGCCGGTATATGACGCAGTCATCAGCGTACAGACGAATATGACTTGAAATGTGGAATGGGAGGTCATTGATGTATATGAGAAACAGGAGGGGGGCGAGAACAGACCCTTGTGGGACGCCGGACGTTACTGGATGCGAAGTTGAAGACTGGTTGTTTACTGTTACAAAACGCGAGCGGCTGCTTAGAAATTCTCTTATCCAGTTAAGAATGTTTCTGTCTAAGTTGAGCTGAGAAAGTATTAGTAACAGACGTTGGTGGGGAACCTTATCAAAGGCCTTAGCGAAGTCGAGAAATATGACATCTATTTGCAGGTTAGCATCAAGGTTGGAATGGAGGTCATGAAGAAAGATGGCCAGTTGGGCTTCGCAGGAAAACCCTCGACGGAAACCATGCTGGGAAGGGCGAAATAAGTTGTTGGAATCTAGGAAATTCATGATTTCGGAATAAATGACGTGTTCCATGAGTTTGCAGGGAATGCTAGTGAGAGAGATCGGACGATAATTGAATGGTGAGTTCCTATTACCTGATTTGAAGATGGGAAAAACCCTCCCCACCTTCCAGTCGTATGGTATATCGCCTGTAGAAAGGGACTGTGAGAAAATTAAACACAAATACATGGCAGAAATATGCATAGTGTTTTTTAGCAATTTCATCTTAATGTCATCTATACCAGAAGATGTTGTTGCTTTGCTATTTTGGATTAGTGACACAATGCCGTCTATAAAAAAATTTAGAGGGGGCATAGAAGAGGCAGTAATTTCAGCTAAGGGAAAACAAGGTACATCGCTCTCCTCAGTAAAGACAGACGAAAAAGCTGAGATAAAAAGATCCGCAGAATCAGCATCGGAAGCAACTTCTCCAGTATCACTTGCGAGTGCAATCATGCGCAGTTCGTCAGGGTTTATCACCTGCCAGAAACGCCTCGGATTATCGTTGTAAAGAGAATTTATTATAGTCCACATATCAGGGCGCAGCGACTAGTGGTAACAGCGCGGCCCTAAGAACAGAAAATTATCCAATCAGGCTGCATGTAACATGGTCATTATACACACTGCACAAAATTTTTGGCGTGGTCAACAAGCCACTACAAATCTACAAATCAAGTCACACAAACTTCACCAGTGTTCAGAAAAACAGTTCATAAACTAACTCAGCTCAGTACGGCACTAAAGAAACGCTCAGGATGTTACTCCTGACCACTATAAAGCGCGTAGACCAACGCAAGAGGAAGGCTTCTTCCCCTAGAGCTGCCAACTCATGCTCCAAATGACTCATCAGAATCGACCGGACACGCCACAGCAGTGGGAACATTGCATGTTGCGGCCGGGCTCGAAGACATGCAGCACCACGATTTCTCCACAGAACAAAAGCACCAGCGCACATCAGAAAGTTGACCAACACATCATTTGAACGAGTGTTTATTCGAAGTGTGAGTCCGAACATCCTGCTTAATACAGTCCAGAACGTTGCCGCTACACGACAGTGAAACAAGGCATGTTCTGATGTTTCAGTGTGGCCGCAGTGCGGACACCGTGCGGAACGCACAACGCCGAATCTCGCCAGACGATCACACGTCGGGAGAACTTCCCAGCCACGTAACCATCCGAAATCCCGAACATCAGCTGGAAGTGCCGCCGAAGTCAGCTGATGCCAACGGACACCGCTTGAGCTTCCTATCTCTTGGTTGTCTAATTGGGTTATTGCCAATTTTTCGCACACTTCACTTGCCGTACTTTCCCTAAAACTTAGGCTTGGCAAGGAAGACTGGAGATTTCGCGATGTTTTTATAACGTACGCGTAAAATGGCGGCGGCTGCTCAGCTGAAGGACCGGCGATGTGCGCGTCATAAAATAATGACCGGGAAGTTCCCAGAAAGTACTGGAGCAGCGCCTTTCCTGGGTACTCGTCTGAGTCCACAAGGTCGATCACTGCCCGTACCGCCAGCACGCTGCTCATGGTTTGCAAACAAGGCAGACTAAAACCACCCATTGACTTGGGCAGCCTCAGCAGCGCTCGTGACACTGTTTCGGTTTTGCCCGCCCAGAAGAACGATCCAAACTTCGTGGCGAACTGTCGGGTGAAATGGCGCGGCGGTTTTGCTACGCGTGCTACATAAAAAAGCGCCGCCGAGACGGACGACTTAATTATGTAGCTTCGCTCTGCAAGGGAAAGCCTGAACTTTCCTGCAACTGCAAGACGTTGCTCCGCAGTCTCAAGGAGGCGCTTCCACGTTCTACGCGCCACTTCACCCGAGGCATGAAAAACCACACATAGTACTCGAACACCCGTCACCCATTCTAAGTCGCCCGCCAAGCCAGGTGCAAATGTGCCGAAGCGCACCGCCATACTTTTCCCCCTGTTCAGTCGAGCTTCAGACAGCTCACCGTACTCCTGAAATAGCCGCATAAACGCTCGGTAGCTGTCCTCGTCCCTAATGAACAGGGACACGTCGTCCGCATACGCGGACACTTTAACTTGGCCTATGCCTGGCAACGGAAAGCCGCGGATGGCAGTGCTTGCATCAACACGGCGCAGCAGTGGGTAGAGACAAATGACAAAAAGCAAAGGTGACAAATGGCAGCCCTGCCTTATCCCACGGGCGACAGAGAACGGACTACTTAAAAGCCCGTTGACAAGGATTCGAACGCTGACGTCCGAGTACAACAGCTCGAGCATAGCGACAAAGTCTGGCGGGAAGCCGTATTGGCGGAAAACTCCCAACAAGTATCGGTGCTCCACTCTGTCAAAAGCTTTCGCTTGATCGAGAGAGATGAAGCACCCAGAAGCGCTAATCTTTGTCGCGTAACTGAACAAATCGCGCGTCAATGCCAGGGACGAGAAAATTGTGTGACCTGGTACGCTGCACGTTTGCGCTTGGCTTATGATATCGGGCAAAACGGTACTGGTGCGTCTGGCCAAAATGGATGCTACAATCTTGTAGTCAGTGTTCAGTAGTGTAATTGGTCGATACGCCTGGGGCTGCGTAGGATCCCCGCCTTGTTTTGCGATCAAGATGACACGGCCTTGACGGAAGGAGTCAGGTCGCACTCCGCGCTGAAGAAAGCCGTTCACCATGTCGAGGAGTGCACCCCGAATGGCCGGAAAAAACTTCTTGTAAAATCCAGCAGGGATACCGTGAGGCCCAGGCGCCGACGCACCGTTCAATCTTTTAACACACTGACTCAACTCGTCGGCATCCACAGGAGTACACAGCAACTCAACCAGGTGATCTGGCACGCATGGCAGCACCCCACAAAATGCGCTAAGCTTGTCCTCGAATTCCTCTGCATCCCAAGACACACTCTCGGTCGAGAAAAGGGTGGCAAAATGTCCCACGAATACCTCGGCTATGTCTTCAACCCTCGTGCTAACCGAACCATCGGCGAGTGTAACTTGTGGAACAGCGGCTAACCCAACCTCGTCAAGCGAGCCAGCTCGAATATGCCGGAGAACGGAGGGGTCCGATACAGGCCTGCCCAAGGTCTGCGCACGGCTCGCCGCTTGTGATGACTGCCGTAAGAGGGACTCGTAGCGTATTTTCAGCAGGTGACATAGTCCCGCATCGCTAAGGTTAAGGTGCCCCCTCTCTGTACGATGCGAAGTCTCCTCAACGTGTCGTTAAGCGCGGCCGTGATACGCACCTTACGCGCACGACCCTCCTTAACTAAAAGCACGCGCCAGTGGTCCTTTAACTCATCCCAAGGGAGAGAACTGTACTCGCACAGAGCAGTCAACGAAGCCGTTAGCGCTGCAGAACTGTGCCTGTCGGTTAGCAGACACTCGTCCATCCGCCACATCTGGTGACAGGGCGTACAGTTGCCAAGGTTAAGCGTTGCTAACACAGGCCGGTGATCGGACACGCGACGAACTCCAGCCGGGAAGGAGAGGACGTCACAGCACTCCACGCAGCAGCTCAGCTCGGGTGGAAAATAGAACTTATCTAGCCGACTACCAGATTGTCCTCTTTCCCAAGTAGCGACAAACCTGTCGCCGTGAAGCTGCACCCACGCGTCGGAAAGATGGAATTGACCGATCAGGTCCTTCAACGCCCGGGCACCACTATAAGGCCGACCTTGCCCACGTCCCCGCACATCACGCCGAGGGTCGGTCACACAATTAAAATCGCCTACCAAGAATGTTGGGTAAGGTTCGAGCATGAACGCGTCGAGGGATGCAAAAAAAGAGGACTAGTCAGAGTGCTGCGCAGGTGCATACACTACAACAGCTCGCACGCGACGTGCAAGCAAGAAAAAATCAACGGCAAGAACGCGCCCTCCTATCCCAAAGGTACAATGAGCCTTGCGGCGCAAGCTCTCGCGCAGAAAGACGACGCCTACGCCCGAAGACATCCTGTCTGACAGGGAGAAAAATGCTTGCACGCAAAAGCGCTCGCGAAACAAAAGAACGTCGCGTGGAGTACGAAAATTGCACTCCTGCAAAAAGAGAAGGTCAACGTGTTGCGCCCGAGCATAGTGCATCACCTCCCTCTGTTTGTCCAAGTCCCGAAAGCCCTGAACATTCAAAGTAAGAAAACGCACCAGCATAAAGGTGATAAGGGCACAACCCACATTAACCTCCCCATCTTCAAAACTCACTGTCGAAGGAAGGCGCGCCGACTTCGACGCACAGTTTCTTGTTGTCGTCGGCATCATCAGTGTCCGCTGACGACGACGGCAACGCCCGCTTGGACGCATCTAGGCGATCCGGTGGAGAGGGTCGGGGGGGAAGCAAGTCGTGCACCTGGTTGATCGGGTTGGCGAGGCGAGGGTCGGTAACAACGAGGGAGGGACCAGCAGGCTCGTCAGTGCCTCCCACATCACCTGAGTCTGCCGAAGAAGGCTGACTTTGCTTGGTGCACACTTCAAGCCGCTCCAGGAGAGATGGTGAACTCTGCAGATCGGCGACCTGGCAGACAGGATTGACGAGATGGGAGTCCGTAACCTTGGGCGTCGGGGCGGCACTGGTACTGGCTGTACTGTGACCGGCTACAGGCGACTTTGAGGCGAGACTAGAACGGCCAACCGCTGCCTTGCCGCTCGTGCCGGTTTTGCTTTTTTCCTTCCGGCGGCTGCGCGAGCCGCTCGAGGAACCGGGGAGAGCGATGCTTTTCTCCAGTGCACGCCCTGGCTTGTGCTGAGCATGCTCCGCGGGGTCACTGCTCTCGGAAGAGCTGAGGCTCGTGAAGAGGGAGGTATCTATCGTCCGATGACGATGACGTGGCTTCTGCCGCAGGTGCAACCCTCCTGGAAGGTTCCGTATATACGGAAATAAGGGAATACGGAGTACTTTCCTAGAATGACACAAAGCCGCCACAAAACACGGAATATTTTTGAGAAACACAGGTGAACGAAATACTGCATATTTACCAAAAATTTGACACCGATTTTATGTCTGTAAGTTAGCTAGAACCGCCAAATCATTGTCCGTATGAATTCCGTATATACGGAGTATACGGAAAACATACGGAGCGTCATTTTTCTTAATATTTGGCGCTCTTTGCCCATAGTCGGCCTTGCGCCAATAAAACCCAACTATCATCATCATCATTTTTCTTAATATTGAAGATAAAAACACGAAACCTGTGCCAAACGTTTTTATTGCGCGAAATAATGTGATTCCCCTGTTTTTTATACTAACATCTACTTTCGAGTGCTTGGGGGGCGCCATAATCCGTATACGAACTCCGTATTCCCATAATTCCGTATATACGGAACGTTTCAGTAGGGAAGCTCTTCCTCCGAAGGCGACAGGCAGCTCTCATGTTCCATTTCTTGGCTGTCGCTTGTCGATTCACCAATCGTCGAGTTGACGCCCAGAGCAGTACCTTCGCTTGAAGCCTCGGAAGGCTGGCTCAAGGAGGCTCGGGGTAGCTCGGGAAAGTCGCTCGTACTCTCGAGAGCCTGCTGACTGGAAGGTGCGCGAGGCATCTCAGCGAAATTGCTCGCAGCGTCCGCATAGGAGCGGGGCCGCAGGCAGTCGGCGGTGGCATAGTTGCCCTTGCAGCGGCGACACTGCGCATTGCAGTCGACGTCGTCGTGGCCGTACTCCGAGCAGCGGCCACACCAGGGGGTCTTGCAGGCGCTAACTTGGTGGTCGGTCTGGCCGCAGCGGGCGCATACCCTCCGCACACCTTTGTTCTCAAACTGGGCCTTGAACCCTCGAGTCTTCATGAAGTTAGGGACGGCCTTGGCCATCTCCATCTTCACGAGTCGCATGCCGGTCTTGATATGCTGAAGGCTCCCCCACGCCGGCTGGCTGACGTTGAGGACCTTCCCATACGGTCTCAGAGCTGCCGCAAGCTCCGCGTTACTCACAACGGGGTTCAGGCGGTACACTGTCATGTAGACCACCTGCGGGCCCATGCAGGCCACAGGACACGAAACGCCGTTCACAACTACGGCTCCTTTCTCGGTGAGCTTGCGAGCAGCACATAGTATGCTGGCCAGATCACTAGTGAAGAACTTGTATTTCGTATCTTTGATGGCGGCGAGATAGTCGCTCTCCGCGGCATAGTATTTCTGCCATGCGCTAGTGGTGTTTTCTTTGGCTGCGCGAAAAAGACGCTTCTTTTTATTTGCCTGTCTTTTTAATGAGTTGGTAAACCACGGTTTCTGGCAGTTGACACGAATTATTTTTTTAGGTATGAATGTACTTATTCGCTAGAGCGGTTATTTTTTCTTTAAAAAACAGCCAGCTGCTGTTTGTGGATCGTTGGTCAAGATTCAATTGAAAGTCCGGAAGAGAAGCAGCAAGTCCGTCATTAATAGCCTGATAGTTACCCTTATCGTATAACGTGATGGTTTTCTTGCGGATAGTGCGGGAGGGTAGCGTAAAGGCAAAATCTGCATGTATGACTTTATGGTCGCTTATCTAGCGCAGGTAAGTAATTGATGAGAAGCTCTGAGGCTGGTTAGTTAGGATCAAATCTTAGATATTGGCGGAATTGCGTTCAATGCGTGTTGGTTCAGAGAATAGTTGGGTGAGATTATAATTCAGACATAATTCTACAAATTTCTTTGCATCCGCGGGTGAAACAACTGAAAGATTTTCTCTGGTCCAATCGATACTAGGGAAATTAAAATCCCGAAATAGCAGAACATAAGCATTAGGGTGTGCGGAAGTAAGCAGATTTAGCATGTTATTAAGTTCCTGGGAGAAGTTTGGGTTGCTATGCGGCGGTCTATAGGGACCGGGCGGCCGTTGTATGGCACCACCGTCGCTTCAGCGAACAGCGCCGCCCGTGGCAAACCGCTCGTCAGTGGAATGCCGCTGGAGGTCAGTGCAGCGTTATTGTGCATGGCTTTCTGTCGTTTTTCTGCGGTGCGGCTTCCAAAGCGTTCATAACCACAAGGACGTTATTCAGATCGGTAAACATTGAGCGTGGATGTGACCTTTACGAGGCATGCCATGTGCGTTATTTACGCCCATATTCAGTATTTACAAATAGCAGACGACTCTCAATGCGCCGAGCTGGAGGTCAAGCTGGAAGTGAAAGTCCGTTCCTTCAAGCAATTTTTTCATGCCGGCATGCGGTTTCGCGTATCGAGGAGCGTATTGCAGCTAAATGATCCCACAAAGCCGGTGTGTGCAACCGATCCAGGAATACTGCGGCGTTGGCCTTTGGCGGTTGACGACGAAACGGCGTCGTGCACAAGCGAAAGACAAAAGCTGGGGGGTGCCTTCTAAGATTTACCTCAAAACAGAAGTTTTGATTGACGAAACTTCCGTAACTTCATTAACTACGGCTGAAATGTGTTTAATTTCACAGGAATGCTCTTACTAAAGACATCGGGAATCGTTTGCAAAATACATACCGCATTGCTTGTCGTGGAGGAGCATTGCTTTAGAAGAATTGCAATGGTGGCTGGCTAGTCGGTAAATGGTTTTTCAAAAACCACTTCCTGCGTGGTTGAAGGACGCGATACTGGAGGGTGCCCGAAACCTGTACTCAGTTTCACAACTGAATGCTGCGGTCGGTTTACAAGCTACCCCCTACGCTTGAAAAATCATCCACTCCTTTGCCTAACGACGATGATGGAGTGTCGCAAAGCTTCCTCGTGCGGGTTTCCTTAGTTGCCTTCTGGATTCAAACTTTTACTAGTTGAGCTTTGAATTTGGCCAGCACGCAGTTTGGTCTTTTGATCGCTGCGTCTCTGGCTTTGACCATTTCCCATTCGATTTCCCACGAAGAAAGATTTGCGTTCAACCATCGTAATCATTAGACGGAGGGCTAGATGATTTTGCTGTTTAATTTTGAATTTCCATGCACCCCTCCCCAAATCTAAACTTTTTCCAGCGTTTCTGAAACGTGTTTGTGCTGGGGGACTCATCGGGCTGATGCACCCATATTTGAGGCAACTAATCGCGCGTTTTTTGCGTCTTCACAAGGGATTACACGATTTTTAGGTACTGTGTAAAAAATATTTAACATTAAAAAACACCGGCTGACGTTAACGCTGCCACGTTTTTTAACTATCGGTGCCAGCCTTTATTCCACGCAGGTTGCAAAACGGGAAGAGGAGGAGGGATGGTTTGTAGCTTGGGCTGTTGGGTGGGTGAATAACTTTGGCTCTTGATGAAATGACCACCACAAACTTGGGAATTCCACTTCGGATTTCAGGCTCCCATGCTGTCACAGTGTCGCGCACCAAAACCAAAGCCACAAAGCTCACGGTTACAGAAAGAAAGTATATAAACTACCGCAACATTTCTACGACTACACGGTAATCCATCTCGTACGCAAGTGCCTTTCCCTTCAGAGCAAACGTATCGAGGTAACCCAGCGCTAAGGCTGGCGGGGAAACCTTAGTCATTGAAACCAGTGAATATAGTTTAAAGTGATACAAATGAATACTGATATTCCTAATAGTTTTATATCACGCGGAGCCATGCTCAGAGCACTGCAAAAAGCGCTCATGTCAGTCTAGCCCGTTCCCAAATTTAGAAGCGTAAAATAAGTTTATGTAGCCGTTAATTTATTTAAGAAGAAATGAACACTAATAATAGCAGTCTTATTCACGCTCAGAACGGGTGGAGCCAAGCGTAGATCGATGGAAAAAGCGGTCATGCCATTGTAGCCGACACCCAGCTTTAGAAGCATCCGACAAGTTTACTAGCCGTTACTGCATCTAAACACTCAACACATCTGTCTAGACTTCGCTCCATCTCACATGTCCGCTCACAACACCACCAAAACATTCAAAGCACCGAAGCAAACACGACAAAAATAACGGGAAGCTGTGTAGTCCAATGCACCGGTGCATTCCACTGACGAGGGGAGTGCCGAGTAGTGGCGCGACCCGTCCAGCTGCCCGGTCCCAATAGCAAACTCCTAGAAGGACGGACTGTGGTGAGCCATGCACAGTATCTTGAGACTGGAGGTAATATTCACGACAGAACAAATTAGCTGATCACTTATAGCGATTAAGACACCGCCACCGCGTGACCCAGTGCGATCCTTCCGGTACACATGGAAGTTTGGCAAGTCATTCAGTAGTTCTTCATCTGATATGTCATTAGAGAGCCAGGTTTCCGTAAGGATCAACAGGTTGCTCTGGGATGACAAGACAAAGTTAGATACGACTTCCCGCTTGGGGAGAAAACTCCGTATATTGGTGAACACTGCGGAAAGGGATAACTGAGTTTTGCTGGAGCGGGGAGTTCTGGGAACAGTTTGGGGGCGGCATCTTTTTTTATTGGGATGTGGTTGCTACGACAGTGCTTTCACTTCCTGAGAAGCGTAAAAAAAACATATCGCTTTGAATCTTTGAACAATGTTTTATAGCGTAAAAAGAAGGGCACATCTTTAGCTTTGGCGAAAGCGACCAGTTGTTTGAGGGCGTATTGAACGCGGCGGGAGAAATCTTCACCTACGCTATAATTGGTTCCTTTAAATTTAGGACCTTGTGAAAGAATTGCGTCTTTGGTTTTGAAGCTTGAAAACTTTACTATTATGGGGCGGGGGCGGTTGGGATCGTGGCGGCCGAGTCGGTGCGCACGTTCTATTTCTTTTGGGTCAACGGCCATCTCAAGGTTATCACGACAGTGACCTATAAAAAGTTTTTCCGATACCGCGTACGTTTCTTTCGCAGGTGGGTCTGCAAGGCCATAAAAGATTAGGTTATTCCGGCGCGATCGATTTTCTGAGTCGTCTAAACGTAGTTCAAGTTGGTTGATCACATGTGCAGACCTAGTATTCTCACTTTTTAACGCTTCTAGTTCGGATTGATTGATTGTAGGGTTTAACGCGCCGACGCAACGAAGGCAATGAGGCGCGCCGTAGTGGAGGGCTCCGGATTAATTTTGACCACCTGGGGACCTTTAACGTGCGCCGAAATCTCGTACACACGGGCGTTTTTGTTTTTCGCCTCCATCAGAAAAGCGGCCGCCGCGGCCGGAAATCGAACCCGCGACCTCGTGCTCAGCAGCGCAAGCTTCTAGTTCGGCTGTTAGATCGCTTATTCTGTCGCTTAATTGGGAGATGTTGTAGTTCGGTTGCAGCGATGGCGTAGAGGTTGCAGCGATGGCGTAGAGGTAGGACACCCGCCTCGTATGCAGAAGGACCGTGGTTCGAATCCCGGTGCCGGACAATTCCCACCGGATTACAAAAAAAAAAAAAATCCGCGTATTGATGGAATTGCACAAAGGAGCTTGGGGTGCGGCCTGACCCCGGCGACCATTGCCGGCAATGCACTCCCTCACCAGAGCAGGATTGGCCACCCTGGTGTAGTACCGGCCACAACCTCCCATGAATACGCCAATTAACCCTCGGCCCTCAGTCCCCAGCGGCTGCGAAGCAACTGACCACGGCGGCGGTCAGACCTGTGACGCAGCAGAGGGTGCTAAGAATCCCTGGTTCCGGACAGGCCGCCAATGGAATTTGAACCTGGCAACGTTTAACGCGCGAACCTTATCTAGCGAAGCGAGTCTAGAGGTGTTGTTTGAGGAACTAGAGGGCATTAAATGGGATGTAATAGGGCTTAGCGAGGTTAGGAGGGCAGGCGAAGCATTTACGGTGCTGAAAAATGGACACGTCCTATGTCATCGGGGCCTAGAGGACAGAAGAGAACTGGGGGTGGGATTTCTAGTCAATAAAAGCATAGCTGGCAACATAGACGAATACTATAGCATTAACGAAAGGGCAGCAGGTCTTGTAATTAGGCTCAATAAGAGGTACAAGCTCAAGGTGGTGCAGGGCTACGCGCCCACATCCAGCCACGACGACCAGGTAGTGGAAAACTTCTGTGAAGATGTGGAATCGGCAATGGCTAAAGTAAAAACAGAGTATACCGTAGTTATGGGGGACTTCAATGCTAAAGTAGGCAAGAATCAGGCTGGAGACAAGGCAGTTGGGAACTATGGTCTGGGCTGTAGAAATAGCAGGGGGGACCTACTAGTTGAGTTTGCAGAACGGAATAACCTACGCATAATGAACACCTTCTTCTGCAAACGGGAGGGTCGGAAGTGGACCTGGAGGAGCCCGAATGGGGAGCATAAAAATGAAATAGACTTCATATTATGCGATAACCCTGGCGTCGTGCAGGATGTGGAAGTGCTCGCCAGGGTAAGGTGTAGTGACCACCGTATGGTAAGATCTCGAATTAGGCTAGATTTGAGGAGGGACCGCAACAAGCTAGTACGAAAGAAGCCGATAAATGAGCTAACAGTAAGACCTAAAGTAGAAGAATTCAGAATCGCGCTGCATAACCGATATTCCGCCCTTAACGAGGAAGCCGAGCCTACGACACAGGAAGCGAGCGACAACCTTACACGCATTACCACGGAGTGTGCAGTAGAAGTCGGGGGCACTATTGCTAGACAGGATACTGGTAAACTTTCACAGGAGACGAAAGATCTAATCAGAAAACGGCAAACCATGAGAATCTCTACCGCAGCTGCCAGAATAGAACTAGCCCAGCTCTCGAAGTTAATCAATAAGCGTAAGACAGCTGACATACGGAAGTATAATATGGAGAGGATCGAATACGCTGTAAAGAACGGAGGTAGCCTGAAAGCAGTGAAGAGACGTCTTGGCGTGGGGAAAAATCAGATGTATGCACTTAAGGATAAGCAAGGCAATGTCATCACAAATAGGGATAAGATAATCACAGTGGCCGAGGAGTTCTATAGGGATTTGCACAGTAGCCGGGACATACAGGATAATGCCGAACGAGACAGTAGTTCAGAGGAGATAGACATCCCACCAGTAACGACCGAAAAAGTAAGGAAGGTTTTGAAAGAAATGAAAGTGGGCAAAGCACCTGGTGAGGATCAGATAACAGCAGACCTCTTGAAGGATGGCGGAGAAATTGTACTTGAAAAACTGGCAAACCTGTATACGCAATGCCTAATGACCGCAATGGGACCGGAATCTTGGAAGAACGCGAACATCATCCTAATCCATAAGAAAGGCGACATGAAGAACTTGAATAATTACAGGCCGATCAGCTTACTGTCAGTCGTCTACAAGGTATTTACCAAGGTAATCGCTGACCGAATCTCTGCAACCTTAGATTTCAGTCAACCTAAAGAACAAGCAGGGTTCCGTAAAGGTTATTCAAAAATGGACCATATTCACACGATCAATCAGGTGATAGAGAAGTGCGCTGAGTATACTGAACCCCTATATATAGCCTTCATAGATTATGAGAAAGCATTTGACTCGGTCGAAACCCTAGCAGTCATTCAGGCATTACGGAACCAGGGGGTAGATGAGCATTATGTAAGAATACTAGAGGATATCTACAATGGGTCTACAGCGACCATCATCCTCCATAGGGAGAGCAGTAAAATACCTATAAGGAAGGGTGTCAGACAAGGAGACACAATCTCTCCAATGTTATTCACAGCATGCTTACAAGAAGTATTCAGAACGTTGGATTGGGAACAGGTGGGAGTAAGGGTTAATGGAGAATACCTCAGTAACCTCAGATTTGCTGATGACGTTGCCTTGCTAAGTAACTCGGGGGACGAATTGCAAAGCATGCTTTCCGCACTGGGCGAACAGAGTAGAACCGTGGGCCTGAAGATTAATATGCAGAAAACTAAAGTAATGATCAATAACCTCGGGACAGCACAGCAGTTTGAGATAGGTGGCGAGGCAGTGGAAGTGGTAAGCGAATATATCTACTTAGGCCAAGTTATGACCCCAGATCCCAACCATGAGGCAGAGATAATTAGAAGGATCAGAATGGGGTGGGGTGCATATGGCAGACATTCTAAGATAATGAATAGCAGCCTACCATTGTCGCTGAAGAAGAAAGTGTATGACAGCTGCATCTTACCGGTACTCACCTACGGGGCAGAAACTTGGAGGCTCACTAAGAGGGTTCAACTTAAATTGAGAACGACTCAGCGGGCAATGGAGCGGAAAATGATAGGTGTAACATTAAGGGACAAGAAGAGAGCGGAGTGGGTCACGGAGCAAACTGGTGTTAAAGACATATTAGTAGAAATTAAGAAGAAGAAATGGACGTGGGCAGGGCATGTAATGCGAAGGCAAGATAACCGCTGGTCATTAAGGGTAACAGAGTGGATCCCTAGAGAAGGCAAGCGTTGCAGGGGAGGCAGAAAGTTAGATGGGCAGATGAGATCAAGAAGTTTGCAGGGATAAATTGGTCACAGTTGGCACAGGACCGAGGTAATTGGAGAATAATGGAGAGGCCTTTGCCCTGCAGTGGGCGTAGATAGGCTGGTGATGATGATGATGATGGTTGTTCGTAGAAACCAGTTCTTTCTTAATTTCTTGAACATCTGTTATAAGTTTGGATTGACCTGCGGAGATCTTCACTAATTCGGCAAAAATTTCATCGAGGTCATGGCCGGGATTTGTCTCCATATCACCAGAGAGCAGCAATAAAACGGAGAGACAGGCATGGAAGCAATCAACAACAATAAGACAGTAACAAAGCGGGCTAGGAAGCTGTACCAGAGCGTAGTTGCTAGATCTGTTAGCAAAAAGTTTGCATGGTTTACTAACCTGCATTGAAAAGGTCAGCGGGTTAGTGGACGCTGTTGTGGCACAGCCAGCTAGCCCACAAAGCGCTGGTGACGGGTGTCGGTCTTTAATACGCGTTGATGATGTCGCCGATGATGCAGGCTTCATGACGGTGTGGAGTTCTTGGCTGCCGTGCGACGGTGCTGCCATCAGGAGTGCTACGGGGGTGGTTGGTGTTTCTCTGAAACCGCAATCCATTGGGGTACCGACCGAGGGCCGCGGTTGCGCAGATCGACGAGGCATTCCAGGGAGCAGTTATCACGGCCGGTAGCAGAAGACGGGCGATAATTGATACCAGCGCCTGCATTGCAAAGGTCAGCGGGTTAGTGGACGCTGTTGTGGCACTGCCACCTAGCCCACAAAGCGCTGGTGACGGGTGTCGGTCTTTTATACGCGTTGATGATGTCACCGATGATGCAGGCTTCATGACGGTGTGAAGTTCTTGGCTGCCGTGCGACGGTGCTGCCATCAGGAGTGCTACGGGGGTGGTTGGTGTTTCTCTGAAACCGCAATCCATTGGGGTACCGACCGAGGGCCGCGGTTGCGCAGATCGACGAGGCATTCCAGGGAGCAGTTATCACGGCCGGTAGCAGAAGACGGGCGATAATTGATACCAGCGCCTGCATTGCAAAGGTCAGCGGGTTAGTGGACGCTGTTGTGGCACAGCCACCTAGCCCACAAAGCGCTGGTGACGGGTGTCGGTCTTTAATACGCGTTGATGATGTCGCCGATGATGCAGGCTTCATGACGGTGTGGAGTTCTTGGCTGCCGTGCGACGGTGCTGCCATCAGGAGTGCTACGGGGGTGGTTGGTGTTTCTCTGAAACCGCAATCCATTGGGGTACCGACCGAGGGCCGCGGTTGCGCAGATCGACGAGGCATTCCAGGGAGCAGTTATCACGGCCGGTAGCAGAAGACGGGCGATAATTGATACCAGCGCCTGCATTGCAAAGGTCAGCGGGTTAGTGGACGCTGTTGTGGCACTGCCACCTAGCCCACAAAGCGCTGGTGACGGGTGTCGGTCTTTTATACGCGTTGATGATGTCGCCGATGATGCTGGCTTCATGACGGTGTGAAGTTCTTGGCTGCCGTGCGACGGTGCTGCCATCAGGAGTGCTACGGGGGTGGTTGGTGTTTCTCTGAAACCGCAATCCATTGGGGTACCGACCGAGGGCCGCGGTTGCGCAGATCGACGAGGCATTCCAGGGAGCAGTTATCACGGCCGGTAGCAGAAGACGGGCGATAATTGATACCAGCGCCTGCATTGCAAAGGTCAGCGGGTTAGTGGACGCTGTTGTGGCACAGCCACCTAGCCCACAAAGCGCTGGTGACGGGTGTCGGTCTTTAATACGCGTTGATGATGTCGCCGATGATGCAGGCTTCATGACGGTGTGGAGTTCTTGGCTGCCGTGCGACGGTGCTGCCATCAGGAGTGCTACGGGGGTGGTTGGTGTTTCTCTGAAACCGCAATCCATTGGGGTACCGACCGAGGGCCGCGGTTGCGCAGATCGACGAGGCATTCCAGGGAGCAGTTATCACGGCCGGTAGCAGAAGACGGGCGATAATTGATACCAGCGCCTGCATTGCAAAGGTCAGCGGGTTAGTGGACGCTGTTGTGGCACTGCCACCTAGCCCACAAAGCGCTGGTGACGGGTGTCGGTCTTTTATACGCGTTGATGATGTCGCCGATGATGCAGGCTTCATGACGGTGTGAAGTTCTTGGCTGCCGTGCGACGGTGCTGCCATCAGGAGTGCTACGGGGGTGGTTGGTGTTTCTCTGAAACCGCAATCCATTGGGGTACCGACCGAGGGCCGCGGTTGCGCAGATCGACGAGGCATTCCAGGGAGCAGTTATCACGGCCGGTAGCAGAAGACGGGCGATAATTGATACCAGCGCCTGCATTGCAAAGGTCAGCGGGTTAGTGGACGCTGTTGTGGCACTGCCACCTAGCCCACAAAGCGCTGGTGACGGGTGTCGGTCTTTTATACGCGTTGATGATGTCGCCGATGATGCAGGCTTCATGATGGTGTCGAGGTCTTGGCTACCGTGCGACGGTGCTGCCATCAGGAGTGCTACGGGGGTGGTTGGTGTTTCTCTGAAACCGCAATCCATTGGGGTACCGACCGAGGGCCGCGGTTGCGCAGATCGACGAGGCATTCCAGGGAGCAGTTATCACGGCCGGTAGCAGAAGACGAGCGATAATTGATACCAGCGCCTGCATTGCAAAGGTCAGCGGGTTAGTGGACGCTGTTGTGGCACAGCCACATAGCCCACAAAGCGCTGGTGACGGGTGTCGGTCTTTAATACGCGTTGATGATGTCGCCGATGATGCAAGCTTCATGACGGTGTGGAGTTCCTGGCTGCCGTGCGACGGTGCTGCCATCAGGAGTGCTACGGGGGTGGTTGGTGTTTCTCTGAAACCGCAATCCATTGGGGTACCGACCGAGGGCCGCGGTTGCGCAGATCGACGAGGCATTCCAGGGAGCAGTTATCACGGCCGGTAGCAGAAGACGGGCGATAATTGATACCAGCGCCTGCATTCCAAAGGTCAGCGGGTTAGTGGACGCTGTTGTGGCACAGCCACCTAGCCCACAAAGCGCTGGTGACGGGTGTCGGTCTTTAATACGCGTTGATGATGTCGCCGATGATGCAGGCTTCATGACGGTGTGGAGTTCTTGGCTGCCGTGCGACGGTGCTGCCATCAGGAGTGCTACGGGGGTGGTTGGTGTTTCTCTGAAACCGCAATCCATTGGGGTACCGACCGAGGGCCGCGGTTGCGCAGATCGACGAGGCATTCCAGGGAGCAGTTATCACGGCCGGTAGCAGAAGACGGGCGATAATTGATACCAGCGCCTGCATTGCAAAGGTCAGCGGGTTAGTGGACGCTGTTGTGGCACTGCCACCTAGCCCACAAAGCGCTGGTGACGGGTGTCGGTCTTTTATACGCGTTGATGATGTCGCCGATGATGCAGGCTTCATGATGGTGTCGAGGTCTTGGCTACCGTGCGACGGTGCTGCCATCAGGAGTGCTACGGGGGTGGTTGGTGTTTCTCTGAAACCGCAATCCATTGGGGTACCGACCGAGGGCCGCGGTTGCGCAGATCGACGAGGCATTCCAGGGAGCAGTTATCACGGCCGGTAGCAGAAGACGGGCGATAATTGATACCAGCGCCTGCATCGCAAAGGTCAGCGGGTTAGTGGACGCTGTTGTGGCACAGCCAGCTAGCCCACAAAGCGCTGGTGACGGGTGTCGGTCTTTAATACGCGTTGATGATGTCGCCGATGATGCAGGCTTCATGACGGTGTGGAGTTCTTGGCTGCCGTGCGACGGTGCTGCCATCAGGAGTGCTACGGGGGTGGTTGGTGTTTCTCTGAAACCGCAATCCATTGGGGTACCGACCGAGGGCCGCGGTTGCGCAGATCGACGAGGCATTCCAGGGAGCAGTTATCACGGCCCGTAGCAGAAGACGGGCGATAATTGATAAAAGCGCTTGCATTGCAAAGGTCAGCGGGTTAGTGGACGCGATTATGGCACAGCCACCCAGCCCACAAAGCGCTGGTGACGGGTGTCGGTCTTTTATACGCGTTGATGATGTCGCCGATGATGCAGGCTTCATGACGGTGTGAAGTTCTTGGCTGCCGTGCGACGGTGCTGCCATCAGGAGTGCTACGGGGGTGGTTGGTGTTTCTCTGAAACCGCAATCCATTGGGGTACCGACCGAGGGCCGCGGTTGCGCAGATCGACGAGGCATTCCAGGGAGCAGTTATCACGGCCGGTAGCAGAAGACGGGCGATAATTGATACCAGCGCCTGCATTGCAAAGGTCAGCGGGTTAGTGGACGCTGTTGTGGCACAGCCACCTAGCCCACAAAGCGCTGGTGACGGGTGTCGGTCTTTAATACGCGTTGATGATGTCGCCGATGATGCAGGCTTCATGACGGTGTGGAGTTCTTGGCTGCCGTGCGACGGTGCTGCCATCAGGAGTGCTACGGGGGTGGTTGGTGTTTCTCTGAAACCGCAATCCATTGGGGTACCGACCGAGGGCCGCGGTTGCGCAGATCGACGAGGCATTCCAGGGAGCAGTTATCACGGCCGGTAGCAGAAGACGGGCGATAATTGATACCAGCGCCTGCATTGCAAAGGTCAGCGGGTTAGTGGACGCTGTTGTGGCACAGCCACCTAGCCCACAAAGCGCTGGTGACGGGTGTCGGTCTTTAATACGCGTTGATGATGTCGCCGATGATGCAGGCTTCATGACGGTGTGGAGTTCTTGGCTGCCGTGCGACGGTGCTGCCATCAGGAGTGCTACGGGGGTGGTTGGTGTTTCTCTGAAACCGCAATCCATTGGGGTACCGACCGAGGGCCGCGGTTGCGCAGATCGACGAGGCATTCCAGGGAGCAGTTATCACGGCCGGTAGCAGAAGACGGGCGATAATTGATACCAGCGCCTGCATTGCAAAGGTCAGCGGGTTAGTGGACGCTGTTGTGGCACTGCCACCTAGCCCACAAAGCGCTGGTGACGGGTGTCGGTCTTTTATACGCGTTGATGATGTCGCCGATGATGCAGGCTTCATGATGGTGTCGAGGTCTTGGCTACCGTGCGACGGTGCTGCCATCAGGAGTGCTACGGGGGTGGTTGGTGTTTCTCTGAAACCGCAATCCATTGGGGTACCGACCGAGGGCCGCGGTTGCGCAGATCGACGAGGCATTCCAGGGAGCAGTTATCACGGCCGGTAGCAGAAGACGGGCGATAATTGATACCAGCGCCTGCATTGCAAAGGTCAGCGGGTTAGTGGACGCTGTTGTGGCACAGCCACATAGCCCACAAAGCGCTGGTGACGGGTGTCGGTCTTTAATACGCGTTGATGATGTCGCCGATGATGCAAGCTTCATGACGGTGTGGAGGTCTTGGCTGCCGTGCGACGGTGCTGCCATCAGGAGTGCTACGGGGGTGGTTGGTGTTTCTCTGAAACCGCAATCCATTGGGGTACCGACCGAGGGCCGCGGTTGCGCAGATCGACGAGGCATTCCAGGGAGCAGCTATCACGGCCGGTAGCAGAAGACGGGCGATAATTGATACCAGCGCCTGCATTCCAAAAGTCAGCGGGTTAGTGGACGCTGTTGTGGCACAGCCACCTAGCCCACAAAGCGCTGGTGACGGGTGTCGGTCTTTAATACGCGTTGATGATGTCGCCGATGATGCAGGCTTCATGACGGTGTGGAGTTCTTGGCTGCCGTGCGACGGTGCTGCCATCAGGAGTGCTACGGGGGTGGTTGGTGTTTCTCTGAAACCGCAATCCATTGGGGTACCGACCGAGGGCCGCGGTTGCGCAGATCGACGAGGCATTCCAGGGAGCAGTTATCACGGCCGGTAGCAGAAGACGGGCGATAATTGATACCAGCGCCTGCATTGCAAAGGTCAGCGGGTTAGTGGACGCTGTTGTGGCACTGCCACCTAGCCCACAAAGCGCTGGTGACGGGTGTCGGTCTTTTATACGCGTTGATGATGTCGCCGATGATGCAGGCTTCATGATGGTGTCGAGGTCTTGGCTACCGTGCGACGGTGCTGCCATCAGGAGTGCTACGGGGGTGGTTGGTGTTTCTCTGAAACCGCAATCCATTGGGGTACCGACCGAGGGCCGCGGTTGCGCAGATCGACGAGGCATTCCAGGGAGCAGTTATCACGGCCGGTAGCAGAAGACGGGCGATAATTGATACCAGCGCCTGCATCGCAAAGGTCAGCGGGTTAGTGGACGCTGTTGTGGCACAGCCAGCTAGCCCACAAAGCGCTGGTGACGGGTGTCGGTCTTTAATACGCGTTGATGATGTCGCCGATGATGCAGGCTTCATGACGGTGTGGAGTTCTTGGCTGCCGTGCGACGGTGCTGCCATCAGGAGTGCTACGGGGGTGGTTGGTGTTTCTCTGAAACCGCAATCCATTGGGGTACCGACCGAGGGCCGCGGTTGCGCAGATCGACGAGGCATTCCAGGGAGCAGTTATCACGGCCCGTAGCAGAAGACGGGCGATAATTGATAAAAGCGCTTGCATTGCAAAGGTCAGCGGGTTAGTGGACGCGATTATGGCACAGCCACCCAGCCCACAAAGCGCTGGTGAGGGGTGTCGGTCTTTTATACGCGTTGATGATGTCGCCGATGATGCAGGCTTCATGACGGTGTCGAGTTCTCGGCTGCCGTGCGACGATGCTGCCATGAGGGGTGCTACGGGGGTGGTTGGTGTTTCTCTAAAACCGCAATTCATTGGGGTACCGACCAAGGGCCGCGGTTGCGCAGATTGACGAGGCATTCTAGGGAGCAGTTATCACGGCCCGTAGCAGAAGACGGGCGATAATTGCTATCAGCGCCTGCATTGCAAAAGGTCAGCGGGTTAGTGGATGCTGTTGTGGCACAGCCACCTAGCCCACAAAGCGCTGGTGACGGGTGTCGGTCTTTTATACGCGTTGATGATGTCGCCGATGATGCAGGCTTCATGACGGTGTGGAGTTCTTGGCTGCCGTGCGACGGTGCTGCCATCAGGAGTGCTATGGGGGTGGTTGGTGTTTCTCTGAAACCGCAATTCATTGGGGTACCGACCGAGGGCCGCGGTTGCGCAGATCGACGAGGCATTCCAGGGAGCAGTTATCACGGCCGGTAGCAGAAGACGGGCGATAATTGATACCAGCGCCTGCATTGCAAAGGTCAGCGGGTTAGTGGACGCTGTTGTGGCACAGCCACCTAGCCCACAAAGCGCTAGTGACGGGTGTCGGTCTTTTATACGCGTTGATGATGTCGCCGATGATGCAGGCTTCATGACGGTGTTGAGTTCTTGGCTGCCGTGCGACAGTGCTGCCATCAGGAGTGCTACGGGGGTGGTTGGTGTTTCTCTGGCACCGCAATCCATTGGGGTACCGAGGGCCGCGGTTGCGCAGATCGATGAGGCATTCCAGGGAGCAGTTATCACGGCCGGTAGCAGCAGACGGGCGATAACTGATACGAGCGCCTGCATTGCAAAGGTAAGCGGGTTAGTGGACGCGATTGTGGCACAGCCACCTAGCCCACAAAGCGCTGGTGACGGATGTCGGTCTTTTATACGCGTTGATGATGTCGCCGATGATGCAGGCTTCATGACGGTGTCGAGTTCTTGGCTGCCGTGCGACAGTGCTGCCATCAGGAGTGCTACGGGAGTGGTTGGTGTTTCTCTGGAACCGCAATCCATTGGGGCACCGACCGAGGGCCGCGGTTTCGCAGATCGACGAGGCATTCCAGGGAGCAGTTATCACGGCCGGTAGCAGAAGACGGGCGATAATTGATACCAGCGCCTGCATTGCAAAGGTCAGCGGGTTAGTGGACGCTGTTGTGGCACAGCCACCTAGCACACAAAGCGCTGGTGACGGGTGTCGGTCTTTTATACGCGTTGATGATGTCGCCGATGATGCAGGCTTCATGACGGTGTCGAGTTCTTGGCTGCCGTGCGACAGTGCTGCCATCAGGAGTGCTACGGGGGTGGTTGGTGTTTCTCTGAAACCGCAATCCATTGGGGTACCGACCGAGGGCCGCGGTTGCGCAGATCGACGAGGCATTCTAGGGAGCAGTTATCACGGCCGGTAGCAGAACACGGGCGATAATTGATACCAGCGCCTACATTGCAAAAGGTCAGCGGGTTAGTGGACGCTGTTGTGGCACAGCCACCTATCCCACAAAGCGCTGGTGACGGGTGTCGGTCTTTTATACGCGTTGATGATGTCGCCGATGATGCAGGCTTCATGACGGTGTCGAGTTCTTGGCTGCCGTGCGAAGGTGCTGCCATCAGGAGTGCTACGGGGGTGGTTGGTGTTTCTCTGAAACCGCAATCCATTGGGGTACCGACCGAGGGCCGCGGTTGCGCAGATCGACGAGGCATTCCAGGAAGCAGTTATCACGGCCGGTAGCAGAAGACGGGCGATAATTGATACCAGCGCCTGCATTGCAAAAGGTCAGCGGGTTAGTGGACGCTGTTGTGGCACAGCCACCTAGCACACAAAGCGCTGGTGACGGGTGTCGGTCTTTTATACGCGTTGATGATGTCGCCGATGATGCAGGCTTCATGACGGTGTCGAGTTCTTGGCTGCCGTGCGACGGTGCTGCCATCAGGAGTGCTACGGGGGTGGTTGGTGTTTCTCTGAAACCGCAATCCATTGGGGTACCGACCGAGGGCCGCGGTTGCGCAGATCGACGAGGCATTCTAGGGAGCAGTTATCACGGCCGGTAGCAGAACACGGGCGATAATTGATACCAGCGCCTGCATTGCAAAAGGTCAGCGGGTTAGTGGACGCTGTTGTGGCACAGCCACCTTTCCCACAAAGCGCTGGTGACGGGTGTAGGTCTTTTATACACGTTGATGATGTCGCCGATGATGCAGGCTTCATGACGGTGTGGAGTTCTTGGCTGCCGTGCGACGGTGCTGCCATCAGGAGTGCTACGGGGGTGGTTGGTGTTTCTCTGAAACCGCAATCCATTGGGGTACCGACCGAGGGCCGCGGTTGCGCAGATCGACGAGGCATTCCAGGGAGCAGTTATCACGGCCGGTAGCAGAAGACGGGCGATAATTGATACCAGCGCCTGCATTGCAAAGGTCAGCGGGTTAGTGGACGCTGTTGTGGCACAGCCACCTAGCCCACAAAGCGCTGGTGACGGGTGTCGGTCTTTAATACGCGTTGATGATGTCGCCGATGATGCAGGCTTCATGACGGTGTGGAGTTCTTGGCTGCCGTGCGACGGTGCTGCCATCAGGAGTGCTACGGGGGTGGTTGGTGTTTCTCTGAAACCGCAATCCATTGGGGTACCGACCGAGGGCCGCGGTTGCGCAGATCGACGAGGCATTCCAGGGAGCAGTTATCACGGCCGGTAGCAGAAGACGGGCGATAATTGATACCAGCGCCTGCATTGCAAAGGTCAGCGGGTTAGTGGACGCTGTTGTGGCACTGCCACCTAGCCCACAAAGCGCTGGTGACGGGTGTCGGTCTTTTATACGCGTTGATGATGTCGCCGATGATGCAGGCTTCATGATGGTGTCGAGGTCTTGGCTACCGTGCGACGGTGCTGCCATCAGGAGTGCTACGGGGGTGGTTGGTGTTTCTCCGAAACCGCAATCCATTGGGGTACCGACCGAGGGCCGCGGTTGCGCAGATCGACGAGGCATTCCAGGGAGCAGTTATCACGGCCGGTAGCAGAAGACGGGCGATAATTGATACCAGCGCCTGCATTGCAAAGGTCAGCGGGTTAGTGGACGCTGTTGTGGCACAGCCACATAGCCCACAAAGAGCTGGTGACGGGTGTCGGTCTTTAATACGCGTTGATGATGTCGCCGATGATGCAAGCTTCATGACGGTGTGGAGTTCTTGGCTGCCGTGCGACGGTGCTGCCATCAGGAGTGCTACGGGGGTGGTTGGTGTTTCTCTGAAACCGCAATCCATTGGGGTACCGACCGAGGGCCGCGGTTGCGCAGATCGACGAGGCATTCCAGGGAGCAGTTATCACGGC
This sequence comes from Haemaphysalis longicornis, assembly GCF_048455015.1. NCBI lineage: Eukaryota > Metazoa > Arthropoda > Arachnida > Ixodida > Ixodidae > Haemaphysalis > Haemaphysalis longicornis. Next base: position 15,466,561 of record NW_027526245.1, read on the forward strand.
CGGTAGCAGAAGACGGGCGATAATTGATACCAGCGCCTGCATTCCAAAAGTCAGCGGGTTAGTGGACGCTGTTGTGGCACAGCCACCTAGCCCACAAAGCGCTGGTGACGGGTGTCGGTCTTTAATACGCGTTGATGATGTCGCCGATGATGCAGGCTTCATGACGGTGTGGAGTTCTTGGCTGCCGTGCGACGGTGCTGCCATCAGGAGTGCTACGGGGGTGGTTGGTGTTTCTCTGAAACCGCAATCCATTGGGGTACCGACCGAGGGCCGCGGTTGCGCAGATCGACGAGGCATTCCAGGGAGCAGTTATCACGGCCGGTAGCAGAAGACGGGCGATAATTGATACCAGCGCCTGCATTGCAAAGGTCAGCGGGTTAGTGGACGCTGTTGTGGCACTGCCACCTAGCCCACAAAGCGCTGGTGACGGGTGTCGGTCTTTTATACGCGTTGATGATGTCGCCGATGATGCAGGCTTCATGATGGTGTCGAGGTCTTGGCTACCGTGCGACGGTGCTGCCATCAGGAGTGCTACGGGGGTGGTTGGTGTTTCTCTGAAACCGCAATCCATTGGGGTACCGACCGAGGGCCGCGGTTGCGCAGATCGACGAGGCATTCCAGGGAGCAGTTATCACGGCCGGTAGCAGAAGACGGGCGATAATTGATACCAGCGCCTGCATCGCAAAGGTCAGCGGGTTAGTGGACGCTGTTGTGGCACAGCCAGCTAGCCCACAAAGCGCTGGTGACGGGTGTCGGTCTTTAATACGCGTTGATGATGTCGCCGATGATGCAGGCTTCATGACGGTGTGGAGTTCTTGGCTGCCGTGCGACGGTGCTGCCATCAGGAGTGCTACGGGGGTGGTTGGTGTTTCTCTGAAACCGCAATCCATTGGGGTACCGACCGAGGGCCGCGGTTGCGCAGATCGACGAGGCATTCCAGGGAGCAGTTATCACGGCCCGTAGCAGAAGACGGGCGATAATTGATAAAAGCGCTTGCATTGCAAAGGTCAGCGGGTTAGTGGACGCGATTATGGCACAGCCACCCAGCCCACAAAGCGCTGGTGAGGGGTGTCGGTCTTTTATACGCGTTGATGATGTCGCCGATGATGCAGGCTTCATGACGGTGTCGAGTTCTCGGCATCCGTGCGACGATGCTGCCATGAGGGGTGCTACGGGGGTGGTTGGTGTTTCTCTAAAACCGCAATCCATTGGGGTACCGACCAAGGGCTGCGGTTGCGCAGATTGACGAGGCATTCTAGGGAGCAGTTATCACGGCCCGTAGCAGAAGACGGGCGATAATTGCTATCAGCGCCTGCATTGCAAAAGGTCAGCGGGTTAGTGGATGCTGTTGTGGCACAGCCACCTAGCCCACAAAGCGCTAGTGACGGGTGTCGGTCTTTTATACGCGTTGATGATGTCGCCGATGATGCAGGCTTCATGACGGTGTGGAGTTCTTGGCTGCCGTGCGACGGTGCTGCCATCAGGAGTGCTATGGGGGTGGTTGGTGTTTCTCTGAAACCGCAATTCATTGGATTACCGACCGAGGGCCGCGGTTGCGCAGATCGACGAGGCATTCCAGGGAGCAGTTATCACGGCCGGTAGCAGAAGACGGGCGATAATTGATACCAGCGCCTGCATTGCAAAGGTCAGCGGGTTAGTGGACGCTGTTGTGGCACAGCCACCTAGCCCACAAAGCGCTAGTGACGGGTGTCGGTCTTTTATACGCGTTGATGATGTCGCCGATGATGCAGGCTTCATGACGGTGTTGAGTTCTTGGCTGCCGTGCGACAGTGCTGCCATCAGGAGTGCTACGGGGGTGGTTGGTGTTTCTCTGGCACCGCAATCCATTGGGGTACCGAGGGCCGCGGTTGCGCAGATCGATGAGGCATTCCAGGGAGCAGTTATCACGGCCGGTAGCAGCAGACGGGCGATAACTGATACGAGCGCCTGCATTGCAAAGGTAAGCGGGTTAGTGGACGCGATTGTGGCACAGCCACCTAGCCCACAAAGCGCTGGTGACGGATGTCGGTCTTTTATACGCGTTGATGATGTCGCCGATGATGCAGGCTTCATGACGGTGTCGAGTTCTTGGCTGCCGTGCGACAGTGCTGCCATCAGGAGTGCTACGGGAGTGGTTGGTGTTTCTCTGGAACCGCAATCCATTGGGGCACCGACCGAGGGCCGCGGTTGCGCAGATCGACGAGGCATTCCAGGGAGCAGTTATCACGGCCGGTAGCAGAAGACGGGCGATAATTGATACCAGCGCCTGCATTGCAAAGGTCAGCGGGTTAGTGGACGCTGTTGTGGCACAGCCACCTAGCACACAAAGCGCTGGTGACGGGTGTCGGTCTTTTATACGCGTTGATGATGTCGCCGATGATGCAGGCTTCATGACGGTGTCGAGTTCTTGGCTGCCGTGCGACAGTGCTGCCATCAGGAGTGCTACGGGGGTGGTTGGTGTTTCTCTGAAACCGCAATCCATTGGGGTACCGACCGAGGGCCGCGGTTGCGCAGATCGACGAGGCATTCTAGGGAGCAGTTATCACGGCCGGTAGCAGAACACGGGCGATAATTGATACCAGCGCCTACATTGCAAAAGGTCAGCGGGTTAGTGGACGCTGTTGTGGCACAGCCACCTATCCCACAAAGCGCTGGTGACGGGTGTCGGTCTTTTATACGCGTTGATGATGTCGCCGATGATGCAGGCTTCATGACGGTGTCGAGTTCTTGGCTGCCGTGCGAAGGTGCTGCCATCAGGAGTGCTACGGGGGTGGTTGGTGTTTCTCTGAAACCGCAATCCATTGGGGTACCGACCGAGGGCCGCGGTTGCGCAGATCGACGAGGCATTCCAGGAAGCAGTTATCACGGCCGGTAGCAGAAGACGGGCGATAATTGATACCAGCGCCTGCATTGCAAAAGGTCAGCGGGTTAGTGGACGCTGTTGTGGCACAGCCACCTAGCACACAAAGCGCTGGTGACGGGTGTCGGTCTTTTATACGCGTTGATGATGTCGCCGATGATGCAGGCTTCATGACGGTGTCGAGTTCTTGGCTGCCGTGCGACGGTGCTGCCATCAGGAGTGCTACGGGGGTGGTTGGTGTTTCTCTGAAACCGCAATCCATTGGGGTACCGACCGAGGGCCGCGGTTGCGCAGATCGACGAGGCATTCTAGGGAGCAGTTATCACGGCCGGTAGCAGAACACGGGCGATAATTGATACCAGCGCCTGCATTGCAAAAGGTCAGCGGGTTAGTGGACGCTGTTGTGGCACAGCCACCTTTCCCACAAAGCGCTGGTGACGGGTGTAGGTCTTTTATACGCGTTGATGATGTCGCCGATGATGCAGGCTTCATGACGGTGTCGAGTTCTTGGCTGCCGTGCGAAGGTGCTGCCATCAGGAGTGCTACGGGGGTGGTTGGTGTTTCTCTGAAACCGCAATCCATTGGGGTACCGACCGAGGGCCGCGGTTGCGCAGATCGACGAGGCATTCCAGGAAGCAGTTATCACGGCCGGTAGCAGAAGACGGGCGATAATTGATACCAGCGCCTGCATTGCAAAAGTTCAGCGGGTTAGTGGACGCTGTTGTGGCACAGCCACCTAGCCCACAAAGCGCTGGTGACGGGTGTCGGTCTTTTATACGCGTTGATGATGTCGCCGATGATGCAGGCTTCATGACGGTGTCGAGTTCTTGGCTGCCGTGCGAAGGTGCTGCCATCAGGAGTGCTACGGGGCTGGTTGGTGTTTCTCTGAAACCGCAATCCATTGGGGTACCGACCGAGGGCCGCGGTTGCGCAGATCGACGAGGCATTCCAGGAAGCAGTTATCACGGCCGGTAGCAGAAGACGGGCGATAATTGATACCAGCGCCTGCATTGCAAAAGGTCAGCGGGTTAGGGGACGCTGTTGTGGCACAGCCACCTAGCACACAAAGCGCTGGTGACGGGTGTCGGTCTTTTATACGCGTTGATGATGTCGCCGATGATGCAGGCTTCATGACGGTGTCGAGTTCTTGGCTGCCGTGCGACGGTGCTGCCATCAGGAGTGCTACGGGGGTGGTTGGTGTTTCTCTGAAACCGCAATCCATTGGGGTACCGACCGAGGGCCGCGGTTGCGCAGATCGACGAGGCATTCTAGGGAGCAGTTATCACGGCCGGTAGCAGAACACGGGCGATAATTGATACCAGCGCCTGCATTGCAAAAGGTCAGCGGGTTAGTGGACGCTGTTGTGGCACAGCCACCTATCCCACAAAGCACTGGTGACGGGTGTCGGTCTTTTATACGCGTTGATGATGTCGCCGATGATGCAGGCTTCATGACGGTGTCGAGTTCTTGGCTGCCGTGCGAAGGTGCTGCCATCAGGAGTGCTACGGGGGTGGTTGGTGTTTCTCTGAAACCGCAATCCATTGGGGTACCGACCGAGGGCCGCGGTTGCGCAGATCGACGAGGCATTCTAGGGAGCAGTTATCACGGCCGGTAGCAGAAGACGGGCGATAATTGATACCAGCGCCTGCATTGCAAAAGGTCAGCGGGTTAGTGGACGCTGTTGTGGCACAGCCACCTAGCCCACAAAGCGCTGGTGACGGGAGTCGGTCTTTTATACGCGTTGATGATGTCGCCGATGATGCAGGCTTCATGACGGTGTCGAGTTCTTGGCTGCCGTGCGATGGTGCTGCCATCAGGAGTGCTACGGGGGTGGTTGGTGTTTCTCTGGCAGCGCAATCCATTGGGGTACCGAGGGCCGCGGTTGCGCAGATCGACTAGGCATTCCAGGGAGCAGTTATCACGGCCAGTAGCAGAACACGGGCGATAATTGATACCAGCGCCTGCATTGCAAAGGTCAGCGGGTTAGTGGACGCGATTATGGCACAGCCACCTAGCCCACAAAGCGCTGGTGACGGGTGTCGGTCTTTTATACGCGTTGATGATGTCGCCGATAATGCAGGCTTCATGACGGTGTCGAGTTCTCGGCTGCCGTGCGACGATGCTGCCATGAGGGGTGCTACGGGGGTGGTTGGTGTTTCTCTGAAACCGCAATCCATTGGGGTACCGACCAAGGGCCGCGGTTGCGCAGATTGACGAGGCATTCTAGGGAGCAGTTATCACGGCCGGTAGCAGAAGACGGGCGATAATTGCTATCAGCGCCTGCATTGCAAAAGGTCAGCGGGTTAGTGGACGGTGTTGTGAAACAGCCACCTAGCCCACAAAGCGCTGGTGACGGGTGTCGGTCTTTTATACGCGTTGATGATGTCGCCGATGATGCAGGCTTCATGATGGTGTCGAGGTCTTGGCTGCCGTGCGACGGTGCTGCCATCAGAAGTGCTACGGGGGTGTGTGTGTTTCTCTGAAACCGCAATACATTGGGGTACCGACCGAGGGCCGCGGTTGCGCAGATCGACGAGGCATTCCAGGGAGCAGTTATCACGGCCGGTAGCAGAAGACGGGCGATAATTGATACCAGCGCCTGCATTGCAAAGGTCAGCGGGTTAGTGGACGCTGTTGTGACACAGCCACCTAGCACACAAAGCGCTGGTGACGGGTGTCGGTCTTTTATACGCGTTGATGATGTCGCCGATGATGCAGGCTTCATGACGGTGTCGAGTTCTTGGCTGCCGTGCGACGGTGCTGCCATCAGGAGTGCTACGGGGGTGGTTGGTGTTTCTCTGAAACCGCAATCCATTGGGGTACCGACCGAGGGCCGCGGTTGCGCAGATCGACGAGGCATTCTAGGGAGCAGTTATCACGGCCGGTAGCAGAGCACGGGCGATAATTGATACCAGCGCCTGCATTGCAAATAGTCAGCGGGTTAGTGGACGCTGTTGTGGCACAGCCACCTATCCCACAAAGCGCTGGTGACGGGTGTCGGTCTTTTATACGCGTTGATGATGTCGCCGATGATGCAGGCTTCATGACGGTGTCGAGTTCTTGGCTGCCGTGCGACGGTGCTGCCATCAGGAGTGCTACGGGGGTGGTTGGTGTTTCTCTAGCAGCGCAATCCATTGGGGTACCGAGGGCCGCGGTTGCGCAGATCGACGAGGCTTTCTAGGGAGCAGTTATCAAGGCCGGTAGCAGAAGACGGGCGATAATTGATACCAGCGCCTGCATTGCAAAGGTCAGCGGGTTAGTGGACGCGATTATGGCACAGCCACCTAGCCCACAAAGCGCTGGTGACGGGTGTCGGTCTTTTATACGCGTTGATGATATCGCCGATGATGCAGGCTTCATGACGGTGTCGAGTTCTCGGCTGCCGTGCGACGATGCTGCCATAAGGGGTGCTACGGGGGTGGTTGGTGTTTCTCTGAAACCGCAATCCATTGGGGTACCGACCGAGGGCCGCGGTTGCGCAGATCGACGAGGCATTCTAGGGAGCAGTTATCACGGCCGGTAGCAGAAGACGGGCGATAATTGATACCAGCGCCTGCATTGCAAAGGTCAGCGGTTTAGTGGACGCTGTTGTGGCACAGCCACCTAGCCCACAAAGCGCTGGGGACGGGTGTCGGTCTTTTATACGCGTTGATGATGTCGCCGATGATGCAGGCTTCATGACGGTGTCGAGTTCTTGGCTGCCGTGCGACGGTGCTGCCATCAGGAGTGCTACGGGGGTGGTTGGTGTTTCTCTGGCAGTGCAATCCATTGGGGTACCGAGGGCCGCGGTTGCGCAGATCGACGAGGCATTCTAGGGAGCAGTTATCACGGCCGGTAGCAGAAGACGGGCGATAATTGATACCAGCGCCTGCATTGCAAAGGTCAGCGGTTTAGTGGACGCTGTTGTGGCACAGCCACCTAGCCCACAAAGCGCTGGTGACGGGTGTCGGTCTTTTATACGCGTTGATGATGTCGCCGATGATGCAGGCTTCATGACGGTGTCGAGTTCTTGGCTGCCGTGCGACGGTGCTGCCATCAGGAGTGCTACGGGGGTGGTTGGTGTTTCTCTGGCAGCGCAATCCATTGGGGTACCGAGTGCCGCGGTTGCGCAGATCGACTAGGCATTAAAGGGAGCAGTTATCACGGCCGGTAGCAGAAGACGGGCGATAATTGATACCAGCGCCTGCATTGCAACGGTCAGCGGGTTAGTGGACGCTGTTGTGGCACAGCCACCTAGCCCACAAAGCGCTGGTGACGGGTGTCGGTCTTTTATACGCGTTGATGATGTCGTCGATGATGCAGGCTTCATGACGGTGTCGAGTTCTTGGCTGCCGTGCGACGGTGCTGCCATCAGGAGTGCTACGGGGGTGGTTGGTGTTTCTCTAGCAGCGCAATCCATTGGGGTACCGAGGGCCGCGGTTGCGCAGATCGACGAGGCATTCTAGGGAGCAGTTATCACGGCCGGTAGCAGAAGACGGGCGATAATTGATACCAGCGCCTGCATTGCAAAGGTCAGCGGTTTAGTGGACGCTGTTGTGGCACAGCCACCTAGCCCACAAAGCGCTGGTGACGGGTGTCGGTCTTTTATACGCGTTGATGATGTCGCCGATGATGCAGGCTTCATGACGGTGTCGAGTTCTTGGCTGCCGTGCGACGGTGCTGCCATCAGGAGTGCTACGGGGGTGGTTGGTGTTTCTCTGGCAGTGCAATCCATTGGGGTACCGAGGGCCGCGGTTGCGCAGATCGACGAGGCATTCTAGGGAGCAGTTATCACAGCCGGTAGCAGAAGACGGGCGATAATTGATACCAGCGCCTGCATTGCAAAAGGTCAGCGGGTTAGTGGACGCTGTTGTGGCACAGCCACCTAGCCCACAAAGCGCTGGTGACGGGTGTCGGTCTTTTATACGCGTTGATGATGTCGCCGATGATGCAGGCTTCATGACGGTGTCGAGTTCTTGGCTGCCGTGCGACGATGCTGCCATCAGGGGTGCTACGGGGGTGGTTGGTGTTTCTCTGGCACCGAAATCCATTGGGGTACCGAGGGCCGCGGTTGCGCAGATCGACGAGGCATTCTAGGGAGCAGTTATCACGGCCGGTAGCAGAAGACGGGCGATAATTGATACCAGCGCCTGCATTGCAAAGGTCAGCGGGTTAGTGGACGGTGTTGTGGCACAGCCACCTAGCACACAAAGCGCTGGTGACGGGTGTCGGTCTTTTATACGCGTTGATGATGTCGCCGATGATGCAGGCTTCATGACGGTGTCGAGTTCTTGGCTGCCGTGCGATGGTGCTGCCATCAGGAGTGCTACGGGGGTGGTTGGTGTTTCTCTGGCAGCGCAATCCATTGGGGTACCGAGGGCCGCGGTTGCGCAGATCGACTAGGCATTCCAGGGAGCAGTTATCACGGCCAGTAGCAGAACACGGGCGATAATTGATACCAGCGCCTGCATTGCAAAGGTCAGCGGGTTAGTGGACGCGATTATGGCACAGCCACCTAGCCCACAAAGCGCTGGTGACGGGTGTCGGTCTTTTATACGCGTTGATGATGTCGCCGATAATGCAGGCTTCATGACGGTGTCGAGTTCTCGGCTGCCGTGCGACGATGCTGCCATGAGGGGTGCTACGGGGGTGGTTGGTGTTTCTCTGAAACCGCAATCCATTGGGGTACCGACCAAGGGCCGCGGTTGCGCAGATTGACGAGGCATTCTAGGGAGCAGTTATCACGGCCGGTAGCAGAAGACGGGCGATAATTGCTATCAGCGCCTGCATTGCAAAAGGTCAGCGGGTTAGTGGACGGTGTTGTGGAACAGCCACCTAGCCCACAAAGCGCTGGTGACGGGTGTCGGTCTTTTATACGCGTTGATGATGTCGCCGATGATGCAGGCTTCATGATGGTGTCGAGGTCTTGGCTGCCGTGCGACGGTGCTGCCATCAGAAGTGCTACGGGGGTGGTTGGTGTTTCTCTGAAACCGCAATCCATTGGGGTACCGACCGAGGGCCGCGGTTGCGCAGATCGACGAGGCATTCCAGGGAGCAGTTATCACGGCCGGTAGCAGAAGACGGGCGATAATTGATACCAGCGCCTGCATTGCAAAGGTCAGCGGGTTAGTGGACGCTGTTGTGACACAGCCACCTAGCACACAAAGCGCTGGTGACGGGTGTCGGTCTTTTATACGCGTTGATGATGTCGCCGATGATGCAGGCTTCATGACGGTGTCGAGTTCTTGGCTGCCGTGCGACGGTGCTGCCATCAGGAGTGCTACGGGGGTGGTTGGTGTTTCTCTGAAACCGCAATCCATTGGGGTACCGACCGAGGGCCGCGGTTGCGCAGATCGACGAGGCATTCTAGGGAGCAGTTATCACGGCCGGTAGCAGAACACGGGCGATAATTGATACCAGCGCCTGCATTGCAAATAGTCAGCGGGTTAGTGGACGCTGTTGTGGCACAGCCACCTATCCCACAAAGCGCTGGTGACGGGTGTCGGTCTTTTATACGCGTTGATGATGTCGCCGATGATGCAGGCTTCATGACGGTGTCGAGTTCTTGGCTGCCGTGCGACGGTGCTGCCATCAGGAGTGCTACGGGGGTGGTTGGTGTTTCTCTGAAACCGCAATCCATTGGGGTACCGAGGGCCGCGGTTGCGCAGATCGACGAGGCATTCCAGGAAGCAGTTATCACGGCCGGTAGCAGAAGACGGGCGATAATGGATACCTGCGCCTGCATTGCAAAAGGTCAGCGGGTTAGTGGACGCTGTTGTGGCACAGCCACCTAGCACACAAAGCGCTGGTGACGGGTGTCGGTCTTTTATACGCGTTGATGACGTCGCCGATGATGCAGGCTTCATGACGGTGTCGAGTTCTTGGCTGCCGTGCGACGGTGCTGCCATCAGGAGTGCTACGGGGGTGGTTGGTGTTTCTCTGGCAGCGCAATCCATTGGGGTACCGAGGGCCGCGGTTGCGCAGATCGACTAGGCATTCCAGGGAGCAGTTATCACGGCCGGTAGCAGAACACGGGCGATAATTGATAAAAGCGCTTGCATTGCAAAGGTCAGCGGGTTAGTGGACGCGATTATGGCACAGCCACCCAGCCCACAAAGCGCTGGTGACGGGTGTCGGTCTTTTATACGCGTTGATGATGTCGCCGATGATGCAGGCTTCATGACGGTGTCGAGTTCTCGGCTGCCGTGCGACGATGCTGCCATGAGGGGTGCTACGGGGGTGGTTGGTGTTTCTCTAAAACCGCAATCCATTGGGGTACCGACCAAGGGCCGCGGTTGCGCAGATTGACGAGGCATTCTAGGGAGCAGTTATCACGGCCCGTAGCAGAAGACGGGCGATAATTGCTATCAGCGCCTGCATTGCAAAAGGTCAGCGGGTTAGTGGATGCTGTTGTGGCACAGCCACCTAGCCCACAAAGCGCTGGTGACGGGTGTCGGTCTTTTATACGCGTTGATGATGTCGCCGATGATGCAGGCTTCATGACGGTGTCGAGTTCTTGGCTGCCGTGCGACGGTGCTGCCATCAGGAGTGCTACGGGGGTGGTTGGTGTTTCTCTGGCAGTGCAATCCATTGGGGTACCGAGGGCCGCGGTTGCGCAGATCGACGAGGCATTCTAGGGAGCAGTTATCACGGCCGGTAGCAGAAGACGGGCGATAATTGATACCAGCGCCTGCATTGCAAAGGTCAGCGGTTTAGTGGACGCTGTTGTGGCACAGCCACCTAGCCCACAAAGCGCTGGTGACGGGTGTCGGTCTTTTATACGCGTTGATGATGTCGTCGATGATGCAGGCTTCATGACGGTGTCGAGTTCTTGGCTGCCGTGCGACGGTGCTGCCATCAGGAGTGCTACGGGGGTGGTTGGTGTTTCTCTAGCAGCGCAATCCATTGGGGTACCGAGGGCCGCGGTTGCGCAGATCGACGAGGCATTCTAGGGAGCAGTTATCACGGCCGGTAGCAGAAGACGGGCGATAATTGATACCAGCGCCTGCATTGCAAAGGTCAGCGGGTTAGTGGACGCGATTATGGCACAGCCACCTAGCCCACAAAGCGCTGGTGACGGGTGTCGGTCTTTTATACGCGTTGATGATATCGCCGATGATGCAGGCTTCATGACGGTGTCGAGTTCTCGGCTGCCGTGCGACGATGCTGCCATAAGGGGTGCTACGGGGGTGGTTGGTGTTTCTCTGAAACCGCAATCCATTGGGGTACCGACCGAGGGCCGCGGTTGCGCAGATCGACGAGGCATTCTAGGGAGCAGTTATCACGGCCGGTAGCAGAAGACGGGCGATAATTGATACCAGCGCCTGCATTGCAAAGGTCAGCGGTTTAGTGGACGCTGTTGTGGCACAGCCACCTAGCCCACAAAGCGCTGGTGACGGGTGTCGGTCTTTTATACGCGTTGATGATGTCGCCGATGATGCAGGCTTCATGACGGTGTCGAGTTCTTGGCTGCCGTGCGACGGTGCTGCCATCAGGAGTGCTACGGGGGTGGTTGGTGTTTCTCTGGCAGTGCAATCCATTGGGGTACCGAGGGCCGCGGTTGCGCAGATCCACGAGGCATTCTAGGGAGCAGTTATCACGGCCGGTAGCAGAAGACGGGCGATAATTGATACCAGCGCCTGCATTGCAAAGGTCAGCGGTTTAGTGGACGCTGTTGTGGCACAGCCACCTAGCCCACAAAGCGCTGGTGACGGGTGTCGGTCTTTTATACGCGTTGATGATGTCGCCGATGATGCAGGCTTCATGACGGTGTCGAGTTCTTGGCTGCCGTGCGACGGTGCTGCCATCAGGAGTGCTACGGGGGTGGTTGGTGTTTCTCTGGCAGCGCAATCCATTGGGGTACCGAGGGCCGCGGTTGCGCAGATCGACTAGGCATTCCAGGGAGCAGTTATCACGGCCGGTAGCAGAAGACGGGCGATAATTGATACCAGCGCCTGCATTGCAACGGTCAGCGGGTTAGTGGACGCTGTTGTGGCACAGCCACCTAGCCCACAAAGCGCTGGTGACGGGTGTCGGTCTTTTATACGCGTTGATGATGTCGTCGATGATGCAGGCTTCATGACGGTGTCGAGTTCTTGGCTGCCGTGCGACGGTGCTGCCATCAGGAGTGCTACGGGGGTGGTTGGTGTTTCTCTAGCAGCGCAATCCATTGGGGTACCGAGGGCCGCGGTTGCGCAGATCGACGAGGCATTCTAGGGAGCAGTTATCACGGCCGGTAGCAGAAGACGGGCGATAATTGATACCAGCGCCTGCATTGCAAAGGTCAGCGGTTTAGTGGACGCTGTTGTGGCACAGCCACCTAGCCCACAAAGCGCTGGTGACGGGTGTCGGTCTTTTATACGCGTTGATGATGTCGCCGATGATGCAGGCTTCATGACGGTCTCGAGTTCTTGGCTGCCGTGCGACGGTGCTGCCATCAGGAGTGCTACGGGGGTGGTTGGTGTTTCTCTGGCAGTGCAATCCATTGGGGTACCGAGGGCCGCGGTTGCGCAGATCGACTAGGCATTCCAGGGAGCAGTTATCACGGCCGGTAGCAGAAGACGGGTGATAATTGATACCAGCGCCTGCATTGCAAATGTCAGCGGGTTAGTGGACGCTGTTGTGGCACAGCCACCTAGCCCACAAAGCGCTGGTGACGGGTGTCGGTCTTTTATACGCGTTGATGATGTCGTCGATGATGCAGACTTCATGACGGTGTCGAGTTCTTGGCTGCCGTGCGACGGTGCTGCCATCAGGAGTGCTACGGGGGTGGTTGGTGCTTCTCTGGCAGCGCAATCCATTGGGGTACCGAGGGCCGCGGTTGCGCAGATCGACTAGGCATTCCAGGGAGCAGTTATCACGGCCGGTAGCAGAAGACGGGCGATAATTGATACCAGCGCCTGCATTGCAAAGGTCAGCGGTTTAGTGGACGCTGTTGTGGCACAGCCACCTAGCCCACAAAGCGCTGGTGACGGGTGTCGGTCTTTTATACGCGTTGATGATGTCGTCGATGATGCAGACTTCATGACGGTGTCGAGTTCTTGGCTGCCGTGCGACGGTGCTGCCATCAGGAGTGCTACGGGGTGGTTGGTGTTTCTCTGGCAGCGCAATCCATTGGGGTACCGAGGGCCGCGGTTGCGCAGATCGACTAGGCATTCCAGGGAGCAGTTATCACGGCCGGTAGCAGAAGACGGGTGATAATTGATACCAGCGCCTGCATTGCAACGGTCAGCGGGTTAGTGGACGCTGTTGTGGCACAGCCACCTAGCCCACAAAGCGCTGGTGACGGGTGTCGGTCTTTTATACGCGTTGATGATGTCGTCGATGATGCAGACTTCATGACGGTGTCGAGTTCTTGGCTGCCGTGCGACGGTGCTGCCATCAGGAGTGCTACGGGGGTGGTTGGTGTTTCTCTGGCAGCGCAATCCATTGGGGTACCGAGGGCCGCGGTTGCGCAGATCGACTAGGCATTCCAGGGAGCAGTTATCACGGCCGGTAGCAGAAGACGGGCGATAATTGATACCAGCGCCTGCATTGCAACGGTCAGCGGGTTAGTGGACGCTGTTGTGGCACAGCCACCTAGCCCACAAAGCGCTGGTGACGGGTGTCGGTCTTTTATACGCGTTGATGATGTCGTCGATGATGCAGACTTCATGACGGTGTCGAGTTCTTGGCTGCCGTGCGACGGTGCTGCCATCAGGAGTGCTACGGGGGTGGTTGGTGTTTCTCTGGCAGCGCAATCCATTGGGGTACCGAGGGCCGCGGTTGCGCAGATCGACGAGGCATTCTAGGGAGCAGTTATCACGGCCGGTAGCAGAAGACGGGCGATAATTGATACCAGCGCCTGCATTGCAAAGGTCAGCGGTTTAGTGGACGCTGTTGTGGCACAGCCACCTAGCCCACAAAGCGCTGGTGACGGGTGTCGGTCTTTTATACGCGTTGATGATGTCGTCGATGATGCAGACTTCATGACGGTGTCGAGTTCTTGGCTGCCGTGCGACGGTGCTGCCATCAGGAGTGCTACGGGGGTGGTTGGTGTTTCTCTGGCAGTGCAATCCATTGGGGTACCGAGGGCCGCGGTTGCGCAGATCGACTAGGCATTCCAGGGAGCAGTTATCACGGCCGGTAGCAGAAGACGGGTGATAATTGATACCAGCGCCTGCATTGCAAATGTCAGCGGTTTAGTGGACGCTGTTGTGGCACAGCCACCTAGCCCACAAAGCGCTGGTGACGGGTGTCGGTCTTTTATACGCGTTGATGATGTCGTCGATGATGCAGACTTCATGACGGTGTCGAGTTCTTGGCTGCCGTGCGACGGTGCTGCCATCAGGAGTGCTACGGGGGTGGTTGGTGTTTCTCTAGCAGCGCAATCCATTGGGGTACCGAGGGCCGCGGTTGCGCAGATCGACGAGGCATTCTAGGGAGCAGTTATCACGGCCGGTAGCAGAAGACGGGCGATAATTGATACCAGCGCCTGCATTGCAAAGGTCAGCGGTTTAGTGGACGCTGTTGTGGCACAGCCACCTAGCCCACAAAGCGCTGGTGACGGGTGTCGGTCTTTTATACGCGTTGATGATGTCGCCGATGATGCAGGCTTCATGACGGTGTCGAGTTCTTGGCTGCCGTGCGACGGTGCTGCCATCAGGAGTGCTACGGGGGTGGTTGGTGTTTCTCTGGCAGTGCAATCCATTGGGGTACCGAGGGCCGCGGTTGCGCAGATCGACTAGGCATTCCAGGGAGCAGTTATCACGGCCGGTAGCAGAAGACGGGTGATAATTGATACCAGCGCCTGCATTGCAAATGTCAGCGGGTTAGTGGACGCTGTTGTGGCACAGCCACCTAGCCCACAAAGCGCTGGTGACGGGTGTCGGTCTTTTATACGCGTTGATGATGTCGTCGATGATGCAGACTTCATGACGGTGTCGAGTTCTTGGCTGCCGTGCGACGGTGCTGCCATCAGGAGTGCTACGGGGGTGGTTGGTGTTTCTCTGGCAGCGCAATCCATTGGGGTACCGAGGGCCGCGGTTGCGCAGATCGACTAGGCATTCCAGGGAGCAGTTATCACGGCCGGTAGCAGAAGACGGGTAATAATTCATACCAGCGCCTGCATTGCAAATGTCAGCGGGTTAGTGGACGCTGTTGTGGCACAGCCACCTAGCCCACAAAGCGCTGGTGACGGGTGTCGGTCTTTTATACGCGTTGATGATGTCGTCGATGATGCAGACTTCATGACGGTGTCGAGTTCTTGGCTGCCGTGCGAAGGTGCTGCCATCAGGAGTGCTACGGGGGTGGTTGGTGTTTCTCTGGCAGCGCAATCCATTGGGGTACCGAGGGCCGCGAAGGCGCAGATCGACTAGGCATTCCAGGGAGCAGTTATCACGGCCGGTAGCAGAAGACGGGCGATAATTGATACCAGCGCCTGCATTGCAAAGGTCAGCGGGTTAGTGGACGCTGTTGTGGCACAGCCACCTAGCCCACAAAGCGCTGGTGACGGGTGTCGGTCTTTTATACGCGTTGATGATGTCGTCGATGATGCAGACTTCATGACGGTGTCGAGTTCTTGGCTGCCGTGCGACGGTGCTGCCATCAGGAGTGCTACGGGGGTGGTTGGTGTTTCTCTGGCAGCGCAATCCATTGGGGTACCGAGGGCCGCGGTTGCGCAGATCGACGAGGCATTCTAGGGAGCAGTTATCACGGCCGGTAGCAGAAGACGGGCGATAATTGATACCAGCGACTGCATTGCAAAGGTCAGCGGTTTAGTGGACGCTGTTGTGGCACAGCCACCTAGCCCACAAAGCGCTGGTGACGGGTGTGGGTCTTTTATACGCGTTGATGATGTCGCCGATGATGCAGGCTTCATGACGGTGTCGAGTTCTTGGCTGCCGTGCGACGGTGCTGCCATCAGGAGTGCTACGGGGGTGGTTGGTGTTTCTCTAGCAGCGCAATCCATTGGGGTACCGAGGGCCGCGGTTGCGCAGATCGACGAGGCATTCTAGGGAGCAGTTATCACGGCCGGTAGCAGAAGACGGGCGATAATTGATACCAGCGCCTGCATTGCAAAGGTCAGCGGTTTAGTGGACGCTGTTGTGGCACAGCCACCTAGCCCACAAAGCGCTGTTGACGGGTGTCGGTCTTTTATACGCGTTGATGATGTCGTCGATGATGCAGACTTCATGACGGTGTCGCGTTCTTGGCTGCCGTGCGACGGTGCTGCCATCAGGAGTGCTACGGGGGTGGTTGGTGTTTCTCTGGCAGCGCAATCCATTGGGGTACCGAGGGCCGCGGTTGCGCAGATCGACTAGGCATTCCAGGGAGCAGTTATCACGGCCGGTAGCAGAAGACGGGTGATAATTGATACCAGCGCCTGCATTGCAAATGTCAGCGGGTTAGTGGACGCTGTTGTGGCACAGCCACCTAGCCCACAAAGCGCTGGTGACGGGTGTCGGTCTTTTATACGCGTTGATGATGTCGTCGATGATGCAGACTTCATGACGGTGTCGAGTTCTTGGCTGCCGTGCGACGGTGCTGCCATCAGGAGTGCTACGGGGGTGGTTGGTGTTTCTCTGGCAGCGCAATCCATTGGGGTACCGAGGGCCGCGGTTGCGCAGATCGACTAGGCATTCCAGGGAGCAGTTATCACGGCCGGTAGCAGAAGACGGGCGATAATTGATACCAGCGCCTGCATTGCAAAGGTCAGCGGGTTAGTGGACGCTGTTGTGGCACAGCCACCTAGCCCACAAAGCGCTGGTGACGGGTGTCGGTCTTTTATACGCGTTGATGATGTCGTCGATGATGCAGACTTCATGACGGTGTCGAGTTCTTGGCTGCCGTGCGACGGTGCTGCCATCAGGAGCGCTACGGGGGTGGTTGGTGTTTCTCTGGCAGCGCAATCCATTGGGGTACCGAGGGCCGCGGTTGCGCAGATCGACGAGGCATTCTAGGGAGCAGTTATCACGGCCGGTAGCAGAAGACGGGCGATAATTGATACCAGCGCCTGCATTGCAAAGGTCAGCGGTTTAGTGGACGCTGTTGTGGCACAGCCACCTAGCCCACAAAGCGCTGGTGACGGGTGTCGGTCTTTTATACGCGTTGATGATGTCGCCGATGATGCAGGCTTCATGACGGTGTCGAGTTCTTGGCTGCCGTGCGACGGTGCTGCCATCAGGAGTGCTACGGGGGTGGTTGGTGTTTCTCTAGCAGCGCAATCCATTGGGGTACCGAGGGCCGCGGTTGCGCAGATCGACGAGGCATTCTAGGGAGCAGTTATCACGGCCGGTAGCAGAAGACGGGCGATAATTGATACCAGCGCCTGCATTGCAAAGGTCAGCGGTTTAGTGGACGCTGTTGTGGCACAGCCACCTAGCCCACAAAGCGCTGGTGACGGGTGTCGGTCTTTTATACGCGTTGATGATGTCGCCGATGATGCAGGCTTCATGACGGTGTCGAGTTCTTGGCTGCCGTGCGACAGTGCTGCCATCAGGAGTGCTACGGGGGTGGTTTGTGTTTCTCTGGCAGCGCAATCCATTGGGGTACCGAGGGCCGCGGTTGCGCAGATCGACTAGGCATTCCAGGGAGCAGTTATCACGGCCGGTAGCAGAAGACGGGCGATAATTGATACCAGCGCCTGCATTGCAAATGTCAGCGGGTTAGTGGACGCTGTTGTGGCACAGCCACCTAGCCCACAAAGCGCTGGTGACGGGTGTCGGTCTTTTATACGCGTTGATGATGTCGCCGATAATGCAGGCTTCATGACGGTGTCGAGTTCTCGGCTGCCGTGCGACGATGCTGCCATGAGGGGTGCTACGGGGGTGGTTGGTGTTTCTCTGAAACCGCAATCCATTGGGGTACCGACCAAGGGCCGCGGTTGCGCAGATTGACGAGGCATTCTAGGGAGCAGTTATCACGGCCGGTAGCAGAAGACGGGCGATAATTGCTATCAGCGCCTGCATTGCTAAAGGTCAGCGGGTTAGTGGACGGTGTTGTGGAACAGCCACCTAGCCCACAAAGCGCTGGTGACGGGTGTCGGTCTTTTATACGCGTTGATGATGTCGCCGATGATGCAGGCTTCATGATGGTGTCGAGGTCTTGGCTGCCGTGCGACGGTGCTGCCATCAGGAGTGCTACGGGGGTGGTTGGTGTTTCTCTGGCAGCGTAATCCATTGGGGTACCGAGGGCCGCGGTTGCGCAGATCGACTAGGCATTCCAGGGAGCAGTTATCACGGCCGGTAGCAGAAGACGGGTGATTATTGATACCAGCGCCTGCATTGCAAATGTCAGCGGGTTAGTGGACGCTGTTGTGGCACAGCCACCTAGCCCACAAAGCGCTGGTGACGGGTGTCGGTCTTTTATACGCGTTGATGATGTCGTCGATGATGCAGACTTCATGACGGTGTCGAGTTCTTGGCTGCCGTGCGACGGTACTGCCATCAGGAGTGCTACGGGGGTGGTTGGTGTTTCTCTGGAAGCGCAATCCATTGGGGTACCGAGGGCCGCGGTTGCGCAGATCGACTAGGCATTCCAGGGAGCAGTTATCACGGCCGGTAGCAGAAGACGGGCGATAATTGATACCAGCGCCTGCATTGCAAAGGTCAGCGGGTTAGTGGACGCTGTTGTGGCACAGCCACCTAGCCCACAAAGCGCTGGTGACGGGTGTCGGTCTTTTATACGCGTTGATGATGTCGCCGATGATGCAGGCTTCATGACGGTGTCGAGTTCTTGGCTGCCGTGCGACGGTGCTGCCATCAGGAGTGCTACGGGGATGGTTGGTGTTTCTCTAGCAGCGCAATCCATTGGGGTACCGAGGGCCGCGGTTGCGCAGATCGACGAGGCATTCTAGGGAGCAGTTATCACGGCCGGTAGCAGAAGACGGGCGATAATTGATACCAGCGCCTGCATTGCAAAGGTCAGCGGTTTAGTGGACGCTGTTGTGGCACAGCCACCTAGCCCACAAAGCGCTGTTGACGGGTGTCGGTCTTTTATACGCGTTGATGATGTCGTCGATGATGCAGACTTCATGACGGTGTCGAGTTCTTGGCTGCCGTGCGACGGTGCTGCCATCAGGAGTGCTACGGGGGTGGTTGGTGTTTCTCTGGCAGCGCAATCCATTGGGGTACCGAGGGCCGCGGTTGCGCAGATCGACTAGGCATTCCAGGGAGCAGTTATCACGGCCGGTAGCAGAAGACGGGTGATAATTGATACCAGCGCCTGCATTGCAAATGTCAGCGGGTTAGTGGACGCTGTTGTGGCACAGCCACCTAGCCCACAAAGCGCTGGTGACGGGTGTCGGTCTTTTATACGCGTTGATGATGTCGTCGATGATGCAGACTTCATGACGGTGTCGAGTTCTTGGCTGCCGTGCGACGGTGCTGCCATCAGGAGTGCTACGGGGGTGGTTGGTGTTTCTCTGGCAGCGCAATCCATTGGGGTACCGAGGGCCGCGGTTGCGCAGATCGACTAGGCATTCCAGGGAGCAGTTATCACGGCCGGTAGCAGAAGACGGGCGATAATTGATACCAGCGCCTGCATTGCAAAGGTCAGCGGGTTAGTGGACGCTGTTGTGGCACAGCCACCTAGCCCACAAAGCGCTGGTGACGGGTGTCGGTCTTTTATACGCGTTGATGATGTCGTCGATGATGCAGACTTCATGACGGTGTCGAGTTCTTGGCTGCCGTGCGACGGTGCTGCCATCAGGAGCGCTACGGGGGTGGTTGGTGTTTCTCTGGCAGCGCAATCCATTGGGGTACCGAGGGCCGCGGTTGCGCAGATCGACGAGGCATTCTAGGGAGCAGTTATCACGGCCGGTAGCAGAAGACGGGCGATAATTGATACCAGCGCCTGCATTGCAAAGGTCAGCGGTTTAGTGGACGCTGTTGTGGCACAGCCACCTAGCCCACAAAGCGCTGGTGACGGGTGTCGGTCTTTTATACGCGTTGATGATGTCGCCGATGATGCAGGCTTCATGACGGTGTCGAGTTCTTGGCTGCCGTGCGACGGTGCTGCCATCAGGAGTGCTACGGGGGTGGTTGGTGTTTCTCTAGCAGCGCAATCCATTGGGGTACCGAGGGCCGCGGTTGCGCAGATCGACGAGGCATTCTAGGGAGCAGTTATCACGGCCGGTAGCAGAAGACGGGCGATAATTGATACCAGCGCCTGCATTGCAAAGGTCAGCGGTTTAGTGGACGCTGTTGTGGCACAGCCACCTAGCCCACAAAGCGCTGGTGACGGGTGTCGGTCTTTTATACGCGTTGATGATGTCGCCGATGATGCAGGCTTCATGACGGTGTCGAGTTCTTGGCTGCCGTGCGACGGTGCTGCCATCAGGAGTGCTACGGGGGTGGTTTGTGTTTCTCTGGCAGCGCAATCCATTGGGGTACCGAGGGCCGCGGTTGCGCAGATCGACTAGGCATTCCAGGGAGCAGTTATCACGGCCGGTAGCAGAAGACGGGCGATAATTGATACCAGCGCCTGCATTGCAAATGTCAGCGGGTTAGTGGACGCTGTTGTGGCACAGCCACCTAGCCCACAAAGCGCTGGTGACGGGTGTCGGTCTTTTATACGCGTTGATGATGTCGCCGATAATGCAGGCTTCATGACGGTGTCGAGTTCTCGGCTGCCGTGCGACGATGCTGCCATGAGGGGTGCTACGGGGGTGGTTGGTGTTTCTCTGAAACCGCAATCCATTGGGGTACCGACCAAGGGCCGCGGTTGCGCAGATTGACGAGGCATTCTAGGGAGCAGTTATCACGGCCGGTAGCAGAAGACGGGCGATAATTGCTATCAGCGCCTGCATTGCTAAAGGTCAGCGGGTTAGTGGACGGTGTTGTGGAACAGCCACCTAGCCCACAAAGCGCTGGTGACGGGTGTCGGTCTTTTATACGCGTTGATGATGTCGCCGATGATGCAGGCTTCATGATGGTGTCGAGGTCTTGGCTGCCGTGCGACGGTGCTGCCATCAGGAGTGCTACTGGGGTGGTTGTTTTTTCTCTGAAACCGCAATCCATTGGGGTACCGACCGAGGGCCGCGGTTGCGCAGATCGACGAGGCATTCCAGGGAGCAGTTATCACGGCCGGTAGCAGAAGACGGGCGATAATTGATACCAGCGCCTGCATTGCAAAGGTCAGCGGGTTAGTGGACGCTGTTGTGGCACAGCCACCTAGCACACAAAGCGCTGGTGACGGGTGTCGGTCTTTTATACGCGTTGATGATGTCGCCGATGATGCAGGCTTCATGACGGTGTCGAGTTCTTGGCTGCCGTGCGACGGTGCTGCCATCAGGAGTGCTACGGGGGTGGTTGGTGTTTCTCTGAAACCGCAATCCATTGGGATACCGACCGAGGGCCGCGGTTGCGCAGATCGACGAGGCATTCTAGGGAGCAGTTATCACGGCCGGTAGCAGAACACGGGCGATAATTGATACCAGCGCCTGCATTGCAAAAGGTCAGCGGGTTAGTGGACGCTGTTGTGGCACAGCCACCTATCCCACAAAGCGCTGGTGACGGGTGTCGGTCTTTTATACGCGTTGATGATGTCGCCGATGATGCAGGCTTCATGACGGTGTCGAGTTCTTGACTGCCGTGCGACGGTGCTGCCATCAGGAGTGCTACGGGGGTGGTTGGTGTTTCTCTGAAACCGCAATCCATTGGGGTACCGAGGGCCGCGGTTGCGCAGATCGACGAGGCATACCATGAAGCAGTTATCACGGCCGGTAGCAGAAGACGGGCGATAATTGATACCTGCGCCTGCATTGCAAAAGGTCAGCGGGTTAGTGGACGCTGTTGTGGCACAGCCACCTAGCACACAAAGCGCTGGTGACGGGTGTCGGTCTTTTATACGCGTTGATGACGTCGCCGATGATGCAGGCTTCATGACGGTGTCGAGTTCTTGGCTGCCGTGCGACGGTGCTGCCATCAGGAGTGCTACGGGGGTGGTTGGTGTTTCTCTGGCAGCGCAATCCATTGGGGTACCGAGGGCCGCGGTTGCGCAGATCGGCTAGGCATTCCAGGGAGCAGTTATCACGGCCGGTAGCAGAAGACGGGCGATAATTGATACAAGCGCCTGCATTGCAAAGGTCAGCGGGTTAGTGGACGCGATTATGGCACAGCCACCTAGCCCACAAAGCGCTGGTGACGGGTGTCGGTCTTTTATACGCGTTGATGATGTCGCCGATGATGCAGGCTTCATGACGGTGTCGAGTTCTCGGCTGCCGTGCGACGATGCTGCCATGAGGGGTGCTACGGGGGTGGTTGGTGTTTCTCTGAAACCGCAATCCATTGGGGTACCGACCGAGGGCCGCGGTTGCGCAGATCGACGAGGCATTCTAGGGAGCAGTTATCACGGCCGGTAGCAGAAGACGGGCGATAATTGATACCAGCGCCTGCATTGCAAAGGTCAGCGGTTTAGTGGACGCTGTTGTGGCACAGCCACCTAGCCCACAAAGCGCTGGTGACGGGTGTCGGTCTTTTATACGCGTTGATGATGTAGCCGATGATGCAGGCTTCATGACGGTGTCGAGTTCTTGGCTGCCGTGCGACGGTGCTGCCATCAGGAGTGCTACGGGGGTGGTTGGTGTTTCTCTGGCAGCGCAATCCATTGGGGTACCGAGGGCCGCGGTTGCGCAGATCGACTAGGCATTCCAGGGAGCAGTTATCACGGCCGGTAGCAGAAGACGGGCGATAATTGATACCAGCGCCTGCATTGCAAAGGTCAGCGGTTTAGTGGACGCTGTTGTGGCACAGCCACCTAGCCCACAAAGCGCTGGTGACGGGTGTCGGTCTTTTATACGCGTTGATGATGTCGTCGATGATGCAGACTTCATGACGGTGTCGAGTTCTTGGCTGCCGTGCGACGGTGCTGCCATCAGGAGTGCTACGGGGGTGGTTGGTGTTTCTCTAGCAGCGCAATCCATTGGGGTACCGAGGGCCGCGGTTGCGCAGATCGACGAGGCATTCTAGGGAGCAGTTATCACGGCCGGTAGCAGAAGACGGGCGATAATTGATACCAGCACCTGCATTGCAAAGGTCAGCGGTTTAGTGGACGCTGTTGTGGCACAGCCACCAAGCCCACAAAGCGCTGGTGACGGGTGTCGGTCTTTTATACGCGTTGATGATGTCGCCGATGATGCAGGCTTCATGACGGTGTCGAGTTCTTGGCTGCCGTGCGACGGTGCTGCCATCAGGAGTGCTACGGGGGTGGTTGGTGTTTCTCTGGCAGCGCAATCCATTGGGGTACCGAGGGCCGCGGTTGCGCAGATCGACTAGGCATTCCAGGGAGCAGTTATCACGGCCGGTAGCAGAAGACGGGCGATAATTGATACCAGCGCCTGCATTGCAAATGTCAGCGGGTTAGTGGACGCTGTTGTGGCACAGCCACCTAGCCCACAAAGCGCTGGTGACGGGTGTCGGTCTTTTATACGCGTTGATGATGTCGCCGATAATGCAGGCTTCATGACGGTGTCGAGTTCTCGGCATCCGTGCGACGATGCTGCCATGAGGGGTGCTACGGGGGTGGTTGGTGTTTCTCTGAAACCGCAATCCATTGGGGTACCGACCAAGGGCCGCGGTTGCGCAGATTGACGAGGCATTCTAGGGAGCAGTTATCACGGCCGGTAGCAGAAGACGGGCGATAATTGCTATCAGCGCCTGCATTGCAAAAGGTCAGCGGGTTAGTGGACGGTGTTGTGGAACAGCCACCTAGCCCACAAAGCGCTGGTGACGGGTGTCGGTCTTTTATACGCGTTGATGATGTCGCCGATGATGCAGGCTTCATGACGGTGTCGAGTTCTTGGCTGCCGTGCGACGGTGCTGCCATCAGGAGTGCTACGGGGGTGGTTGGTGTTTCTCTGAAACCGCAATCCATTGGGGTACCGACCGAGGGGCGCGGTTGCGCAGATCGACGAGGCATTCTAGGGAGCAGTTATCACGGCCGGTAGCAGAACACGGGCGATAATTGATACCAGCGCCTGCATTGCAAAAGGTCAGCGGGTTAGTGGACGCTGTTGTGGCACAGCCACCTATCCCACAAAGCGCTGGTGACGGGTGTCGGTCTTTTTTACGCGTTGATGATGTCGCCGATGATGCAGGCTTCATGACGGTGTCGAGTTCTTGGCTGCCGTGCGACGGTGCTGCCATCAGGAGTGCTACGGGGGTGGTTGGTGTTTCTCTGAAACCGCAATCCATTGGGGTACCGAGGGCCGCGGTTGCGCAGATCGACGAGGCATACCAGGAAGCAGTTATCACGGCCGGTAGCAGAAGACGGGCGATAATTGATACCTGCGCCTGCATTGCAAAAGGTCAGCGGGTTAGCGGACGCTGTTGTGGCACAGCCACCTAGCACACAAAGCGCTGGTGACGGGTGTCGGTCTTTTATACGCGTTGATGACGTCGCCGATGATGCAGGCTTCATGACGGTGTCGAGTTCTTGGCTGCCGTGCGACGGTGCTGCCATCAGGAGTGCTACGGGGGTGGTTGGTGTTTCTCTGGCAGCGCAATCCATTGGGGTACCGAGGGCCGCGGTTGCGCAGATCGGCTAGGCATTCCAGGGAGCAGTTATCACGGCCGGTAGCAGAAGACGGGCGATAATTGATACAAGCGCCTGCATTGCAAAGGTCAGCGGGTTAGTGGACGCGATTATGGCACAGCCACCTAGCCCACAAAGCGCTGGTGACGGGTGTCGGTCTTTTATACGCGTTGATGATGTCGCCGATGATGCAGGCTTCATGACGGTGTCGAGTTGTCGGCTGCCGTGCGACGATGCTGCCATGAGGGGTGCTACGGGGGTGGTTGGTGTTTCTCTGAAACCGCAATCCATTGGGGTACCGACCGAGGGCCGCGGTTGCGCAGATCGACGAGGCATTCTAGGGAGCAGTTATCACGGCCGGTAGCAAAAGACGGGCGATAATTGATACCAGCGCCTGCATTGCAAAGGTCAGCGGTTTAGTGGACGCTGTTGTGGCACAGCCACCTAGCCCACAAAGCGCTGGTGAGGGGTGTCGGTCTTTTATACGCGTTGATGATGTCGCCGATGATGCAGGCTTCATGACGGTGTCGAGTTCTTGGCTGCCGTGCGACGGTGCTGCCATCAGGAGTGCTACGGGGGTGGTTGGTGTTTCTCTGGCAGTGCAATCCATTGGGGTACCGAGGGCCGCGGTTGCGCAGATCGACTAGGCATTCCAGGGAGCAGTTATCACGGCCGGTAGCAGAAGACGGGTGATAATTGATACCAGCACCTGCATTGCAAATGTCAGCGGGTTAGTGGACGCTGTTGTGGCACAGCCACCTAGCCCACAAAGCGCTGGTGACGGGTGTCGGTCTTTTATACGCGTTGATGATGTCGTCGATGATGCAGACTTCATGACGGTGTCGAGTTCTTGGCTGCCGTGCGACGGTGCTGCCATCAGGAGTGCTACGGGGGTGGTTGGTGTTTCTCTGGCAGCGCAATCCATTGGGGTACCGAGGGCCGCGGTTGCGCAGATCGACTAGGCATTCCAGGGAGCAGTTATCACGGCCGGTAGCAGAAGACGGGCGATAATTGATACCAGCGCCTGCATTGCAAAGGTCAGCGGTTTAGTGGACGCTGTTGTGGCACAGCCACCTAGCCCACAAAGCGCTGGTGACGGGTGTCGGTTTTTTATACGCGTTGATGATGTCGTCGATGATGCAGACTTCATGACGGTGTCGAGTTCCTGGCTGCCGTGCGACGGTGCTGCCATCAGGAGTGCTACGGGGGTGGTTGGTGTTTCTCTGGCAGCGCAATCCATTGGGGTACCGAGGGCCGCGGTTGCGCAGATCGACTAGGCATTCCAGGGAGCAGTTATCACGGCGGGTAGCAGAAGACGGGTGATAATTGATACCAGCGCCTGCATTGCAAATGTCAGCGGGTTAGTGGACGCTGTTGTGGCACAGCCACCTAGCCCACAAAGCGCTGGTGACGGGTGTCGGTCTTTTATACGCGTTGATGATGTCGTCGATGATGCAGACTTCATGACGGTGTCGAGTTCTTGGCTGCCGTGCGACGGTGCTGCCATCAGGAGTGCTACGGGGGTGGTTGGTGTTTCTCTGGCAGCGCAATCCATTGGGGTACCGAGGGCCGCGGTTGCGCAGATCGACGAGGCATTCTAGGGAGCAGTTATCACGGCCGGTAGCAGAAGACGGGCGATAATTGATACCAGCGCCTGCATTGCAAATGTCAGCGGTTTAGTGGACGCTGTTGTGGCACAGCCACCTAGCCCACAAAGCGCTGGTGACGGGTGTCGGTCTTTTCTACGCGTTGATGATGTCGTCGATGATGCAGACTTCATGACGGTGTCGAGTTCTTGGCTGCCGTGCGACGGTGCTGCCATCAGGAGTGCTACGGGGGTGGTTGGTGTTTCTCTGGCAGCGCAATTCATTGGGGTACCGAGGGCCGCGGTTGCGCAGATCGACGAGGCATTCTAGGGAGCAGTTATCACGGCCGGTAGCAGAACACGGGCGATAATTGATACCAGCGCCTGCATTGCAAAAGGTCAGCGGGTTAGTGGACGCTGTTGTGGCACAGCCACCTATCCCACAAAGCGCTGGTGACGGGTGTCGGTCTTTTTTACGCGTTGATGATGTCGCCGATGATGCAGGCTTCATGACGGTGTCGAGTTCTTGGCTGCCGTGCGACGGTGCTGCCATCAGGAGTGCTACGGGGGTGGTTGGTGTTTCTCTGAAACCGCAATCCATTGGGGTACCGAGGGCCGCGGTTGCGCAGATCGACGAGGCATACCAGGAAGCAGTTATCACGGCCGGTAGCAGAAGACGGGCGATAATTGATACCTGAGCCTGCATTGCAAAAGGTCAGCGGGTTAGTGGACGCTGTTGTGGCACAGCCACCTAGCACACAAAGCGCTGGTGACGGGTGTCGGTCTTTTATACGCGTTGATGACGTCGCCGATGATGCAGGCTTCATGACGGTGTCGAGTTCTTGGCTGCCGTGCGACGGTGCTGCCATCAGGAGTGCTACGGGGGTGGTTGGTGTTTCTCTGGCAGCGCAATCCATTGGGGTACCGAGGGCCGCGGTTGCGCAGATCGGCTAGGCATTCCAGGGAGCAGTTATCACGGCCGGTAGCAGAAGACGGGCGATAATTGATACAAGCGCCTGCATTGCAAAGGTCAGCAGGTTAGTGGACGCGATTATGGCACAGCCACCTAGCCCACAAAGCGCTGGTGACGGGTGTCGGTCTTTTATACGCGTTGATGATGTCGCCGATGATGCAGGCTTCATGACGGTGTCGAGTTGTCGGCTGCCGTGCGACGATGCTGCCATGAGGGGTGCTACGGGGGTGGTTGGTGTTTCTCTGAAACCGCAATCCATTGGGGTACCGACCGAGGGCCGCGGTTGCGCAGATCGACGAGGCATTCTAGGGAGCAGTTATCACGGCCGGTAGCAAAAGACGGGCGATAATTGATACCAGCGCCTGCATTGCAAAGGTCAGCGGTTTAGTGGACGCTGTTGTGGCACAGCCACCTAGCCCACAAAGCGCTGGTGACGGGTGTCGGTCTTTTATACGCGTTGATGATGTCGCCGATGATGCAGGCTTCATGACGGTGTCGAGTTCTTGGCTGCCGTGCGACGGTGCTGCCATCAGGAGTGCTACGGGGGTGGTTGGTGTTTCTCTGGCAGTGCAATCCATTGGGGTACCGAGGGCCGCGGTTGCGCAGATCGACTAGGCATTCCAGGGAGCAGTTATCACGGCCGGTAGCAGAAGACGGGTGATAATTGATACCAGCACCTGCATTGCAAATGTCAGCGGGTTAGTGGACGCTGTTGTTGCACAGCCACCTAGCCCACAAAGCGCTGGTGACGGGTGTCGGTCTTTTATACGCGTTGATGATGTCGTCGATGATGCAGACTTCATGACGGTGTCGAGTTCTTGGCTGCCGTGCGACGGTGCTGCCATCAGGAGTGCTACGGGGGTGGTTGGTGTTTCTCTGGCAGCGCAATCCATTGGGGTACCGAGGGCCGCGGTTGCGCAGATCGACTAGGCATTCCAGGGAACAGTTATCACGGCCGGTAGCAGAATACGGGCGATAATTGATACCAGCGCCTGCATTGCAAAGGTCAGCGGTTTAGTGGACGCTGTTGTGGCACAGCCACCTAGCCCACAAAGCGCTGGTGACGGGTGTCGGTTTTTTATACGCGTTGATGATGTCGTCGATGATGCAGACTTCATGACGGTGTCGAGTTCCTGGCTGCCGTGCGACGGTGCTGCCATCAGGAGTGCTACGGGGGTGGTTGGTGTTTCTCTGGCAGCGCAATCCATTGGGGTACCGAGGGCCGCGGTTGCGCAGATCGACTAGGCATTCCAGGGAGCAGTTATCACGGCGGGTAGCAGAAGACGGGTGATAATTGATACCAGCGCCTGCATTGCAAATGTCAGCGGGTTAGTGGACGCTGTTGTGGCACAGCCACCTAGCCCACAAAGCGCTGGTGACGGGTGTCGGTCTTTTATACGCGTTGATGATGTCGTCGATGATGCAGACTTCATGACGGTGTCGAGTTCTTGGCTGCCGTGCGACGGTGCTGCCATCAGGAGTGCTACGGGGGTGGTTGGTGTTTCTCTGGCAGCGCAATCCATTGGGGTACCGAGGGCCGCGGTTGCGCAGATCGACGAGGCATTCTAGGGAGCAGTTATCACGGCCGGTAGCAGAAGACGGGCGATAATTGATACCAGCGCCTGCATTGCAAATGTCAGCGGTTTAGTGGACGCTGTTGTGGCACAGCCACCTAGCCCACAAAGCGCTGGTGACGGGTGTCGGTCTTTTCTACGCGTTGATGATGTCGTCGATGATGCAGACTTCATGACGGTGTCGAGTTCTTGGCTGCCGTGCGACGGTGCTGCCATCAGGAGTGCTACGGGGGTGGTTGGTGTTTCTCTGGCAGCGCAATTCATTGGGGTACCGAGGGCCGCGGTTGCGCAGATCGACGAGGCATTCTAGGGAGCAGTTATCACGGCCGGTAGCAGAAGACGGGCGATAATTGATACCAGCGCCTGCATTGCAAAGGTCAGCGGTTTAGTGGACGCTGTTGTGGCACAGCCACCTAGCCCACAAAGCGCTGGTGACGGGTGTCGGTTTTTATACGCGTTGATGATGTCGTCGATGATGCAGACTTCAATGACGGTGTCGAGTTCTTGGCTGCCGTGCGACGGTGCTGCCATCAGGAGTGCTACGGGGGTGGTTGGTGTTTCTCTAGCAGCGCAATCCATTGGGGTACCGAGGGCCGCGGTTGCGCAGATCGACGAGGCATTCTAGGGAGCAGTTATCACGGCCGGTAGCAGAAGACGGGCGATAATTGATACCAGCGCCTGCATTGCAAAGGTCAGCGGTTTAGTGGACGCTGTTGTGGCACAGCCACCAAGCCCACAAAGCGCTGGTGACGGGTGTCGGTCTTTTATACGCGTTGATGATGTCGCCGATGATGCAGGCTTCATGACGGTGTCGAGTTCTTGGCTGCCGTGCGACGGTGCTGCCATCAGGAGTGCTACGGGGGTGGTTGGTGTTTCTCTGGCAGCGCAATCCATTGGGGTACCGAGGGCCGCGGTTGCGCAGATCGACTAGGCATTCCAGGGAGCAGTTATCACGGCCGGTAGCAGAAGACGGGCGGTAATTGATATCAGCGCCTGCATTGCAAAGGTCAGCGGTTTAGTGGACGCTGTTGTGGCACAGCCACCAAGCCCACAAAGCGCTGGTGACGGGTGTCGGTCTTTTATACGCGTTGATGATGTCGCCGATGATGCAGGCTTCATGACGGTGTCGAGTTCTTGGCTGCCGTGCGACGGTGCTGCCATCAGGAGTGCTACGGGGGTGGTTGGTGTTTCTCTGGCAGCGCAATCCATTGGGGTACCGAGGGCCGCGGTTGCGCAGATCGACTAGGCATTCCAGGGAGCAGTTATCACGGCCGGTAGCAGAAGACGGGCGATAATTGATACCAGCGCCTGCATTGCAAATGTCAGCGGGTTAGTGGACGCTGTTGTGGCACAGCCACCTAGCCCACAAAGCGCTGGTGACGGGTGTCGGTCTTTTATACGCGTTGATGATGTCGCCGATAATGCAGGCTTCATGACGGTGTCGAGTTCTCGGCTGCCGTGCGACGATGCTGCCATGAGGGGTGCTACGGGGGTGGTTGGTGTTTCTCTGAAACCGCAATCCATTGGGGTACCGACCAAGGGCCGCGGTTGCGCAGATTGACGAGGCATTCTAGGGAGCAGTTATCACGGCCGGTAGCAGAAGACGGGCGATAATTGCTATCAGCGCCTGCATTGCAAAAGGTCAGCGGGTTAGTGGACGGTGTTGTGGAACAGCCACCTAGCCCACAAAGCGCTGGTGACGGGTGTCGGTCTTTTATACGCGTTGATGATGTCGCCGATGATGCAGGCTTCATGATGGTGTCGAGGTCTTGGCTGCCGTGCGACGGTGCTGCCATCAGGAGTGCTACGGGGGTGGTTGGTGTTTCTCTGAAACCGCAATCCATTGGGGTACCGACCGAGGGCCGCGGTTGCGCAGATCGACGAGGCATT
This sequence comes from Haemaphysalis longicornis, assembly GCF_048455015.1. Lineage (NCBI taxonomy): Eukaryota > Metazoa > Arthropoda > Arachnida > Ixodida > Ixodidae > Haemaphysalis > Haemaphysalis longicornis. The sequence continues at coordinate 15,496,935 of NW_027526245.1, forward strand.
CCAGGGAGCAGTTATCACGGCCGGTAGCAGAAGACGGGCGATAATTGATACCAGCGCCTGCATTGCAAAGGTCAGCGGGTTAGTGGACGCTGTTGTGGCACAGCCACCTAGCACACAAAGCGCTGGTGACGGGTGTCGGTCTTTTATACGCGTTGATGATGTCGCCGATGATGCAGGCTTCATGACGGTGTCGAGTTCTTGGCTGCCGTGCGACGGTGCTGCCATCAGGAGTGCTACGGGGGTGGTTGGTGTTTCTCTGAAACCGCAATCCATTGGGGTACCGACCGAGGGCCGCGGTTGCGCAGATCGACGAGGCATTCTAGGGAGCAGTTATCACGGCCGGTAGCAGAACACGGGCGATAATTGATACCAGCGCCTGCATTGCAAAAGGTCAGCGGGTTAGTGGACGCTGTTGTGGCACAGCCACCTATCCCACAAAGCGCTGGTGACGGGTGTCGGTCTTTTTTACGCGTTGATGATGTCGCCGATGATGCAGGCTTCATGACGGTGTCGAGTTCTTGGCTGCCGTGCGACGGTGCTGCCATCAGGAGTGCTACGGGGGTGGTTGGTGTTTCTCTGAAACCGCAATCCATTGGGGTACCGAGGGCCGCGGTTGCGCAGATCGACGAGGCATACCAGGAAGCAGTTATCACGGCCGGTAGCAGAAGACGGGCGATAATTGATACCTGCGCCTGCATTGCAAAAGGTCAGCGGGTTAGTGGACGCTGTTGTGGCACAGCCACCTAGCACACAAAGCGCTGGTGACGGGTGTCGGTCTTTTATACGCGTTGATGACGTCGCCGATGATGCAGGCTTCATGACGGTGTCGAGTTCTTGGCTGCCGTGCGACGGTGCTGCCATCAGGAGTGCTACGGGGGTGGTTGGTGTTTCTCTGGCAGCGCAATCCATTGGGGTACCGAGGGCCGCGGTTGCGCAGATCGGCTAGGCATTCCAGGGAGCAGTTATCACGGCCGGTAGCAGAAGACGGGCGATAATTGATACAAGCGCCTGCATTGCAAAGGTCAGCGGGTTAGTGGACGCGATTATGGCACAGCCACCTAGCCCACAAAGCGCTGGTGACGGGTGTCGGTCTTTTATACGCGTTGATGATGTCGCCGATGATGCAGGCTTCATGACGGTGTCGAGTTGTCGGCTGCCGTGCGACGATGCTGCCATGAGGGGTGCTACGGGGGTGGTTGGTGTTTCTCTGAAACCGCAATCCATTGGGGTACCGACCGAGGGCCGCGGTTGCGCAGATCGACGAGGCATTCTAGGGAGCAGTTATCACGGCCGGTAGCAAAAGACGGGCGATAATTGATACCAGCGCCTGCATTGCAAAGGTCAGCGGTTTAGTGGACGCTGTTGTGGCACAGCCACCTAGCCCACAAAGCGCTGGTGACGGGTGTCGGTCTTTTATACGCGTTGATGATGTCGCCGATGATGCAGGCTTCATGACGGTGTCGAGTTCTTGGCTGCCGTGCGACGGTGCTGCCATCAGGAGTGCTACGGGGGTGGTTGGTGTTTCTCTGGCAGTGCAATCCATTGGGGTACCGAGGGCCGCGGTTGCGCAGATCGACTAGGCATTCCAGGGAGCAGTTATCACGGCCGGTAGCAGAAGACGGGTGATAATTGATACCAGCACCTGCATTGCAAATGTCAGCGGGTTAGTGGACGCTGTTGTGGCACAGCCACCTAGCCCACAAAGCGCTGGTGACGGGTGTCGGTCTTTTATACGCGTTGATGATGTCGTCGATGATGCAGACTTCATGACGGTGTCGAGTTCTTGGCTGCCGTGCGACGGTGCTACCATCAGGAGTGCTACGGGGGTGGTTGGTGTTTCTCTGGCAGCGCAATCCATTGGGGTACCGAGGGCCGCGGTTGCGCAGATCGACTAGGCATTCCAGGGAGCAGTTATCACGGCCGGTAGCAGAAGACGGGCGATAATTGATACCAGCGCCTGCATTGCAAAGGTCAGCGGTTTAGTGGACGCTGTTGTGGCACAGCCACCTAGCCCACAAAGCGCTGGTGACGGGTGTCGGTTTTTTATACGCGTTGATGATGTCGTCGATGATGCAGACTTCATGACGGTGTCGAGTTCCTGGCTGCCGTGCGACGGTGCTGCCATCAGGAGTGCTACGGGGGTGGTTGGTGTTTCTCTGGCAGCGCAATCCATTGGGGTACCGAGGGCCGCGGTTGCGCAGATCGACTAGGCATTCCAGGGAGCAGTTATCACGGCGGGTAGCAGAAGACGGGTGATAATTGATACCAGCGCCTGCATTGCAAATGTCAGCGGGTTAGTGGACGCTGTTGTGGCACAGCCACCTAGCCCACAAAGCGCTGGTGACGGGTGTCGGTCTTTTATACGCGTTGATGATGTCGTCGATGATGCAGACTTCATGACGGTGTCGAGTTCTTGGCTGCCGTGCGACGGTGCTGCCATCAGGAGTGCTACGGGGGTGGTTGGTGTTTCTCTGGCAGCGCAATCCATTGGGGTACCGAGGGCCGCGGTTGCGCAGATCGACGAGGCATTCTAGGGAGCAGTTATCACGGCCGGTAGCAGAAGACGGGCGATAATTGATACCAGCGCCTGCATTGCAAAGGTCAGCGGTTTAGTGGACGCTGTTGTGGCACAGCCACCAAGCCCACAAAGCGCTGGTGACGGGTGTCGGTCTTTTATACGCGTTGATGATGTCGCCGATGATGCAGGCTTCATGACGGTGTCGAGTTCTTGGCTGCCGTGCGACGGTGCTGCCATCAGGAGTGCTACGGGGGTGGTTGGTGTTTCTCTGGCAGCGCAATCCATTGGGGTACCGAGGGCCGCGGTTGCGCAGATCGACTAGGCATTCCAGGGAGCAGTTATCACGGCCGGTAGCAGAAGACGGGCGATAATTGATACCAGCGCCTGCATTGCAAAGGTCAGCGGTTTAGTGGACGCTGTTGTGGCACAGCCACCAAGCCCACAAAGCGCTGGTGACGGGTGTCGGTCTTTTATACGCGTTGATGATGTCGCCGATGATGCAGGCTTCATGACGGTGTCGAGTTCTTGGCTGCCGTGCGACGGTGCTGCCATCAGGAGTGCTACGGGGGTGGTTGGTGTTTCTCTGGCAGCGCAATCCATTGGGGTACCGAGGGCCGCGGTTGCGCAGATCGACTAGGCATTCCAGGGAGCAGTTATCACGGCCGGTAGCAGAAGACGGGCGATAATTGATACCAGCGCCTGCATTGCAAATGTCAGCGGGTTAGTGGACGCTGTTGTGGCACAGCCACCTAGCCCACAAAGCGCTGGTGACGGGTGTCGGTCTTTTATACGCGTTGATGATGTCGCCGATAATGCAGGCTTCATGACGGTGTCGAGTTCTCGGCTGCCGTGCGACGATGCTGCCATGAGGGGTGCTACGGGGGTGGTTGGTGTTTCTCTGAAACCGCAATCCATTGGGGTACCGACCAAGGGCCGCGGTTGCGCAGATTGACGAGGCATTCTAGGGAGCAGTTATCACGGCCGGTAGCAGAAGACGGGCGATAATTGCTATCAGCGCCTGCATTGCAAAAGGTCAGCGGGTTAGTGGACGGTGTTGTGGAACAGCCACCTAGCCCACAAAGCGCTGGTGACGGGTGTCGGTCTTTTATACGCGTTGATGATGTCGCCGATGATGCAGGCTTCATGATGGTGTCGAGGTCTTGGCTGCCGTGCGACGGTGCTGCCATCAGGAGTGCTACGGGGGTGGTTGGTGTTTCTCTGAAACCGCAATCCATTGGGGTACCGACCGAGGGCCGCGGTTGCGCAGATCGACGAGGCATTCCAGGGAGCAGTTATCACGGCCGGTAGCAGAAGACGGGCGATAATTGATACCAGCGCCTGCATTGCAAAGGTCAGCGGGTTAGTGGACGCTGTTGTGGCACAGCCACCTAGCACACAAAGCGCTGGTGACGGGTGTCGGTCTTTTATACGCGTTGATGATGTCGCCGATGATGCAGGCTTCATGACGGTGTCGAGTTCTTGGCTGCCGTGCGACGGTGCTGCCATCAGGAGTGCTACGGGGGTGGTTGGTGTTTCTCTGAAACCGCAATCCATTGGGGTACCGACCGAGGGCCGCGGTTGCGCAGATCGACGAGGCATTCTAGGGAGCAGTTATCACGGCCGGTAGCAGAACACGGGCGATAATTGATACCAGCGCCTGCATTGCAAAAGGTCAGCGGGTTAGAGGACGCTGTTGTGGCACAGCCACCTATCCCACAAAGCGCTGGTGACGGGTGTCGGTCTTTTTTACGCGTTGATGATGTCGCCGATGATGCAGGCTTCATGACGGTGTCGAGTTCTTGGCTGCCGTGCGACGGTGCTGCCATCAGGAGTGCTACGGGGGTGGTTGGTGTTTCTCTGAAACCGCAATCCATTGGGGTACCGAGGGCCGCGGTTGCGCAGATCGACGAGGCATACCAGGAAGCAGTTATCACGGCCGGTAGCAGAAGACGGGCGATAATTGATACCTGCGCCTGCATTGCAAAAGGTCAGCGGGTTAGTGGACGCTGTTGTGGCACAGCCACCTAGCACACAAAGCGCTGGTGACGGGTGTCGGTCTTTTATACGCGTTGATGACGTCGCCGATGATGCAGGCTTCATGACGGTGTCGAGTTCTTGGCTGCCGTGCGACGGTGCTGCCATCAGGAGTGCTACGGGGGTGGTTGGTGTTTCTCTGGCAGCGCAATCCATTGGGGTACCGAGGGCCGCGGTTGCGCAGATCGGCTAGGCATTCCAGGGAGCAGTTATCACGGCCGGTAGCAGAAGACGGGCGATAATTGATACAAGCGCCTGCATTGCAAAGGTCAGCGGGTTAGTGGACGCGATTATGGCACAGCCACCTAGCCCACAAAGCGCTGGTGACGGGTGTCGGTCTTTTATACGCGTTGATGATGTCGCCGATGATGCAGGCTTCATGACGGTGTCGAGTTGTCGGCTGCCGTGCGACGATGCTGCCATGAGGGGTGCTACGGGGGTGGTTGGTGTTTCTCTGAAACCGCAATCCATTGGGGTACCGACCGAGGGCCGCGGTTGCGCAGATCGACGAGGCATTCTAGGGAGCAGTTATCACGGCCGGTAGCAAAAGACGGGCGATAATTGATACCAGCGCCTGCATTGCAAAGGTCAGCGGTTTAGTGGACGCTGTTGTGGCACAGCCACCTAGCCCACAAAGCGCTGGTGACGGGTGTCGGTCTTTTATACGCGTTGATGATGTCGCCGATGATGCAGGCTTCATGACGGTGTCGAGTTCTTGGCTGCCGTGCGACGGTGCTGCCATCAGGAGTGCTACGGGGGTGGTTGGTGTTTCTCTGGCAGTGCAATCCATTGGGGTACCGAGGGCCGCGGTTGCGCAGATCGACTAGGCATTCCAGGGAGCAGTTATCACGGCCGGTAGCAGAAGACGGGTGATAATTGATACCAGCACCTGCATTGCAAATGTCAGCGGGTTAGTGGACGCTGTTGTGGCACAGCCACCTAGCCCACAAAGCGCTGGTGACGGGTGTCGGTCTTTTATACGCGTTGATGATGTCGTCGATGATGCAGACTTCATGACGGTGTCGAGTTCTTGGCTGCCGTGCGACGGTGCTACCATCAGGAGTGCTACGGGGGTGGTTGGTGTTTCTCTGGCAGCGCAATCCATTGGGGTACCGAGGGCCGCGGTTGCGCAGATCGACTAGGCATTCCAGGGAGCAGTTATCACGGCCGGTAGCAGAAGACGGGCGATAATTGATACCAGCGCCTGCATTGCAAAGGTCAGCGGTTTAGTGGACGCTGTTGTGGCACAGCCACCTAGCCCACAAAGCGCTGGTGACGGGTGTCGGTTTTTTATACGCGTTGATGATGTCGTCGATGATGCAGACTTCATGACGGTGTCGAGTTCCTGGCTGCCGTGCGACGGTGCTGCCATCAGGAGTGCTACGGGGGTGGTTGGTGTTTCTCTGGCAGCGCAATCCATTGGGGTACCGAGGGCCGCGGTTGCGCAGATCGACTAGGCATTCCAGGGAGCAGTTATCACGGCGGGTAGCAGAAGACGGGTGATAATTGATACCAGCGCCTGCATTGCAAATGTCAGCGGGTTAGTGGACGCTGTTGTGGCACAGCCACCTAGCCCACAAAGCGCTGGTGACGGGTGTCGGTCTTTTATACGCGTTGATGATGTCGTCGATGATGTAGACTTCATGACGGTGTCGAGTTCTTGGCTGCCGTGCGACGGTGCTGCCATCAGGAGTGCTACGGGGGTGGTTGGTGTTTCTCTGGCAGCGCAATCCATTGGGGTACCGAGGGCCGCGGTTGCGCAGATCGACGAGGCATTCTAGGGAGCAGTTATCACGGCCGGTAGCAGAAGACGGGCGATAATTGATACCAGCGCCTGCATTGCAAATGTCAGCGGTTTAGTGGACGCTGTTGTGGCACAGCCACCTAGCCCACAAAGCGCTGGTGACGGGTGTCGGTCTTTTCTACGCGTTGATGATGTCGTCGATGATGCAGACTTCATGACGGTGTCGAGTTCTTGGCTGCCGTGCGACGGTGCTGCCATCAGGAGTGCTACGGGGGTGGTTGGTGTTTCTCTGGCAGCGCAATCCATTGGGGTACCGAGGGCCGCGGTTGCGCAGATCGACGAGGCATTCTAGGGAGCAGTTATCACGGCCGGTAGCAGAAGACGGGCGATAATTGATACCAGCGCCTGCATTGCAAAGGTCAGCGGTTTAGTGGACGCTGTTGTGGCACAGCCACCTAGCCCACAAAGCGCTGGTGACGGGTGTCGGTTTTTTATACGCGTTGATGATGTCGTCGATGATGCAGACTTCAATGACGGTGTCGAGTTCTTGGCTGCCGTGCGACGGTGCTGCCATCAGGAGTGCTACGGGGGTGGTTGGTGTTTCTCTAGCAGCGCAATCCATTGGGGTACCGAGGGCCGCGGTTGCGCAGATCGACGAGGCATTCTAGGGAGCAGTTATCACGGCCGGTAGCAGAAGAGGGCGATAATTGATACCAGCGCCTGCATTGCAAAGGTCAGCGGTTTAGTGGACGCTGTTGTGGCACAGCCACCTAGCCCACAAAGCGCTGGTGACGGGTGTCGGTCTTTTATACGCGTTGATGATGTCGCCGATGATGCAGGCTTCATGACGGTGTCGAGTTCTTGGCTGCCGTGCGACGGTGCTGCCATCAGGTGTGCTACGGGGGTGGTTGGTGTTTCTCTGGCAGTGCAATCCATTGGGGTACCGAGGGCCGCGGTTGCGCAGATCGACTAGGCATTCCAGGGAGCAGTTATCACGGCCGGTAGCAGAAGACGGGTGATAATTGATACCAGCACCTGCATTGCAAATGTCAGCGGGTTAGTGGACGCTGTTGTGGCACAGCCACCTAGCCCACAAAGCGCTGGTGACGGGTGTCGGTCTTTTATACGCGTTGATGATGTCGTCGATGATGCAGACTTCATGACGGTGTCGAGTTCTTGGCTGCCGTGCGACGGTGCTGCCATCAGGAGTGCTACGGGGGTGGTTGGTGTTTTTCTGGCAGCGCAATCCATTGGGGTACCGAGGGCCGCGGTTGCGCAGATCGACTAGGCATTCCAGGGAGCAGTTATCACGGCCGGTAGCACAAGACGGGCGATAATTGATACCAGCGCCTGCATTGCAAATGTCAGCGGGTTAGTGGACGCTGTTGTGGCACAGCCACCTAGCCCACAAAGCGCTGGTGACGGGTGTCGGTCTTTTATACGCGTTGATGATGTCGCCGATAATGCAGGCTTCATGACGGTGTCGAGTTCTCGGCTGCCGTGCGACGATGCTGCCATGAGGGGTGCTACGGGGGTGGTTGGTGTTTCTCTGAAACCGCAATCCATTGGGGTACCGACTAAGGGCCGCGGTTGCGCAGATTGACGAGGCATTCTAGGGAGCAGTTATCACGGCCGGTAGCAGAAGACGGGCGATAATTGCTATCAGCGCCTGCATTGCAAAAGGTCAGCGGGTTAGTGGACGGTGTTGTGGAACAGCCACCTAGCCCACAAAGCGCTGGTGACGGGTGTCGGTCTTTTATACGCGTTGATGATGTCGCCGATGATGCAGGCTTCATGATGGTGTCGAGGTCTTGGCTGCCGTGCGACGGTGCTGCCATCAGGAGTGCTACGGGGGTGGTTGGTGTTTCTCTGAAACCGCAATCCATTGGGGTACCGACCGAGGGCCGCGGTTGCGCAGATCGACGAGGCATTCCAGGGAGCAGTTATCACGGCCGGTAGCAGAAGACGGGCGATAATTGATACCAGCGCCTGCATTGCAAAGGTCAGCGGGTTAGTGGACGCTGTTGTGGCACAGCCACCTAGCACACAAAGCGCTGGTGACGGGTGTCGGTCTTTTATACGCGTTGATGATGTCGCCGATGATGCAGTCTTCATGACGGTGTCGAGTTCTTGGCTGCCGTGCGACGGTGCTGCCATCAGGAGTGCTACGGGGGTGGTTGGTGTTTCTCTGAAACCGCAATCCATTGGGGTACCGACCGAGGGCCGCGGTTGCGCAGATCGACGAGGCATTCTAGGGAGCAGTTATCACGGCCGGTAGCAGAACACGGGCGATAATTGATACCAGCGCCTGCATTGCAAAAGGTCAGCGGGTTAATGGACGCTGTTGTGGCACAGCCACCTATCCCACAAAGCGCTGGTGACGGGTGTCGGTCTTTTTTACGCGTTGATGATGTCGCCGATGATGCAGGCTTCATGACGGTGTCGAGTTCTTGGCTGCCGTGCGACGGTGCTGCCATCAGGAGTGCTACGGGGGTGGTTGGTGTTTCTCTGAAACCGCAATCCATTGGGGTACCGAGGGCCGCGGTTGCGCAGATCGACGAGGCATACCAGGAAGCAGTTATCACGGCCGGTAGCAGAAGACGGGCGATAATTGATACTTGCGCCTGCATTGCAAAAGGTCAGCGGGTTAGTGGACGCTGTTGTGGCACAGCCACCTAGCACACAAAGCGCTGGTGACGGGTGTCGGTCTTTTATACGCGTTGATGACGTCGCCGATGATGCAGGCTTCATGACGGTGTCGAGTTCTTGGCTGCCGTGCGACGGTGCTGCCATCAGGAGTGCTACGGGGGTGGTTGGTGTTTCTCTGGCAGCGCAATCCATTGGGGTACCGAGGGCCGCGGTTGCGCAGATCGGCTAGGCATTCCAGGGAGCAGTTATCACGGCCGGTAGCAGAAGACGGGCGATAATTGATACAAGCGCCTGCATTGCAAAGGTCAGCGGGTTAGTGGACGCGATTATGGCACAGCCACCTAGCCCACAAAGCGCTGGTGACGGGTGTCGGTCTTTTATACGCGTTGATGATGTCGCCGATGATGCAGGCTTCATGACGGTGTCGAGTTGTCGGCTGCCGTGCGACGATGCTGCCATGAGGGGTGCTACGGGGGTGGTTGGTGTTCCTCTGAAACCGCAATCCATTGGGGTACCGACCGAGGGCCGCGGTTGCGCAGATCGACGAGGCATTCTAGGGAGCAGTTATCACGGCCGGTAGCAAAAGACGGGCGATAATTGATACCAGCGCCTGCATTGCAAAGGTCAGCGGTTTAGTGGACGCTGTTGTGGCACAGCCACCTAGCCCACAAAGCGCTGGTGACGGGTGTCGGTCTTTTATACGCGTTGATGATGTCGCCGATGATGCAGGCTTCATGACGGTGTCGAGTTCTTGGCTGCCGTGCGACGGTGCTGCCATCAGGAGTGCTACGGGGGTGGTTGGTGTTTCTCTGGCAGTGCAATCCATTGGGGTACCGAGGGCCGCGGTTGCGCAGATCGACTAGGCATTCCAGGGAGCAGTTATCACGGCCGGTAGCAGAAGACGGGTGATAATTGATACCAGCACCTGCATTGCAAATGTCAGCGGGTTAGTGGACGCTGTTGTGGCACAGCCACCTAGCCCACAAAGCGCTGGTGACGGGTGTCGGTCTTTTATACGCGTTGATGATGTCGTCGATGATGCAGACTTCATGACGGTGTCGAGTTCTTGGCTGCCGTGCGACGGTGCTGCCATCAGGAGTGCTACGGGGGTGGTTGGTGTTTCTCTGGCAGCGCAATCCATTGGGGTACCGAGGGCCGCGGTTGCGCAGATCGACTAGGCATTCCAGGGAGCAGTTATCACGGCCGGTAGCAGAAGACGGGCGATAATTGATACCAGCGCCTGCATTGCAAAGGTCAGCGGTTTAGTGGACGCTGTTGTGGCACAGCCACCTAGCCCACAAAGCGCTGGTGACGGGTGTCGGTTTTTTATACGCGTTGATGATGTCGTCGATGATGCAGACTTCATGACGGTGTCGAGTTCCTGGCTGCCGTGCGACGGTGCTGCCATCAGGAGTGCTACGGGGGTGGTTGGTGTTTCTCTGGCAGCGCAATCCATTGGAGTACCGAGGGCCGCGGTTGCGCAGATCGACTAGGCATTCCAGGGAGCAGTTATCACGGCGGGTAGCAGAAGACGGGTGATAATTGATACCAGCGCCTGCATTACAAATGTCAGCGGGTTAGTGGACGCTGTTGTGGCACAGCCACCTAGCCCACAAAGCGCTGGTGACGGGTGTCGGTCTTTTATACGCGTTGATGATGTCGTCGATGATGCAGACTTCATGACGGTGTCGAGTTCTTGGCTGCCGTGCGACGGTGCTGCCATCAGGAGTGCTACGGGGGTGGTTGGTGTTTCTCTGGCAGCGCAATCCATTGGGGTACCGAGGGCCGCGGTTGCGCAGATCGACGAGGCATTCTAGGGAGCAGTTATCACGGCCGGTAGCAGAAGACGGGCGATAATTGATACCAGCGCCTGCATTGCAAATGTCAGCGGTTTAGTGGACGCTGTTGTGGCACAGCCACCTAGCCCACAAAGCGCTGGTGATGGGTGTCGGTCTTTTCTACGCGTTGATGATGTCGTCGATGATGCAGACTTCATGACGGTGTCGAGTTCTTGGCTGCCGTGCGACGGTGCTGCCATCAGGAGTGCTACGGGGGTGGTTGGTGTTTCTCTGGCAGCGCAATCCATTGGGGTACCGAGGGCCGCGTTTGCGCAGATCGACGAGGCATTCTAGGGAGCAGTTATCACGGCCGGTAGCAGAAGACGGGCGATAATTGATACCAGCGCCTGCATTGCAAAGGTCAGCGGTTTAGTGGACGCTGTTGTGGCACAGCCACCTAGCCCACAAAGCGCTGGTGACGGGTGTCGGTTTTTTATACGCGTTGATGATGTCGTCGATGATGCAGACTTCAATGACGGTGTCGAGTTCTTGGCTGCCGTGCGACGGTGCTGCCATCAGGAGTGCTACGGGGGTGGTTGGTGTTTCTCTAGCAGCGCAATCCATTGGGGTACCGAGGGCCGCGGTTGCGCAGATCGACGAGGCATTCTAGGGAGCAGTTATCACGGCCGGTAGCAGAAGACGGGCGATAATTGATACCAGCGCCTGCATTGCAAAGGTCAGCGGTTTAGTGGACGCTGTTGTGGCACAGCCACCTAGCCCACAAAGCGCTGGTGACGGGTGTCGGTCTTTTATACGCGTTGATGATGTCGCCGATGATGCAGGCTTCATGACGGTGTCGAGTTCTTGGCTGCCGTGCGACGGTGCTGCCATCAGGAGTGCTACGGGGGTGGTTGGTGTTTCTCTGGCAGTGCAATCCATTGGGGTACCGAGGGCCGCGGTTGCGCAGATCGACTAGGCATTCCAGGGAGCAGTTATCACGGCCGGTAGCAGAAGACGGGTGATAATTGATACCAGCGCCTGCATTGCAAATGTCAGCGGGTTAGTGGACGCTGTTGTGGCACAGCCACCTAGCCCACAAAGCGCTGGTGACGGGTGTCGGTCTTTTATACGCGTTGATGATGTCGTCGATGATGCAGACTTCATGACGGTGTCGAGTTCTTGGCTGCCGTGCGACGGTGCTGCCATCAGGAGTGCTACGGGGGTGGTTGGTGTTTCTCTGGCAGCGCAATCCATTGGGGTACCGAGGGCCGCGGTTGCGCAGATCGACTAGGCATTCCAGGGAGCAGTTATCACGGCCGGTAGCAGAAGACGGGCGATAATTGATACCAGCGCCTGCATTGCAAAGGTCAGCGGTTTAGTGGACGCTGTTGTGGCACAGCCACCTAGCCCACAAAGCGCTGGTGACGGGTGTCGGTCTTTTATACGCGTTGATGATGTCGTCGATGATGCAGACTTCATGACGGTGTCGAGTTCTTGACTGCCGTGCGACGGTGCTGCCATCAGGAGTGCTACGGGGGTGGTTGGTGTTTCTCTGGCAGCGCAATCCATTGGGGTTCCGAGGGCCGCGGTTGCGCAGATCGACTAGGCATTCCAGGGAGCAGTTATCACGGCCGGTAGCAGAAGACGGGTGATAATTGATACCAGCGCCTGCATTGCAAATGTCAGCGGGTTAGTGGACGCTGTTGTGGCACAGCCACCTAGCCCACAAAGCGCTGGTGACGGGTGTCGGTCTTTTATACGCGTTGATGATGTCGTCGATGATGCAGACTTCATGACGGTGTCGAGTTCTTGGCTGCCGTGCGACGGTGCTGCCATCAGGAGTGCTACGGGGGTGGTTGGTGTTTCTCTGGCAGCGCAATCCATTGGGGTACCGAGGGCCGCGGTTGCGCAGATCGACTAGGCATTCCAGGGAGCAGTTATCACGGCCGGTAGCAGAAGACGGGCGATAATTGATACCAGCGCCTGCATTGCAAAGGTCAGCGGGTTAGTGGACGCTGTTGTGGCACAGCCACCTAGCCCACAAAGCGCTGGTGACGGGTGTCGGTCTTTTATACGCGTTGATGATGTCGTCGATGATGCAGACTTCATGACGGTGTCGAGTTCTTGGCTGCCGTGCGACGGTGCTGCCATCAGGAGTGCTACGGGGGTGGTTGGTGTTTCTCTGGCAGCGCAATCCATTGGGGTACCGAGGGCCGCGGTTGCGCAGATCGACGAGGCATTCTAGGGAGCAGTTATCACGGCCGGTAGCAGAAGACGGGCGATAATTGATACCAGCGCCTGCATTGCAAAGTTCAGCGGTTTAGTGGACGCTGTTGTGGCACAGCCACCTAGCCCACAAAGCGCTGGTGACGGGTGTCGGTCTTTTATACGCGTTGATGATGTCGTCGATGATGCAGACTTCATGACGGTGTCGAGTTCTTGGCTGCCGTGCGACGGTGCTGCCATCAGGAGTGCTACGGGGGTGGTTGGTGTTTCTCTGGCAGCGCAATCCATTGGGGTACCGAGGGCCGCGGTTGCGCAGATCGACTAGGCATTCCAGGGAGCAGTTATCACGGCCGGTAGCAGAAGACGGGTGATAATTGATACCAGCGCCTGCATTGCAAATGTCAGCGGGTTAGTGGACGCTGTTGTGGCACAGCCACCTAGCCCACAAAGCGCTGGTGACGGGTGTCGGTCTTTTATACGCGTTGATGATGTCGTCGATGATGCAGACTTCATGACGGTGTCGAGTTCTTGGCTGCCGTGCGACGGTGCTGCCATCAGGAGTGCTACGGGGGTGGTTGGTGTTTCTCTGGCAGCGCAATCCATTGGGGTACCGAGGGCCGCGGTTGCGCAGATCGACTAGGCATTCCAGGGAGCAGTTATCACGGCCGGTAGCAGAAGACGGGCGATAATTGATACCAGCGCCTGCATTGCAAAGGTCAGCGGGTTAGTGGACGCTGTTGTGGCACAGCCACCTAGCCCACAAAGCGCTGGTGACGGGTGTCGGTCTTTTATACGCGTTGATGATGTCGTCGATGATGCAGACTTCATGACGGTGTCGAGTTCTTGGCTGCCGTGCGACGGTGCTGCCATCAGGAGCGCTACGGGGGTGGTTGGTGTTTCTCTGGCAGCGCAATCCATTGGGGTACCGAGGGCCGCGGTTGCGCAGATCGACGAGGCATTCTAGGGAGCAGTTATCACGGCCGGTAGCAGAAGACGGGCGATAATTGATACCAGCGCCTGCATTGCAAAGGTCAGCGGTTTAGTGGACGCTGTTGTGGCACAGCCACCTAGCCCACAAAGCGCTGGTGACGGGTGTCGGTCTTTTATACGCGTTGATGATGTCGCCGATGATGCAGGCTTCATGACGGTGTCGAGTTCTTGGCTGCCGTGCGACGGTGCTGCCATCAGGAGTGCTACGGGGGTGGTTGGTGTTTCTCTAGCAGTGCAATCCATTGGGGTACCGAGGGCCGCGGTTGCGCAGATCGACGAGGCATTCTAGGGAGCAGTTATCACGGCCGGTAGCAGAAGACGGGCGATAATTGATACCAGCGCCTGCATTGCAAAGGTCAGCGGTTTAGTGGACGCTGTTGTGGCACAGCCACCTAGCCCACAAAGCGCTGGTGACGGGTGTCGGTCTTTTATACGCATTGATGATGTCGCCGATGATGCAGGCTTCATGACGGTGTCGAGTTCTTGGCTGCCGTGCGACGGTGCTGCCATCAGGAGTGCTACGGGGGTGGTTGGTGTTTCTCTGGCAGCGCAATCCATTGGGGTACCGAGGGCCGCGGTTGCGCAGATCGACTAGGCATTCCAGGGAGCAGTTATCACGGCCGGTAGCAGAAGACGGGCGATAATTGATACCAGCGCCTGCATTGCAAATGTCAGCGGGTTAGTGGACGCTGTTGTGGCACAGCCACCTAGCCCACAAAGCGCTGGTGACGGGTGTCGGTCTTTTATACGCGTTGATGATGTCGCCGATAATGCAGGCTTCATGACGGTGTCGAGTTCTCGGCTGCCGTGCGACGATGCTGCCATGAGGGGTGCTACGGGGGTGGTTGGTGTTTCTCTGAAACCGCAATCCATTGGGGTACCGACCAAGGGCCGCGGTTGCGCAGATTGACGAGGCATTCTAGGGAGCAGTTATCACGGCCGGTAGCAGAAGACGGGCGATAATTGCTATCAGCGCCTGCATTGCTAAAGGTCAGCGGGTTAGTGGACGGTGTTGTGGAACACCCACCTAGCCCACAAAGCGCTGGTGACGGGTGTCGGTCTTTTATACGCGTTGATGATGTCGTCGATGATGCAGGCTTCATGACGGTGTCGAGTTCTTGGCTGCCGTGCGACGGTGCTGCCATCAGGAGTGCTACGGGGGTGGTTGGTGTTTCTCTAGCAGCGCAATCCATTGGGGTACCGAGGGCCGCGGTTGCGCAGATCGACGAGGCATTCTAGGGAGCAGTTATCACGGCCGGTAGCAAAAGACGGGCGATAATTGATACCAGCGCCTGCATTGCAAAGGTCAGCGGTTTAGTGGACGCTGTTGTGGCACAGCCACCTAGCCCACAAAGCGCTGGTGACGGGTGTCGGTCTTTTATACGCGTTGATGATGTCGCCGATGATGCAGGCTTCATGACGGTGTCGAGTTCTTGGCTGCCGTGCGACGGTGCTGCCATCAGGATTGCTACGGGGGTGGTTGGTGTTTCTCTGGCAGTGCAATCCATTGGGGTACCGAGGGCCGCGGTTGCGCAGATCGACTAGGCATTCCAGGGAGCAGTTATCACGGCCGGTAGCAGAAGACGGGTGATAATTGATACCAGCACCTGCATTGCAAATGTCAGCGGGTTAGTGGACGCTGTTGTGGCACAGCCACCTAGCCCACAAAGCGCTGGTGACGGGTGTCGGTCTTTTATACGCGTTGATGATGTCGTCGATGATGCAGACTTCATGACGGTGTCGAGTTCTTGGCTGCCGTGCGACGGTGCTGCCATCAGGAGTGCTACGGGGGTGGTTGGTGTTTCTCTGGCAGCGCAATCCATTGGGGTACCGAGGGCCGCGGTTGCGCAGATCGACTAGGCATTCCAGGGAGCAGTTATCACGGCCAGTAGCAGAAGACGGGCGATAATTGATACCAGCACCTGCATTGCAAAGGTCAGCGGTTTAGTGGACGCTGTTGTGGCACAGCCACCTAGCCCACAAAGCGCTGGTGACGGGTGTCGGTCTTTTATACGCGTTGATGATGTCGTCGATGATGCAGACTTCATGACGGTGTCGAGTTCTTGGCTGCCGTGCGACGGTGCTGCCATCAGGAGTGCTACGGGGGTGGTTGGTGTTTCTCTAGCAGCGCAATCCATTGGGGTACCGAGGGCCGCGGTTGCGCAGATCGACGAGGCATTCTAGGGAGCAGTTATCACGGCCGGTAGCAGAAGACGGGCGATAATTGATACCAGCGCCTGCATTGCAAAGGTCAGCGGTTTAGTGGACGCTGTTGTGGCACAGCCACCTAGCCCACAAAGCGCTGGTGACGTGTGTCGGTCTTTTATACGCGTTGATGATGTCGCCGATGATGCAGGCTTCATGACGGTGTCGAGTTCTTGGCTGCCGTGCGACGGTGCTGCCATCAGGAGTGCTACGGGGGTGGTTGGTGTTTCTCTGGCAGCGCAATCCATTGGGGTACCGAGGGCCGCGGTTGCGCAGATCGACTAGGCATTCCAGGGAGCAGTTATCACGGCCGGTAGCAGAAGACGGGCGATAATTGATACCAGCGCCTGCATTGCAAATGTCAGCGGGTTAGTGGACGCTGTTGTGGCACAGCCACCTAGCCCACAAAGCGCTGGTGACGGGTGTCGGTCTTTTATACGCGTTGATGATGTCGCCGATAATGCAGGCTTCATGACGGTGTCGAGTTCTCGGCTGCCGTGCGACGATGCTGCCATGAGGGGTGCTACGGGGGTGGTTGGTGTTTCTCTGAAACCGCAATCCATTGGGGTACCGACCAAGGGCCGCGGTTGCGCAGATTGACGAGGCATTCTAGGGAGCAGTTATCACGGCCGGTAGCAGAAGACGGGCGATAATTGCTATCAGCGCCTGCATTGCAAAAGGTCAGCGGGTTAGTGGACGGTGTTGTGGAACAGCCACCTAGCCCACAAAGCGCTGGTGACGGGTGTCGGTCTTTTATACGCGTTGATGATGTCGCCGATGATGCAGGCTTCATGATGGTGTCGAGGTCTTGGCTGCCGTGCGACGGTGCTGCCATCAGGAGTGCTACGGGGGTGGTTGGTGTTTCTCTGAAACCGCAATCCATTGGGGTACCGACCGAGGGCCGCGGTTGCGCAGATCGACGAGGCATTCCAGGGAGCAGTTATCACGGCCGGTAGCAGAAGACGGGCGATAATTGATACCAGTGCCTGCATTGCAAAGGTCAGCGGGTTAGTGGACGCTGTTGTGGCACAGCCACCTAGCACACAAAGCGCTGGTGACGGGTGTCCGTCTTTTATACGCGTTGATGATGTCGCCGATGATGCAGGCTTCATGACGGTGTCGAGTTCTTGGCTGCCGTGCGACGGTGCTGCCATCAGGAGTGCTACGGGGGTGGTTGGTGTTTCTCTGAAACCGCAATCCATTGGGGTACCGAGGGCCGCGGTTGCGCAGATCGACGAGGCATACCAGGAAGCAGTTATCACGGCCGGTAGCAGAAGACGGGCGATAATTGATACCTGCGCCTGCATTGCAAAAGGTCAGCGGGTTAGTGGACGCTGTTGTGGCACAGCCACCTAGCACACAAAGCGCTGGTGACGGGTGTCGGTCTTTTATACGCGTTGATGACGTCGCCGATGATGCAGGCTTCATGACGGTGTCGAGTTCTTGGCTGCCGTGCGACGGTGCTGCCATCAGGAGTGCTACGGGGGTGGTTGGTGTTTCTCTGGCAGCGCAATCCATTGGGGTACCGAGGGCCGCGGTTGCGCAGATCGACTAGGCATTCCAGGGAGCAGTTATCACGGCCGGTAGCAGAACACGGGCGATAATTGATAAAAGCGCTTGCATTGCAAAGGTCAGCGGGTTAGTGGACGCGATTATGGCACAGCCACCTAGCCCACAAAGCGCTGGTGACGGGTGTCGGTCTTTTATACGCGTTGATGATGTCGCCGATGATGCAGGCTTCATGACGGTGTCGAGTTCTCGGCTGCCGTGCGACGATGCTGCCATGAGGGGTGCTACGGGGGTGGTAGGTGTTTCTCTGAAACCGCAATCCATTGGGGTACCGACCAAGGGCCGCGGTTGCGCAGATTGACGAGGCATTCTAGGGAGCAGTTATCACGGCCCGTAGCAGAAGACGGGCGATAATTGCTATCAGCGCCTGCATTGCAAAAGGTCAGCGGGTTAGTGGATGCTGTTGTGGCACAGCCACCTAGCCCACAAAGCGCTGGTGACGGGTGTCGGTCTTTTATACGCGTTGATGATGCCGCCGATGATGCAGGCTTCATGACGGTGTCGAGTTCTTGGCTGCCGTGCGACGGTGCTGCCATCAGGAGTGCTACGGGGGTGGTTGGTGTTTCTCTGGCAGCGCAATCCATTGGGGTACCGAGGGCCGCGGTTGCGCAGATCGGCTAGGCATTCCAGGGAGCAGTTATCACGGCCGGTAGCAGAAGACGGGCGATAATTGATACAAGCGCCTGCATTGCAAAGGTCAGCGGGTTAGTGGACGCGATTATGGCACAGCCACCTAGCCCACAAAGCGCTGGTGACGGGTGTCGGTCTTTTATACGCGTTGATGATGTCGCCGATGATGCAGGCTTCATGACGGTGTCGAGTTCTCGGCTGCCGTGCGACGATGCTGCCATGAGGGGTGCTACGGGGGTGGTTGGTGTTTCTCTGAAACCGCAATCCATTGGGGTACCGACCGAGGGCCGCGGTTGCGCAGATCGACGAGGCATTCTAGGGAGCAGTTATCACGGCCGGTAGCAAAAGACGGGCGATAATTGATACCAGCGCCTGCATTGCAAAGGTCAGCGGTTTAGTGGACGCTGTTGTGGCACAGCCACCTAGCCCACAAAGCGCTGGTGACGGGTGTCGGTCTTTTATACGAGTTGATGATGTCGCCGATGATGCAGGCTTCATGACGGTGTCGAGTTCTTGGCTGCCGTGCGACGGTGCTGCCATCAGGAGTGCTACGGGGGTGGTTGGTGTTTCTCTGGCAGTGCAATCCATTGGGGTACCGAGGGCCGCGGTTGCGCAGATCGACTAGGCATTCCAGGGAGCAGTTATCACGGCTGGTAGCAGAAGACGGGCGATAATTGATACCAGCGCCTGCATTGCAAATGTCAGCGGGTTAGTGGACGCTGTTGTGGCACAGCCACCTAGCCCACAAAGCGCTGGTGACGGGTGTCGGTCTTTTATACGCGTTGATGATGTCGTCGATGATGCAGACTTCATGACGGTGTCGAGTTCTTGGCTGCCGTGCGACGGTGCTGCCATCAGGAGTGCTACGGGGGTGGTTGGTGTTTCTCTGGCAGCGCAATCCATTGGGGTACCGAGGGCCGCGGTTGCGCAGATCGACTAGGCATTCCAGGGAGCAGTTATCACGGCGGGTAGCAGAAGACGGGTGATAATTGATACCAGCGCCTGCATTGCAAATGTCAGCGGGTTAGTGGACGCTGTTGTGGCACAGCCACCTAGCCCACAAAGCGCTGGTGACGGGTGTCGGTCTTTTATACGCGTTGATGATGTCGTCGATGATGCAGACTTCATGACGGTGTCGAGTTCTTGGCTGCCGTGCGACGGTGCTGCCATCAGGAGTGCTAGGGGGTGGTTGGTGTTTCTCTGGCAGCGCAATCCATTGGGGTACCGAGGGCCGCGGTTGCGCAGATCGACGAGGCATTCTATGGAGCAGTTATCACGGCCGGTAGCAGAAGACGGGCGATAATTGATACCAGCGCCTGCATTGCAAATGTCAGCGGTTTAGTGGACGCTGTTGTGGCACAGCCACCTAGCCCACAAAGCGCTGGTGACGGGTGTCGGTCTTTTCTACGCGTTGATGATGTCGTCGATGATGCAGACTTCATGACGGTGTCGAGTTCTTGGCTGCCGTGCGACGGTGCTGCCATCAGGAGTGCTACGGGGGTGGTTGGTGTTTCTCTGGCAGCGCAATCCATTGGGGTACCGAGGGCCGCGGTTGCGCAGATCGACGAGGCATTCTAGGGAGCAGTTATCACGGCCGGTAGCAGAAGACGGGCGATAATTGATACCAGCGCCTGCATTGCAAATGTCAGCGGGTTAGTGGACGCTGTTGTGGCACAGCCACCTAGCCCACAAAGCGCTGGTGACGGGTGTCGGTCTTTTATACGCGTTGATGATGTCGCCGATGATGCAGGCTTCATGACGGTGTCGAGTTCTTGGCTGCCGTGCGACGGTGCTGCCATCAGGAGTGCTACGGGGGTGGTTGGTGTTTCTCTGGCAGCGCAATCCATTGGGGTACCGAGGGCCGCGGATGCGCAGATCGACTAGGCATTCCAGGGAGCAGTTATCACGGCCGGTAGCAGAAGACGGGCGATAATTGATACCAGCGCCTGCATTGCAAATGTCAGCGGGTTAGTGGACGCTGTTGTGGCACAGCCACCTAGCCCACAAAGCGCTGGTGACGGGTGTCTGTGTTTTTTATTCGCGTTGATGATGTCGCCGATGATGCAGGCTTCATGACGGTGTCGAGTTCTTGGCTGCCGTGCGACGGTGCTGCCATCAGGAGTGCTACGGGGGTGGTTGGTGTTTCTCTGGCAGCGCAATCCATTGGGGTACCGAGGGCCGCGGTTGCGCAGATCGACTAGGCATTCCAGGGAGCAGTTATCACGGCCGGTAGCAGAAGACGGGCGATAATTGATACCAGCGCCTGCATTGCAACGGTCAGCGGGTTAGTGGACGCTGTTGTGGCACAGCCACCTAGCCCACAAAGCGCTGGTGACGGGTGTCGGTCTTTTATACGCGTTGATGATGTCGTCGATGATGCAGACTTCATGACGGTGTCGAGTTCTTGGCTGCCGTGCGACGGTGCTGCCATCAGGAGTGCTACGGGGGTGGTTGGTGTTTCTCTGGCAGCGCAATCCATTGGGGTACCGAGGGCCGCGGATGCGCAGATCGACTAGGCATTCCAGGGAGCAGTTATCACGGCCGGTAGCAGAAGACGGGTGATAATTGATACCAGCGCCTGCATTGCAAATGTCAGCGGGTTAGTGGACGCTGTTGTGGCACAGCCACCTAGCCCACAAAGCGCTGGTGACGGGTGTCGGTCTTTTATACGCGTTGATGATGTCGTCGATGATGCAGACTTCATGACGGTGTCGAGTTCTTGGCTGCCGTGCGACGGTGCTGCCATCAGGAGTGCTACGGGGGTGGTTGGTGTTTCTCTGGCAGCGCAATCCATTGGGGTACCGAGGGCCGCGGTTGCGCAGATCGACTAGGCATTCCAGGGAGCAGTTATCACGGTCGGTAGCAGAAGACGGGCGATAATTGATACCAGCGCCTGCATTGCAAATGTCAGCGGGTTAGTGGACGCTGTTGTGGCACAGCCACCTAGCCCACAAAGCGCTGGTGACGGGTGTCGGTCTTTTATACGCGTTGATGATGTCGTCGATGATGCAGACTTCATGACGGTGTCGAGTTCTTGGCTGCCGTGCGACGGTGCTGCCATCAGGAGTGCTACGGGGGTGGTTGGTGTTTCTCTGGCAGCGCAATCCATTGGGGTACCGAGGGCCGCGGTTGCGCAGATCGACTAGGCATTCCAGGGAGCAGTTATCACGGTCGGTAGCAGAAGACGGGCGATAATTGATACCAGCGCCTGCATTGCAAATGTCAGCGGGTTAGTGGACGCTGTTGTGGCACAGCCACCTAGCCCACAAAGCGCTGGTGACGGGTGTCGGTCTTTTATACGCGTTGATGATGTCGTCGATGATGCAGACTTCATGACGGTGTCGAGTTCTTGGCTGCCGTGCGACGGTGCTGCCATCAGGAGTGCTACGGGGGTGGTTGGTGTTTCTCTGGCAGCGCAATCCATTGGGGTACCGAGGGCCGCGGTTGCGCAGATCGACTAGGCATTCCAGGGAGCAGTTATCACGGTCGGTAGCAGAAGACGGGCGATAATTGATACCAGCGCCTGCATTGCAAATGTCAGCGGGTTAGTGGACGCTGTTGTGGCACAGCCACCTAGCCCACAAAGCGCTGGTGACGGGTGTCGGTCTTTTATACGCGTTGATGATGTCGTCGATGATGCAGACTTCATGACGGTGTCGAGTTCTTGGCTGCCGTGCGACGGTGCTGCCATCAGGAGTGCTACGGGGGTGGTTGGTGTTTCTCTGGCAGCGCAATCCATTGGGGTACCGAGGGCCGCGGTTGCGCAGATCGACTAGGCATTCCAGGGAGCAGTTATCACGGTCGGTAGCAGAAGACGGGCGATAATTGATACCAGCGCCTGCATTGCAAATGTCAGCGGGTTAGTGGACGCTGTTGTGGCACAGCCACCTAGCCCACAAAGCGCTGGTGACGGGTGTCGGTCTTTTATACGCGTTGATGATGTCGCCGATGATGCAGGCTTCATGACGGTGTCGAGTTCTTGGCTGCCGTGCGACGGTGCTGCCATCAGGAGTGCTACGGGGGTGGTTGGTGTTTCTCTGGCAGCGCAATCCATTGGGGTACCGAGGGCCGCGGTTGCGCAGATCGACTAGGCATTCCAGGCAGCAGTTATCACGGCCGGTAGCAGAAGACGGGCGATAATTGATACCAGCGCCTGCATTGCAACGGTCAGCGGGTTAGTGGACGCTGTTGTGGCACAGCCACCTAGCCCACAAAGCGCTGGTGACGGGTGTCGGTCTTTTATACGCGTTGATGATGTCGTCGATGAGGCAGACTTCATGACGGTGTCGAGTTCTTGGCTGCCGTGCGACGGTGCTGCCATCAGGAGTGCTACGGGGGTGGTTGGTGTTTCTCTGGCAGCGCAATCCATTGGGGTACCGAGGGCCGCGGTTGCGCAGATCGACTAGGCATTCCAGGCAGCAGTTATCACGGCCGGTAGCAGAAGACGGGCGATAATTGATACCAGCGCCTGCATTGCAACGGTCAGCGGGTTAGTGGACGCTGTTGTGGCACAGCCACCTAGCCCACAAAGCGCTGGTGACGGGTGTCGGTCTTTTATAAGCGTTGATGATGTCGTCGATGATGCAGACTTCATGACGGTGTCGAGTTCTTGGCTGCCGTGCGACGGTGCTGCCATCAGGAGTGCTACGGGGGTGGTTGGTGTTTCTCTGGCAGCGCAATCCATTGGGGTACCGAGGGCCGCGGATGCGCAGATCGACTAGGCATTCCAGGGAGCAGTTATCACGGCCGGTAGCAGAAGACGGGTGATAATTGATACCAGCGCCTGCATTGCAAATGTCAGCGGGTTAGTGGACGCTGTTGTGGCACAGCCACCTAGCCCACAAAGCGCTGGTGACGGGTGTCGGTCTTTTATACGCGTTGAGGATGTCGTCGATGATGCAGACTTCATGACGGTGTCGAGTTCTTGGCTGCCGTGCGACGGTGCTGCCATCAGGAGTGCTACGGGGGTGGTTGGTGTTTCTCTGGCAGCGCAATCCATTGGGGTACCGAGGGCCGCGGTGCGCAGATCGACTAGGCATTCCAGGGAGCAGTTATCACGGCCGGTAGCAGAAGACGGGCGATAATTGATACCAGCGCCTGCATTGCAACGGTCAGCGGGTTAGTGGACGCTGTTGTGGCACAGCCACCTAGCCCACAAAGCGCTGGTGACGGGTGTCGGTCTTTTATACGCGTTGATGATGTCGCCGATGATGCAGGCTTCATGACGGTGTCGAGTTCTTGGCTGCCGTGCGACGGTGCTGCCATCAGGAGTGCTACGGGGGTGGTTGGTGTTTCTCTGGCAGCGCAATCCATTGGGGTACCGAGGGCCGCGGATGCGCAGATCGACTAGGCATTCCAGGGAGCAGTTATCACGGCCGGTAGCAGAAGACGGGCGATAATTGATACCAGCGCCTGCATTGCAAATGTCAGCGGGTTAGTGGACGCTGTTGTGGCACAGCCCACAAAGCGCTGGTGACGGGTGTCGGTCTTTTATACGCGTTGATGATGTCGTCGATGATGCAGACTTCATGACGGTGTCGAGTTCTTGGCTGCCGTGCGACGGTGCTGCCATCAGGAGTGCTACGGGGGTGGTTGGTGTTTCTCTGGCAGCGCAATCCATTGGGGTACCGAGGGCCGCGGTTGCGCAGATCGACTAGGCATTCCAGGCAGCAGTTATCACGGCCGGTAGCAGAAGACGGGCGATAATTGATACCAGCGCCTGCATTGCAACGGTCAGCGGGTTAGTGGACGCTGTTGTGGCACAGCCACCTAGCCCACAAAGCGCTGGTGACGGGTGTCGGTCTTTTATACGCGTTGATGATGTCGCCGATGATGCAGGCTTCATGACGGTGTCGAGTTCTTGGCTGCCGTGCGACGGTGCTGCCATCAGGAGTGCTACGGGGGTGGTTGGTGTTTCTCTGGCAGCGCAATCCATTGGGGTACCGAGGGCCGCGGTTGCGCAGATCGACTAGGCATTCCAGGGAGCAGTTATCACGGCCGGTAGCAGAAGACGGGCGATAATTGATACCAGCGCCTGCATTGCAAATGTTAGCGGGTTAGTGGACGCTGTTGTGGCACAGCCACCTAGCCCACAAAGCGCTGGTGACGGGTGTCGGTCTTTTATACGCGTTGATGATGTCGTCGATGATGCAGACTTCATGACGGTGTCGAGTTCTTGGCTGCCGTGCGACGGTGCTGCCATCAGGAGTGCTACGGGGGTGGTTGGTGGTTCTGTGGCAGCGCAATCCATTGGGGTACCGAGGGCCGCGGTTGCGCAGATCGACTAGGCATTCCAGGCAGCAGTTATCACGGCCGGTAGCAGAAGACGGGCGATAATTGATACCAGCGCCTGCATTGCAACGGTCAGCGGGTTAGTGGACGCTGTTGTGGCACAGCCACCTAGCCCACAAAGCGCTGGTGACGGGTGTCGGTCTTTTATACGCGTTGATGATGTCGTCAATGATGCAGACTTCATGACGGTGTCCAGTTCTTGGCTGCCGTGCGACGGTGCTGCCATCAGGAGTGCTACGGGGGTGGTTGGTGTTTCTCTGGCAGCGCAATCCATTGGGGTACCGAGGGCCGCGGTTGCGCAGATCGACTAGGCATTCCAGGGAGCAGTTATCACGGCCGGTAGCAGAAGACGGGCGATAATTGATACCAGCGCCTGCATTGCAAATGTCAGCGGGTTAGTGGACGCTGTTGTGGCACAGCCACCTAGCCCACAAAGCGCTGGTGACGGGTGTCGGTCTTTTATACGCGTTGATGATGTCGTCGATGATGCAGACTTCATGACGGTGTCGAGTTCTTGGCTGCCGTGCGACGGTGCTGCCATCAGGAGTGCTACGGGGGTGGTTGGTGTTTCTCTGGCAGCGCAATCCATTGGGGTACCGAGGGCCGCGGTTGCGCAGATCGACTAGGCATTCCAGGGAGCAGTTATCACGGCCGGTAGCAGAAGACGGGCGATAATTGATACCAGCGCCTGCATTGCAAATGTCAGGGGGTTAGTGGACGCTGTTGTGGCACAGCCACCTAGCCCACAAAGCGCTGGTGACGGGTGTCGGTCTTTTATACGCGTTGATGATGTCGTCGATGATGCAGACTTCATGACGGTGTCGAGTTCTTGGCTGCCGTGCGACGGTGCTGCCATCAGGAGTGCTACGGGGGTGGTTGGTGTTTCTCTGGCAGCGCAATCCATTGGGGTACCGAGGGCCGCGGTTGCGCAGATCGACTGGGCATTCCAGGGAGCAGTTATCACGGCCGGTAGCAGAAGACGGGCGATAATTGATACCAGCGCCTGCATTGCAAATGTCAGCGGGTTAGTGGACGCTGTTGTGGCACAGCCACCTAGCCCACAAAGCGCTGGTGACGGGTGTCGGTCTTTTATACGCGTTGATGATGTCGTCAATGATGCAGACTTCATGACGGTGTCGAGTTCTTGGCTGCCGTGCGACGGTGCTGCCATCAGGAGTGCTACGGGGGTGGTTGGTGTTTCTCTGGCAGCGCAATCTATTGGGGTACCGAGGGCCGCGGTTGCGCAGATCGACTAGGCATTCCAGGGAGCAGTTATCACGGCCGGTAGCAGAAGACGGGCGATAATTGATACCAGCGCCTGCATTGCAAATGTCAGCGGGTTAGTGGACGCTGTTGTGGCACAGCCACCTAGCCCACAAAGCGCTGGTGACGGGTGTCGGTCTTTTATACGCGTTGATGATGTCGTCGATGATGCAGACTTCATGACGGTGTCGAGTTCTTGGCTGCCGTGCGACGGTGCTGCCATCAGGAGTGCTACGGGGGTGGTTGGTGGTTCTGCGGCAGCGCAATCCATTGGGGTACCGAGGGCCGCGGTTGCGCAGATCGACTAGGCATTCCAGGCAGCAGTTATCACGGCCGGTAGCAGAAGACGGGCGATAATTGATACCAGCGCCTGCATTGCAACGGTCAGCGGGTTAGTGGACGCTGTTGTGGCACAGCCACCTAGCCCACAAAGCGCTGGTGACGGGTGTCGGTCTTTTATACGCGTTGATGATGTCGTCAATGATGCAGACTTCATGACGGTGTCGAGTTCTTGGCTGCCGTGCGACGGTGCTGCCATCAGGAGTGCTACGGGGGTGGTTGGTGTTTCTCTGGCAGCGCAATCCATTGGGGTACCGAGGGCCGCGGTTGCGCAGATCGACTTGGCATTCCAGGGAGCATTTATCACGGCCGGTAGCAGAAGACGGGCGATAATTGATACCAGCGCCTGCATTGCAAAGGTGAGCGGGTTAGTGGACGCTGTTGTGGCACAGCCACCTAGCCCACAAAGCGCTGGTGACGGGTGTCGGTCTTTTATACGCGTTGATGATGTCGTCGATGATGCAGACTTCATGACGGTGTCGAGTTCTTGGCTGCCGTGCGACGGTGCTGCCATCAGGAGTGCTACGGGGGTGGTTGGTGGTTCTGTGGCAGCGCAATCCATTGGGGTACCGAGGGCCGCGGTTGCGCAGATCGACTAGGCATTCCAGGGAGCAGTTATCACGGCCGGTAGCAGAAGACGGGCGATAATTGATACCAGCGCCTGCATTGCAAATGTCAGCGGGTTAGTGGACGCTGTTGTGGCACAGCCACCTAGCCCACAAAGCGCTGGTGACGGGTGTCGGTCTTTTATACGCGTTGATGATGTCGTCGATGATGCAGACTTCATGACGGTGTCGAGTTCTTGGCTGCCGTGCGACGGTGCTGCCATCAGGAGTGCTACGGGGGTGGTTGGTGTTTCTCTGGCAGCGCAATCCATTGGGGTACCGAGGGCCGCGGTTGCGCAGATCGACTAGGCATTCCAGGGAGCAGTTATCACGGCCGGTAGCAGAAGACGGGCGATAATTGATACCAGCGCCTGCATTGCAAATGTCAGCGGGTTAGTGGACGCTGTTGTGGCACAGCCACCTACCCACAAAGCGCTGCTGACGGGTGTCGGTCTTTTATACGCGTTGATGATGTCGCCGATGATGCAGGCTTCATGACGGGGTCGAGTTCTTGGCTGCCGTGCGACGATGCTGCCATCAGGGGTGCTCGGGGGTGGTTGGTGTTTCTCTGGCACCGCAATCTATTGGGGTACCGAGGGCTGCGTTTGCGCAGATCGATGAGGCATTCCAGGGAGCAGTTATCAGGGCCGGTAGCAGATGACGGGCGATAATTGATACCAGCGCCTGCATTGCAAAGGTCAGCGGTTTAGTCACGGTTTAGCAGTTATCACGGCCGGTAGCAGAAGACGGGCGATAATTGATACCAGCGCCTGCATTGCAAATGTCAGCGGGTTAGTGGACGCTGTTGTGGCACAGCCACCTAGCCCACCCCGGATAACGCCGGATGACACCGGATGGCGCCGGATGGCACGGGTGTCGCGTAGCGCGCGGCGCTTGGCTGGCAGGCTAGCTGGACGACATGGGGGGGAGGGGGGCACAACATAGGTGTTGTGCTTTCAACTTGTGATTTCAGCTAAATGTTTCAAAATCACGCGAGAAGGGACTAAATATAGTAGTTTAAATAAGTTCTTAGACCACGTGTCACGTGAGACGTCTACTAGGCCGGCATTTATCCGCGCCCCGGTCGTACGACACCGCGGTCATACGACGCTTTCTTGCCGTCCCTTGAAAGTCGTATTATAAGGGTTCCACTGTATAACTTATTTGTAAAGCGGGCTTTTGTACGCTACAGGCGTGGCCTCCTAAATGTCGATGTTTTTCCGGCATAGATATCAATTGGAGTTTTAATTTTTAAATTATTTACACAAGTGCTCAATTTTTAAACAAGTGCTCCCTTTTTAACAAGTGGCCGGGACGGAGTCAGTTACGGTAGTAGACACATCTTTGTTTTATTCCACTGCTTTTTATTGTGCCGAAAGAAACCTTACGCGCGTTTTTTGGTGTCTTCGCCGCAGTCGTAGCTGTGCTAGCGCTTATTCAGTGACTCATAGCAAATAAAAAAATATTAAAAAGCTGCATTTTCCTTTAAAAGGACGTCAAAGGTCGAAATGTCCCTGACGTGTTCCAAGTCTTCTAATCATGACCACTCCACAAACAATTGCAAAGCCAGTAGCATGAAATGCCTTAATTGTGAAGAACCCTATGCAGCCTACTCTGGTACCTGTGATAGGTTCAAAGCCAAGAAATGTATCATCACACCCTAGGGCGCGCAGGAAATGGACACAGAGCGGCCGCAGGGGCCCAAACCTGCTGCACCGCCTGTGGTACCCGCGGCACCCGTGTCAGCCTCGTTGGTGGCGGACGCAGCTAGCAGCAAGACCGAAGGAGCCAAATTTGGCGGTAACTCCAAGAATATCCGATGGCGAGATGAATGTCGGCCCGTTCCTGCCTGCGTTGCAGCGCAAGGAACAGGCTCCGAGGTCCAAGCCTTCAGAAAAGCCAAGGACGCAGAGTCAGAGCCCCGAAAGACAATACATTAACACACATTTCAGTAGCGCAGAAAACGAAACAATGGCAAACGAAAACATACTCCAATGCAACTGTGTATAGGGGCCTCATCAAAAAATTAAAGCCGTTCCACTCAACGTAAAAGCTATGGGAAGTGCCGAGCAGTGATTCGCCACAATGGCCTGTGGCGCCGTTATCCGCCCACTGCTACCTTCCACCACGCTCTTCGTCTCCCTTTCTGTGTGGATAAATTGAACGGATATGTTTGTGAAAAGCAACCGAAATTTCCCGCCTTTTTAGGGCTCGCGCGCCTCTTGGCTGGAGCAGCGCGTCTTCGTTTTTTGCCTGCATTCATGTGGCACGTGCCGGCGCCTTACTGCGCAGTCTGGAACGCGCCGTATCGGGCGGACACCATTCTCGCGTACTATCGCAAAAGCCCAGCCAACGAGCGTTGCTAACTAAATGAACGTGGGAGCTCTCGGTTAATTGCATAGATTTTGCCCCAGTTTCCCTTGCGCTAAACAACGGGGAGGCGTATGACAAGCGCCAGCGGTTCACGAAAGCGCTTGGTTTTCTAAGCTTGTGCGGGACGCGGCTGCGGTTACGCCGTGGGGCTCTACTTGGGTCCGTAATCTCGCTGCGCCGCCTGATTCCGGTGGTCGCTTGGCAACCAACAGCGTGACAATGAACGATCTACGACGACAAAGCGAGCCCTTAAAGTGCTCTGCACTTCAAACGTAGATGATTTATATAAAATACTGCACTCCAATCAACGAAATTTTATATGCTTACAGGAAACACACCTAAAGCACAAACATGTTCTTAGTAGTTACTTATTCATAGTTAAATATGCTCTTAATAGTTACTTTGTAGTGAGGATGGCCGCGTACTCTTCTGGCGGCGCGGCTATCGTCGCCCGAAAATCCTTAGCATGTCACACCAACTCTTTACAGACTGTTCTTGAGGCTGTTGCAATAAGAACAATTATCTTTAATAGGGTAATGACTATATGTTGTCTTTACATCCCACCCGACGATCTCCTATCAAGCTCGGACTTGGAAGCTCTGGTAAATCAGGAGGGCACTTGTGTGGTCACCTATTTGCATCTGCGGCACAGCACCGGCGCGCCTACTTTCTGCACATCGGCCAACGAACGTTCGAACAATCTTTGGTGTTAACTTCGATGTGAGTGTTGGGCGCTCAGTAGCAAGTTTCCTAATTCTGGGGCTGTGTCTTGCTTTTGAACACTGGCGGCGATTGATTTCTTTACTGCCAGCGGTGCGGTGGCGTGCCTCGTTTCGAGCGGTGCACACTGGCCTGCCGGCAGAGAGCGCAAACGCGCGAGATTAACAAGGCGGCGGAAATGGGGCCGATGCGTCTGTCACCGAAGGAGCGTCGGCTGATACGAGGAGTGTATGTCTCGGCCACGGGTCTCTAAATCCGAGTCGGGATATGAAATGCAGGAGAGTGCCCCACACTGCCTTCGCTAAATTAGGTGGGTAGGACGGACGCAGGAGATCATTTAAGGAATTTTGTCGTAAGTTAGCGGGAAGGGTGTCAGTAGAACCTGTCTTTCAGTTTAAAATTGAGGGCATGTCCAAATAATGTGTTCAGTGGTGTCCGGAATTTCACAGGGGATACACATGCCTTGATTAGGTGACGAATGAAAAAAACTGTTGTCGTTTTCCCGGGGAAAGGTTGGTAAGTGTCATTATCTGTCTGAGGTGGACTTGTTGAGAGCGAGAATAGGACTTGGGAATGGGAGTGTGCTTGACCAGGGAGGCGAGAAAGTCTTTCCGTTGTTGTTTGATGGCGGTCCGGTGCTCGTCAGGGTCATAATCGCTGTCCGAAGGCGTCCAGCTGGCTTGGGGCACGGTTGTGAACGATGCACGTACCGCCAAATGGGCCGCCTCATTTCCGGGGATTCCGGCATGGCCGGACACCCACGTGATGGTGACGTCGATGTTCTGTTGATGAAGGGTGCTCTTGAGTTCTTGGATCTTCTAATTCGTAGGCTGTATGATAGTTGATGGAGACATTCCAGGAAAGCTTCCCGACTATCTATGTGAATGTGTATGAGTTTGTACATGGAAAAAGATGATATATAATGAACAATTTGACGAAGTGAGAGAATGATACTTTCTAGTTCTGCCCCTTTACTGGTGGTATCTGGTGGCAAGGAATGAACGCTATTGAAGTTAAATGCCGGTATATGCCACGCCGAAGTTGTGCTGGATTCTGTTTTAGATGCGTCAGTGTAGATGCTGAGTGCATTAGGGCGGCAAGACCGTTTTTGGTGTTGTTTTGCAGGTTTCCGCCTGTTTTGTGGTTGGGGATCGGGTTTAGGATCCGTTAATGGTAGTGTGATCCATGGTTCTGATGTGTTGGCTATGTCTGGCAGCTGCGAGGTATTGTGGCCAATGGCTTCAAGGATGTGTCGTCCGTACCGTGAGGTGGACAGTCGTTGTACATGCGAGTTACGGATTGCGTATGCCCTGTCGTCGTATGTAGGCATGTTACTGCAGTCGTAAAGGTCATGGATTCTAGTGTAAGTGGGTAGGCCGGTAATGAGTCGTAGACTTTCTATATTAAGTATTTCAAGGGTTTGTTGTTGCTTTTCAGTAATATTGAGGTAAGGATAGACATACATGACTCGTGAAATGAGGAGGGTGTGAGTGAGGTGTCTAAGGGCATGTTCTTTAAGGCCAGACTGGTGTGTTCTGAAGCGCTTTATAATTCGGAGGATCTGTTTAATTGTTTTAATTGTGTTAGTGACCGATGTAGTAGCCTGGCTGTCTTGATCAATGTGTACGCCTAGTACCCTAATAGATGATTTGCGAGGAATAGGGTGATTATTTAGCTTCAATGAGAACAACTCGCGAGTTGGTTGCGTTCTGAAGTTGGGGCCTTTAAGTACCACGACGTACTCCGATTTTTCAGGTGAGGCCTGCATACCAACATAAACACGTTGACAGCCATCAAGGCGATCTAACCACCAGCATCGCTTTCAAGAAGCATCACCACTGATATTCCTAGAAATAAAGTTTATTTTTTCTCTCTCGGAATATCGCTTAGGGTTTTTTTTAGTGCAGAGCACTTTAGGGGCTCGCCTTGTCGTCGTAGCTTGCTGGCTGGACCCAAGTAGAGCCACACGGCGTTCCGTCGTAGCAGCTGTCGTCGTGGCGTAACCCAGGGGCTTCGAAAGCCTTCGAAAGGTTTATATAGTCATAAGCGTTCGAAAGTCGTGAACCGCTGGCGCTTGTCATACATCTCCCCGTTGTTTAGCGCAAAGAAAACTGTAGGGACAGTTGAGGCAAAATATATGTAATTAACCGGCAGCGCCCGCGTCCATTTAGTTAGGAACGCTCGTTGGGTTGATTTTTACCTAAGTGAAAAAATAGCAGTGGCTTAGCTCGGCTATGCCAGGATATACGTAGCGTGAGCTAAGGTTTAGCTGGTTATTCTTGGATTTCCTGGTTGTCTAGGATTTGCTGATTACCATTCTTACTGCTGCTAAAACGATTTCCAATCCATTCCAATCCAGTCCGGTTCAGTCACTGCTCCTCGCGCATGCGCAGCACGGCTCTCCAGGAGCCACCGAAACGGCTATGAAGCGGCTCCTGCGTAGCGTCAGACTTGGCTACTGCGCAACGGAGGCGCACAGCTTTGCACGCGCCGGCTCCAGTGTGTCTGCCGCGTCTATGACGTCACTCCTTTGGAATGCGCAGACCGGCGAATGTGCAGACCCAATTCTCTGCACACCCGTACTCCCATCCAATCCAATCCAATGCTCCTCGCGCTTGCACAGCACAGCCCTTCAAGGTCCACGCGAATCTGCTCAACCTCGGCCAGTGTAGCTTATGCTACAAAAAAGTGGCAGTGCCGGCACGTGCGGGAGGAAGAGTAAGCACAAAAAGAACAGAACTCCCCCTGGCGCAGTTTCAGGCAGGGGGCGCGCGAGCACTGCGAGGGCGGGAAATTTGAATTGCATTGGGTGGTAAAAGTGAGCGGATAACGGCGCTACAGCCCATTATGGCGAGTCGCTGCCCCGCACTTCCGACAGCTGTCACATTGAGTGGAACGGCCTTAATTTTTTTCTGCTCCTGCTAATTACAGGGGCCACGCATTGTTGGCAGGTTATGTGTTAGCGCTTTGCGTCATCGTCAATTCTGTCGTGTCCTAATAGCGCTGAAGAGAAGCCAAACTACGTGCGCCCTTTACACCTCAGTGCGCCTAAGGATTGAGCAGCCAGGATCGTCGCAGTGCTGCGAAAGACGCGGCACTGCAGGCTGCTGAATGTGCGTGTTTGCACCTCTTTGCATGTACTTACTGTTGACTATAACTGCCCCGCTATGTGGGCTTCATATCCGGCCTGAAAAATGACTTCTCGTTGTGCATATGCGTACTACGCAGTTGGCTCATAAACCGCATGCTGAAGTAGTGCCGTGAAGGGCCATAAAACTGCGCTTAGTCTTTTTCTTTCAAAGAGTTTTACGCGCAGCCCGCGCGGTACTACCAGGCACAGAACAGAGAAAACGGACCTTCATGCTTCAAAGCTGGTTTGTTTTGAAGTCGGCGTTAAAGTTATGGGTGTTCCCATTTTTTTATTTTTCCACATTTATTTTTTCTTACAACTTTGTCTTTGTGGAGCCTCAACTAGAGTATTGAGCGTTTTGTCCACGCAGACGGTAGAACTACGCCAATGTTCTCGTACAAAATATTGATTGAAATATTTACGATTTAAACTTTCACCTCTTTCAGAATTCCACTTGAAGATTTCACGGGCAAGAAGAACCTAAAAAGGGTGCAAGCACAAACACACTGAAATTAAACGGCAATGACAACACGTAAGATGCGCGTCTACTAAACTGTCCCACCATAAATTACTCTTATCATGTAAAAAGCAAATAGGCATGCCTGCCTATGTAACGCTGTCTTTTTGGCCTCGTATACGGTTCCACGGAGGCTACTCGCAGCCACGTCTCCGCAAAACATCACTGACATTTTTGGCGCGGCGCGGAGGAATGACAAGGACGTACAACTACAGTCCGTCCAGCAGATCCTGGCGGCACTTGAACAGCAGCGCCCGCCCAGCGCGGGCAGGCCGCAGGACCTCGACACGAGGGAGCAGCCGGGAAGACGGCGCTTCGGTAGCGGAGGCCGCCTGCAGGCGATTTCAATAAAGTCTTCACTCACTCACTCACACACGCAGGAGCTCCGAGCGAAAGACGAGGTGAAAAATGGAAAGTGTTCTGCCGCTCGCTCCCCCCGACGGCGGCTCACGTCGATTCATTTTTGCCGCGTTCTACAGCTCGCACACCATCGAGTGGTCTTGGAAGTGGACGTCTGGCAAAGCAGCCCCGATGAGGCGCCGCGAGCGGTTTTTGTACATTTGGGCGGAAACATTTTCTAAGGCGTACTTTTATTTGCTATCTCAAAGATGACGCAGGCATGCATTTTGAATTAAGAGAATACTGCAGATATCACAGGTGAATTAAAGTTTTTTGCCCAATATTGCCTAATGTGTCCTCTTTGCTCAACAATGCTGACAAGTACGAACTTTGCATTAGATTTAAGCTCTGCCTATCTGAACACCTCGTGGAAGAATTCTTTTAACTTCTGGCCTGGGCAGGTTGAACCGATGGACCGACAGGCAGCCATGCAGAGAGACAAATATTTCCGCGCTTAACTTAGACCCAGATAGACGAGCGCCTATAAAGGAGTAGTAACTAATTTCTTTACCAAACAACTATGACCGAAAATGCATTCAAAGCATGTGCGAGAAACCATTTATTTTGCAAGAAATTAAGGACAGGATAGGATAAAATAAAAACGAACAGAAAGTCAGTGAATTCAACAAGATGTAGAGCCCGGTTTTCTGCACTGAAGTGGAGAAGTAGGGTTCAGGGGATAAAAGAGGGCGAAAGCGAAGAGGAGGAAGTAAACTTAAACTTGACAGAAAGGGGAAAGCGTGCACTCATGGACCTTTTATTTTGAGAGAGAGAGAAAAAAAATCCCGAATGCCCACGAAGTGAATGATGATGAGGGGGGCGGAGCTCCAATGCTTATCGGTAAAACCGTGAAACATTCGGCCACACATCACATAAAGACTGCATGTTTTTTACCACCTGGGCATCTTTAACGTGCGCCGAAATCTCGTACACACGGACGTTTTTGCTTTCGCCTCCATCAGAAAAGCGGCCGCCGCGGCCGCGAATTGAACCCACGACCTCGTGCTCAGCAGCAGAACGCCTTAGCCACTGAGCCACCGCGGCGGGTGTTATCCGAACCTACAGCATCCGCTACAAAAGAACAAGGCAAAGAAACATTGGCATCGAAGAACACACAATATCCAGAAAGGTATACATACAAAGTAATTGCAAGGCGAACTTTACTAGGAAAAAGATAAACCAGCAAACTCTGCAAATTGCAAAGATAAGGATTAGAACAACTATAAGAAGAGGCGGCCTCGAGAAGCAAGAAACTGTGCGCATTATGCAGACCCTGGTAGTAAGGCGCCTGGCGTGTACCTTGACTTTCCACTGCCTTAACAGGAAAGAGACAGATAAATGCTACCTCATGCTCTGCACGACCAACAAAGCTTCCACGGGTTTCCCAATTTTATCAAACGAAAACCTTGTCAGCTCGGATGCAACCAACACCTTCAAAGAAATCGCAGAAGCACTCCCCATCTCTCACAAAGAACGTCTAGTAAAAACAAAATTGGGCGGGGCTATTCAGCGGAGAATGGGGTCCTCCGCGGCGGTAACACCCCGATGCATGGTAACATTCCTATAAAAACAGCTTGGAAACAAACAAACAAAAAAAAACATATAAAAAAATTCCCCGCATTTCCCCGAGGGGAAGAATGTGAAAGTGCGAATGCACGAGTTGAATTTGCGCGGTTCGGTAATGTTCGCGAAAGAGAGATCACACACACACACACACAACTACAAAGAAAGAAAGATGCATTTATTCACAGACACCTATTTGTGTTGTCGTTGTACTTGATTGCTAGAGCGGATCTCAGCTTTGAATTAAATTTCGTGGCAGTACTCCTTTAAGCGGGTGCATTAGCCCTTCTCACGCCCGATTCCTGGCCAATCCCCCACGTGGGTATGTGCCATGTCAGCGGCCAGGCAGCGCGCGCCCATCTCTCCCCGTTGCCAAGGAAGACGAGGAGATTCCTGGCCAATCCCCCACGTGGGTATGCTATGCGGACATCGCCGGTGGACGCAGGTTCAGGGTCGCTTAAGAAGTGCATTCGCACTTAATAAAAGCTGCTTTCTAGAATAGGAAAAATGGCTCCCTCGTCATACTCGATCACGAAGGAGCCATGAAAGGTTGCCTGACGCTACCACGCACAACTGCGGACGAAGCCGAAATGGGTGCTCTACTCCTGGCAAGAAGGCATGGACAGGTTTCGTCTTCTTCCTCTGAGTGCCTGCTGAGCTGGGTGCGAGGTTCTTCGTCTACCATGAAAGTTCCAACATCTTCCCGCCCCACAAGCGTTCGTGCATGCGGGATAAGACAAATCGATGAAGGTACTGTCCGAGTCCTTTCAATGGTGTTTCGTCCATTCATGTCCAGCCGGTGTCTCAGGTTCGTTTTTTTCTTATCTTCGGCCTTCTATTTCTTCGTGACTTTGCCTTTTTTTTCACTTCTGCCCTATGTTTTCTTTTGACTTCTGTGTCAGGCGACTGGTCGCAGTCGTATATTCCTTTGCAGTTCAGAATGGGCAAAGCCTGAGGATGTAGCTTCCTCGACATCTTGCCTTTGCACCCGATGCCTCGGTTGAATCCGTGAACGTTGACACCCTGTTCTGTGTGAACCTTCTCAGGACAATGCTGTCCAGATTTATTCACTTTGTGAACACGTCTGGTGGCCTGCTTAGTCGTACATGTGATCATGCTGACGACAGCGTTGTCATCTGGCCTATATCCTGGAAAAGGGGATGCGTAGTCTGCAGCAGTGGCGAAGTCGACATAAAAGTGTACGGTCATCGAGGAATCCGAGTCTTTACGGGCAGCGCGTTGAAACAGTTGGTTCCTTGTAGCAATAATATCATGTGGTGGTAGCCGCTGCACTAATATCTCGGTCGTAATTATCACTCCGTTAACGCACTCCTGCCGGAGACACACATCCGGAACATGGTCGCGCTTCTGTCTCAGTGATGACTCGTTATTGTCCTGTGTTGTTCTTTGCACTTTTGGCGGTAGCCCACCAGTATCAGGATTCACTTCTTCCGTCTTCAGAAAATCCTCCTGGATACAGTCTGCACGTACATGATTTTTATCCTCAGGGCGGGTCTGAAGCACTTCAGGCGCGTAGGCTTCGCTGGTAATGCCTTCGGCAGCCGGTTCGTCGTCCACAATTTTCTCTTCGGGCACGGATTTGGTGGACGTGGATTGTGATGATATCAATTGATACTGCCTATCCTTCTGTGGCTGGTGTGGTGTATCCAGTATTACGGCGTCTTTATTTCTGAGCGAGGGATGTACCGTTGTCTGGCGTGTCGTCTCAGCCGACTGGTCAATAATAGAGGCACATGTCATGGTTGGGGCTAGTGATGCAAGTATGCTTGATGGTTCTTGTGGGTCATGAGCGATTACCGAAATGCCCATCGATGTCTTCGAAGCCGTTGGCTTCCTGCAGGTTTCCATTCCCTCCTCAGGTTCGTTACTCTGGCTTGTATACGACTCGATTCATAATGCGGTAGGTGTTGCCTTCTGTCCTTTTTTGCGAGATGTCGGTCCTGAGGAGCGAGGGCTTCTCGTCCGTAAAGTCTTTTTTCCAGGTAACAAATAATTCTGTATGCTTCTTTGACCGAGTCTAGAGCGTCGTCGTGTTGGCCATCGACACTGGTTCCGCATGCAAGGGCATCAAGCTTCTCGCTGATTGCAGCAACCCGGTCGGTACTGTGCTGGAGCCTTGCTATTGAAACTGCGGCCTCTACGTCTTTGGTGTGCTATAGAGTAGGCGCTATCTCGGCAATAAGCTTCCGATTGAATTCGAGAAGGCTGTTCTTGGCAATCCAGAGCCGGCTCCGCTGTCTCGACACCTCCTCCTGGCTTGGGGGTGAGCATGGCGGTCGAAGAATTGAATTCCGCTGCATGACTCACCTCGCCGTGTCGCTCGACGTCCGGGGATTCGGCACCATGTGAAAATCGTCCAGGGAGGCAAGGGAGGAGGCCGTCATTTGAGAAATAGTAATATTTACAGGGAACCGTTCTCAAAGCAGCCATGTGGTTGGTTGGTTGGTTCCAAAAAAAAAAAAAATGGCTCGTACCCACTCAGGGGGATTGGCCAGGAAATGGGCGCTAACTGAGAGAAGAGGAAAAACTGGAATTTGGATTAAAAGAAGAAAAGTGAATAAACACAGGAAAAGGTGAGTATAAATGGGAATAAAAAGATAATAAGTAAACTGCCAGGAAATGAGGCGCGGTAGCAGATAGAGCTCACCAACTACAAAATCAACAGATTGATTGATTGATTGATCAAACTTTATTATGCGAAAGAGTGAGCCCCCTCCGATGGGGGGGACCCGTCGATGGGAGCGGAGCCTCATTCCCAGGCCCCGTACCGGGCTAGCAACTCCCGCCCACGGGCCGCTAGGCTCGCGTGGACGTTTGCGGAGGGGCTGAGCCGAAGGATCTCCCATCGCTCATTAAGGGGAAGGGGGGAAGGGGAGGGTGTGTCGGGTATTGGTGCCTTTAGTGCGGAGCACTCTAGGATGACGTGTTTTAACGTTCCTTTGCTAGTGTTGCAGAACGGGCACAGCTCGGAGTATTGGTGCGGATACATCTTATGTAGTAGTGTTGGGTGGGCCAGAGACCCTGCCTGTATTCCGCGTATTATCGTCTGGTCCCTGCGGGTGAGGGAGTGATGAGGCTCAGGTAGCGTTTGTCTATTTTCCCTGTACATTGTAATGATATCTTTATACGCAGTGATTGGTGTCAATGAGTAATGAATAAGGAAAGAATAGGCCTAAGGACAATCGTGGAAAGTACGTAAGAAAATTAAAGAAAGAAGATTCAGCAGCGAAGGAGAGGCAGTGAGCGGGAAGGCATGTCTGTTGAGCTGGGTGCGAGCTTCTTCGTCTTCCATGAAAGTTCCAACAGACAGCACTAAAAGGAAAGCCTTCCAATATCAATCAATCAATCAATCAATCAATCACTTTATTCCAGTTTTTTTTACAGGCAAAAAAAACTGAGCATGGCAAGTAAAAAGCAATCATTAACGACTGCTTGACGAGCCTCGCCACCCCTACATGTCAGCGTACGCAACAACACTGTGCAATTTTAAGAAAAACAATGTCATTCTTTTGAGGAAACAAAAACAGCACGATTAATTGCAGGCATCCGAAACATTTGTTCACAACCAATATGTACACATCAGAAGCATTTGTTCATACAAGCATATCACGAAATACAAGGCGAAGTAAAAACGGATACACTGGCTAAAGACGCAGTTAAAAAGTTCAAAAACTTTAAAAGCAAGAAACAAGACGCTTCGGCTTCGCTACCGAAACTTTGTTCACAGACGGGCTTCCGGCTTCTTAAAATGTAAGGTACTTTCCTTAGGAAGCAATGACAGTCAATTTTATACAAAAATGTATTGACACCTTATGTTACAAAGGTATTGCGAAGGGCAGTAAATGACATGCGGGTCACGTCCTCATACAATGGCGTGTTGAGATAGGTTGGAAGAATGTGCGCTAGCATACTGTAGCCATAATTTGTTCTACACCGTGGTAAGACAAATTTATTTGTTTTGCGAGTCGGGTACGGATTGTGATAATGTGTGAGCGTTACGAAACTCGAAAAGAAGGGGTCATTTCGGCTGACTGCTTTCTTATAGAAGACAGCAAATTTGTAGTCGAACATGCGGTCAATTTTCACAATTTTATACTGCTGGTACAAAGGAAAAGTTGGGGAATCATACGACACGTTTGCAACCGCACGAAGTAGTTTCTTCTGTAGACTTACAACTTTTTGTATATTTGTTACCATGGTGTTCCCCCATACTAAGAAACAGTAACTGACATGGGAATAAAAAAGGCATAATAGAGATCCAATTTGGTTTTTGCAGGTAAAAGACCTTTTTTGCGCCAAGTTATCCCATTAAACCTTGAAGGTGCGACAGAGATTTTGCTTACGTGGGCGTTCCACGACATCGTGGCATACAAGTGACGTAAAATTGTCAACATATTCAATGGCAGTATTCTCTAAAAAAAGACGAGGCGGATTCGGGACATGTTTTCCTTTTGGATGAAGTATTATAGCCTAAGTTTTTCCCGTGTTTATTTTTAAGCAATTAGGGAGACACCATTCTGTTAATTAATACCCGCCGCGGTGGCTCAGTGGCTAAGGCGTTGCGCTGCTGAGCACGAGGTCGCGGGTTCGATTCCCGGCCGCGGCGGTCGCTTTTCTGATGGAGGCGAAAAGCAAAAACGCCCGTGTGTACGAGATTTCGGCGCACGTTAAAGATCCCCAGGTGGTCAAAATTAATCCGGAGCCCTCCATTACGGCGCGCCTCATCGCCTACGTTGCGTCGGCGCGTTAAACCCTACAATCAAATCAATCATTCTGTTAATGATGTCAATACCCTATTGGCCGCACTTGTTAGTTCAACAATATCACGGGAAGAGAGGTACGCTGGTGTCGTCCGCATAAATTATATATTTCACGGCCTTACTAATGTTGCAAATATCATTTATATACACGTTAAAAAGAAGGGGTCCTAGAAGGCTGCCCTGGGGTACACCATTTCTAATCTTCAGGTTTTCAGAGGGACAGTGGTTTAATACAACGTATTGTGAGCGGGAACCGAGGTAGGATGTAATACGTTGGAGGGCGTGCCCACGAACACAATAGTGCTCCAGTTTTTTCAAGAGGATCTCATGATTCAAACAATCGAACACTTCACTGAAATCGACGAAAATGCCCAAGGTAAGCAACCGCGATTCAAAATTTTTTAAGATGTACTCCTTTTGGTCAAGCAATGCGTGCTCAGTAGACCTGTTTCTGGTGAATCCATACTGGCAATCAACCATTACAGAGTATTTTAGAAGGAAGTTATATAGCCATCAATGAATTAAGCGTTTGAGCTTCTTAGAGAAAAATGGAAGCACAGATATTGGCCTATAATTCCCAGGTACATTTTTATCGTCTTTTTTGTAAATTACCGCTACTCTGGCACGTTGCATTCCAACAGGAAATTGTCCCAACTTGAGTGCTAAGTTATAGATGTGCAAGAGGCAAGGTACAATTAGAGGCAGCACGTACTTTACCGGCCGGCTTTGAACATTACATGAATCAAGGCTATGGGTATCTTTCAGACTACTGCACACTGAAAAAACCTCGACTTCATCGGTAGGTTCAAGAAACAGAGATGGTCCCACCTTGTCGCCCAGAAAACGGTAAAAACCAGGGTTGTAATTGCTGTCGCCAAGTTCACAGAAAAAATTATTAAAAACATTGGCGAGACAGGAACCTGTCAGTTCCCTGCCGTCAATTTTCAGACTTTTGATTTGCTGGGAGACTGTGCTTCTGTTTAGAAGTGCTGCTAGCCTCTTCCATTTTTCTTTTGGGTTGCAAGTGAGGTTTTTATCGAACAGGTGCTGATAGTAGGCAACCTTCGATAACCGAATTTCTTTGATTAGCCGGTTTCGCACAGACTTGTATCGAACTAAATCCTGCGGTTTTTACTCTTCAGGAATTTAGCGAACAGTTTGTTTTTCTTTTTTACTTGTCGAATCAGGCGAGCAGTCATCCATTGTTTACGAGCATTTTTAGCGCGCAAGATATCGACAATCGGAAAACATTCATGGTAGATAGGGAGAAAAAGTCGCAGAAATTCATCATAAGCATCGTCAGCTGTGGCTTCCTGAAAAACAGATGACCAGTTGACTAGTGCAATGTGATTTTTAAATTGGTGAAGATGTTTCTCCGAAATGAGCTGTCGGCGTGCTTTTAATTTATGTTCGGGGCTAGGTTCCTTTTCAATAAGAGCAACAATAGGTAGGTGGTCGCTAATATCTACTGCAATACGACCGGCGTGAAACATGTTTTCATCGTTTGTTAGAATTAAGTCCACGCTAGTAGAAGTACTAAGGGTGACACGTGTGGGGCCCCAGATAATATTACGAAAACTTGCCGACTGTAGAGTAATTAGCAATTGTTCTTCCACGGGGCTGCTTGCGCTCATGTCTATATTAAAGTCGCCGCCTATATATGTCGAAAAATGTTCAGAAAGAAAGGCCAGTTCACGCTCAAAGCGGTGAAAAAACATGCCTAAGTTGCCTTGAGGAGGACGGTAAACGACACAAAATGCTAGGTGGCCGGAACTAACTGTCAGCATTTCAATGTTTGTATCACTGAAACAGTGCTCAGATAACACACGACAGGAGTACGCATTTCGAACAAGCAACGCAACACCTCCACCGCGCTTTGTAGGGCGATTAAGAAAAAAATGATTCATAGCCAGGAAAGGCGAATGACGTCGATATCCGAACGATACCACGTTTCTAATAAGAGAACAAGATCGAAGGAGCAGGTAAAGCCATCTAAAAGGGATTGTAGCTGGTCAGTCTTGTTCACAGCTGATTGCATGTTGATATGTATAATCTGCAAGCACGGACTGTGGTTTTGAGATAGAAATTCGTTAAACTGGGTGGGTGTGAAAAGCGGTGTGACTTCCATTGAACAAGTGCGGCTTAGGTTGCTTGTTGTGGGCTGGGAAACTGCGTTACTGGCACCATTTTCAAAAGGTCGGCCTCGGAATGGATGCGAACACTTTTAGAGTTTTCGTTTCGACGAACAAGAATCGCACCATTTTTGGTCCACACGAACTTCCATGCCACTTCCTTTTTCCTTGCTACTGCAGCGCCAAGAAGCCTTTTGTTTTGCGGTGTTAGGTGCTCATTTACATATATCGCAGTCGAGTCATCAAATCCAAGGTCCTCGTTGGTTAATCGCATCTTTTTTGCCTTCTGCAAGGCTACATCTTGCTTCGCACGTGACCTGAACTGAAATACATGTTCGATTTGTCGGGGAGAGCGGTGGCAGCTCTCAATATCTGATTCGGTAATAGATTCTTGAATGGTATTCCCGAGCTTAGCAAGAATACCAGCCGCATTTTCGCCCTCTCGCTTTACGACGCCTTGAATCTCAAGGTTAGAAGAGCGCGAGTACTGCTCGGCTATATTAAAGGTACACTGAAGTGATATGTAAACTAGCGCAAATTGTA
The DNA here is from genome assembly GCF_048455015.1 of Haemaphysalis longicornis. Lineage (NCBI taxonomy): Eukaryota > Metazoa > Arthropoda > Arachnida > Ixodida > Ixodidae > Haemaphysalis > Haemaphysalis longicornis. The sequence goes on from NW_027526245.1 coordinate 15,539,934, forward strand.
GTCCGGAGTCCCCAGGCCATGTTTCGACCACTCTAGGTGCGTTTACGCGATTTTATTTAGTAGAAAAACTAATTAGAAAATGCTGTCCTCCTCTCTTTACGCTCGCCCATTTTCTGTGGCGTTTTCGTGTGACGTCAGGAGGGGATGAGCTGGCAATTGGCTGCGCCACGGCTGCGCTACTGCACGGCTCCCCGGCCGACAGAGTCAGTCGGCCCAGAGTTTCGTCCGCCGGCCGCCGGCGGGTCGTCGCAAAATTTGCTTGGTCGCAATTCGTTCGCTTAGTTGAAACGAAGCCAGGACACGTTTGTGAATGGAAGAATGTGCCTTTCTTTACTAGGTTTGTTTGTACACTGTATCTAGCTCCGGGTCGCTTCACACAAGCGCTGCACAAGCGCACATGCGACGCTTCGCTGATTGGTACGCCAGTAGGAAAATATAAGGCCTCTTGAAGGCGGGAGAAGAGTGAGCGAAGTCAATATAGGTACTAAGGAAATAAAATCAACTGATATTTTTACCGTACAGCGTAAAACTAGGGCGCGGGAAGCACTTTTTTGCGCTGGGCGAACAAGCACAGCGGTCAGCAGCACGACTACGCATCTGCGAACGCTTTTCCGTCTACGAAATGCAATTGCTAGACGTGAGCTACTGTGGAAACTCGGCCGACGCTTACTGCACGATCGCAGTACAACAAATAGTCACCTAAGCTGCTTGAAATACCAAAACTAAATAAAAGTGTAAACTGGTTGTACAATATATACCGTATATTAGCAAGGATTTCGCGTCCCGCTCCGTGGCTCAGTGGTCTGGGGTGCTGGGCAAGTCACCGCAAATGTTTTGCAAGTCACGAGTTCGAATCCCCGCGGGTACGTGCTTTTTTTTTTTGTAAGTTAACTTTTTTGTTTTCCGCCAATGTTTTCTATATTGAGTTCACCTTTTTTTTGGGCCGCAACGTTCATGGCTACACGAACTAGTTCACAAAACGCGCGCAGGCTGGCAATGGCGCGCTAGCGAGTTCTCGTTGGCGTGCTGTTGCCATAAGCACCGACTGCTTGCAGGCAGTGGGCACAGGCCAGAATGAACAGACCCTTGGCCTGTTGCGAACACGCTTTTTACGATACAGGCATGAGGGAGGCAAGCTCCAAATATGGGGGAAAAGCGCATGACATTTGGGCGTCTGCGGGTACGCGGAGGGCGTTCATGCACTGCGTAGGTCTCGGCTAGTGAATGCTACGACTACAAGCCGTCCTGGGAGGCTTATCTTGTGCATTTTACAGTCGACAACATGGCAGAAGCGCGGTACGATGATTACTGAGATATTGAGAATGCCCATCCAACAACGCCATTGGTTATGTTTTACAGAACCGAAACGGAAACCGAAACTTGTGTGATTGCTAACCTTGGGCATCGTCCAATCACGGCGCCCCTCCTCCCAACGTCACAGCCTTAGTTAGTGCGGCCGCCGCAAACCGCGCATGGTAGTTTTTCTTCTTTCGCGCTTTGTAAAATAATTACCGATTTGTCAACCGGATAAACGATGAAAAGTGTGCTAATTTGAGCCAGTCTACGCAGTGCAAGCAAAAACGGGAGCTTGACAAATTCACTTCAGTGTCCCTTTAAAGCGCTTCTCTAGTTCTTGGTTGCTTTTATCTAAAGTGATGCATTTTGCTCGAAGTTCCTCGTTTTCCTTAGCCAGTTTGAAATTTTTTCTCTATCTCATCTTCCAGTCGTTTTCCTAGGTCAGCAAGAATGCGCGTGCTCAATGCTGCGAGCCATTTCTCCCTGCTCGTTTCGCACTTCCCTGATGTCACTTCGAATGTCCCGTTCAAAAGATTCTCGCGATGACTTCAATTCTAGTTTCAGTTCATCTTTTAGTTTGGAGAATTCAGCTCGCATCTCCTCCTTTATCTTCGTTACGTCCTTAGCCATTTGCACAAGGGGTACAAATACACTTCAACTCAAAGCTTGGCAGCAGCGACGACAAAATGAGCAATCGAAGAACGTGTGCATGTACGCATTACCAACCTGCAGAAACAAGCAGAGGAGCGTGAGGTGCTGCTTGCACTTCGTCGTCGCCGCTGCCAAATGCGGGAGACAGCCACCAGTAGGTCCTTTATAGCATGGTGGTGGCGCGTCACTGCTTCAGGGGCTGCAGACCACGAACGCCGCTGACAGAAACTGCCTCCTTGTGCCGGATGTCCGTTATCTCTGCGCGTCCGAGGAAGCGCGCTGCTCCGGAGCGTATCGGGTGGTCTGTACAGCTGCGCGCAGGGTCGATCTGCAGAAACAAGCAGAGGAGCGTGAGGTGCTGCTTGCACTTCGTCGTCGCCGCTGCCAAAAAAAAAATTCCAAAAAAGGCTATGGTTAGTGATTCCAAAAAGAGAATAGCTAGTGATTCCAAAAAAGGCGGCGGAGAATATCATAAGTGACAGAATACACAAACAGCTTAAAGGGACACTGAAGTGATTTGTAAACATTGCGGGATTACTAGCGCAAATTGTAGTTCGAAGTCCGTAGGCATTGTTTCGACCACTCCGGCCGCGTTTACGCGAATTTATTTAGTAGAAAAATCAATTCGAAAATGCTGTCCTCCTCTCTTTACGCTCGCCCATTTTCTGTGGCGTTTTCGTGTGACGTCAGCAGGAGATGAGCTGGAAAATGGCTGCGCTACTGCACGGTTCGCCGACCAGCCGACCTACCGATAGAGTCAGTCGGCCCAGCGTTTCGTCCGCCGGCCGCCGACGGGTCGTCGCTATTCGCTCGCTCAATTGAAACTAAGCCACAACACCTTTGTGAATGAAAGAATGCGCCTTTCCTTACTTTGTTAGTTTGTACACTGTGTCAAACTCAGAGTCCGGGTTGCTCCACACAAGCGCTGCACAAGTGCACATGCGACGCTTCGCTGACTTTACGCTAGTAGGAAAATCTAAGGCCAATTGAAGGCGGGAGAAGAGTCAGCGAAGTCAATATAGGTACTAAGAAAATAAAATCACATGAAACTTTTACCGTACAGCGCAAAACTAGGGAGCAGCAAGCACTTTTTGCGCTGGGTAAACAAGCACAGCGGTCAGCAGCACGACCGCACATCTGCGAACGCTTTTCCGTCAAAGAAATGCAATTGCTAGACGTGAGATATTGTGGAAGCTTGGGGGACACTTACTGCAGGAGTGATATACAACAAATAGTCACATAAAGTACTTAAAATGCTTAAAATAAATAAAAGTGTAAACTGGTCATACATTATAAACCTTATATATCCCAACCGGCCCGCGCCGGCTCGTGGCCTAGCGGTCTGAGGCGCTGGAATTTGTTTTGGAAGTCGCAAGTTCGAATCCCCGAGGGTACATGTATTTTTGTTTTTTGTAAGTTGATTTTTTCGTATGCGGCCGATGTTTTCTGAACTGAGTTCACCATTTTTGGGCCGTAACGTTCACTGCTCCACGAGCGAGATCGCAGAAAGAGCGCATACTGACAGTTCTCGTTGGCGTGCTGTTGCCACAAGCACCGACTGCTTGCGGGCAGTGGGCCCAGGCCTGAATCAGCACACCCTTGGCCTGGTGCGAACTAGCTTTTTACGAACAGACATGAGTGAGGCAAGCTCCGAATATGCGGGAAAAGCGCATGGCATTTGAGAGTCTGCGGTGACGCGGAGGGCGTTCATCCACTGCGTAGGCCTCGTCTAGTGATTTCTACGATTCCAAGCCGCCCTGAGAGGTTTATCTTAGACATTTGACAGCCGACAACATGGCAGAAGCGCGGTACGGCGATAATTGAGAAATCGAGAATGCCCATCCAACAACACCATCAGATGTCAAGCATGTTGTTTTACAGAACCGAAACCGAAACTTTTGATTGCTAACCTTGGGCATCGTCCAATCACGGTGCCCTCCCCTCCTGACGTCACAGCCTTTAGTTGGTGCGGCCGCCGCAAACCGCGCATAGTAGTTTTTCTTCTTTCGCGCTTTGTAAAATAATTACCGATTTGTCAACCGGATAAACGATGAATAGTGTGTTAATTTGAGCCAGTCTACACAGTGCAAGCAAAAACGGGAGCTTGACAAATTCACTTCAGTGTCCCTTTAAAAATCGGAACCGTAAAAGCTGCAGGAATTCAGAGAACTGTGTGTAATTGCGTAGCACTGTTACGCTGCTTAACGTACTACATTGTGAGTTCTTCACAGCCTAATTTGGCTATGCGTAGCTAAAAACGCTGGTTTGTTGTACTGTGTCAACAGCAGAGCTATTTAAGCTGCTTTCCGTTGGCGTGAGCGAAAAATGTCAACAAAAAGAACTCCCCCCAAAAACTTCTTTGCCACCTGCTCACCATGTTTGACCTCAACCTCATGGAGCGCGTATACCTGGTCGTGATGAATGTTTACCCTCTCTCTTTCTTTCGCGCGCAGTGGCTTTAGCTAGAAAAAATTCCGAGCTCACGTGAGCGTGCGTCTCGCGAGGAGCGGCCGGCGTCGTCCAGGCTTGCCCGATGTGAGGAGCGCCCGCCTTTGCACTCGTCCTCTTCGGCGCCGACGGCTCTATGGCGCACCGGTCACTACGGGGCTCCTCTCTGTAGAGCCGGTGGCGGTTGTGTTGCCCGCTTGACGTTTTTGGTCGGTTCAACTTGGGAATTGCCGGGCGACAACCAAACCGGCGATGCAAAAGAGAACCTAACCGATCAAATACGAAAACAGCTTTTCAAGCAAAACGGGAATGCAGTTAGCAGCATGGAGCGGTGCCGTAGGATAGTCAAGCCCAGAGACGACAGCCGGCGTGTCATCGTGAAGTTGCAGGACTACCGTGAAGAAGACTCAATTTTTAGTTGCATGCAACTAATTGAAGGAAACGGGTTTGTTGGTAGCGCATGATTGTTCAGAGATCGTACCTGAGGTACAAAAAAAAAAAAACTACGGGAAAACTGGGATGACGAAAGAAGGGATGGCGTGAACGTCAAACTGACTTTTGATTTGATTGAGCACAATTCGCATGGGATGACGAATAACGGACGCTATATGGTGCCCAAAACCGGGATGTGGCTTCAAAAAGAAAGTAGGCACGATTTGTTGATCTTGAGAATTAACTGCCGTATCATCGTAAATAAATCCGTTCAGTTCGAGGCGTACGATCCAGACGTATACCTGCAAGCCCCTGAAGTTGAACAAAGAATATTGGGTGAAGTCGACGTTGCTGATCCATCCGGGAGAGATTCTCAACTATTTGTCGGCCTGAACTTGCGGTGGAAACGGCGGCGGCAGCGGCTTTCTGTTGTATTCGCACCCATTCGCACTTCTGTTCCAGCCGACGCTCCTTCGATTCCCGCTGCTTTTGCTCCGAACGGACGAAACGGGGAGTTAACACCAGGGCGGATTCGAGCTTTATTCTAGCGGTCAAAGATGTTTCCGCCCCCCCCGCCGTCGGAATTTCACTGTCTCACGGCATTTCACTCAAACCCAAACGGCTCGATGATTGAGGACAGCTTGCAGGTCGCAATTCTCCCGTCAGCACAACGCGCATGTCATCGGTAGTGGCATGCAGACTAGCTGTGTATGCAGGCCCCCCTGCTTCCTCATAAAACCAGTGCACGCAAGCACCGGCAACCGGTGATGGGCGCGTGCTTAGGCGTAAAATACACGGGCGAAAATGTCGCACGGAAAACCTTTCATGCTGAAAAGGATTTATGGGCCCACGTGGCCGTTCAAAGCGGGCAAGTTGCTTTGGCAACGCCTGATAAGGGCGCCACCGCCGACTCCGGAGCCTGTGAAAGTTGAATCGGAGGCGAGGGGAATAACACTTGTGGAAGCGGTGTTGACGCTGACGAGTAAATCGGCTTCACCGGAATCGGTTTCAGGCCTAACGTTTGGGTTTGGGGTCCACGGGGCGAATCGGTACCTGATGCTTCGCGCTGGCCTCGACCATGTCGAAATGGAGCAATCGGAAAGACTGCGGCTTCAAAACGCCAGGGACCAAGGTCGGATTCCGGCAGCGGGAAGCGTCCTTGTTTCTCTCACTTCACCCACGATCATTTGTCGTCATCATCGCCAGAGAAAGTAGGCTTTGCAGCAGGGTGTGTGGCGTACAACGGCGGCTAAAGCTTCGCTGTAAAAGTAAAGCAGAAACCAATTCCAATTCCTTCCCGTGTTCCCCCCCTTCGAAAAGAAAACAAAAAAATAGTGGAGAACAACGCCCGCACCAGCAAAGCTGGGGCAGGTTTGCAGCCAATTAGATATCAATGAACAGGGGAAAAGGCCAAAAATATAAACTACAGAAAAAACCAACTAGTCAATTAATAAAAACACCAAAATAAACGAAAATCACCACAAGAAAAGAGCACGGAAGCACCACACTGCAGTTTCAAGAGGTCATAAACTCTAACATCCCCAGCTGCTACGGGCGGTATCCGTATTTCCGAATTCAGGCAGTCTGTCTCCACCACCGAGTCCGACTGCAGAGAAGCTCACCCCGAAGAATAGCACCGGCGCGAAGATCTGAAGATGAGCACAAGCTGTCCACTTCAGCACGGGTAGCAACCACCCACAGCACCTTAAATTCTATTAGAAGAGGCCGCAAACGAGGACTGACAATCACAGAGGCAGGCGCTACACCCCCAAACGACACACATCGCTTCGGAGCCCATTTCGTGAGCGCGAAACGTTCGGGATGTTCTTGCTCACCAAATCGACGAGCTCGATGAGGATTTGCACGGCCCGAGAAATGTCCAGGGCTTGTCGCGGATGTGGAGCTTCCAGGGGCAAGCGGACGACGCGTTTAAGTCGGGTTAAAATCAATGTGCAATCCCGGAGGTGCTCACTCAATGTGCTCAATGTGCCCGGAGGTGCTCAGTGTGCTCACTGGAGAGGCAAGCTGTCCACAAAAACACCTGTTTTAAGGGAGCAAGTCGATCATGTGGAAAAAGTGCGGGAAACGGCCATGTCCAGTAACTATGTGGGCGAGTCGTCTGGGCGGAGGAAAGCAGCGCGGTAGAGCGAGCACGCTGGGAACCCAGCGAAACAATTCAGTGCCAGCATTGTCGGTGTTCCATCGCTCCTGCCACTCTAACCGAGCAGTCCTCAAAAGCCTCTCCCGTACGATGTGCCTTGAAGCACGCGCTCCCACCTCTTCGCCCACGGTCGCCGCAGCTTTGGCAACGAAGTCGGCAAGCTCGTTTCCCCACACCCCCGAGTGTCCAGGAACGTGAAACAGGAAGACGGCACCCGAGGAAACCAATAATCTACAGCCGCTCTGAATTTGGTGGATAGTGTTCGATGTATTGAGGGGGTTTTCGAGAGCAAGAAGTAAGGATAAAGAGTCGGCATAATTGAAAACAGTGCTCGAGGGCGTGTTATTTTGAAGGTAAAGGAATAGACGATCGCTTCCACAGCATAGGAGCTTGTGGGAGGACTAATCCGGAAGCGTTGGGCCGTTACTCTAACGTCCGGGACAACTAGAAACTGACGAATGCGGCACCAGCAGATGTCGTGGTGAAGGAACTGTCCGTGTATGCGTGTAACCCTGGACTTGTAAAGAGTCGTGAAGCCGTTTGGGAGTGAGTTCTGTTGTGCGGGATTCCCGAACGAAGAGCAGGATGACAGCCCGTCCAGTCTAGAGGGTGGTCCACCTCCGTTGGAGAAACACCTGCATTGGGCAAATCAACAGGCCGTTAAAGGTGAAACAAAGTGAAAAGACACGCTTCAATTTCCAAAAGGATGGACCAAGGAAGTGAATTGGCCCACAGCTCAAGCGCTGCGGTGCGGGTGGTCGTGTAAGCGCCAGTTGCCACAAAAACGGGAGGGCGCATCAGGGAGTGAATCCTGGCCCTAAGCGAATGATGCTGTCAGTCAGCTCACCATGCCGGTGCTGCATAAGTGATGGCTGGCAGAATAATGCGGGGGTAGAGGAGCCGGAGGTGGTTTTGGTCTAAAAACGAGTGCAACCTCGCAAATGCTTTTCAATTCGGCCACGCAGGTGATTCGCGTGGGCACGAATGCCAAGTGCCTGTCAAAAACTACTCCCAGTAGCTTCAATTCTGTGACCTGCTGCAATGTTGTGCCGCCCAGCTTGATTTTCCGCTTCCGCTGCGCTGCCCGCTTTCCCCTAGAAATCAGGAGGCAAATACATTTGGTAGGGCTGAGTTGCAACTTAGCTGTGCGTGTCCATTTTGACACTCGCTCAAGGTTCTCATTGGCAAGATGCTCGATGGTCCGCCGCGTCTTACTCTTGACTACAACGACCGTGTAGTCAGCGTAATCTTGCAGGTGCATATCCGGAGATACAGGAACGCAGAGTTGGTTGTGGATCACAATATTCCACAGTAGGGGACTGAGCGGCGAGCCTTGAGGGCTGCCTCTCACGGTTCGCGCCCGCACGCACCCAGCATGACCATCGTAATAAACCACCCTGTGGTGTAAAAATGACTGGGGCAGGCTATAAATGTTCGAAGGGCACCGTGTGTTCGCCAAAAGTGTAGCAAATACGGGTGCCAGGCGGAATCAAATGCCCCCGTGAAATCCAAAGATATAGGGAGGACAAGTGATCCTTCGTCACGCCAAGACTGAAGGTGCGAGCGCAGAGAGTGCACCGTCGAGGTGGTACTTTGGCCTTGCTTACAGCCGTACTGTTTCTCGGGTAGCAGACCCGACTCGTGTCGAAAAAAGCACAGGCGTCCATTGAGCATGCGCTCTAGAAGCTTTCCAAGCAAGGACCAAAAAGAGATGGTCGCGTATGATGAAGGATCTTCTGGAGACCGGTTTGGCTTGAGCAGAAACGTCACCCTCGCCTCCATCCACACTGACACAAAATGACCAAGATTGAGTCACGCATTGATCTGAGTAAGCAGAAATGAAGAAGTTCGTCCCACCAGGAGGGTCAACATATTACCGGTTATACCGTCGGTTCCAGGAGCCGATTTGAGCTATTGTCTCGATGCGAGCTAGTTGGTACTTCATCATGGGAACAGATTAAGCGCCAGGCACAACTGGGGGAAGTAAACAGACAGCGCCCCTTTCCTGTCTGTTTTACTTCCCCCAGCTGTGCCTGGCGCTTAATCTGTTCCGATTTGAGGTTTATATTTCGAGCAGCTCATCGAAGCTCATGCCAAGTGAAAGCATAGTCTTGAGATGTTTGAACGTACGGAACTTGTAAAATCAGCGTCCTCAAAGCTCGATGAGCTAGAGTGTCATGTCGGTGGTCGTCAGCCGGCAGAAGAGTTCGAAATAGCAGGGCAGCAGATTCCAAGCTGGAGGAGGTAGTTGACTCGTCGGGAGAGTAAACAGGGGGCAACACGGAAGGAGAAATGAACTTTTGAAACGCAATTTTGAAAGGGACGCCAAATAAGTTCTTCTGGATGTTGTGGTGAATTTGCTCTTAACAACTTCATTTTTGGCTTCCTCAATGTGACGCCTGTACCGACCTAGTGATCTGTAATAGCAGAATCTGAGGTCTGCACGAAGTAGCGGATCACAACACGCCTGATACTTGCGGCGCAAAGATCTCACCGACGACCGCTCCCTCGGCAGAGCATCCGACCACCATGCATTGCCCTTGTGTGGTTTAGGAACACTTTCGAACCTGTTCCACAGTCGGGCCATTTTTTCATAAACATGTGTTGACGGTGTCATCCAACTTCTGTGGAGATGCGATGCTGTTGGAAGGCACTGTTTCAAACCAAGGATCCTGGACAAGATCCTCGACCAGACGCGACTCAGAAGCCTTCGTCAGCCGCTTCCTTAGCGCACCGGGGCCCTCTTCCATGCCAAAGACAACGTAACAGTGGTTCGAAAGCGTCGGAATGTCCAGAACTTCCCAGAAAACTCTGGAAGATTAGGCCGTTCCACTTGCCAAAGTGACGTCGATCCCCGTGGGAAGCGAGTCTGGGTCATTCAAAATTTTAAATTGACGAGAATGAACAAACTGCGACCACTGCCGTCCTATCGCATTCAATACATCATCCCCAAAGGGGGTTTCTAGCATTAAAATCACCAGCAATGACCCCATTGTCAGCGTTGTTGCTGTCCAAAAGGGAACCAACGGAAGAAAGAATATGATCTAGCGCCACAGATGGCGCATCGTACACTTCGATAAAGAGTATTGACATGTTAGACGCGTTTAAAATGAGGGCGATCACGCGTTTAAACTGAGGGTGACCAGTTGTGAGGTGAAACTAAGTTAGCCGGTAATTTGGGAAGCGTGCAGTGCCCTCGTAAATGGTTTTGGCGCAAAGTCTTTCCACGCCAGCTGTCAATACCTGGCAGCACGGAGCATTGAAGGTGTGGTTGAAACGCTCTTTTCCCGCTGCACGGCACTCCTGGCACCCACAGTTATTCTTTTTTTCTAGGTTGCAAGCACCTGCCGTGTGCGCCTCTGCGCAATACGAACAGCTCACATGATCATTTGGGCAACGGGTTGCCACATGGCCATAAGAGCAACATTTCTGGCAGGCCGCAACGAAGAAATTCTCCTTAATGGTGCAGGATGTCCAGCCTATCAAGAGTCAGTCCTGGTCTTTGAGTACGTTGTATACCGATGGTGAGACCTGAATTATGTGCGCATTGTTGCCGCGGCATGCAGCGATGGCGTAGAGGTAGAAAACCCGCCTCGCGTGCAGAAGGACCGTGGTTCGAATCCCGGTGCCGGACAATTCCCACCGGACTAAAAAAAAAAAATCCGCGTATTGATGGAATTGCACAAAGGGGCTTGGGGTGCGGCCTGACCCCGGCGACCATTGCCGGTAATGCAATCCCTCACCAGAGCAGGACTGGCCACCCTGGTGTGGTAACGGCCACAACCTCCCATGAACACGCCAATTAACCCTCGGCCCTCAGTCCCCAGCGGCTGCGAAGCAACTGACCACGGCGGCGGTCAGACCTGTGACGCAGCAGAGGGTGCTAAGAATCCCTGGATCCGGACAGGCCGCCAATGGAATCTGAACCTGGCAACGTTTAACGTGCGAACCTTATCTAGCGAAGCAAGTCTCGAGGTGTTGTTCGAGGAACTAGAGGGAATTCAATGGGATGTAATAGGGCTTAGCGAGGTTAGGAGGGCAGGCGAAGCCTTTACGGTGCTGAAAAATGGACACGTCCTATGTTACCGTGGTCTAGAGGACAGAAGAGAACTGGGAGTGGGATTTCTGGTCAATAAAAGCATAGCTGGCAACATAGACGAATACTATAGCATTAACGAAAGGGCAGCAGGTCTTGTAATTAGGCTCAATAAGAGGTACAAGCTCAAGGTGGTGCAGGACTACGCGCCCACATCCAGCCACGACGACCAAGTAGTGGAACGCTTCTATGAAGATGTGGAATCGGCAATGGCTAAAGTAAAAACGCAGTATACCGTAGTTATGGGGGACTTCAATGCTAAAGTAGGCAAGAATCAGACTGGAGACAAGGCAGTTGGGAACTATGGTCTGGGCTGTAGAAATAGCAGGGGGGACCTACTAGTTGAGTTTGCCGAGCGGAATAACCTACGCATAATGAATACCTTCTTCTGTAAACGGGAGAGTCGGAAGTGGACCTGGAGGAGCCCAAATGGGGAGCAGAAAAATGAAATAGACTTCATATTATGCGATAACCCTGGCGTCGTGCAGGATGTGGAAGTGCTCGGAAGGGTAAGGTGTAGTGACCACCGTATGGTAAGATCTCGAATTAGGCTAGATTTGAGGAGGGACCGCAACAAGCTAGTACGTAAGAAGCCGATAAATGAGCTAACAGTAAGACGTAAAGTAGAAGAATTCAGGATCGCGCTGCAGAACCGATATTCCGCCCTTAACGAAGAAGCCGAGCTTACGACACAGGAAGCCAGTGACAACCTTACACGCATTCTCACGGAGTGTGCAGTGGAAGTCGGGGGCACTATGGCTAGACATGATACTGGTAAACTTTCTCAGGAGACGGAACATCTAATCAGGAAACGGCAAACCATGAGAATCTCTACCGCAGCTGACAGAATAGAACTAGCCGAGCTCTCGAAGTTAATCAATAAGCGTAAGACAGCTGACATACGGAAGTATAATATGGAGAGGATCGAATACGCTGTAAAGAACGGAGGTAGCCTGAAAGCAGTGAAGAGACGTCTTGGCGTGGGGAAAAAAATCAGATGTATGCACTTAAGGATAAGCAAGGCAACGTCATCACAAATAGGGACAAAATAGTCACAGTTGCCGAGGAGTTCTATAGGGATCTGTACAGTAGCCGGGACATACAGGATAATGCCGAACGAGACAGTAGTTCAGAGGGGATAGACATCCCACCAGTAACAACCAAAGAAGTAAGGAAGGCTTTGAAAGAAATGAAAGGGGGCAAAGCACCTGTTGAGGATCAGATAACAGCAGACCTCTTGAAGGATGGCGGAGAAATTGTACTTGAAAAACTGGCAAACCTGTATACGCAATGCCTAATGACCGCAATGGTACCGGAACCTTGGAAGAACGCCAACATCATCCTAATCCATAAGAAAGGCGACATGAAGGACTTGAAAAATTACAGGCCGATCAGCTTACTGTCAGTCGTCTACAAGGTATTTACCAAGGTAATCGCTAACCGAATCTCTGCAACCTTAAATTTCAGTCAACCTAAAGAACAAGCAGGGTTCCGTAAAGGTTATTCAACAATTGACCATATTCACACGATCAATCAGGTGATAGAGAAGTGCGCTGAGTATACTGAACCCCTATATATAGCCTTCATAGATTATGGAAAAGCATTTGACTCGGTCGAAACCCTAGCCGTCATTCAGTCATTACGGAACCAGGGGGTAGATGAGCATTATGTAAGAATACTAGAGGATATCTATAATGGGTCTACAGCTACCATCATCCTCCATAGGGAGAGCAGTAAAATACCTATAAGGAAGGGTGTCAGACAAGGAAACACAATCTCTCCAATGTTATTCACAGCATGCTTACAAGAAGTATTCAGAACGTTGGATTGGGAACAGGTGGGAGAAAGGGTTAATGGAGAATACCTCAGTAACCTCAGATTTGCTGATGACGTTGCCTTGCTAAGTAACTCGGGGGACGAATTGCAAAGCATGCTTTCCGCACTGGGCGAACAGAGTAGAACCGTGGGCCTGAAAATTAATATGCAGAAAACTAAAGTAATGATCAATAACCTCGGGACAGCACAGCAGTTTGAGATAGATGGCGAGGCAGTGGAAGTGGTAAGCGAATATATATACTTAGGCCAAGTTGTGACCCCAGATGCCAACTATGAAGCAGAGATAATTAGAAGGATCAGAATGGGGTGGGGTGCATATGGCAGACATTCTCAGATAATGCATAGCAGCCTACCATTGTCGCTGAAGAAGAAAGTGTATGACAGCTGCATCTTACCGGTACTCACCTACGGGGCAGAAAGTTGGAGGCTCATTAAGAGGGTTCAACTTAAATTGAGAACGACTCAGCGGGCAATGGAGCGGAAAATGATAGGTGTAACATTAAGGGACAAGAAGAGAGCGGAGGGGGTCAGGGAGCAAACTGGTGTTAAAGACATATTAGTAGAAATTAAGAAGAAGAAATGGACGTGGGCAGGGCATGTAATGCGAAGGCAAGATAACCGCTGGTCATTAAGGGTAACAGAGTGGATCCCTAGAGAAGGCAAGCGTTGCAGGGGGCGGCAGAAAGTTAGATAGGCAGATGAGATCAAGAAGTTTGCGGGGATAAATTGGTCACAGTTGGCACAGGACCGAGGTAATTGGAGAATAATGGGAGAGGCCTTTGCCCTGCAGTGGACGTAGATAGGCTGGTGGTGATGGTGATGGGTGATGTTGCCAGCACGATCCCTGAAGTAGGTCCGATGACGGAAGCCTCCTCAGGAATGCCCAGTTTGTTGCGCGGGTTTATGTTAGCCCGCAAGATTCCAGGAACAATGCTGGGGTCGACGCCAGAAATCTTGAATTGCGGAGGGCGACGTGAAGGCCGGGTAACCCTGAGTGTAGTTTTAATTTGTGCATTTAAAGAAATCGCCTTTTCTAGATTGTCGATCGACTCGCGGTCGGCAGAGACAACAGTGCGACCCGAGCGAGATGGAATGAGCTTCACCTGTTCAACTCCTATCTCCGAGGGGTCGTTACCGAATGTTTACTTCAGCAACGTTATGGTGTGAGGACCTGGATTTGCTGAAGGAAGAATCGGGGTGAGGAAAATGACATGGTTGGGGTTGCATAGGCCATGTACAGCTGTGCACCATAAGAGCCAGAACACTGAGGTGCGGTGGGAGCGGACTGCGGAGCTGTGAATTGGGCAGAGGTAGTCTCTGGCGTGGCCAGGGCTCTTTAGGATGCCCGCAAACGTTGGGTGGCTGGCCTCAGGTGCCGCCACGCCATCAGGAGCGGAATAGGAATCTTGGTGTCGCCTAACTTCGGACACCTGCTTGCGTAGTACTTCAATGCACCCTTCCGCCCGAGCAAGATCAGTCTGCAAACCAACAACCGTGCAAAAAACAAGCCCATCACCTTCTCTCGCACAACTACCGGCACCTCGTAATGATTGTCCGAGAGGCAACTCAATAGCTCCTTCCCAATTTGCGCGGTGTCCCGAGCGTATGCGACCATCAACTCCTCATACGACCGCGGTAGGTTGTGTGGAGAGCTAGCTACCCGGGGGATTCTCCACGTCGTCTTGATGCGGATCATGAGGGAGATTGCCCGTGGTCATGAGGGCATTATCCGAGCTATGACTGTTGAGAAGAGAGAAATAAACGTTTAGTGTCATGATTAAGGGGGCAAAGATGACGTGTCTTAGTAGAGCCAGAGGCCGACGAAGAGGAAGACGAAGAGAAGGCAAATTTCCCGCGAAGAGAGCGGACTAATCACGAGGTGACGCGAGGGAGGCACGTGGGGAATTAACCAATGTGGTGGTGACCCGTGCGGCGGACACGGGCACAGCGAATGCGAGAGTGCCGCGACGGCCGGGCAGAGGCTATTTAATCCCGGGGCACAGCCCGAGAGGGAGAGAGAGATCAGAAGAACGCCACAGCAGGAAGATCAGGTGGCACGAGTCCGAGGAACAAGCCGGGGGTACGAGGCCACGCCATCGACCAGAGCCACGTCAGCCTGGGCCGGAGTGGACCGACGTTGCACCGGCTGCTACTTCCGCGTCGTACCACCAACCTGCGCTTTGGTGGCCCCAGCGGCGATGGTCGGGCGTCTGCGTACAGCGATCACGCACCGTCAACTAACGCCTTGGCGGTCCCCACGCGGCGACGTTCCCGGAGTTCCCGGTGCTACCTGCTTCCACGGCGACGGCCCCGAGGCCAGGGGTTGCTTCCTGCTACGAGGGCTACCACGAGGAGTAGCTGAAGAGTGGTCCACCGGGTGACTACGACGCACAACTACGTTGGTACCACCACCACCGGCACCGCTGCAGCGGACAACGACGACCACCAGCGTGTCACGGCCACGCTACGGTTACGACACGTCAGCGCCGGAGACAGCGGTAGGCCCGTCCGCTAGGGACTTGATATTATATGGCCCTTATTGTTAAGATTGTTAACATGGACGTTGTATAGAGATGAACTAGGACTGGTTGCATTATTAAGGACTTCATTGTAGTGACTTTTGGTTTGGTATGGTGGCTTTTCAGGGTTGTTGTTAGGAATTAGTATTTAGGAATTTATTTGGTGGAAGTCTTTGTTTGCTTTGTGTTTACTTTGCTTAGGGGTTGTAGTTGTACATAATAAATGTGTGCTGTGGTATATATGCCAACGACTCTCCAGTGTCCATTCTTCTGAGCTGGTCGAGACGTGCCACAAGACGTGAGAAATATAGTACACTCCTCCACAAAATGTACCCTACCCAATACTACGCGACCTGTGCCTACTGCCCATCCCCTGGCACCCTATGACTGTTGAGTCCTTCTGCTGGTGTCTCGTTACTTTCCTCAGCGTGAACAGAAGTTTGGGATAACGCAGATCGAAGCGTTTCCTGGCACAGAGTCCTTGTTGCTCGATTGAAGGGCTCCATCACTGGCCAACTGTATAGCCGTGGCGGGGTAGCGGAGAATATTGCAGTCAAGGGCTTCTAAGCCTAACTGGAGATTTGAGTCATTAAAAAGCTAAAAGCCGAGAATTTACACTAGCAGTCACTCACCTGCTTGTCTACAGACGCTCATATTCTTGATGCGATAGTCGGAGTGTTGTGTTGTGTAATGTAGTTCTGTTCAGGCCACCAGGTGGCGTACAGTACTAAGGTGGCCAATTTCCAGTATCATCATCAGTAACCGCAGCCCGGTTATAAATAACACGTAAAAAGAATAAAGGCTCTCTTTTCCGTAGGTACGAGGTAGCGTCTGCATCTCTGCCACGTATGGTGACTCGGTGGACGTTGGATACAACATAATGGCGACAAGGCAACCCTTTTCGGTTGCGGGCGGAACGCCACGTCACCACTTAAGTACGGCATACTGCAATCTTCTTCAATCGCACTTGTAGCAGCATCAACGCAGCGAAGACGACGAAGCACCAATGGGGCTCACTGCGCGAGCCTCGTGGCGCGAGCAGTCAGTGCTCCCGGGAACTCTGAGCGTTCGGCGAGGCATAGCTGCCGCTGGCCCGTCAACTGCTGACGTGTTGCTAATATATGTGTTCTGTGGCTCGGCGTTTTTATTTCCTCGTGTTGCCACAGAATTGGTGACCACGGACATCGGACATGGCAGCCGACAATAAAATCGCTTTGGATGCCCAGCTCGGAGCCACTGCTGGAGATGACAGCCATCGAACATCCTCCGCCGCACAGGGGGACGTGGCTGCACTTTCGCTGAAGCTTTCCCGGTACTGGCCTTAGGACCCACAGCTCTGGCTCGCCCAGGTAAACAGCCGGTTCGCCGTTGCTCGCATCACGTCGCAGAGCCAGAAATTCAATCACCTCGTGTCTGCGCTGCCTCTTGAGATCGAAACTGAGCTTGGCGACCTGATTGTTTCACCGCCGGCGACCGCCCCGTTTGACACCCTGACGAGTGAACTCATCCAGCGGACGAAATGTCGGAACAGCGACGGTTGCAGCTTCTACAATCTGAAGAACTCGGTGATCGTAAACCCTCACAGCTACTGCGTCGCCTTCAACAGCTCCTTGAAGAAAAGGAAGCCACGTTCGATCAAGCTGTGCTTAGAGAGCTTTTTCTTCAACGCCTGACCACCTCCGTCCGCATGGTGCTGGCCACCGGGATAGGTTTATCAATTTCTCAGCTGGCCCAACTTGCCGACTCCGTCATGGACGCTTCCACTCCTGTCGAACGTCCCGTGTTCAACTTATCACTCCCGGAACGTTCCGGGCCCCACTAAAGCAGCAGCATCCACAACGCCGTCTCCACCTGCACTGCACAGCCTGCGTGAGGAATTCCATGGGGAGATCACCAATCTATCAGATCAGATCGCCGCTCTCTCAGCTCAGCGCCAACACTCTCCCTCGCGCGGCCGCTCCTTCTCGGGCCGCCGTTCGCCGTCGCCTTCAACGCAAGGCTGATGCTGGTATCATAGCAAATTTGGAAAAGCAGCGCGGAAGTGCACAACCCCCTTCACTTTTCAGGGAAACTCCCCGGCGCACCACTAGAGGCGCTGAGTGGTGTCGGTTGCAAAGTAAGCCGCTTGTCTTTTGTGACGGACAAAACCACCGGACTGGGTTTCCTTGTCGACACAGGCGCTGAGGTCAGCGTATACCGTCCTCAGCCGTGTTTCGCAAGCGCAGGCAAACCACAAGCAGCTTACAAGCCGCCAACAAGCCGCCACCAACAATCGCTGTCACTCAACATTGGCTGTCACTCAACATTTCGATGGATTTTTCTTATCGCTGATGTGGCCTACCCCATTCTTGGCGCAGACTTCTTGCGTCACTACAACTTGTTAGTTGACATGCACCGCAAGCGCCTCATTGATGCTGCAACGCACCTCTCTGTGCTTGGCATGGCATCGAAGGATCCGCTCTTGGCGGTCGCAAGCACCTCGTCTAAGCCGGTCTATGACAAACTTCTTGAAGAACTCCCGTCCCTTCAGCGACCTGCCAACTTCCTCCTCCCCGTCCGACATGATGTCACTCATCACATTGCCACTACGGGCCCACCCATTCACGCTCGAGCTCGACGCGTACCGCCTGATCGCTACAAGATCGCACATGACGAGTTCGAACACATGCTTGAGCTCGGAATAGTTCGACCGTCGTCGAGACCTTACGCATCCCCGCTGCACATGCATTTCAAAGCCGTCACTTGGAGACTGGCGTCCCTGCGGAGACTACCGGTTGCTCAACAACGCCACTGTTCCTGATCGTTACCCCCTTCGGCACATTGCAGACTTCTCAGCACCACTGCATGGGGCTGAGAAGTCTCTAAGATCGACCTTGTTAAGGCCTACCATCAGATTCCTGTGGAGCCGGCAGATATTCCGAAGACGGCAATCATCACGCCGTTCGGACTCTTTGAGTACGTGCGCATGCCTTTCGGCCTTCGCAACGCTGCACAAACGTTCCAACGGTTCATTGACACCGTGCTTCGCTTACATCGATGACTTGCTTGTGTTCAGTAGGGACGCAGAACAACACATCCACCATCTTCGCCAACTCTTCAGTCGCCTTGCCGAATGCGGCCTTATCGTCAATAGAGCCAAGTGCGAGTTCGGTGCTCACGAGTTGGACTTCAGCGGCCACCGTGTAGACAAGAATGGCATTCGCCCCTTGCCTTCAAAAGTACAGGCCATCGAATACTTTCCGCAGCCATCTTCCATACGCAAACTCCGCGAGTTCCTTGACCTCCTAAATTTTTACCGCATTTTCATCCCGAACTGCGCCGCTCTCCTCCGCCCACTGACAGACATGCTCACGGGAAACAAACAAAAAGCATCTCCACTCACTTGGTCTCCAGAAGCACTAACCGCTTTCAAGCATGTCAAGACCAAGCTGTCCCAGGCAACCCTTCTTGTTCATCCGAGACCGGGAGTTCCGCTTTGCCTAATGACCGATGCATCTCACGCAGCAGTAGGAGCTGTCCTGCAACAGTTTGTGGACAATGCCTGGCAACCCCTTCCTTTCTTTTCCTGCAAGTTATCACCCGCCGAGTCACGCTACGGCACTTTCGGAAGAGAACTCCTTGCAATGTACATGGCTGTACGTCACTTCAGGCACTTCTTGGAGGGTCGAGAGTTCCATATCCAGACGGACCACGAAACTCTGACCTTCGCATCCGGTCGAACTCCACCAAATTTTCACCCCGTGAAACCCGCCATCTGTCTTTTGTCGCGGAATTCACAACGGACATACCGCGCGTGCAAGGGCAGGACAACGCTGCCGCGGATGCACTCTCACGTGTCGCCGCAATCTCCAGCTCCCACAACTCGGCTGACATCGACTTCACCGCACTCGCATCAGCGCAAGAAGATGACGCCGAAATAATAGCCCTTCGAAAAAATCCCGGCGCGCTGCACCTTTCTGAAGTACCCATCCCATCGTGTACTGTCCCTGTGCTTTGCGATGTTTCCACGCACACCCCGCGTCCACTCGTCCCGGCGAATTTCCGACGCATTGTTTTCGATGCCTTCTATAGACTATCGCACCTTGGAATACGGGCCACGCAACATCTGCTGACGCAGCGTTTCGTTTGGCCGGGCATCAACAAGGACGTACGCGAGTGGACTCGCTGCTGTCTCGTATGCCAGCAGTCAAAGCTTAACTGGCACACCAAGGCCCCTCTCGGCTTGTTTACGGTACCAACTGAGCGTTTCGACAAGGTGCACATAGACATTTTGGGGCCCTGGCCTCCTTCAAAAGGCAACACATACCTACTAACATGCGTGGATGGGTTCACGTGTTGGCCCGAGGCGTTCCGTCTTCCCGACATCCGCAGTGAAACCATCACAAACGCCTTCGTTGCCGGCTGGGTTTCCCGCTGTGGTGTCCCATCAACTATCACCACCAACCGAGATCGCCAGTTCGAGTCGGCACTCTTCAAGAACCTTCTGACCCTTTTTGGCACTTCCCGCATTTGGACCACAGCGTACCACCCCATTGCCAAAGGGCTTGTTGAGCGTTTTCACCGCTCCCTCAAGACTGTAGTCAGGGCACAGCCGGACGCTACCCATTGGTCCACCTCCCTTCCGTTGGTTCTGCTGAGTCTTCGGGCTATTTTGAAGCAGGATTTACACTGCACGCCCGCAGAGATGGTCTTTGGTGCGTCGCTCCGCCTGCCGGGAGAGTTTTTCACTGATTCCGAATCATCACCGTGCCCTGATCCCACCGACTACGTGACCAAACTACGAGGTTCGTTTCGCTCACTCCGTGCGCCCGCACCACGCTGTCAACGGCGTGCGGATGCCCATGTTCCCAGCGAGCTGACAACGTCCCCCTACGTTTTTGTCCGCCGTGACGCCGTGCGAAAACCACTTCAGCGCCCGTATGACGGACCCTACCGCGTCATCCACCGTGCTGATAAGCATTTCACCGTGGATTTGGATGGCAGACACGACAATATTTCTGTTGATCGCCTCAAACCAGCTTTCATTGAAGAGCCCCTCAGTGAAGATGGAACTGTAGTTCGTTTCCCCGAAGACCGGTGTCGATCAGGAACCCAATCGCCCGGGCTCCGGTTGATTTGGCAGGAGGCTGGCAGGGCGATGGTGTTGAAGTTTTTGGAGATGGCGGTCGAATGGACGAACTCGAGGCGTTGAGGTTAATTAAATGAAACGAAGCGTTTATATACAGCTATTTACAGTAGGAAAACTGGGTACATGAGTAGAAAAGGAAAAACTTCAAAATTCAGCTAGCCGCTAACTCCGAGTACGCACAAATCACTCGAGGTTCTCGACTTCGTCTAACTCTCCTATTCTCGGAGCGTACACAAACCGTTCGAGAAACGACGGCCGAGACTCTGTCTCGCCGCAAGATCAGTCTAGTTGCCCGGTACGGCGCTGTACCCTAAACCTCCGACGCGATCTTAACCTCTAGCCTAGGGGGCTCATAAATCCCAACCTAGCTTTAACGGTCGAGACTCCTTGTCCCGCCGGGAACTGCCCAGCTCGGCGCTCAGACAAGAACGATTTCCAAAGGCCAAGTTCGGCCTTATAAAACCTCGAGATCACCCTCTCTCGGGAACGCCACTGTAGCATTCGTACACACGTAAGGGAGTGCCCAAATTCACGTAGACAGCTGTCACTCAGCACGCCACGGAATATTCTATGAGGTGCCGCCATCTTTGGGTCAACGGCACGCTCGCGGACGAGCAGGTGCACGTGACCCCACGGGGTGAGAACGAAAGGCGGCGACAGTGTACTGTGCCGGCCGGGCCGCGTTAACAATGGTGTCTCGCGCGGCGCGCTCTTCGACGCCGGTAATTCCACCACTTCCGCGCGTCAAGTCGATGATTCTAGGAATCCGGCGGCGCCGTCTGCTTTCTCAATGGGGGATTATCCCCGTGGTGTGCGGTGGGCCAGACAATCCGTCTCCCGTGCACGCCGTGACGAATTGGCGACGGCTGCGGCGTAGAGTCCACCGTGCTGGGCCCCAGACAGAGTGGCGGGTTCTCACGCGCAGCCCGGACGCCTGGCCGCTGATTTCATAAGTGGACCTGACACACTCTCTACACAAGAAGACGAATCCACAATACTAAGTGCGGATCACTCTCCCCAGCCACCCCAGTCGCAACAGACAACAAAACCCACTCGACGACCTACAAAAGTATCCTTCCGGCTTCGTCGAAGATGACGAAGCGAAGGTGACGCAGCGAAGATGACGAAGCACCACTCTGGGGCTGGCTGCGCGAGCGGCGAGCCTCGTGGCGCGAGCAGTCAGTGCTACCGGGAACTCTGAGCGTTCGGCCAGGCATAGCTGCCGCTGGCCCGTCAGCTGCTGACGTGTTCCTAATATATGTGTTCTGTGGCTCGGCGTTTTTATTTCCTCGTGTTGCCACACACTGACGCCGCCGCCGCCGTTTCTACCGACACCGGGATAGCCCGCCATACCGTGGACACAATGGCGTCGGATTTTCTAGAGCTACCCCGTAGCGTCGGCAAGTGACGCGTACCTGCCAGCACGCCGCTAGCCGCTCCTTCTACATTGCCGCAGGCGCCGTGGTCGGCCGCCACCGACGGCAGCAAGTCACCACGGCTCCGTGGAATTTCCTCGAAATCGCAGGAAAATCATCCCGGCCACCTTACCCGACCACCGAAGCGGACACCGAAAGTGGTTCTGACCATTCCCACCAATTTTCGAGGCCGTACCATCGCCTGGAAGAACTTTCTGTGCCGTTTAGTGCAGGACCACGTTGTGCCCGCAAGGTAAGCCTAAGGCTTAGCTACGAGTACGGTCACCCGGCCGCGCCACCGACAGAACTCGATGACGCCACTCCCTACGGACGCGATGCCGAAATACTCTGACGACGAAGGCGGATGGTACAATCCCGTCTCCCGAAGCAAGGTGAGCAGCCATGAAATCACCAAACTCATCCTGCGACCGACCAGAGGCCTTTACCTCGCCGTATTCAACCCCCGTGGGCTTCACAAGGAGCTAACCCTAAGAGCTGAACTCATCCCCAACGAGGCTGCTAACGCTGCAGTGAGCATCGTTCATGTCAAGAACCTTGCCTTCATGTCATGTAACGACCCCACCGCAACTCAGATATTAGAAGCATGCCAGAAGATAGCAACGGAGAAGGGCCTCTACGACGTCAAGATACACGCAGCGTCCGCGAGGGAAACCTGTCGCGGCGTCATCGACAATGTTGAGCCGCGAACCGAAGCAGCCACCCTTATGAACCACTTAAAGGCACCAGGCTATGAAATTCTCGCCGCCAGGATGATGGGATCGACTAGTACTGCCATCATTACCTTTAAAGACACTTACATCCCTAGAGAAGTGAACTACGACGGGGGCATATACCGCTGCCGCCCTCACCGACCAAGAGCGCAATACTGTTCGAAGTGCTTAGCTATAGGGCCCCGAGCGGATGTGTGTACAAAGGTGACGTACAAACTCTGCCCCAAATGTGGCTCAGCAAAAAAAGACGATGTAGAACACACCTGTATCACTAGGTGTGCAAACTGCGGTGGACCGCACAGTGCAGACAGTAACAGCTGTGAAGTACGACATGCAGCGGACCTGGCAGTCCGCTACCAAGCCTACAACAAGCGCATCACTACTCGAGCAATGATGGACAAGACGCAACAACACAGCACAGCACAAGAAGGACCACAGATGACAACAGTTCGGAACGAAGAGAGAAGAAAGCCAGAGCAGCAAGCACCGAGGAAACAGCCGAGTAAGCAGCCATCCCCCCCAGGACTGGCCCCGGAGAAGCTCAGCCCGAAACAGCAACATCAACCTGAAGGAGGGTACGTCAGCCACTCTCTAAGTAGTAAGTGCCCCACACGCTTAAAGGAGCCATGAAGAGAAAACACAAGTTTGGTTCATTCGAAAGATTGCCTCGTTAGAACCATAACGACACCACTTATAACGCAAACTTCGCTCAAATAAGCTACATAATTAGGAAAAAAGGAAATGACCATGCGACCCACCAGCTCATTTTCCGCAACAGAACCTATGATGTCACTCGAGAATGCTCTGCGATTGGCGGAAGCCGGAAAAAGCAAACGCATGTCAGGCAGGGCTTACAGTTTGCATAGCGAGCTAAATGCCCGTGAAACATCTGCACATTCTTTTTATGACAAAGAACGGTGGAGTAAACGGTTGAAGTTCCGAACGAACACGCAAGCGTGTATGCCAGTGCGTACGAAACTACGGCCAGCCGAACTCGACATCTCGCCGTCGCCACCGTCGCGCAGACGAATTTTCGGATTCAAGGCTCTTCGGGGCCAACGAACCGTTCCAGCACGCACAGCCGCGACCTTGCTTGGTATCGTAATCCCTTTACAGGAGGTTGGCCGTCATATCGCCAACCAGCAAAGGTAAAAATAGAAACAAGGGGAGTAAGGAACACACAGCAGAAACGAGATAGTGCCACTCGTCGCACAGGTTGCGGTATGGAGGTCGTGTTGGCTTGCTGCTGTCGTTACGAGCTCGTTTACAGTTTACAACCAAATGCCCATGTAGTACGGGCAAATCGTCGAGGGAGTGCGACATCCCCGCCGGTGAGATCTCCTTTCATGTGCTGCCCAATGACGAACCTCGGCGAAGCAAGTGGCTACGTTTTGTGAACTTTGCAAACGGAGGAGAAAGAGAGCTAAAGGAAGTACGAGTGTGCTCGCTTCATTTCCGAGGAAGTGATTACGGCAGGGACCCGGATATGCTGGCGCTAGTCGCCGACTTCGTCAAATCGCAATCAAAGCGCTCTGACCTTGGGGAAAAAAATTGCCGTACACACCGCGCATTGAACTGAGATTTAATTAGGCTCCAACCAATACAATGCAAAAAGGCAAAAACCCGACGTTTCGAAGCCGGCTCGGCTTCTTCTTCAGGGGTGACAGTGGCCACGCTGCAGCTGCGTCTTATAGTCTCACATTTGCTGGCCTCGCACAAAGCCCCTCGCTGCGGCACGTAATCCGTGTGCGTACACCGAGGGGAGAGTGCCAAGCGAGCGATTAACATTCCCAGGTGTGCGTTGAATATGCCACGATTCGAGGAAAAGCCGCTTCCTCCAGTTCGTTTCCCTTTCGAGGATGGCCGTTCCGGGGAAGTCAATTTTGTGGTCGGCCACTTCGCAGTGTTCGGCGACTGCACTGCGGACTCTATTTTGTTTCCGGACGTCGTTCTTGTGTTGTCTAATCCTCTCCGGCAGGTTTTTGGTCTCACCGATGTACGAGGCGTTGCACCCCGCGCACGGGATGCGGTAGACGACCCCGGGTGCCTTTGGGGCGGGGGATTAAGCGGCCTATAGTTGTCGAAGGCTTGTGGGCTATTTGTACTCCTACCCCTTTGAAAATGCGGGCCAAGGCCTCGCTTGTTCCTGGAATATACGGCACCGGCACGCGTTTCAGGGGTCCGACGGTTGAAGTTCTTGGAGAGTTTGTCACCCTCTTCTGCTCTTTGCGGCGGGTCACGGAGTGAATGAACTTTTTCGGGTAGCCGTTTTTCTTGAGGTCCGCAAATACAAGGCTTACTTCTTTCTTACGTTCTGATTCGGACGAGCAAATTGCATCAGCTCTGTTAATTAAAGACGACACAACTGAGGCTTTGTGGTTAGCGGGGTGGGCCGAATTAAAATGAAGGTAGCGGCCGGTGTGCGTAGGCTTCCTGTGAACGGAGAACACCAGGCCCCTGCCTCCTCTTGTCACTTGGGCGTCAAGAAAGAGAATGGAGCCGTCTCGTTCACATTCAACCGTGAACTGGATGGCGGGATGAACTGAATTTAGGCGTTTTTTCAGGCTGTCAACTGCGGAGGTCTTCACTATGCAGAAGCAGTCGTCTACATACCGAAGAAAAAGTTTTGGTTTCGGCCGGAAGGAGCTCAAAGCCTTCCCTTCCACGTGTTCCATCGTCAAGTTCGCCATTGTTACAGAGATGGCGGCCCCCATTGCGGTTCCAGTTTGTTGTTTGAAAATTTGCCCATTATGCGAAAAATATGTGCTGGCCAAGCAGAACTCGAGTAGGCGGCATATCTCGTCGGCAGTGAGCGGCGTCCTTTCTTGTAGGGTTGCGTCATTTTCGAGGGCAGTTCGGGCCGCGGATACAGCCAGCGGTACAGGAACACTAGTGAACAATGACACGACGTCGAACGAGACCAGGCTCTCGTCTTCGTCAATGCACACCTGTGACGCAAGTTGCACGAAGTGTCTGGAGTTGCGTACATGAGTCGCGGTCTTCCCGGCGAGGGGGGCCAGGATGCGGTGCAGGAAATTTGAAAGGGCTCGGCACGGGGATGATGTGAAGTCTACGATCGGGCGAAGGGGGGCGCCAGGTTTGTGGATCTTCGGTAATCCGTAGAAACTAGGTGCGGAGCCGTATCCGAAACTGAAACTAACGATATGGGAGCGGAAACATCTCATCCCGACAACCACGCTCCCCGTCACTCGCCTCTTCCCAAACGAAGCCGTACCTCAGAGGACTCCCTCCACGTAGCAGATGGGAATTATCACTCGATTGAGCTCCAGGTCCTTAGGCAACGCATTCAGGAAATGGAGATCAGGATTGAGCACCTAACCAAAACCTTACAGCAAAAGGTTGAGGAAGAAATAATGAATCACAGCAGAGCCATACTTGACAGAGTCGCAGAACAATATGCCCCCATCTCCAGCCTTCTGAAAAAATTGCCCTACACCTTAACACTGCTGTTGATGAGGATGGCGCACGACCGTGAGATGCGAATTCTGCAATGGAATTGCAGGGGTTTTAGGGGGAAGCGCAGTGCTCTTCAACACTGGATCGCAGCGCAGGCAGCCAAACCACACATACTTTTACTCCAGGAAACGGGCAAGCAGCCCCGGCTAACTGGATACATTACACACCAAAAATCTGATCACCTCGCTATCTTGTAATATCGTCTATACATGCAGAAATTGAATTCGACACAGAGCATAGTCTGACAATCAAATTAAAAACTCAACACAGCGCTCTTCATGTCACCAATATCTATAGCCCTCCACGGGACAATTTATCTGAATTACCGGAGCTCCTGAGGCCGACGGTACCTAGACGCCAATACGAGCATATCCTTGCGGGCGACTTCAACGCCCCGCACACTGCTTGGGGGTACAAGCGAGACAGTAAAAAAGGGAGAAAACTTCTCCGCACACTTCAGGAAGCCAATTATTGTGTCCATAATGACTTCCAGGAATATACTAGATTAGGGAATTCCGTAGAACGCAATACCAATCCCGACTTGAGTACAGCCACAGAGGGGGTGGAGATCAACTGGGTACACACGCAGGAATACATGGGTAGTGATCACGCCATCCTACTAATCAACGTTCGGGCCGAACCCAAAAAACTCAAATGGAAAAAGCACTCTATAACTGACTGGACTAAATTCCGCAAAGATCGAGAGGGCCAACGCCCGTCAAACCTTGGTGCTTGAACCAAAGAAGTACTAACCACCATGAAGAAATACGCGAAATATTACTGTGGCAATGAAAATAAGCCCAACGTAGACACGCACCTGTCTCATTGCTTCGAGGCTCGAACAGCCCTGATAAAAAGATGGACAAAACGCAAGACCAATCGAGCACGCATCTCTAAACTCAATGACCACATCCATCAGCTGCGTAAGGTCCGATCAGCTGCGTAAGGAGCAATGGATGGAGATTTGCGAAAGCCTACAGGGCACACTCAGCATGAGTAGAACTTGGCGCATTTTAAGACCGCTCTTTGCACCAGACGCCACGAAGACTATGACCCAGCACAAGCTACAAAGCCTAATAAATAAATATGAGGACCCTACTAGACTATTACAGAATATCAAAAGTCAATACATAGCTACAAGATGCCAACCGCACTACACAGGGCCGAACAATTATGAAGTTGACACTGAATTTACTATGGCGGAATTGCGGGCAGCGTTACGTCAATGCAAGGGCAAGACGGCTCCTGGCCCAGATACAATTACTACTGTTCACCTCCGAAACCTTGCAGATGAAGACTTGGAAACCCTACTAGCCGAAATCAATAAAATCTGGAAGGGACAAGCCCTCTACGGAGAATGGAAACTAGGGCAGATGATTTTTATCCCCAAGCCCGGAAAGCCCATCCAGTTCACCAACCTTCGACCCATTACTCGCACGTCTAACGTGGGAAAAGTAATGGAACGCATGGTCCTCAAACGGCTGCAACACCACCTCGAGTGTAACAACATCTTACTCCACAACATGATTGGATTTCGTAGCAAACTTTCAACTCAAGACACTCTGCTCCCGATATACGAGGATGTCCATAAGGACGCTAGCTTAGCCCAATTTAAAGCAATTCTTGCCATCAACCTCAAAAAAGCATTCGATAATGTTTATGACGACGCCATGCTTGAAGAATTAATACATACAGGTTGTGGCCACCACCTATACCGGTATGTCGCAGATTTTCTGCGTGGAAGACAACTTATTATTGGTGTCGATGAGTACAGATCACGCCCTATTTCTCATCCCCAGATCACGCCCTATTTCTCATTCTCATCAATGATCTGTCCTGTCGCCAAAACTCTTCAACTTGGCAATGCTAAAAATTCATAGAGCCCTCGCGGCAATTCCCGATATTAAATATTTTTTGTACGCCGACGATATCACAATCTGGACCAATTCAGGCGACGCGGGACAAATTCAGGACAACCTTCAAGACGCACTACATGCGGTAGAGGACTCCGCGAAGAGGATCGGACTTGAATGCTCCGCCGAAAAGACAGAAATTCTCCTCGTACACAACTCGCGGTGGAAGCCGCCCACTGTGCGGCTCACACATCAAGGCAATCCAGCATCAAAATCCTTGGACTACATATACAGGCAGACGGAGGTGGACACAAAGCAGTCAACCACACACTCAAGCAAGGGGAGCAAACCCTCCACATGGTCGGTAACAAAAACCGGGGCTCGAAGGAAGCAGACCTTCTCAAACTACGGGATGCACTCATCACCAGTGGAATTCGATGGCAAATGCTATACCTAATCTTACAAAAACTCTTCAAAATGGACTTGATAGGCTAATCAGGAAAGCCACGAAGTTAGCATTAGGCCTTCCCATCAACACTAAAAATGAAAGCCTGGATGCTACGGGAACAGTTTACAAGGTTGAAGAAGTCATCGCAGGCACAGATATAATCAGTTACGCCGAGTGGAATCCACCCAAGCAGGCCGCGTCATCATGATTGAATTGGGATATAACCCAAACCGGAGGAACCGATGCGATGCAATCCCTATTCCGCAAAACGTTCTGCAGCACCTACACGTAGCCCAATCCCACGGCATATGGATGTAGAAGAAACCCCCGCCCGCAGAAAAAATCGAGCCAGCTACTTTTGCAAAAAGATCGCAAGAGATCCGAACAATACTCATGTCTTCACCGACGCGGCCAAGAGAGGCAACATGTGTGCCATAGCCCACGTGACCACCATAGGAGAAACGAACACTGATCTCCGCAACTGCCACAGAGTGGAGGAGGCGGAAATTCTCGCCATAGCCCTTGCAGCAGTTCACCAATCCGAACCTAGTAGAATCACCAATATTTACACCGATTCGAAAAAAGCACGCACTATTTTGGGCCAAAACACTAGCCATCCGAATGCGTTACCCCCTTTTTCTGCCGTCAAAGGACCAGTTCGGGTGTACTGGATCCCTGGGCACACTGCAGCATGTGGTGGAGTGAAGGAGCTGACCTGCTCGCCCGCGAAACCCTTCTCCGGGCTCCCGACATCAGTGACCAAGTCCAGAACCCTAGTCCTCCTGCCATCACACTAAAGACATACCTACCCGATAAGAGACGTCTGCCGTCACCTCATCCCAGACTGACCCGGCAGGAACAGGTTACCCTTCATCAGGCACAGACAAACACGCTTCTAACACCAGCTCTACTTCACCTGTACAGAAGCCATACACACACACCCCTCCCAAAGTGCACGCTGTAAGGTACCGCAGGATCAAACCCACATTCTGTGGGTCTGCCCAGACACCAAGCCAATTAGGGCACATCACACTAGAGAGCGGCTGACTACTGCAACCAAGTTGGAGAAGCAGAGGAGCCTGGCGGACTTCATCTTGAAGGCCACCAGAAGCTGCCTGGAACGAGGCGGCTCTTAGCCTCCCCGCCATTCCCGTTTCCCCTTCCGTTTTGAAAGGAAATAAAGTATTATCTCTCTCTCTCTCTCTCTTCTACATTCCCTGGGGGTCGAGGGACAACGAATCTACTACACGCTACCAGGGAAGCAACCTACGGAGGACGACGACGATTTCAAGACTGCTCTACAGACGCTCGAGGCCTACTACGCAGCAAGTACTAACGTTGCCATTGAACGCCAGCGGTTTGGTCAACGCGTTCAGTTGCCGGGTGAGACCGCGGACATGTTCGTTTCTTCGCTGCGAGAACTTTCACTTTCCTGCGCCTTTAATGACAGGGCCGACGAGTTCATACGCGACCAACTCCTCGCCAAGGCGAGCAACACCGTACTTCGGGAGCGGCTACGTTTGGAATGCTCCTCATTCACGTTGGACAGGGCCCTCACAATTGCTCGAAGTATCGAAGAAGCTGCAAAATATTCCAAGGAGTTGTTATCAGCTAGCCCTGCAGGGTACGTGCAAAAAGTGGATAAGCGTTTGCCGCCAGGGCCAGCCGAACGTCCCTCGTCGGGACAGAATAGTAGGACTTGCTTTCGCTGCGGCTCTGCGAAACACTTAGCCAATTCTAGCATTTGCAAAGCCAGGAACAAGACCTGCAACAACTGTGGCAAGGTAGGCCATTTCGAGAGAGTCTGTCGTAGCGAGAAGCTTAGCAAGAAGTCACTCGCTGTTCAAGAAGTCCAGCACCACGATCCAACAGCTGTCAGCGTACTGCAACTTAACGGGGAGCAGAGCACTGGAGTGCGCATACAACTACAGGGTACAGGGTCAAGAAACTCTCGTCGATTTCCTTGTGGACACGGGTTCTGCAGTTTCAATTTTTCCTGCTGACACGTACAGCAAACTGAGGCCTCCACCACCACTCCAGCCAACATCGGCGACATTGCTCGATTTTTCACGCAGAAAAATCAACATTCAAGGATGCTTCGCCACTCCAGTCCAGTATCGGAACCGGCATGCTCAACTTCTTTTCTAGGTGGTACCACAAGGCACAAATCTCCTGTGAATGGACGCCATCAACACACTGCAACTACAGATAAATGGTACGTCACTGAGTTGCTTCCGCACTTCATGTAAACTGGAAGAGCTCTCTCCTGACCTGCTATCCAACTACACAATAGAATAGAAGAAGGGCACTGAAAAAACTGTCGCAGATGCCCTTTCCCGGTTACCGGAGAAGTATGGAGCCTGTCCGGAGCCGGAAGATACTGTTTGCTTTGTTTCTTCATGTTTAACTCACGTGACTGGGAATTTGTAACCGCAACTGCGGGGGATTCTGTACTTTGCGAAGTGATGCAGTGGACAACGTCCAGGTAGCCATCAGCCAAGACGCTGCCTCCAGAAGCAATGCCTTTCTACAGGGTTCGGGACGAACTGTCAGTGATGAATGACCTGCTGCTCCGAGGGGAACAGTTCGTGGTACCTTCTTTGTTGGTGAGCAGACTTCTGGATATCGCCCATGAATCACACCCAGGCATGACGCGTACAAAGCAACGGCTCCGAGAAAAATACTGGTGGCCTGGCATGAACAAGCACGTCGAACAGCTGATCAAGTCTTGTGTCGTTTGTCAGTCTGTTGACAAATCAGCAAAGCCAGTTGTGCCGCTAATGCAGCCGGTACCATTTCCTTCAGCACCGTGGGAGAAGATAGGCATCGACATCGTTGGTCCTTTCGCAAGGGCTCCTCAGGACTGTCGTTTTGCCATTACTTTAGTAGACTACTTCAGCAAGTGGGCAGAAGTAGGGTTCACCTTCAACGTCACTTCAGCGATGACCATGTCCTTTTTGCGGAGTATATTTAGCCGTGAAAGCTATCCCAAGGAGATAGTGAGTGACCATGGGCCACAATTTACATCCGTCGAGTTTGAATAATTCTTGCGCAATAGAGGTATCCACCACAAATTCTCGGCAGTCTATCATCCACAGTCAAATGGACAAGTGTAACGGTTTAATCGAGTGTTAAAGGACTACGTTCAGGTGTGTCTGGAGGAACACCGCCCACTAAAGGAGGCTGTCACAGAGTACCTTGGGATCTACCGCTGCACCCCGCATGCAACTACAGGTCAGAAACCTACACGGCCGTCACCCAAGGACCAGACTCGATCTCGCTGCAGGACCGACTGGAAGTGTTCCTGAGGTCGAAGGCGTGGAGCTTCAAGCCGTCAAGCAAAGGGTAACTCTGAAACTAGTTGCTAGCAAGCACTATAGGGACCGGGCGGCCGTTGTATGGCACCACCGTCGCTTCAGTGAACAGCGCCGCCCGTGGCGAACCACTCGTCAGTGGAATGCCGATGGCGGTCAGCGCAGCGTAACGGTGCATGGCTTTCTGTCGTTTTTCTGCGGTGCGGCTTGCAATGCGTACGTAACCCCACGTGCATTTTTCAGATCGGTAAATCTTGAGGGTGGATGTGACCTTTACGAGGCATGCCATGTGTGTGATTTACGCCCATACTCATTTACAAATAGCAGACGACGCTCAATGCGCCAAGCTGGAAGTCAAGCTGGAAGTAAAAGTTCGTTGCTTCATTCAATTTTTTATGCCTGCATGCAGTTTCGCGTATCGAGGAGTATACTGCAGCTAAATGCTCCCACAAAGCCGGTGTGTGCAACCGATCTAGGAATGCTGCGGCGCTGGTCTTGGGCAGTTGATGACGAAACGGCGTCGACATCGTGCACAAGCGAAAGACAAAGTTGGGGGGTGTCTTCTAAGATTTACCTCAAAACAGAAATTGTGATGGACGACACTTCCGTAACTTCATTACCTGCGGCTGAAACGTGTTTAATTTCACAGAAATGCTCTTACTACAGTAATCGGGAATCGTTGATAGAATAAATACCGCATGATCACTAGTAGAACGTTATTGGTTGTCGTGGAGAAGCATTGCTTTACAATAATTGCAATGGTTGCTGGCTAGTTAGTAAATGGTTTTTCAGAAACCAATTCCTGCGTGGCTGAAGGACGCAAGAATGGAGGGTGCCCGAAACCTGCACTCAGCTTCACGACTGAATGCTGCGGTCGGTTTACAAGCTGCCACCTACGCTTGAAAAATCATGCACACCTTCGTGTAACGACGATGAGGGTTTATCGCAAAGTTCTATCGATGGGTTTCCTTGGTTGCCTTCTGGATTGAAACTTTGACTAGTTGAGCTTCGAATTTGAACAGCACGCAGTTTGGTCTTTTGATCGCAGCGTCTTTGACTTTGACCATTTCCCATTCGATTTCGCAGGAAGAAAGCTTTGCATTCAACCATCATAATCATTAGACGAAGGGCTAAATGATATTGCTGTTTAATTTTGAACTTCCATGCCCTCCTCTGCAAATATAAACTTTGTCCAGCGTGTCGGAAATGTGTCTGTGCTGGAGGACTCGGGCTCATGCACCGATATTTGAGGCAACTAATCACGCGTTTTTGGTGTCTTCACCAGACATTACACGATTTTTAGGTACTCTGTAAAGAATACTTAAGCATTAAAAAACACCGGCTCACGTTAACACTGCCACATTTTTTAACTATCGGTGCCAGCCTTTATTCTACGCAGGTGGTAAAACGGGCAGGGGAGGAGGGATGGTGGATGGTGTGTAGCTTAGGCTGTTGAGTTGGTGAATAATTTTGGCTCTTGTTAAAATGACCACCACAAATGTGGGATACACTTGGGCTTTCAGGCTCCCATGCTGTCACAGTGTCGCTCACCAAAACCGAAGGCACAAAGCTCACGGTTACAGAAAGTGTAAACTACCGCAACATTTCTACGGCTACACGGTAATCCATGTCGTATGCAGGTGCCTTTCTATTTAAAGCAGACGTATCGAGGTATCCCAGCGCTAAGGCTGGCGTGGAAACCGTAGTCATTGAAACCAGTGAAAATAATTTAAACTGGTAGAAATGAATAATAACATTGCTAATAGTTTTATTCCTACTCAGATCGCGCGGAGCCAGGCGCAGAGCGCTGCAAAAAGCGCTCGTGTCAATGTAGCCCATTCCCAACCTTACAAGCGTCCAATAAGTTTGCGTAGCCGTTAGTGCATTTAAGAAGAAAATAATACTACTAATAGTAGTTTTATTCGTACTCAGAACGAGTGTAGCCAAGCGCAGATCGCTGCAAAATGCGCTCATACCCAACTTTAGAAGCGTCCGACAAGTTTACGTAGTCATTACTGCATCTAAGAACCCAACACATCTGTCTAGACTTTGTTTCACCGCACATATACGCTCACAACACCACCAAAACATTCAAAGCACCGAAGCAAACACGAAAAAAACAACGGGAGGCTGTGTAGTCCAATGCACCGGCTCATTCCACTGACGAGCGGAGCGCCGAGTGGTGGCGCCACCCGTCCAGCTGCCCGGTCCCTATACTGATCGACGTCGTGCAGCCAAACATTCGTCACTGAGCGCAGGTCAAGCAGTTCGGATTAAGCTACCGGGACATGTGCCAAAGGGTTCCCCATCGTATTCACCTCCTTTCACCTTTGTTCGGCGCAAACATGAGGACACGTACGAGCTGAGCGACGGTCGCGTTTGAAATCGTGAGCGGCTGATTCCATACACTGCAGCCTGGAATCCTGAGACAGATGCAACCTGCGTTTTCCCTGGACTCCCGGCTCCACAGCAGCACAGTCCCCGAGTGCCCAGTTCCAGCCACTTACTACCCTGGCCAGCACCGACGGAACGGCAGTTCCAACTTCTGCAAGTGCTGGTGTGCCGAATGTTGATGTCACGGACATGAGTGTACCAAGGAACGTGCCGGTAGGGACTGAGACAAGTGCTGCAAGTGAGGCTCCACGGCGATCCTACTAGAGACCGACGCAAGCCTGCGTGGCTGGCTGAATATGACTTATGAGACAATGCAGAGACAACTTATGAGTGCGTGCCCCCTTTTTTTGGGAGGAGGGGATGTTGTGTTGTGTGACGGTGTGCTGCCCCTTTTATGGGAGGAGGGGTTGTTGTGTTGGGTAATGTAGTTCTGTTCATGCCACCAGGTGGCATACAGTTCTAAGGTGGCCAATTTCCAGTATCATCATCAGTAACCACAGCCCGGTTATAAATAGCATGCAAAAAGAATAAAGGCTCCCTTTTCTGTGGGTTCGAGGTTGCCTCTGCTTCTCTGCCAAGTATGGTGACTCGGTGGGCGGCGGATACAACACAGAGAACCAGTATAATATCCAGGAAAGGTCGTATCGGCACAGAGCACAACATTCGTGACTTCTTCGTCGTTTGCTTCGGGCGACGAAGACAATAAGAACCATTCTGCACACTTTCCCAGGCACCACGGACGACCTCCTCAAAATGCCTCGGCAGTCATACTTGCCTCTGCCATCTCAGCACCAGACTACACGGGCGATCCAAAACAACACATGGACTGGCGCATTAACGAGTCGTAGGTACGGGAGGTTCAAGCCAAAATCGGATGAATCGCAGGTATGGCGGACGCTAGCATATCTTAAAATAGTTGACAATTAGCATTACAAGATCGCATTAAAAGTGTTCTTTTATCTAGAAAGTTTATTGGATGATTTTACAACTTGGTTATACACAATTAGTTGGTGAAGGCAGGGAACGTAAATTGCAAGTAAACGTTGTAGGGATCGCGACTTTTACGCGCACATCTTTCTGGCTAGCTTTTCACCGCGACCGGCGTTGCACAGCGCGCCTCGCGCGCGCTACGGGAGCGCGCCAGCAAGCGGAGGGTTCACTGTCGCTGGGGTGGAGTCGACCCTTTTCCACTCTGCCTTGCGCGAAAACCAGTTATTCCTCCGCACTAGCGCCACCGTTTGGCGAGGTCCGGTGGGATGTAGCATGACGACAGGACAGCCTTGGGGATGCGGTAGCGCGCGGACGTTTCGGCGCGCTTATCCGGTCCTGCGGAACGCTCCACAAAGGGACGCATCCGGGTGAGCTCGGAGACCGTACCCGCGCTCGCACGCGCGCCGCCCGCTGCTCCGGTATTCCATCGGTGAGTCGAACCATCTCGATCTCTAGCGTTTTTAGCGCCTTTGTGGCCTACGATTAGTCTGTATGCAGTATAGTTGATTTGCACGTTGCAATAAATGCTTTTCCCCTTGTCGCCTTTGTCTGTCTCCGCAAACAGCGGACACGTCCGAAAGTGGCGCTCGCGAGTCGTGTTTGCTGAGCGCCGATGGCTGAAGGGTGGAGAATATAGTGTGTGAAATGTAGAATCCCAAAATGTTCAAGGTCCGCGTTTTGCTTGCTTGAATTGATAATGCTTGAATCTATAAGCCTGCGCACGCGCTTGCAGCGGTCCATGTCTGGTTATCTTTTTCTGGCACCATGCATTGTAAGATATTCTGTACCATCTATTTCATGATGCATGCATTGCATGATCTGCGTTGTAAGGTGCCACAGTTGTCAGCAGCTTTACTAGCACCACGTATATCGATTCTATGCTGTTAGGGATCCCACTACAGATCGGTTAAATAATTAGAATATGGCTTACTGTTCATGCAACTCATCGCCCTGTTCGGTGATGTGTCCGCTCTTCATCTATAAAAAGTCGCACAAACTATACCCCATATCGTGCGTATTAGTTAAATATCATACAGGTCGTAAGAATGTGTCGCAGAACTTCTGCTGTTCATCGATCGTTAAAGTGATTACGGCATCAACGAATTGTTGTAAGATTTCTGTAGTGACAGATTCGACACATCTTCGACATGTGGTTCAAATCTCTGTGATTTGATACCTGCAACAGGGATGCTTATCGTACCATACTTTGAACAGGAAACAACCGTTTTCTGTTTAGCAATCGTTAAGCGAAAAGAAATTCCTGCTGCTACTCAGAAATATCCCTCCGAATAAAGCTGTTGTGAAAAAGCCTTTTTGCGTGACGCTCTCGACAAACGTTGAAGTCCACCCAAGATAAAAAATAGGACAGGATTACGAATTCAATAATGCACATACCACGACTTTGGGGACTCCTTCATTGTCTACTCAAAAGAATGACGATGCTAACGAATTTGTTGGTGTCTTCCCAGGTAGGTTATTCTCTATGCTTTTCTAGTAGGTCCTCCTGGCACGGGTGAGCATCAGGTGAGGAAAACAATAAATTCACAACTGCAGGATCAATCACGCGACAGAAAGAAGAAACAACAAGAGTATTTAGTACATAGATACAGCACATTCATCAGTGGCGGATGCGCAAAGAGCATCTGGGAAGCACTCGAGCCGTATTAGACACGACCTCGTCATTGGTTTGTCGATCACTTCTGAAAAAATATTTTCGAACCCGCGAGGAGCCTAAAATATTGAGACATAATAGCCCACATACAATGATCAGAAAGCTAGAGATCAGGGGCGGGGCAGTGGACATCGTTTCTGACACTTAAAAGTGGCCTTAGGAGGACCTGTTTTCAGTTCCCGCCATCGGCTATGCCTCCTGTACAGGCGCACAGCGCGTCCTGGCACGGGCGCGGCTCACTCGAGTTCGAATCAGCGTGCTGATGGGCACCTCGACGTAGTGCACGACGACTCTAGCGAGGCTGCCGTGGCATTGCCGGGGTCATTCCGAGTCCGAGTCAATGTCCGAGACAACGCCTAGCCGGCGGCCGAGTGCTCTAAGATTGTGCACCACTTCCTCCTGGACAAGGTTGAAGCACATTGCAATGAGCGCAAGGCCGACGAGCAGGTACAGCGAGCAGATGACCAGCTTTTCCTGCGAGCCACTGTCCGACACCACGGTGTCACCGGGGACCAGGTCGCCAAAGCCGATGGTGCTGAGGGTGACGAAGCAGAAGTACGATCCGTCCAAGTAGTTCCACTCCTCCCACACCGCGAACAGCACTGCTCCGCCGCAGATGTAGCCGCCGATGATGGTCATGCACAGCACGATGGGCACCGTCACTCTCGCCCGTTCCTCCTCGTCCTCCGAGGGCTCCTCCCGCTGGGCCTGCGCACGCGCCGCCAAGTGTGAGGAAAGTTCCGCCCAACTGAACGAAGAACACCGAAGGTAGCGAAGCTAAGCAGAACCTTCATGACCATCACGATAGATTAAGCCCACGATTGCGGCAGACTTGGTTCTTCGCTGCCGCAACGACCTTTACGACACCTTTGTTGCTACAAGGAAGCTCAGGTTAACACGTAACACTTGAAATCAGCGAAACTGTACGCAACCTTCACGGCCATCCCGACGGTTCAAGTCCGCGATTACAGCCGATTTGCTTCTTCTTCGCTTCCGCAAAGACCTTTACTCCACCTTTTCGTTGCTATAAGTGTGAGCTTCCTTGATATTTTTAGGCGAGCGTCCTCTTCGTCAGGCGTGCGGACAACCTGTGGGCGACACATCCCTGCGATGAGGTGGCGCACTTCCAAGACGCACTATTGCACTAACTCTTAGCACATACGAACGGGCTATTGGTGGCGAGTTGGGCAAATTGGTGGATCAAGTTGCATGGCTGACGAGTAAAGCGCATAAGGGCGAAGGAGGACAACAGAGACGTGCGCTCGTCTCTGTGGTCGTCTTCCGTGCGTTGCGCGCTTCACTCGTCAGCCATACAAAGAGCTCCTTGTGCAAGCTTACTGCCTAATTTGAATTACGTTTAGTCCGCCTAAGCTGTGCGGAAAAGTCGCCTATCCTCATTAAATAGTTTATTTCACTGAATTTTTCTTTAAAAGTGGTTTCAGTGTTATTCTTACGAGCTAATACAGTGAATGAACCCGAACTGCATTTTCTCTTCATTGCCCCTGCAGTGAAGAGTTAGCGCCTCGACGTTGTACCGAAGCTTCCGGTTCGTGCAACAGCGACATAATCAAGCTTCCCGCTCCCACTACAGGAGCGACAGTGCACCACCCACCACCTGGTGCCCGAAGACTTCCCAGGCCGTCCTCTTGATATTAACAGTTGGACGCATGGCCATCTGTGCAAGCAGCTGTTGGAATTTCTGGCTTAGAATGAAGCATTCTGTAGTGAATGAATACGCTGGCATCCCGTCACTTCTTGTCTGTACCTTGTTTCTTACTTCGTTATACCTGTTTCGCATTTTCATTTCCCTGCCTTTGTTTCTCTTTGGCAAAATGTCGCAATAACAAAATCACAAACACATTTTAACGCTGAAAACAGCGTGATTCTCAAATGCCATAACCGAGCAGCATAGACGCCCATGAGAATTTAAAAAGTTCAGATATTCGCGCCGCGAAATTCAAACAGAAATAACGCACCAGCTAGTAGGGGGTTTGTAAAGAAAGCGTAAAATGTCTTTGGGACACTTGCGAGTGGAAAAGAAAAGAATTCTAGGCCTGTCGTTCGGGCAAAAAAAGGAAGCTTACAACCTTCTAAAGTCATTGGTTCTGCTTATACAGTTAAACCTGGATATAACGATGTTGCCAAAATTTCGCAATTTTTCGTTACATCCAGGTATTCGTTGCATGCAGGTTAAGGGTGGCGTGGCTATAGGAGAAACGAAACTAAAATGCTAGAGCATCAGTGATTGCAGAGTCCTCCAATGCGTGGGATGGCAAAATAACTCTTAAGGATTTATATCACAGTGAAGAACCGCGCAATTTGCGCCTGCTGCTTTCCCATTGCACAGCACTCCAATGAAGCGAGGTCCTTTAACCCCGTTTTAACTAACGTACCTGAAGTATCACTTATGCCCTTTGACAATTTTCGGTGCCTTAACTCGCTTCAAAGATCCAAACGTTTGCTGAAAGGGCGGCTTTTCGGGAACTCGAT
Source organism: Haemaphysalis longicornis (assembly GCF_048455015.1). Lineage (NCBI taxonomy): Eukaryota > Metazoa > Arthropoda > Arachnida > Ixodida > Ixodidae > Haemaphysalis > Haemaphysalis longicornis. The sequence goes on from NW_027526245.1 coordinate 15,579,285, forward strand.
GCTCTTTTCCGCACTGATCAATGTTGAGAGGGTGCTAGCTGGGATCCTGTACCGGGCGGCGGCGCTTTTTTCTAACCGGGGGAGACGGTAAATAAAAATTGCGAGTTTGCCTTGAAAAGACAAAAGTTTTCGTTTTCTGGCAACAGAACACATCACCGATGAACCGAGATCAGATCAGTGGAGACTCGCGACTTGACTCGCGAATCGACACCGTATTGGCACTGGAAACTCACCGCAGTTTGCAGTGCGGGCGAAGGACGGCAAATTAGTGCGTTTCTCCAGCCGATTTTCAAGATAAAGGGCAAAAAACAATGCCTCAGCAGCGCAAAGGATTCGTTCCATCAAGCTTAACCGTCGTAACGCTTTCGCTACATATAGGTCGCGGACACACGGGTTTCAATGGAGCTGAAAACGGGAAATAAAAAAAAACTTGGTCAAATCCCGGAATTATTACATGGAGGTTCGTTGCATCCATGTTTAACTGTACACAAGTGATGATTTCCCAATATTTTGCCCTTTGTTTCATGCCGCCTTTTTGGGCAACTATTCCACGCTGCTACATAGAATTTGCAAGGCTTCGCTTTGGCATGTGAAAGGCATTCACGTGCTTCCCACGCCCCATTTACAGGCAGAGCACTTCAGACTATTGCAGTGAGCCACCAGAGGCATCGTGAAACTTCCATAATCTCGGTAATGAGATAAAGTATATAACGACTTGTCACTCGGTGTACACCTTATTGTTGAGTTATTTTCGTGATTCGTTGAAGTTGCCGCATACAGCGAGCTTTTTAAAATAAAACATTGACAAATTTATAACGGAGATTCCTCGAAATAAATGCATTTCAATAAATGTTCCCGACACCAGGATATCTGGGACACCGTTTAACGTAAGGCTCGCCGCCCTTCCCTTCCGGGCTTTTCGTGGTGCACAACTTCTTCCCAAGTGAGAAGACCTTTTGACACCAAGGAATGTACACGTAACTACATAAAACTGTAGACACTAGTTGTTCTTTACTGTCTGGAAAAAATGCACGTTATGCTCAAAATACATGGCTGTGCTGCGAAGATTGAATTTATACTTACACCCCCTCTCGTTTGGCCAGCAGCTGCGAATCCGTTGATGGCGTCGCCGTCCTCGAGCGCCGTGTGGTTAACGGTCCAGTGCTCCCTCCTCAGCGACCTTCCCAGCGGCGACGCCGACCAGGAGCCGTTGTAGTAAGAAGCGCCCTCAATCCGGCGGCCCGAGAAATCGGCGCCGCGGTGCTCGCAGTGACACAGTCGCCCGTACACGTATTTGAAAGCCTTCGCCAGAATGTCGCCGATGTTCGTCAGGTACAGCAGCATCAATGGGATTCCCACTATGGCGTACACAATGGTCACAATCTTGCCCCAGTTGGTCTTTGGAGCGATGTTTCCGTATCCTGCAAATACGGTTAGAAAGCAAGCAATTGTTACTGTTGCTCTGGAATCTGCACCATAGTTTAAACGAAAAATAACTTTGAACTTTCCGTTCCTAGATTTTAGGGCTGTCACCTTGCTGAGGCACCAGCCGGGCGACTGACGCGGCAATCAATGTGAAGGGCGGGGGAGCGTACACGCCCGATTTACGTTAGGCGAAACGCTGCACTTTTACGCCTAACGATGCAAACCAGTCTCCGCGGCTTCACGTATACAATTTCGTTCAAGTTTCTCGGGGTTTCGTTACGCCAAGCGATAAGAACACTAAAAATGGCCCTCAAAAGAGCGTTTGCCCATGCCTATTTGTGAATGTAACAGACAGAAGCAAAAGGCACACATAAAAACGACGATGATGACGATACTTCGACACCTCCGTTTTAAGCCACACGACCGTAGATGGCCTTTGTATTTAGGATCAAGTCTGCCGACAGTGGCGCATACGTGCGCCTGGCAGCGCTTCATAACTATACTTAGTCATAAAGTCCGAATAATCAATTACGCAGGGCGCGAGCACAAGGAGCGTAGCCGACAAGAAATCTGTTCGCGTCCCCTGAATCCTCTTCGAGATCCTCGCAAAGTACTGCGTAGCCTCAGAATTGTACATACCCGCGGCTGTGCCTTGAGCTACGCCAGTAATGCCCGAGGCGTGCAGGCGTTCGAGAGCGCGAAGCCATTTCTGGGGTCAGAGGAGAGCTCGGCCGCGAAAACAGATTTGGTACTTGTCCACCGCACGCAGTCCAGCCCGGCTGTGACGCATTTCCAATTTCGCTGCAACCCTCGTAAGATCGTTTCACTCAACCCCTGTTTCTGTTTCTCATGCATTGAGGGGCTTTTGTCAAAAATTGGCTCCAATCCACGCTGTGAAGGTGGTTAGAAAGCAAAGCTTTAAACGACACCCACAACAATGTCCATGTGACGTGACTTGAATTCGCACACGTGGCTCGACAAAGATAGAAACCAGAGATTCCGCCTGCCGTTACCCCGGAATTCGCGGGGGCGGTGTCCCGAACGCAGGAGCGTCGGTCACGGCCGCAATAGAGCGGCGGACGACGCCGCCGCTGTGGCTCGGCCGTGCGCCGGCGAAAAACGGAGATGAGCGTCTTTTGAAGGGTGAGACAGTGGAACCTAGCCATCCTGATGTTCTAGTTCGGGGCTGCACCACCGCGTGACACAACCGCAGACACCGAAACAATGCCGCATGTGAGCTTAGTGATTCCCATTTATACCTATTCAAAATAGTTTCTTTAGTAAGTTTGAGAATTGCGAGAAAGCTAAGGGAGCTTCTATAATAACTATTTATCAGATCCAGTTGTTCCTGATTTCGCCTTTTGTAATACTTGTTAAAACACAATCGAACAGCTATTCTTTAATTTAGAAAAGGGAATTCCATTCGTGCGGAAAAGGTGGCGTTTCTCTAGCGGCCAGATGCCTGGTCTCTACATTTTGTTTTCCCGCCCTGAAAACTAATTATTAACGTATCGTTGCCGTACGACCAGTTAATTGCGTCGGGTCCGGGTTACCCAGGAGGTGCTGCCGAACAAGTTAATCAAGCTGTGAGAAGCAAGCGCGCAATGAACTCGAAGCTGCTCCAAAACAGGCCCAAAACAACCGTCGCTAAAGCAGACGACAAAGCCTAGAGTTCCTGTATATAGCTCCCGTAAGGGAGCAGAGTTCCGTGTGCGTCCACCATCGTGAGTGCCAGGTCGTGCGGGAGAGCCACCCATCTCGCATGTAAGAGCGGCAACCGGGCCGCTTCGCCAGCGGCAGCGGCGAGGAGGAGTGGCTAGGTGAAGCGTGAACAAAACCTGGCGCACGATAGTCGGCTACTCATCAGCTGAGAGGCCGCTGCTGCCGCCGCTTCCACAACCGTCGATGCTCACTTGGAACCACCACCGCTGCAGCGACCACGGCCGGATGTTTATACCAGCGAGCGTGTATGGTGCGAGCTTTGGACTCTTGCGTGGTGCTTGTGTGTGCTGTTCGCCCAAGAGAGCCGCCCCACGCCCGAGCAACGCGTCAGACGTTTTCTTTGAGTGCTCCTCTATCATCGTACCATATATACGTAATCCCAGTTTTCTCAGTTAATTATTAAATTCTCAAACCCCAGCTTCTTTCACTCAATATGAGCCACGATTAAGCTGACATGGCGCAGCCGACAGGATTAGGATTTAAGGCCGATGAGGAGACGAAAGGCACTGATGAACCGCTGCACGACGACGAGAGTGCTCCACGCACACGAGGGGAATCGACCGACTCCACAACGGTGACCGGCTGGCTGTTGGCTTCGACGGAACGCCACGTCTTGCGTTCGGCGAAGAAGCAGCAGCTAACCGACGTGCTCCGATCATGAAAGCTTCTGTGCTCTGGCCGGAAAGACGACCTCGTAACGCGCCTCCTCGAGGACAATCTACGACGTCGCCAGCTCTCCGAACGGTCGACAAGTGCGCCAACGACGCCCCAGGCTGCCAACAACGACGACGACAGGCCGACGAACCTGGAAGCGGCGCTAACCGTCCAAAACGGGAGGCTGCCCGACGAACTTCAGAGTCTTCGTTGACAGCTAGCAAGAGGTGGCCACACGGCTCCCACGACACAGGAGCCAGCAGCAGGCATCGAACGACACAGCACACTCCTTGCTGCTACCGAGGTGCCGCAGGCTACGAGAGCGCCAGCGACAAGCAGCACGCACGGCGCCACGACTAACGTAACGTCTCACGTTCAACAGGACAACGAATCGGACATCTCTCGCACTGTCGCCATGGTGGCGAAAACGCAAGCCCAGCTCGCCGAACTTCTGCTGAGGCCTCCAGCACCCGCCGCTCCGATCCAGATGCACTCTACCAATGACACGGCCTCTGCGATTCCAGAGACGGGAACGTGCAACGCAACCTGCACGACTGGATCGCACAGGCAGAACGGATCTCGGAACTGGCGCACTGGAGTCCGTCACTGGCTCTGGCAACTGCAGCTACCAGCCTCAGGGGCCCAGCGCGAGACTGGAACGCATCGTACGGCACACGTTACGTCAGCTAGGAAACTTGGAAGCACGCTCTCATCGCACGCTTCCATCGACGAATGGGCATGCAAGATTTCCTCGATCTCCAGTCCAAGCGTCGGCTACGGCCATCCGAGACGATCGTCGAGTACATGTACACGAAGAACGCTTTGCTCGACAAGGCTCCATACCCGCTGGCCGCAGAGGAACGAGTCTCCCTCGTTCTGAGCGCAATCGGAGGTAACACCTGGGCGAACCCCCTCGCTGCTCAGCCCTGCGGCAGCGCGGTGCAGTTGATCGACCTGCTGGACACGAGGCGTCGCCCGAGGCAGCCACCTGCAGACCGCAACAAGTGGACCACCTTAACCACAAGCCGCAACGAAATACTCACGGTGACGACGCAGCCGTATCACGAGGCAACGCAAGGGGAGACGATACCCTCGAGCCTCAGCGCCCTTCACGTGGTTACAACCCCCGAATTGCTACAACTGCAACGAGCCAGGACACCTTTCGAGGCAGTGCAGCCGTCCCAAGACTGCAGGAACTAACCGTGCAGAAGAACGTCGAGCCGGCAGAGCAAACGATCCAGGTGGACGCAGCGCAACGGGAAGGCCACTGTTTTCTGAAACCTACGGGAGGAAGCTAGCCCATTGTGACCGACTTCGTCAACAACCGCCCTGTTCGCGTTAGCATAGATAGTGGTGCCAACGTGTCTATGCAAACGCGAACAGGCCGGTTGTTGACGAAGCCGGTCACAATGGCCCAGCTTCCTCCCGTAGATTCCAGAAAACAGTGGGCTCGCTTTCCCATTTTCCCAGTTGCTCCCAGTGCCTCCCAGTTTTCTCAGTTAATTCTCAAACCCCAGCTTCTTCCATTCAATATGAGCCACGAATAAGCTGGCAACGTAAACCGGCGTAAGCGCGTAAGGAACCGGTGTACCCCGGCGTACACCGAATGCACTGCTACGCGATTGTTAGGCCCAAGTCAGAGCACGCCAGACATCGACGCAAACTTTCTGGCGGACGGTGTTTACATGTGTTGACGTAGACCTCTGGCCGTGATGTTATCTGGTGGTCAGGTCGCATAACAACACGGCAAATTGATATATTAATTATGCGACGAAACGAAGTAATTTGTAAAACGAAGCAATACGGAGAGCAAACAACTCTATAAAGCACGCGAAGCAACGAGCAACTATGGGAGCAAGGCAGTTTACGCCAAATGCAGCGGAGGGTTTCGTGCCTGCCGACTATGCATGCTAATCCTTTGCGTTTTTTAATGTCCCAAGAACTGTTTTAGTTGTTTCTGTATTAAATACGCGTACTTGCGTGAGAATAGGCGTTGTTTGTTTTATTTCAGTGAAAATGTAGTTGAACTGGTCGCCACAAAGCCGAGCCCGAGGTAGTCGAGCTACACTGCGACTCCAGAGGAAAAGCTGCCCGGCCAGACCGTGCATTGAAACCGTGCTACACCCGGGCGCAGACATGATGCCACCCTCACAGCGTTGCCCGCTGTCTTTCTGCCTACTAGAGTTGGCGGCAGTAGTAAGATTTCACCTAGCAACATACGCATTCCATCATGGCAGCCACCGTTGCTGTGTGTGCGCCGTGACAACTTTGCTGTGCAGAAACGTTGTGTAAAGTTTTTCCTGTGGTAGCTAGCGAACTTTTGTGCCGTGCTGCCGCTTTAGATGCAGTTTGTTTTGCATTCTCCGCAACTGAGAAGGGTAGCGTGGGCCATATGAGAGTAGAGGTGCAAGTAGACGTAATAAAACAACGTCGCTGATCCACCGAGTTTAGAAAATGTGCCATGCAAAGCATCAAATATATTCTCGAAAATTTCAGATTGCGTGTTTCAGCGATCGAAGGAGCATGCACCAATCGCACACATGCATACAGGAGATTTCTGCACCTACATTCGGGATTACCTTTCGGCTTCGCCTTGTCCTCCTCTAGAAAACCACCTTGCCTTTATTATTATTAGTTTGCGGTTGTTTTATATCTCACTCAAGTAAAACACCGTTCAGTGAAAGTATAACAGCACTCGTAAACAAGAGCCTAGTTATACGCTAGGCATGGTAAAATGTTTCGTACATTTGGTTGTTTTTGATTTACGAATCATATACGGTCAAAAGGAGCCGATCTGCCCAGACATGTCTCGCGTAACATGATACGACCGGCTGACGGCGAGTTCAAATCGGCAGCGTACAGAAGGTGTCCGTGAAATAGGCGGCGGCGGCGGCTTTATTCCGTATTGTCGGCAGTCTTTGCAAGCTTGTCTTCGCAAGCAACGAAGTGACACAGCAGACACTAAGGCGTGTTAGAGTGAACCTTTGTAAATTACCCCCACATGAGTTACGCTCCTCACAATATACCGAAACTGAATTTGGCGCCTCAGCCCGACGTCCTCTTTTTGCTTAATATTTCATTTATTTTTGTTCGTCAAGCATGAATGCTTCGATAAAACTAATAAAAGGCATACAAACTCGTAAAACAACTCAGCTATTGCCATAAAAGTTGCCTAATTTTAGCTTAGGGCCCTAAATTTGTGCATCATTTTCAAGAAAAATTGTTAGCCATATCTTCAACTTCTGATCTGGCAACTACAGCGTGGCATCATGGCGGCATCCGTGTTTAGACACATTTTTGAGCAAGCTTTACCCGCCTGGTTTACTCGCGCGTTGCGGCGATATGTGGTTGCTCGCCCTTTCCGACGTCGTCGTCGGCGTAAAGGCAGTGGCGTATGTCGCCGCAGGCGTACGTCGTTGCGCGAGTACGTCGATTTTACGCGTGCATGTGGTTGGGCCTTAATGGCGTATTCGCTTTGCCGCTCCGGTCCTCTGGCTCGGAGTCGCCAGATTCCAAAGCGGCTCGCAGTCAGAGAGCGAGAGGCGATTGCATCGGCGATCTCGGAGCAGCTAAGGTCCCTGAAATTACTAAGGTAGCGCCATCTTTAGATCTCGCCGCCTTTCGCCCTCGCCCGCGCTCCTTTCCTCCTTCGTTTTTTGCCATTTTCTTTTTCGCCGGCGAACGCCGCGCGCCATTGGCCAACGGCCAGTGACGTAGTACCTCGTCCCCGCGTTGTTTGTTTTTTCTTCTCTCCGCCGCCACTGTCCATTTCAATTCGCCAATTTAGACTCAGCTGCCTGGGAGCAGGCCTTATCGAAGCCGCCAGCGTATAAGAACCGATAACAACCGAAGAGTCAGCTGCTCCTTTCAAACAAGTGTTGCGTCGGCGTCACTTTATGTAGCTTCGCGATGCCGAGTTGTTGTGCCTTCGGGTGCTCGAATAAGGTCAGTGCAGTCACCGGCCAGCTCGGCCGTAGCAAGCTGTAATTTATCAAATCCCACACATGAATCAATGTTACCTGTATAGCATAAAAAGGATTCACAACTGCGCTTGTTAGCGCGCTTCTGGCCTTGGAATACGGTAGTTATTACAGAAGTGGGCACTACAGCTAATTGTAAGCTGAGCGCATTCTTTAACTGCGCGTTCTTTGTGCCAGCCTTTTCCAGATATGCCCGACAGGGCCTTACTCGAAGTAATTGTGAACGCGAATCGCACCAACATTGCTATGTCACGGACGCACTGCCAAAAGTACAGCGGTCATGGGCGAGGCCAACGAGGAGACGCGAGAACTTTGACCCTGACAGCAGCCTATAACGACGTGAAGGTCACATATATTTTGCAACAGCGTCAAAGCACCGGAAAGTGCACGGAATAAAGGTGGCATGAATGTCAGTAGCTAATGCGGGACGCATACTGAGCGCTGCCTAATGATCTACAACTAACGCAAAAACGCGAACGCAAAAAAGCCAGCGCAGCGCTCGAAATGCCGCGAACCATGGTCACCGCGAACCATGCGCAAGCCCTCTGTGCAGCGCTTGCACGACCACAACTTAATCACGCAAATGCAACAACGGAATTAGTGTAACAGAGCAATTTGAAACGTCCACGTTCGATCCTTTCGCGTTCACGATCTACAATGATCTACAACTAACGCAAAAACGCGAACGCAAAAAAGCCAGCGCAGCGCTCGAAATGCCGCGAACCATGGTCACCGCGAACCATGCGCAAGCCCTCTGTGCAGCGCTTGCACGACCACAACTTAATCACGCAAATGCAACAACGGAATTAGTGTAACAGAGCAATTTGAAACGTCCACGTTCGATCCTTTCGCGTTCACGAACTATCCTGATGCCTCACACGTAAACGAACACCGCGCTGTCCGTATGCGCCAGCGGCATCCATCCCGCAAATATCCCCTTCTACACAAAAATATACAACAAACCAGCCTCACTTAGGGCATGTTTGTAATACGGGGCTCTAGAAATACTATGTAGCAGAGCAGTTTGAAACGTCCACGTTCGATCCTTTCGCGTTCACGAACTATCCTGAGCATGCCGCACACGTAAACAAACACCGCGCTGTCCGTATGCGCCCGCGGCATCCGCCCCGCAAATATCCCCTTCTAGACAAAAATATACAACAAAACAGCCTCACTTAATGCGTGTTGGTAAAACGGGGCTCTAGAAATACTATTAATGCTACCAAAGTGCGATTGCGGCGCGAAAACAAGATCAAACTGCACGAAAAACTGCTGCGAGCGGCCCGAAGTCTTGCCAGGGCGTCTGCTCTGAGGAAGCCAACAAAAATGGCGGCCCCGCCGCGGAGTTAAAGGGACCGCGGCGCCGCGGGTGAGGGGAGAGAAAAAAGAGGAGGGCCGCGGAGAAGTACGGAGCAGTTGGCGCTACCTTAGTAATTTTAGGGACCTTAGGAGCAGCGCGCCTGTAGCGCCACCGTGCAGCCAGCGCGGGAAGCCGCCAGGTAAACCCACGGCCGGACTGGAGGAGCGGCGAGCGCGCACTTTCGTGAAAGTGCGTGCCCGCCGCTCCTTTAGCCCAGCCGTGGTAAACCGCGGCGTTTTGTGTCCCGTGACCCGTCCTCCCGGCCAGATCGCGCCACGCTCTCACTTCGAAGTCAGAGCGGTCGGGAGCGCTCCGAGTCGGAGGATGACGCTCCGAAAGAACCAACCGAAGGTAGTTCGAGCGCTCGAATTCTACCAACCGAAGGCGCGGCCGCTTTTCAGAGCACTCCAGAGCGCTCGTAAACGCCCAACCGAATACGCCATAACGAAGCCGGCCCTGCAACTCGCCCTCCGGTGCGAGCAGGCAGCTGCGCGCAGGGAACGCTGGGAACGCCCTATAGCGGCGCCATCTACACTGTGCTCCGGGAGTGAAAACCGCCCTCCCCATCCCCATCCGCGTTCTGAGTTTCTTGTCCCGCAGCCCAGGAAGGAATCGCTGGCTGGCAGAGGTAGAAGGCTTTGTTTTAAAAGAACAAAAGTTAACAGCGCAGATATCCTTTGCTAACAAGACCACAGAAGACTTGCTGAAGCATGCGCCCGCTCGCTCGTGCATTGGAAATGCTTCATAAATCTCGCATGTTCTTTGGTCACGGGGGACTATGGAGTCATAAGCTGCTCCACACGAGCTCTCGCTTTTGCGACTTTTCATGCGGAAAAAGGCCATTCACCTTTCCCAGTTGTGCGTCAAGAACACCGGCAAGTCACAAGGAATCTCCCGTTGCCACGTTTGCCGCGGTGAGTGCATTTTACGCCAAGATTCAAAGCAGTTAAAATATCGCATCAGGCTAAGCCTCACAAGAGCAACGTTCCAAGGCCGACGGAGGAGAGCGCCTCGAGAGACAGAGAGAGAGAGAAACTTTATTTGAGCCCCATGGGGCTAGTCTGGGTGGCAGGTGACCGGCGGTGGTAACCGGCCCGTGACCATTGCAGCTCGCTGGATGACCTTAGCCTGGACCTCACGGTCCAAGCTGCACAACGCCTTCGCCCAGTGCTCTCCGTCTGTGAAAGGGGGGAATTGGTTTTGGGGGCACTGCCACATGCAGTGGTCTTGGGTATCGAGGGACCCGCAGTCGGGGCACAAAGGGGTGGGGTACAAAGAAGGGTAGATTAGGTGAAGTCGATATCGGCAGGGGAGTACGTGTGTCTGGGTGAGTCGCCATAGGCGTTCCTCTTCGTTGGTGAAGGTCGGAGCGGCTGGGGGTAGTTGGCGGCGGGAGAGGCGGTAGTGCGAGGTTATGTCGTTGAAGGTAAGGAGTCTGTCGCGGGCTGATAGGGCTCCGTGGAAGGGCTCAAGGCCAGGACCAGCTCGGACGGTGAGCTCTCGAGCGGCCCTGTGTGCTGCCTCGTTCCCCCCCACACCCGTATGGGCCGGAGTCCATACCAGCTCGACTGGGGTGGTGGGAGAATTTTGAACAAGGATTTTGAGGGCCAAAGGCGAGATCATTCCTTTGGCGAAATTTTGAACGGCCGTTTTGAAATCGGAGATTACGATGGAGGGCGTGGCCTGAGGGTAAAGGCTAGGGCTACTGCCGCCTCTTCCGCGGTCGCCGGGGAGTTAGTGTACAGAGTAAGGGAAGGAAGCGGAGGGGCGTCAGGGCCATTCATGACCGCTATCGCATAAGCTTCACGGCTCCTGTATCTCGCAGCGTCGACGTAGACGGTGGAGGGGGTGTTTGGGTACCGCTTGGTTAACGTCCTCGCCCTGTGCTCCCTGCGCGCTCGATGAAACGTCGGGTGCATATTGCGCAGTATGGGTCTCACCGTTATTAGCTCATGAATGTGGCTGGGAAGGGGAATGGGCCCGTCGATAAGGAATGGGCTGTCAAGGCGCAGCCGTCGGAGAAGCATTCTGCCTGAGAGCGTGGCTGTGAGACGAGTGAGCTGACTCAACAGATGCGTCTCAATCAACTCTTCGGCGGTGTTAAAGACCCCAAGTGATTCAAGGCGGGCAGTGGATGTGCTCTGAGGTACCTGCAGCGCTGTTTTATAAATTAATTAGACAATTAATTTTAGCTAATTCGGTGGGCGAAGGGAGCAAGTAGGAAAGAGAGTAAGTGATGCCACTAATAATGAAAGCCTGTATCAGCCGAAGGCGCTCTGCCTGTTTGAGCCCCTGATTTCGGGTAGCTATACGACGTATGAGATTGATAGTTTGATTCACCTGAGAAGTGAGGTGTGCTATGAACGTGGTGTTAGCACGGTTGCTCTATATGTATTGGCGGTGAGCGCGAACACAGGCGGCGCTGCGAAGCGCGCCTCCGTGACGTCAGCTTAGGGATTCTCGCATTTGTCGTCTGCTTCACTCAGGATCGCTCTCCCTGCTGTTTCTTTGCGCTCGGTCAACGTCTGATGCTTCTCCGCACCAGAATTGGCGTGTGGGTAACTTTTTATCATAATAATGGGCTTAAAATCGCATACACTAGCTCATGGTGTCAATTAAAGTATAGTTTTGGATACCGCTAGGGGAGAAACATTGCCGGCGCCACCCCATTCCTTGCGAAGCCGGTCCTGTGCGGAGCGCAAAGAGTCGGAGCTAGGCGTCAGCTTCTCATGTAAGCATTCGAACAAAAGGAACAGTCAGCTGCTAATAACCGACAACAGCGAAAATGGAAGACCAAAACAAATTCTAGGCCTTCAGGGCTGCCCGCTTTGGCAGAAGGCATCACGATTCCCGGTAATCATATGTAAGGTAAAACAGTTTTTGCAACCTTGCCGAACGCTCGAACGCGGTTTGTCACATCACTTTACGTTGTCAAGGCATGAAAGTTTGCCGAAATGCACTATAGACTGCAAAAAGTGTAGGTTGAGTTCCAAATAACCCAGTGTGTATATACGCGCGGGCTGATTGTATACCAGGCATCTAACCAGTCTGGAGGTTTATTGAGCAAAACGAGTCACGTCTTCGTTAAATTTATAGTAACACATATATGTTTGTTAAGACCTGGAGGGATATTTCAGAACATTTTGCACAGCCATACCTTCCCGATATTCGGATATGCGTTATAGGAAAACTGCACTCAAGAGGAGGAGGAGGAGGAAGGGGAGGAGGGGAAAACTTTGTTTAACAATTAAATCGATCTGGTTAGTGGGCCGGGTCCTCAGTCCAGGACAAGCGAGTAAAAGTAATTTTCTTCAAATCATAGAACTCCATCCCGAGTAGAATAGGATTTGTTCTTCGCGCCTGGAAGGGATGAAAAGCAATAAAGAGCTACTTGGAATTCTTCTTCGGTTCCAAGTCTGGTAATATATGCAGGTATACTATTTATTACGTTAGTTAGCGAGTATATCATGCCTTCAACACCGTAATCATGTCATCATTGTTCGAGTTGAGGGTCAGTTCGTTATGATAACGATATAATTACGATAGAAATTCGGAGCACAAAAGCCGCCTTCGAGTACTGTGGACCACGTTGTTTAGGGCGCGATCATGGTGGCGTAGCACAAACCTCATTGTATTTGCATGTGAATAAACAAAGCACGCTGCGGATATGCACCGTCTTGCACGCAGCCGTAATGAAAGCTAATTTGTGAAGAAGGGAATGTATGCCATACAAAATGAAGAAAATATCAACACTATCCTTGTGAGCGTCCAAACATTCCAAACCTCCTAATAAGACGTTTGTGACGGTGCAGAAAAATTAATGCGCTGGGCAAAGAAAAAAAAACATTCATCTGACGAGGTCAACAACAACGACAGAAGTAGAACACAGCCGCTTCATTTCCTGCTCTACGATGCGCGTGTAGGGGCCCACTGCTTGGTACGTAGCATTAGACTGCTGATTCTTCATAAGAGCATCTCAAAAAACACTGCAGGGAAGCCTTCAATTTTGAATACTTATCGAGGAGCTCTGAGCGCTGATCCTCGCGAATAAGCAAGAAAGGACGAGTTACACACGATCTTCTGACTCTGAAGAAAGTTGTTCTCTATCTCTTCGTGTGTTGCAAACTTGTGGGGGATACAGCTTCAAATTATTCAGATGCGTCCGAAGCTGGCAAAATAACTGAGTCGCTAGAAATACGCTTTTTAACGCACTTCAGCAACGAAGCGGGCGATTTCTAGCCCAGGCACTGTTGCCCCTCACAAGCGGAGTGTAGCAGACGGCAGCGGCGCGAATCCCTAAGCCGACGTCAGACCCAGGGGGCGCCACTCAAAGATCTCACCGCCAATAGGCCTAAGATCTTCAGGCATTGCACCTGGGGAACGGGTTGTTCGTGAACTCGGATTGTAATGTCCGGAGGAGAAGTGTCTCTGCTGGTACGTTTAGCAGGAAGGATTAGTAGCTCCGTTTTCTCCGGTGAGCATTCAAGTCCAATGCCACGCGCGTAGGCAGCGACATCTGCTCCCTGTTGAAGGGTATCCTCAATGTGCCCATCACTGCCCCCGGTCGTCCACAAGGCGATGTCGTCGGCATAAAGACTGTGATGAAGGTATGGTATGTTATTCAACTGCTGGGGGAGATTAATCATCGCTATATTGAATAACAGTGGTGACAGGACAGCGCCCTGCGGGGTACCTATTGAGGGTAGGTGTATTATGTCAGAGCGTAGGTTGTTGATCTGAAGGACTGCAGTGCGATCGGTAAGGAAATCGCCAATGTACTTGTAAGCACGAGCCCCCGGGGCTAGGGCTGCCAGGTTTTGCAGAATGACTTTGTGGGAGACTCGGTCGAAAGCCTTTCGCAAATAGAGGGCGAGTATCGCTACAGAGTCTACACGAGACTGGGGAGTTATAATGTCGTGCTTTAGCTGGAGGTGAACGTCCTGAGTGGAGAGTCCGGCCCGAAAGCCGAACATGGTGTGTGGGAATTGTCCTGTGTGGGTGAGATGCTGTACCAAGCGTGCGTGAATGACATGTTCAAGGACGTTTCCTACACAAGAGGTGAGGAAGATGGGCCGGAGATGCGCGAGGTCGAGAGGCTTGCCTGGTTTAGGAATGAGCGAGACCTTTGCGTGCTTCCATTCGGGGGGGATGGTACCGGCTTCCCAGTGATGATTGTAATAGCGCGTTAAGATCTCGATGGATTGATCATTCAGGGTGCGAAGGAGCTTGTTGGTAACGCCGTCTTCCCCCGGTGCCGAGCCCGGGCGAATTTTTATTAATGCGGCTCGAACCTCCGAAACCATGATTGTGCGGTCCATGTCTGAGTTTTCAGAGCCCCCGTAAACAGGGAGGGGCTCCTGAGTACCCTGTGCTAGGTATGGGTCCCGGAGTCTTGATAGAAGTTGCTCGTTAGTTCTGTCAAATTTGTGTATGATTGTAGTTAGACGATTTCGGCTAGTCGTTTTAGAGTGGGTTGTGTCGAGCATGTTCCTTAGCATAGCCCATGTACGACGCATACCGAGGTTACCTCTCATGGTGTCGCAATATTGCCCCCACTGAGCTCGGGCTAATTCGGCTGTGTAAGTCTCAATCGTTTTATTGAGGCGGGCTAGTTTTAGTCGTAGACGGCGATTGTGTTTTTGTCGGCGCCATCGCGTTTGGAGGCTTGTGTAAGCCTCCCATAGATGTTGCAAACGCGTGTCGACTGTTTCTGAAGGAATGTCTGGGTCCAAAGGGACGTCTTGAGTTTTCTTAGTATCTATAAGGCGACTAAGCCAACTCTGGACCGACAGACATATCATCGTCGGGTGGCTCCTGCCCCTGACAGGTCTCCCTGAATGCTGGGCAGTCGGTGATGTGGGTCTGCCGTAACCGTGGGGCGAGTGATGTATCGAGTTGAAGAGTGGACTGAATAATAAAATGGTCACTGCCCAACGTGTGAGGAGTTGAGTGCCATTTCAGTTCTTTGACTCGGTGCGAGAGCGTCAGGTCCGGGGAGGTATCGGTTTGGGCACTGTTACTGATCCGAGTGGGGACGATGGGATCAGATTCGACTGCGAGCCTTCGTGCCTGCATGAACTCCCAGAGCAGCCGCCCTTTCTTGGTTGTACGCGTGTAACCCCAGGTTGTATGCGGGGCGTTAAAATCTCCAAGTATAATGAGAGGGTACTGAGCAGCCGCTCGCTTGGTCAGCGTAAGTAATTTGCTGAAGTTATGCGTTTGAGCTTTGGGGCTGCTATAGACATTGAGGTCATATAGCCTAGAGGCAGTGCGCTTTGGCGGATACAGGACGACTAAATCATGCGGAATAGAGATACTGTCAAAGACGTGATGGTCCGCAGGAATGTTGCGCTGAACAAGTACCGCTGTGTACGGGTTGTTGGGAGTATAAAAGGATTGATAGCCTGTTAATTTAATGTGTTTACCAGGTTCTTGGATAGCGATGAGGGCGGGAGGAGTAGCTTCTGTCGAAATTAGTTGTTGAAGGTTGTGTCGCTGGCGGGTGAACCCTCGGCAATTCTACTGCCACACAACCAATGGGCTACGGCATTTAGACATCGTCCTCGTCCGCGGGGGGGAGGGGGGTATAGGCCTTATGCAAAAGTGCTGCCCTCTGTCGCAGCCGAATCGAACCATCGCTTCGACGCCATGTTTAAGGATAGCGCCGGTCGGGAATACGTGTGCTACAAGGTGCTGCGCGTGCGTGTTATCGCTTCTTGGTGACTCGCTGCACGTCTCGTGCAGTGTTGTCGCACGTAATGACTGATGAATGGTGTGTGGACTTGTCTGCGTTGCCCCGGTTCCCGTCCAGCTTCGCGGAGACATATTACGCGTCCAAAACGCAATCGGAACGGCACCAGGAGCGCAGTTACAAGTTCGCCACCGAATCGTACGTTTGCCTGCCGACGATGAAGACGAAACGGTGCGCCGGGTACAAGTACTCTTGGTTTGTTGTTATTTGTATGTGCTTTTGAGTTTGCGCAGAAGTTCTTTAATGGTGCCTAGAATGAATTACATTCTAAAGCTTACCGAGCCATCAATGGTGCCGCACGCAAATCGAAGTTTTGAAAAATCAGTCGCTCGGGCAGCCGCAACACGCGTGTTCCGTTTCACTTCTTGTGCGTTTCTTATTTTATGCAATAAATATTTGGCTCACGGCTTTTGTTTGTTCAAGTAGCGCTGGGGTATCGTGTTTTGCAACAAACAGTGCGGTAAATCGTCCTTATGAAAGCGAAAAAACATTGACGAATGCTCGCTCTTCCGCAATTCAACTTTGCGCTTGTTTTTGTAACAGCAATCCTGGGTCGCTCGCAAAAAAAAAAAAAAAATCCCGTTTTTAAGAAATCAAATAGCACTGCAATGCTGCAGCCCGGTGCAGAGTAAATTTTCTATTGAGGGAAGGGATTTGAATGAAAAATAAATACTAAGGAATTCTTGCCACGATAATGAATGTGCAGATTACAAACGATCGAACACAGTTGGTGATTAATTTTGGTGATTGTAATCGCAAGTACTATACGATAGGTTCACCTAAGGAAGGTAGCAAAGAAATACTTGATAAAATGAGAGGGTACAACGGTGGTACACCCCACAGAACAATGTCTACGAAACAGCTACCCCCTCCTCCCCTTCGTTCTACCTCCTCAATTATGCACTGAAAATGCTCAATAATCATTTATTCCGCTAATTGCAGAACTAAGGCATACAATAAATGTACCTAAACTGCGTCTTTTTCCATGTATCTTTTTTCATTAGAAGGGCATCTTTTTTTTGCGGAGCGTTTTTTTTTTTGCGTTTGCTTTTGGCCAGATAATCGTCATTCATGGCAAGAAAAATCGCGGATCAAGCGATGGTTCGTGTTCGGCACGGAGTTCGTTCACGCGACCACTCGAACTCATTTTGCCCTGCATTTGATGTGAACGCAGAATGCTTACATCGCGTGCAAACTTCTCTTCGTTGTGAGAATGTAAAGAACGGAATCTTTCAAACAGTACATAAAGTACGTCCGGACATGAACTGTAGCAGAGACGTTCGCCTTGAACTCGCAAAGCATGTAAACACAGCGGTTTCACCCTCTATGTTCAAGCCAGTTGACACTCCTGCCTTCCGAGGGATCAAATAATTTCTAACACCGGACCAGCAGCACGAACGCTAATTTATCAGTATTACACGCACGAGCGCTGGCCGTTCCATTCAGCATTCGCTGTAATTCTTTTTATAGCTTCGATCGCGTTCGCGCCGATCACCGAAGTAGTAGTCCGCAATCGCCGCTGCGTTAGCGCGACGTCGCGTTCGCGCCGATCACCGAAGTAGTATAGTCCGCAATCGCCGCTACGTTAGCGCGAGATATTTCTGGCATATTGAGACAAGCAGGCAGTTCTTTGGTAACCCCTTTCATATCACACGGACACAATTTGTTGTTGTCATTGTTACATGAACGAATTTTACACGGATACGATCCGCCGCGCGCGCGACACGCACGCGCGGAACGCACACACGCGCGCGCGACATGCAATAAACATTAATACTTTGACTTCTAGCATTCTTACCTTTGCCCCTTGAGCATCCTTGTTCCCACTTTGTGTGCAACATGGCACACAACAGTATGTAGGCATCCTGGACGACAGGAAACGATAGATCGCCGGGAACTCGCTACAGTTCGATGCTCCGCTTTCCAGTTGAGCCCTTGAACATGGCGGTCGCGCTGGCGGTGGCCGCGAGAGGGCAGCAGATTTTGCATAAGGCCTATTGTGAGCTACGGCCTGAGACCCAATGAAGTTGCGGAAATCGAGGCGCATCATCTCAGTGGTAGACTGAAGGGATGTCTGATTTTGTAGGAGGATGTTGTGGAGTTGTAGGTATTACCCTCTGTGGCTGGCGATTGTTTGTTCCAGAATTCCTAGCTTTTCATCTCGCGTGGAAGCGCTACGCGATTCGCCGGTCGAGATGGCCTTGAGTTTGGGCGAGGGAGACGCGGCGGCGTCGGTGGTTTCAGGAGATTGCGAGAGGGGAGACGACTACCCTCAGGCAGGAGAACGCGGCTCTCAAACGCGAACTTCAACTCGCGAAAAAGCAACCCTCTCCGACGTCTCCTTCTCAGAATGAGCCCATACAAATGGATACAAAGTCTTCTCCCCCCTCGAGGAGCCAGTGGCACATGCCCGCACCACGCGCATGAGTAGCAGCACGAGCTCTCCTCGGCAAGCTCCGGCTGGACAAGAGCTCCACGAGCCGGTCCAGCAGCAGCTGCTCGTCGCTGACGCAAGCTCCCACTACCCCACGATGAACCAAGCACCCGACGCGGTGATGCACGCGCAAAGCAAGGAACAAAACGAAGAAGACAGCGCTATGCACACCGACTCCACCGAAGAAAGCGGCTCGCCAGCGAAGTGGGCATACGATGAAAATAGCGGCAGAACAATAGATTTGCAGCATCAATGGAAAGTGACCGAAAGGAAACGAAACAAGACCGACGCCACTCATGGAGCACCACCAGCCGCACAACCCACCTCCCAGCACTCGGCCCCGGAGACGGCGCAGCAAAAACGTTCCCGGATGCCACCATTGCCCGTAGACGGCACGAAAATAATTTATCGCCCACAAGCCGGCCTTCAACTCTCAAAATGGTCCCTCGCAGATATTACTAACGCCATCGGAAGAGCAAGCAAAATCATGCAGAAGGAATTCTACGACAATGTCCGCATTCAAGTGCAGCACATCGAAAACTTCGTCATTGCAAGTACTCCAAGGAAAGATCTGGCTTTCGACTTTCTGGGAGAAATCTGCAGCATACAACTAGGACGAGACATATTCACCGTGCGAGCCCATGTGAAAACACCAGAATGGATCAGCAGGGGAGTCATCAACGGCGTTCCACCGAATACCAGTCCCAGAGAACTCATGGACGGACTCCGCGTGCCAGAGAGATATACAGTTGTTGCAGCACGAATGCCCGGAAAATCGTCTGCAGCCGTGATCTACTTTAACGGCCCCCATGTACCGTTCAACGTGACATATCAGAGTGGGGACTATCGTTGCCAGCCCTATCACAAGACAGTACAGTACTGCCATTCCTGCGGGAAGCTGGGGCACATGCGAGACATATGCGCGCATCCAGCTCAAAACGTCTGCCACAAATGCGGCCACACAAATCAACCACCTGGCCACGAATGCCGGCCATACTGCAAAATCTGCAAACAACCGCATGAGACGGCAGGAACAGACTGCAGGCAGAAGCTGAAGCCAGGACCCCCCCTTCACAAGGTTAGACAGCAATGGGAAGTAAAGAGCGGAGATCCACGGAGCGGATGGCGGCCCCGCACAGAAGACTTCCCGGATCTACAAGCAGCCAACAGCACCACTTCAAAAAGCAGCAATAACAACGCGCAGAGAAGCAGAGACAGATCCAGAGCGCCTTCGCAATCTCGATCCGGCTCGCGAGCTCCATCCCAAAAGAGAGTAAGCTACGCCAATGTGGCAAGCGAATCTGGAAGAAGCTCCGAAGACGAAGCTGCCATCAAAGCTTTATAGATGAAGATCCAAAGCCAGCAAACACTCATTGATAAGCTGCTGCAGCGCTGTCGAGAGCAAGAAGCTGCTAAACGCCCTCCACAACAAGTGCTACTCACAGAGGAGCGAGTCATTCAGCTAACTGAATACAGAATAGCCGCACTTGAACAGAGGATCATGGCAAACATACAGCAGGTCGTCGCGGCAGAAATCCAGAAAGCCATAGCGCCTTTTGCGGAGCAAGCATCCCACAACACGCTAATCTTTGACAACTTCGTCGCATACGCCAGGAAGAACTACATCACCAAAACGACGCTCAACTCAATCCTCAGCCCTATAGATGCGGCGCGGAAAAAGGCACGAAAAGATAGCCATGACGCTTCCCGCTCTTGCTCATTAAGCCGAGAAGAGCTCTCTGACATTGAATCCATCGAAGATGACAGACCAAACTAACGGCACCACAGACATCTTTCAAACCAAAATCTGGCAATGGAACTGTAGATCTATCAGGCGTAAAATCCCTAACCTCCTAGAACTCACTAAGATAAACCAGATGCGATAGCCCTCCATGAAACGATGTGGGGGCCAAGCCCCTCATAACGGGGCGAAGAGGCGCTAGCGACGTCGCCCTCCTTGGTGGGGCGAGGGCGATCCTCGCGCGCTTCCCTCCTCTCCCTACGAGGCGACGGGTATGCGCGCAGGAGACTCCCCGGGGGAGACCGCCCTTGGGACGCGAAGCGATCGCACGGTACGTAAATGCCCTTCGGCCACTTCTGGCCGTTTCTTGCATTGGCCGTTGTTTCCCACTTCCGTGGGTCACGGCACCCACCGTGTCGATTAGCGCATGCCTCGATTTGCGTCAGTGCGTTTATCTAGAATGCCCGGCGAGTCTCCGCGGGCATATTCCACTTCTTGGTGGGTTGCCCCCACTGATCTCCACCAGAGTTGCTGGATGGCGCTTCGAGCTCTCCGGCGCACGGCCGCCGGAAGTTCGAGCGCTTGTCCCGGAAGTCGGGCCGTTCCAGCATAGCGCATGCTACGCATGGGCTGGGTTCCCACGCATTCCGCCAAAAATGCCTGCTTGTTGCGCCGTCAACTGCACAAGCAGACCAGAGAAGTCGCCTGGGAAGACGTTCTACTTGGAAGTATTACAATATTCTGAACGACGTGCGTGATACGCAGCGAAACGCAAATGTCATATCAGTGTAGTTTTTAAGCTGGGGCTCTTGTTACGCAGATTCCCTCGCTCTAAGCCGGATTTATACCGGCGTTGGGTGACAAACTTATACCCTAGTTACACGGCGAAAGTAGCCGCAGTTAAGTTTAACCGTGGTTACTAAACTTTAACCGCGGTTATCGCCAACCGCGGTTTTGGATGTTGCACGCGAAATTGCATGTTTGGTAACCGCAGTCACTTGATTATGAGCGCAACAAAAATTAATTACCACACTTTTAACTTCACGATAAAAAAAGAGAAGCAGTGTAGACAAAAAGAAATATCGTTAAAGCATTCGCTTCTGACACAAACGCAACGCACTCGTGCGCGGCGAGAAGAGGGGCTTCCCCAACAGCTCGCAACCGGCTTGGTTTGCTTAGGTCTGTTCGGTGTTGGGAACTTTCATCTTAGCATCGCGGTAGATATTTGACCACCGCTATCTCTACAACTGCGAATTACAATCCATAGCACAATTTTTCACCGCACCAACATGCATTTTCTCGAATGCGGAAGTTCTTTTCCGCGATCAGATTGATTTCGAAGAGCGGCGATGCGATAAGCTGTTGCTGCCGCGGTATGGGACGGTTCGGGCCGCAAGCAGTGCCGTGCGGGCAGGCGCGCCGGCGTGTTTACAGGCACGGCCGACGCGCGCGCCGATCGTTTCCGTGTGCTGAAAACGCTTCAAGATTGCTTGCTATATCCATTTTTGGCGGACGACGCGCGGAATTTACTAACTTAGCACGGCGTTTGTCGTAGTTGATCGGGCGGACCGGGAAACGAGCCGCTGCTGACGGGCAGTCGCGCTGATTGCGAGAGCGATGCAAAGAACGTAAGCGCGTCTTGGGGACAGCTTTTGGGCGCCCGCTATTTGAGAACCTTTGTTTCTTCCGAACGCCAGGTGATTTTTTTTTTTCGCCTCCGCAGATGCGCCGCCACTTAATTGCGTCCGAACTGAATTGTGCGATTTTGAGCACTGCGGCTGCAGAAAGTGCGGTTAGCGTGACCGAACTGAGGTGCCAAGCTCAGTTTGCGCTAACCATGGTTAGCGACGTAACCGCAGTTTCGTCTGTCGTGTAACGCAGCAAACTGCGGTTTTGTCTAACCGCGGTTTGCTTGACCGTGGTTAACTGTGCCCGTGTAACAATAAGCTCTCCATCCCCAGGCAGCAGGCTCTGCAGTGACCACTTTACTGACAACTGTTTTGACAGAACGGGCGCACGAACTCGGCTACAGCCTGTCGCCGTGGCCACGTTGTTTTCTTTCTAGCATAAATCCCTAGCATAAATCCCTAGCATAAATTTCTAGCATAAATCCCGTTAGAGCTGCGTCGTCTCTCAAACCAAGACCCAAGTGACATTTTCGTTCTCCTTTGCAATTAAATTCTACTTCATATTAACGTCGCATATTTCGGTATAGCATATGTTGCGATCTGAACGCAATGTGTATAGCCAAAATGCAATAAAGTAAGAACAAAATGCCAAATTCCGCCAATGGGGACGCTTATCAGCGCGGTTGAAAAGCATAGCAGACGCCCGACTTCCGGGACGAGCCGTTGAACTTCCGGTGGCCGTGCGCGCGCCCGGCCGCGACAGCGGCGAAGCGCCATCCAGCAACTAAGTGGAGATCAGTGGTTGCCCCCGCGTCCGCGATGTGACGGCTTGCGCCGTCTAAGGTCGGCGGACGAGCGCCGATGCCGCCCGATCGAGTCCAGCGGCTTGAAATGTGTAGCGGCCACAGAGAGCCCCCTTCCCCTACGTCAGCGAGCGTTGCGGCCGGCCAACGCCGGCGGACACTAACTGCTGCCCGACTACGGGCTGGGCACACGCTGACGGCTGTATATGCCCCAGGGGCTAGGTGCGTAGTACAGTGTAGTGTTTGTATCGTGGTTGTCCGCGTAATAAACCCCTGTACTATGAAATGTATCGCTTCCACGTGAAGTGATTGAAAACGTACACGCGCGGTGAGAGTCGTGGCTCGCTCTCGAACCCGTTGTGGGCAGAGTCTCTCGGCAGGGCAGTTCGGTGCTGCGCGAGAGCAGTGAGAATAACAGCGGCGCGTTATTCTATTATTGTTATTCTATTCCTTAATGGGAAGGATTAAGGATAGGATAGGATAATGCCCACAACGTACAGCACTAACATTCGCCTTCAAGGATACAACGCCGTCAGCAGAACAGAGCGCACCGCAGTCCTGACTAAAAAGACCCTTACCTCCCAATTGCACGCAATCATGGACACCAACGTGGACAATACACTTGTCGAAATCTTACAGAAAGACTCAGCAAAGTCTCTTCATTTTAAGCGTTTACAGCACTCCTCGAGACCAACTGGCGAACTTCGAGCAATTTATAAGGAAAATCAGGAACATCACGAAAGGGCACAAAGTCGTGATCGCGGGTGATTTTAATGCTCCTCACACGGTGTGGGGGTACCCGTCAACAACCAGGAAAGGGACCCGCATACATGACGCCGCCCAATCTCACAATTTAAGTCCCTGGAACGATCCGCTGCAACCAACCCGAGTCGGCAACAGTGTCTCCAGAGACACTCATCCCGACCTCACCTTTACCCACGGCATCCACCAGGCAGAGTGGACCCGACTGGAGGAGACGTTAGGAAGTGATCATCACATCCTATAACTCGAGATAAGCCACCGAAAAAGAACCATTCGGTCCGGGACAGTAAAGATCACAGATTGGAAAGCCTTCCGTACCGACGTCAATCCTGGAAGAAACATCGGAGAAATTGACAAATGGCTTTCTAAGATACGTTAAAAAGCGGAGGAGCACACAAAAATAATTCAACTGAACACAGATATTCCCGCTATTGACCTACACCTTTCCTACCTTTGGGAAGCAAGAAGAAGCCCCCTCAAACGGTGGAAAAGACAAAAGCACAACAGAAAACTCAAGATGAAAATCGCCGCCATCACTAAAAGCCGAAGAATATGGCGCCCTCCTCTACCGGCAAAATTGGGACAAGGCATGTGACCAACTTCCGGGCACCCTCAGCACAAAAAGGACCTGGCATATTTTACGAGGCCTTCTGGCGACTACACGGACAAAAATGCAGCAAAAGCAAGACCTTCGAAAAATCGTCCATTCATACGCAGGCACCCAACAAGACATACTAGATGAGATTCAACGCAAGTTAGCCGGTGACATCCCATCGAGTCCGACAAGTACTGATCCGTACCATGGCGAACATCATCCCGACCTCGATAGACCCTTCACAAAAGCTGAAATGGAGTCAGCCCTGGCCAAACTCACAAGGAATACTTCGCCCGGTAAAGACAAGATTACCAATAAGCTCCTCCGTACCCTACCTCCAAACGCAACAGAAGCGCTCCTAGAGTATTTTAACGTATGTTGGGAAACAGGCGAACTACCGGCAACGTGGAAGCATTCGGACGTGACAATGATTCCTAAGCCAAACAAGCCTCTACGTATTGAGAATCTTCGCCCTATATCACTGACTTCCTGCGCGGGTAAACTTCTTGAGCACATGGTCCATGATCGGCTCACGCCATATCTCGAGGACAACGGGTACATACCGGACACAATGTTTGGGTTCCGACAGCATCTGTCTACGCAATACATTCTTCTGCTTCTGAAGGAGAACATCACAGACCGCTTGGATCGCCATCACAAGTCCTGAATACTCACTATCGACGTCAAGGGCGTTTTTGACAATGTCAAGCATGAAAAGATCCTCGAAAATCTGAAAAGTATCAAATGGGGCCCCAAAGCTTACAATTATGTTCAAAACTTTCTCACGAATCGCACGACAACGGTGGGCATCGGCAACCTTCGAGGCGCAAAATTCCCCCTACCAAACAAAGGCACGCCTCAAGGTTCAGTGGTCTCCCCGCTGCTTTTTAACATCGCCATGCTGCACCTGCCAAAGAAACTTCAGACTATCGAAGGACTGAGGCATGCTCTTTACGCAGACGACCTCACGCTGTGGATGAGAGCGCCCACAACTGGGAGACAACAGGACGCCCTGCACGAGGCTATCCACGTGATAGTAAACTACTTGGACTCTTGCGGCCTCTAGTGTTCTCCGGAGAAGTCCGAACTTCTCGTGCTGAAGACTCGAACTCGAGGACGACCACCTAAACTTCTTGATCCGGATCCCAGCGTCACTCTTTACGGAGTGGAAATTCCCAGGGTCAACTCCATTCGTGTACTAGGTCTGACCATACACAAGGATGGATCGGGTGCAGCTCATCTTCCCAAGCTACAGCAAACGGTGACACAAGTCACTCACCTCGTTAAAAGAACCACTAATCAACGAAGGGGGCTCAAAGAACAAGACACCCTGCGGATCATTAAAGCATTAATAACCAGTGGGATCACGCATGGCACCCCATACTTAGTCGTAAAAAACGCTGAAATAAACAAATTGTACATAATTATTAGGAAAGCAACCAAGACTGCTCTAGGCCCTCCTTTCATGGCATCCACCGACAAGCTCCTTAAATTAGGCGTACATAATACGTGGGAGGAGATGGTCGAAGCCCACAAAGCCAGCCAACTCGAACGCCTCAAGCTCACTCCTACAGGCAGAGCAGTACTCCGTTTCCTCAATTACAGTGAAACCTACATCGCGGACACCGACCAAAAAGCGAGACTACCATCGCAACTCCGAGAGACAATCTGTATAGCACGCATACCACGTAACATGCATCCCACTTACCACAAAGAAAGAAGACAGGCAAGATCGAAGGCACTCCTCGAAAATATGAAAAGGATCCTAACACCAGATACACAGACGCTGCTCGATATCCAGACCACACTGCTTTCACAATAAGTGTCACGGGCCCACGAGGCAGGGAATTGACGTCGGCAACAATACCGGCTCGTAACCCCGAAACTGCAGAAGAAGCAGCCATCGCCTTGGCAATGACGACCTGCAGCGACCGAGCACTGATATTCACCGACTCCCAAGCGGCACATCGGAACTTCCAGAAAGGACGCGTTTCCGCGACGGCTCTTAAAATCTTAAAGACGCGCCCCCAACTTTCTGACACCTACAGCACCTGCATTCCGGGGCATGAAGGGATGGCGGGAACGAAGCAGCGCACGCTGCAGCCCGAGAGCACAACAGCCGGGCCTTCCTGCCACCCAACATCCGTGCTGCAACGGGCGCAACAGACGTACCCATCACCTACAGGGCCATACTTCAGCACTACCGACTTGAGCAGAGGAGATATCCCCCCCACCCCACACCCCGACCTCACCAAGGAAGAGAGCGTAATCTTTCTTCGGATCCAAACAAACACGTACACACACGGAATAATCACGAACCGCATCTACCCCACGCAATTTTTGCCCTTACTGCGACATACCCGACACCTTGGCACACATGATCCTGGAGTACCCTTGCGAAGACCGGCGTCCAGACCCACCTGTGGATAGCCGAGCATCCTCAACAACTCTGACTGCTGCACCACAAGATATTGCAAGCGCCCATACCACCGGTGACCACGGCATCGCTGAAAAGTGGGAGGCACTGCCGGTCTGCGAGGATCCGGAGAACCAGAAGAATCTGGTAAACCGGGCGAAGACGGCAGCCACCGCCAGAGGTTTCCTGGACTGAGGAGACCTGCAACCTCGGACCGGCAAGGAACAAGTCCTGGCTAGTCTTTTCAGCAAATTAACGTTTATTTCTCTCTCTCTCTCTTTGGTCACCGTAGCGCTAAAGGGACACTGAAGTGAATATGTCTAGCTCCCGTTTTTGCTTGCACTGCGTAGGCTGGCTCACCTTTCATCGTTTATCCGCACAATAAGGCGGTGTTTGTTTTATAAAGCCCGTAAGAAGAAAAACTACCATGCGCGGTTTTCGGCGGCTGCACCAACTACCCGATGTGACGTCAGGTAAAGGTGCTACGCGATGGGACGATGTCCACGATTAGCATTCAAACAAGTTTCGGTTTTGGTTCTGTGAAACAACATGCATGGCATCCGACGTTATCGTTGAATGGGCATTTTCGATATCTCAGTAATCGCCATACCGCGCTTCTGTCAGGTTGTCGGCTGTAAAATGCGTCAGACGAGTTAAGGCATAAAGTTGGGCTAGTTGGTTATCTGACTGCATTTTACTAGCGAAAAATAGACGCGGACGAAGAAGAAGTACACAGGACACTCGCTAGACTACAACTGAAATTTTACATAGCGTCCGTGAAACAAAGAAAGATAACATATCACCACGACCTGCCTCTACACATCCCCACACACGCCAACCTATGTGTCACACAAGCGCCCTCGTAGGTAGCATATCTCCTTATCTGTAAGAGTGATTGAAGCGGTGCTGACACAATTAACTCCCTCCCTGTAGATCTGAAATGCCTCGTTAATCTCGCGACTAGCTTGGTCACGTCCAGATCCTACAACACGTGTTTTATCGAACGCCGGCGTACAATCAGGGCACCGCCTGCAATGATCGGCCAGATGGCCTCCCGCCGCAAGCGACGAAACTGCTGCACGGTGCTCTCTCAGCCTGTCGTTTAAACACCGCCCCGTCTGTCCCACGTAGCATTTGCCACAGGACAGCGGAATGCGGTAGATGACACCTTCTTTGCAGGTTACAAACCTGGTGCCATGTTTTTTGGTGCAAGCTTGGCGTGGCTTCTCGTTTACGGCGGGGCACATCCTCATCAGCTTGCCAGGCGCGGTGGCCAGCACTTCCCCGCCGCATTTTTTCCCCACTTTTTTGAGGCGGTGCGTGAGCTGATGTACGTATGGCACGGCTACGCGTCGCAACCTCTCCCTGTACGCCGGCGTTCGATAAAACACGTGTTGTAGGATCTGGACGTGACCAAACTAGTCGCGAGATTAACGAGGCATTTCAGATCAAAGGGAAGGAGTTAATTGTGTCAGCACCCCTTCAATCACTCTTACAGATAAGGAGATATGCTACCTACGAGGGCGCATGTGTGACACATAGATTGGCGTGTGTGGGGATGTGTAGAGGCAGGTCGTGGTGATATGTTGTCTTTCTTTGTTCCATGGACGCTATGTAAAATTTCAGTTGTAGTCTAGCGAGTGTCCTGTGTACTTCTTCGTCCGCGTCTATTTTTCGCTAGTAAAATGCATCAGACGAGCCGACCAGGACAGCTTGGAATCGTAGCAATCACTAGCCGAGGCCTACGCAGTGGATGAACGCCCTCGGCGTCACCGCAGACGCTCAAATGCCATGTGCTTTTCCCCCGATCTTTAGAGCTCGCCTCACTCATTCCTGTATCGTACAAAGCGCGTTCACACTAGGCCAAGGGAGTGCTGATTCTGGCCTGTTCCCACTGGCAAGCAGACGGTGCTTATGGCAACATCACGCCAACGAGAACTCGCTAGCGCGTCAGTGTCAGTCTGCGCGTTCTGCGCATTCGCTCCTGAACCAATTAACGTCACAGCGCAACAATGGTGAATTCAGTGTAGAAAACATCGACTGAAACCATCGTCTTTGCTCGAGCGCTTTTAGGTTACACCCTTCGCCGTCGCTCTTGGTTTTTGAACCTCATTAACCTACAAGGCCACCCCCACAACCCGGATAACGTATTTGCTGTACACTACAGTATATAATGTGTAACCAGTTTTTATTTCTATTTAGTTTTACCATTTAAATCAGCTTAGACGACTATTTGTTGCATTGCGCTCGTGCAGTAAGCGTCCCCCAAATTTCAACAAAATCTGACGTCCAGCAATTGGATTTGTTAGACGGAAAAGCGTTCACAGATGTGTCGTCGTCCTGCTGACCGGTGTGCTTGTTCACCCAGCGCAAAAAACTCCCACCTCCCCTCGCGGGAACCCCTGTGTAGATGCGACGCATAGGCGGAGCGGCGAAGAGACCGCGTTTTATTGGCGGTCAGATGTTTGAGTGGCACCCCCTGGCTCTGACGTCAGCTGAGGGACTCGCGCCGCCGTCGTCTGCTACACTCCGCTTGTGAGGGGCAGCAGTGCCTGTGCTAGAAATCGCCCGCTTTGTTGCTGTAGTGAGTTAAAAAGCGTATTTCTAGTGACTCAGTTATTTTGCCTGCTTCTGACGCATCTGAATAATTTGAAGCTGTATCGTGCACAAGTTTGCAACACACGAAAAGGTAGAGAACAACTTTCTTCAGAGCATCGGTCAGAAGATCATGTGTAACTCGTCATTTCTAGCTTATTCGCGAGGATCAGCGATCAGAGCTTCTCGATAAGTATTCAGAATGCGTAGGCTTTCCTGCAGTATTTGTGAGATGCTCTTATGAAGACTCAGCCGTCTAATGCTATGCACCAAGCAGCGGCCCCTACACGCGCATCGCAAAGCAGGAATTCCAAAGCGGCTTTCTTCTATTTCTTTCGTTGTTGTCTTGTAACAGATTAATGTTTCTTGCTTTTTTTTTCTGCCCAACGCATTAATTTTTCTGCGCCGTCACAAACGTCTTATTAGGAGGTTTCGGGGTGTTTGGGAGGCTCACAAACATCGTGTGGATATTTCCTTCATGTTGTATGGCACACATTTCCTCCTTCACAAATATGGCTTTCATTACGGCTGCGTGCAAGAAGGTGAATGAATATCCGCAGCGTGCTTTGTTTATTCACATGCAAATACAATGAGAAGGTTTGTGCTACGCCACCGTGATCGCGCCCTAGACAACATCCTACACAGTACACGAAGGCGGCTTTTGTGTTCCGAATTTCTATCCT
Organism: Haemaphysalis longicornis; assembly: GCF_048455015.1. Classification (NCBI taxonomy): domain Eukaryota; kingdom Metazoa; phylum Arthropoda; class Arachnida; order Ixodida; family Ixodidae; genus Haemaphysalis; species Haemaphysalis longicornis. The sequence goes on from NW_027526245.1 coordinate 15,608,834, forward strand.
AATCATATCGTTATCAGAACGAACTGACGCTCAACACGAACAATGATGACATGATTACGGTGCTGAAGGCATGATATACTCGCTAACTAAAGCAATAAATAGTATACCTTCATATATTACAAGAATCGAAAGCGAAGAATAATTCCAAGTAGCTCTTTATTGCTTTTCAACCCTTCCAGGCGCAAAGACCAAATCCTATTCTACTCGGGATGCCGTTCTATGAATTGAAGAAAATTACTTTTACTCTCTTGTCGTGGACTGAGGACCCGGCCCACTAACCAGATCGATTTAAGTGTTAAAGTTTTCTCCTCCTCCCCCTGCTCCTCCTCCTCCTCTTGAGTGCAGATTTCCTATAACGCATATCCAATATCGGGAAGATATGGCTGTGCAAAATGTACCGAAATATTCCTCCAGGCCTGAACAAACATAGTGTTACTGTAAAGTTAATGTAGACGTAACTCGTTTTGCTCAATAAACCTCCATACTGCTTAGATGCCTGGTATAAAATCAGCACGCGCCTATATCCACACTGGTTTATTTGGAACTCAACCTACAGTTTTTGCAGTCTATAGTGCATGTCGTCAAACTTTCATGCCTGGACAACGTAAAGTGATGTGGCACAACACGTTCGAGCGTTCGGCAAGGTTGCAAAAACTGTTTTACCTTACATATGATTACCGGGAATCGTAATGCCTTCTACCAAAGCCAACAGCCCTGAAGCCCTAGAATTTGTTTCGGTCTTCCATTTTCGCTGTTGTCGGTTATTAGCAACTAACCGTTCCCTTTGTTCGAAAGATTGCTTAATTGAGAAGCTGACGCCTAGCTCCGACTCTTCGCACTCCGCACAGGACCGGCTTCGCAAGGAATGGGGCGACGCCGGCAATGTTTTTTCCGTAGCGGCATCCAAAACTATACTTTAACTGACACCATGAGCTAGTTGTATACGATTTTAAGCCTATTATTATGATAAAAAGTTACCCACACGCCAATTCTGGTGCGGACAAGCATCAGGCGTTGACCGAGCGCAAAGAAACAGCAGGGAGAGCGAGCCTGAGTGAAGCAGACGACACATGCGAGAATCCCTAAGCCGACGTCACGGAGGCGCGCTTCGCAGCGCCGCCTGTGTTCGCGCTCACCGCCAATAGCGCGCATAACGTTGAGGGGACTGCAGCGCGCCCGAAGGAGAGGAAACCGCGGAAGAGAGAGTACTGCACATGCGCCGGCCCCAGCGCGTCTGCCGCGGCTATGACGCAACACAATCCAACACAATCCACTTTAATTTATTCCAATTCAATCCAAATCCAATCCAATGCAATCCAATCCAAGCCAATCCACACGAATCAAATCCAATGCCCCTCGCGAGAGAGTGTTCGCTATCGGAGAGGAGAGGGGGTGAACGGCGGAGAGCGCAGCTGGCGCGGCGAGGAGAATGGGGGAGGGGTGGACAACGCCGACGACGACGACGACGACGACGCCGGAGGGACAAGGCGAGTGAATCAGATGCTCTGCATCTAAAAAGTGCTTCCTGTACGGTAAAAGTTCCGGTTGATTTTAGTTCCTTAGTACCAAGACATTTACTGACTCTTCTCCAACCTTCAATTGGCCTTGGATTTTCCTACTAGCGTACGAGTCAGCGAAGCGTCGCATGTGCGCTGTGTGCATCGCTTGTGTAGAGCGACCTGGACTGGGACCTTGATACAGTGTACAAGCTAACAAACTAAAGAAAGGCACATTCTTCCATTCACAAACGTGTCGTGGCTTAGTTTCAACTGAGCGAACGAATTGCGACGACCCGTCGGCGGCCGGCGGACTAAACGCTGTGCTGACTGACCCTGTCGGAAGGTCAGCGAGCCATGCAGTAGTGCAGTCAAGCCAAGCCATTTTTGCTGAACACTTACACTTGCCCACCGCAGTATATATATAGGTTTTCCGTACCTGCTTGCCCTTCAGGTATTCATTTCAAAGTGGCTACGGAATGCGTTCGTTGCTGCAACTGAAGGAAAGCCGGCCGATAGCCGCTGTAGCAGCAGTCGAAGAACGCCAAGACTGAAAAATCCTGACTAAAAAAAACTTGCCAAAAAATCTTTTCACGAGGTTTCTGAGTTATCCGATTGACATAGTGCCGATTTTTCCCTCATTACCCACAATTTTGGCTGAGGCACTTTTGGAAACTGCAAAATAAGTATGGATTGACAGCGTTCTGCAAGTGTTTAGGATCTGTAAAAATGTTGACAAAAGCGTTGCAGAGATCACCGAGCCTAACTTCCGCCTACCCGCGAAGGCGCCGCGAAACAAATGCGTACTCCCGTGACGAGCAACGCGGCGCCAGCACCAGCGGCAGCACCGGCGGCAGATCCATGGTTTACGAGCGGCCACCACAGAGCTTCCTCGCCGTCGAAGACCGAAGCGGCTAAAAGGAAGAAAGAAATCCTTGGGTCACGTGATCAAAACGTGACGTCACTTGACTTGTTTTTGAGCGCCTAGGGACAACGCCGAAGTGGGCGCAGCATTTTCCGAGTGAACGATTTGCACTGTCAGTACCCAGCGTGTGTTGATTGCTACGAAACGAAGCTGCAGATGATGCGATTTCCCTATCTGATTACGTACCTACTCCGACATTTCAAGAGAAAATTGCAACCCGAGCTCAGCGTAGACCAGCCATGCCGGCGTGCGTTTGCTGTCACAGACACGGAAGAGCGGAAAAGAGGGCATCTATGCGCTCATAGTCCTAGAAAGGTCAGTAACATGGAGGAAAGTATTCTTTCCTCCATGATCAGTAACATCGTTATTTTATGTTTGTTGTAGTTTTTGTGTTTATACCACTGTATTGTGTACCTAAAGCTGCGTGAATTCTTGCTGCGTGGCGGCCTCGGCCTCCCAGCATGTCATTCTCGTTGCCGATAGTATTGTGACGTTAACAATTTTTGTATGATCTTGAATTCAAATTTAGCGTGCGCTGCATACTTGAACGAGGAACAGAGACAGTGGAAAAAGACGAAGTTGGCGCGCAAACCAACACCTGCTTCGTGTAGCCAACGTGCATGTGGTTTTTCTTTTTCCAGTCCCTGTTTCTCGTCCGAGTATGCAGCACACGCTAAATTCAAATTACGATGCTATGTCCCCACACACTCGGGCCGCAGTTTCAAGCGTTTCGTTGTTGTTCCTTTTGTGTAGGAGCCCATAACATTGCTCAAGTTTGATCGAACCGGTGGCGTGTACTCCCCGAAGCGCAGGCCTAGCGCCTCGATCGTAAGTATGCGTGTGTTTGACAGCGTTAATCTCGCGAGTATGTCGTGTGCACGCATTAGAGTTCTAGCTCTTCTGGCAGTTAAGTTGCGTTGCGGGAGATGAATGGGAAACGTCGCTTCTCAACAGAGAACACGGCCAAAGGAAAAAAAATACCGTGAAACCGTGAGCCAAAAAATATGGAAGAGGGAGAGAGAAAGGATAGATCAAATTGCGGTGGCAGAATAAGATCGTCCGAGGGGCTGTGAAGGTTACGTGGCATTTTGGGCCATTTATGAGGAGGCACCACGAGCAACTGTCAGTAAGCGTTTGTTGAAGGTGAGCGGAAGAAGGTGCGTGTAAGACAAATAGTTTGTGGCAGGGCATAAAGCCATTGAAGATATGAAAGCGCACAATTAACGTGTACAGGCAGGAGGGACACACACAAGCACTTACTGGCAACTGCCATTTTATTAAAAAACACAGTTTATACACGAAAACAATTAATAGAATAAAGAAATATGGTGCTGATTAGCACGTGTTCTAGCATGTGTAGAGTGATAGACGATTTGCTGACACACTTGTTACTATGTTCATCGATAAAGAAGGCCTCAACCAGTTCCATAACAATCTGATGATTATGCCTCTACAACACCACATTCTCATCAAACAAAGGGTGACACCCACACTTTTTATTATGCGCACGAAGATTTGCGCTTGTTGAATTTGTTATCGTAAACAAATGCTCTCTGAGATGGACACTTAGACAGCGTCCTGTCTGGCCCACATACACGGACTTACATTGCAATGGAATTCTGTAACCCATGCCAATCGTACAACGAACTAAAGGCTGCACATGGTTAACACCGCACCCGCAAGAGGGAGAGAGAAAGGATAGATCAAATTGCGGTGGCAGAATAAGATCGTCCGAGGGGCTGTGAAGGTTACGTGGCATTTTGGGCCATTTATGAGGAGGCACCACGAGCAACTGTCAGTAAGCGTTTGTTGAAGGTGAGCGGAAGAAGGTGCGTGTAAGACAAATAGTTTGTGGCAGGGCATAAAGCCATTGAAGATATGAAAGCGCACAATTAACGTGTACAGGCAGGAGGGACACACACAAGCACTTACTGGCAACTGCCATTTTATTGAAAAACACAGTTTATACACGAAAACAATTAATAGAATAAAGAAATATGGTGCTGATTAGCACGTGTTCCTGCATGTGTAGAGTGATAGACGATTTGCTGACACACTTGTTACTATGTTCATCGATAAAGAAGGCCTCAACCAGTTCCATAACAATCTGATGATTATGCCTCTACAACACCACATTCTCATCAAACAAAGGGTGACACCCACACTTTTTATTATGCGCACGAAGATTTGCGCTTGTTGAATTTGTTATCGTAAACAAATGCTCTCTGAGATGGACACTTAGACAGCGTCCTGTCTGGCCCACATACACGGACTTACATTGCAATGGAATTCTGTAACCCATGCCAATCGTACAACGAACTAAAGGCTGCACATGGTTAACACCGCACTCGCTCCTCGCTTTCCTCGGACGATCTTTGTTATCAACAATGCGGCAGAGATTGCCCGCTTTTGCTGAAAACAACACACAGGACGATGCGCTGTGTGTTCTTTTTCTTGTAGTGGGTTGTCCTCTGTGGTCTTATTCCACGTCGCCATCTTTTACGCATTTTATTTTTCAAAGATGTATTATTAGCTTACCCAACTTTCAGTTGAGCTGACACAGAATTTAATCCTGTTACTGTAGCATCTGCATAGGACGGCTTCCAGTGGAAAAAAACAAGTGGTTGGACCTGGGCCCTACGATGTTGGTGCAGGGCCTGGAGGGCAAGCCTTGGTCTACATCCTTTCTCGGTACCGATGGAAAGCAGGTGAATGCCTCCACAAGTGGCTGTTTTTGTGGTACACTCGAAATCAGCAGCAGGCAGACTGCGTGTGCTCGCAGACCACCCTGGTAGTATGACAACCAAATATGTAGCTGTGGCCTAGTTACCGACGGGAAGACGTAATGAAAAATGAACTGCCCATCTGTTGAAACGACAAAAACGGGGGACGTGAAGCTTTGTAAAATCAAGTCCAACACCAAATTAACCAGCCCAGTACTGAGCACTTGTTTCTTGCCGGGATGATTTGCTGCACTGCGCTGTCTAGAGCTTTACTGATCCAGGCAATCCATGACCTTTCATAGTGAACAACCATGGTTGCTGATAGATGGAGGTGTGCATTTTATGTGTAATTTTGCACCTTCATGCAAATACAAATTACTTCGACTGTGCTGGAATGGCACGATGGGACAGACGTGAGCTTCATAACATGAGGGACCCAGGTTCAATTCAAATCACGGGAAGTGTTTTAATGTTTTTTCACTTCCCCCACGGTCGTCATCATCAGAAAAAAGTTGGCTTTCCTGCAGTGCATTTTGGGTGGAGTACAGACAGATCAGGGAGAGCCTGCTAATTAGACTTGTTTGTAGATGGGTGAAATCAGAAAAATATAGACGAGCAAGTACGTCATCGTTGCACAACAGCTTCTGCGACACCCAAGTTAAGGTGCCTGCAATTTACGTGCAAACAAAATTGTATGCAAGATGCTTGCGGTTTTATTGCGTGGTTAAAGGAGACTGGTTTACAAAATTTTGAGGAAAGCTGGAAATGGCCGTGTTTGTATTTGTATTAGGGTTTTTTGTCAAAATGTGCCATTCTGTTGTTTATTTTATAAGTTTATAACTGCTGCAGGAATGTTAATTTGTAGATGCAATTTTTCTATGTGTTTGGTGTTCTTATGATCCCTTATGACCCCTCTGGCATTAATGAGGGGTGTGCTACCTGAGCAGATTAAACAAATAATTATAACATGAGGGAATTCTGCCACTCGTGTGCAAGAACAAAAATAAAAGAAAAAGATACAGCAGAAATGTCAGCGTCCATACGCATACTAAAAAACGTACACACAGGAACACAATAACAGTGTACTGTGTTTAAGCTATTTGGTCATTGGAATTTTGAATGGGAGGCTCCTAAGGAAATATATGTAGTGCTTGACCAGTTTTGGAAATGATTTTTCTTTTTTACTTTTCAGTGACAGAGGTCTTAACAGGCATCTGAATGCGCCTACAACGTTTGGACTGGGTACTTCTGGTACCTGTCGTCTTCTATGACTGTGAAGCTGGGAATAAATAAAACTAAAAACTGTCTCCTTCCTGTGGTATATTCCTTTTACATAGTGCAGGAATGTGGAAATAATGTGTAGGGCGATAGACGAGCACTTGCACGTCGTCGTCCCCTAGTCACTTATCTGGTATTTGTGCTGCAGTTAAAACAACAAACTGCCAGGTAGCTAGCATTCACAACCATGTCAAGTTGTACCTCTCAAGCTTAAAATGTATTTGTCCGAGGAACATTTTAAAGGTCTTCACAAGAGGACATGATACAGATTAAGATGCAACACTGCAGGTTCACGTACAACAGCAGGTTCTAAAAATTTTGCATATTTTAATACAGGCCTTCACATCTGCTCTTGAAGCCTGTAAGTTGGAAGCATATTTTAATACTGGCCTTCACATCTGCTCTTGAATCCTGTAAGTTGGAAGCAATCTAACGCCTGCTGTACATCGGTTACTCAAAGGGCTAGTGTCATAGCAATCAAGCAGCCTGCAATAACACGAACTTGCTTAGAGCCACTAAATAAACCACGCTACCATCTCTCGCCAATAAATGTGCATTTTGGAACGACCAGATCTGGAAACTGTCTTGACGCAATATCTCATCCTGTTTTTTTTTTTTTAGTTTAAAAGTCGCACACTGCACAAGTAAAGCTGCTATTGCCATTACTGTTCTCCCCGGTACACGCGCGCGCTTCTATGAAATCTCGCAGCTCTGCAGAGAATTTCTTTGATTTTCTCCTCGTTCTTGAAAGAAGCAAGGAACTTAAATGCAGGGGTAATTCAGTGTCCGAGAAATAATGAAGAATACGTCCTCAAAGTCTGATGATTGGTTGGTGCGGCAGCAGTATTATTAGGCCCATACGGAGGGGAAAAAATGATGTTTATAAGAATAAAGGAACCAGTGCTGGACTAACTCGGGGCGAAACCTTGGACACGGTCAGGCAGGCACGCTCCACATTCATAAAAAAAAAAATATCATCAAGCAAGACACCCGCCAAAACAGAATTAATTACAAAAGGACGCGTCAGTTCTAGCCGTTTCTTCCGTCGTCTGCTGCTAGACGCCGGTACTCAGCTTCTTACAGGGAATTCCCTAGGAGGCGAAGCGCGAAACCAGAAGCCTGCTCGCTGCAACAACAAATTCCCTAAATGTCCCTAACTTTTGTACCCAACTGACAGTGGTTTCATGAGCCAATGAAAACGTGGAATAATTTCCTCCTTTTAGCCGCATGCGTCGGAGACTGCGCCCTTGTCGTGGCAATGTTTTGTGGAAACTCGGCGCAGCGTCCTTCGGCAAAAAGATCGCAGAAAGAAAATATTCCGTGACGTTGTGCGCCGGCCCCTTCCGGAGATCTCAGCAGAAAGCGCGGCAACGGGCTGCATCCTCCGACTGCAGTCTCGCCTTGGCGGCCGCCAAAAAGCGCCCGCCCGAGATGCGGCCGCGTCTCTTTTCTCGCCCTCTTCCGCTCCAGTCTTTCTCCTCCGTGATGCGCGAGGTCAAGTCAATTCAATTTCGCCGCCATAGAGTTAATACTACTGACTCTAGAGGAAAAGCTGCCCGGCCAGCCCGTGCATCGAAACCGTGCTACACCCGGGCGCAGACATGATGCCACCCTCACAGCGTTGCCCGCTGTCTTTTTGCCTACTAGAGTTGGCGGCAGTAGTGGGTATTCACCTAGTAACCAACGCATTCCATCATGGCAGCCAGCGTTGCTGTGAGTGCGCCGTGAAAACTTTGCTGTGCAGAAACGTTGTGTGAAGTTTTTCCTGGGGTAGGTAGCGAACTTTTGTGCCATGCTGCCACGTTAGATGCAGTTTTGCATTCTCCGCAACTGAGAAGGGTAGCGGGTAGATTAGCGGGTACTTCGTACGCTCGGAGAGGTAGATTTTGCGGGTGCGTCAGGGGAGTTCGGTCGTCGCTTCGGAGTTGAGCGGACGTGGTCTTTCGTGCTCCTGTGCGGGCTTCATTTCGGCGGCCCGTTGCAAGCGCGGGCCGTTGGACGTCGCCCGGCTTTCGCTCTGCTGGTGTGGGCAGTCGAGTGCCAGCTCCCCCCCCCTCCCAGTACCCGTCTTCAAAGCGGTCGGGACCGCCGCAGACTTCGCTCTTCGTCGCACCATGCTCGCCTCCGCGCTTCACCGTTCCCTTCGACGTTTCTCGTCTCCCGGACGCAGCATTACGCCAGCCAACAGTGTTCGTGGTGTGTTGTGTGCGACGGAATCGACCACAGTGGAACTACTCTTCTCTACTCTTTCGTCACCTTTCTAATCTTTACTTTTCTCTCTCCTATCCTATTTCCCCAACTATTCCCGCTTCCGGACTGTGTTAAATGCAGGTGAGCTCCCATGAGAGGTTAATAATATCCCCAGTCCATTTATTTTCCTTCTTCCTTTAAAAAGAAATCACTTCCCCCTGATTGCTTTTTCCCCTGATTTTTTTCCTGCTGGCTTCCCTTGTATTCGCGCATGCGCTGTTTCTGTATACATCATTTTGTGTGTGCTAAAAGAGTTCAGTTGATATGCAGCACTAGTCCTGTGTAGTCTTTTCTTTGTTGACCCGTCTGTACAGCGCTATTTTAACGTTTCACACGCCTCCCCCCCCCCCACCATGTATGCGTCAGCTGGTTGTTTTCGCAATCTATTGAGGTGCTCTTTACAACTACTTGGTTTTCTGGCGAATGGATACAACTACTTGCTTTTCTGGAACTGGACAACGCTTCCAAGCAATGCCTGTAAATGGAAATTGTATTTGTGGCTGCACTTTGTGCTAAACAAACACGCTTTCTGTGCCTGTTCCTGTGCCTGTCTTCAAGGCCCCTGCAGCACGTGTGTCAACTTTTGCCTCCAGTTGAAATGCTTTTAGGTAGTGGCTCTTGCATTAGCTTAGAATCAATAACCGTGAAATACCCAAGCCTAATATTACTAAGTTATGTGCATCAAGAAACTCACTCAAGAGATTTTCCGTTTTTCTAGGTACGCTTAGAAGATTTGTCATTGATTGTATGCTTGGGGACGTCACACAAGGTACATGATTAATGTTGTCAGGTTACATTAGGTCTCAATAATTCTATTTAATAGCAGCTTAAACAAAATCTCAACAAAAGCAAACCAGAGACTAGAAGATATCATGTAGAACGCGCATTTCCATTCTGGGTTTGTGGAACTATAGCTTTGAGTACTTCTAACTACAAAGAAAGTAGTGCAAGTGTTCATTAGTCGCTGCAGGGCTCGTTACCTTTTAAAATTTCATGCACCCTCTCCCAGAATAAAGAAAGAGGAAAATTGTGTGAGGAACTAACTATTTCCAGCAAAACTATGGCAGGTTTAAAGCCAATAAACAGACAGGGTTAAAAGCCAAAAAACCTTTTTGAAGAAAAAACAATTTCATGATAAAAAACCTAAGCACTGGAGAAGAGGAGAAGAACGAAATAAACAAATACAAGCAGAGGCAGCATAAAAGAGCAAAAAATTTACAAAGCAAATGCAATTCTACGAGGCAGTTAGTCACGAAAGCTTGCCACGAAGGAACGGACACTTCAGGAGAAATTTAAAAAAAATTAGAAATTATGTACCATATTTACATTATGTACACAGAAAATCAGACATATTTCAGTGGTTTTAGACAAGATGGAGCTGAAGTTGCCAAATCAATTCTTGCCTTGAAGAAGCAGATTGCAGTGATTAAGAGAGAAAAACAGTCACAGGTGCTGTAGGGGTGTTACCAGCATGCAGCATCCTTCGTTTGCCCATTTTGTTGTTTTGCCTGCTTGTTTTATGCCTATCTTTTTTTCGTCCATGGTGCTGTCTTTGTACTGGCCATTTCCACGCCATGTTTTTTTTTTTCTCCCGAAGTTTTTATCCTTTACTTTATGCCAGTCCTTTCCTTTCAAGTCAGCTGGACAGTTCTTCTTCTTTCCTTGGTTAACCTCCCTAGCTGTCTTCTAGTTTTTTCCTTTCTTTGAAGTTGCACATTAGGTCATCTTAGCCTTCCTCTTACCATCACAAACTTCCCTAGAGGTCTGGTGGTATTACTGGTGGTGAAATAAAATTTGTTGGATGAGAATTGCTTGTACATATGACCCTGTTGCTTTTTCTGTGTTTATTTTTGCTTATGATACACGGGCTGATGGCATTGCGATGGCCCATTATTTTTGATGAAAATAAGAATGCTGATGATCACAATCTGAATGAGCATTAGCCAGAACTTTCATAATCAGCTACAGCATTACTGGAACCCAGCTTCGGTAATGCAACTTCGTCATCATCCTTGTTGCTGTGAGCACGCTGGAATGTAAGCGTGGAAATTCTACAAGGTCTGGCGTGGCACCTTTGTGGCCACCGGTTTGATGTTGGCATAAATGAGAAGGCTGTGCTACACATATTGAATTCCTTCGTTCTATCGCGTATCGCATTCGCATATCGCATTCCTTCCTTTTATCTAGTGTATACAGCTGAAGAACGTCTCCAGATGGCCCTGGCTGAGCCGATACGTGCAGATGTAACTGTCGCAAATAATACAATAGAGAGTTCAATTTATTGTCCGCTTTCTTAATGACTGTCATATGCAATACACATTAAGTGTCTGAATACTCTACATTAGCGATTGATAGTCTCATGCTAGGCAGTCTGATTCACCTGCAATAGTTATGTTTGGCAGCTGTTTCAAAATTAACCACTATGATTGAACTAATGAGGGGCAATAACAATTTATAGGTGCACTCAAATTAATTTACTTTTCAAGGGAGACGTATATCCTTCGTCGACTTCGCCTTGCACAAAATACATGACGGTCCCATCACGACCGAAGAAAGCGCATATGTGTGTTACCTCAACATGCTTCCTAGGCGGTTTCTGTTGACAGATTTCTGGCCGAACCCGCAGGCATTTCACGCAAAACGGCCTGCAGGCGGGGTGGTCCTGATAATCGGGCGTGAACAGAAGTGGCCGTTTCCGTTCATTGGCGAAGGCACCCAGGGAAGGACAGAATAATTTTTCTTAACGCCCCACCACACGGGTGCCCATCTCAGATGAACGAAGTTTACTCTTCCCCCACTTCCTCCGTGCAGGTATATACATGGGCCATATGAGAGCAGAGGTGCAAGTATACGCAATTAAACAACGTCGCTGATCAACCGAATTTAAGAAATGTGTCATGCAAAGCATCAAATATATTCTCGAAAATTTGAGATTGCGTGTTTCAGCGATCGAAGGAGCATGCACCCATCGCACACACCCATACAGGAGATTTCTGCACCTACATTCAGGATTACCTTTCGGCTTCGCCTTGTCCTCCTCTAGAAAACCACCTCTTATTGTGCAAATAAAGTTACCATTATTATTATTAGTTGGCGGTTGTTTTATATCTCACTCAAGTAAAACACCGTTCAGTGAAAGTATAACAGCACCCGTAAACAAGAGCCTAGTTATACGCTAGGCATGGTAAAATGGTTCGTACATTTGTTTGTTTTTAATTTACGAATCATATACGATTAAAAGGAGCCGATATGCCCAGACATGTATCGCGTAACATGATATGACCGGCTGACGGCGAGTTCAAATCGGCAGCAGCCACTACGGACATGTAGAGAAGGTGTCCTCGAAGATAGGCGGCGGCGGCTTTATTCCGTATTGTCGGCAGTCTTCGCAAGCTTATCTTCGCAAGCAACGAAGTGACACAGCAGACACGAAGGCGTGTTAGAGTGAACCTTTGTAAATTATCCCCACACGACTGACGCTCTCACATTATACCGAAACTGAATTTGGCGCCTCAGCCCGACGACTTCTTTTTGCTTATAATTTCATTTATTTTTTCTTGTCAAGCATGAATACTTCAAGAAAACTAATAAAAGCGTACAAACTCGTAAAGAAACTCAGTTATTGCCATAAAAGTTGCCTAATTTTAGCTTAGGGCCCTAAATTTGTGCCTCATTTTCAAAAAAACATTGTTAGCCATATCTTCAACTACTGATCTGGCAACTACAGCGTGGCATCATGGCAGCATCCATGTTTAGACACATTTTTGAGCCAGCTTTACTAGAGTGTACTAGCTTTACCCGCCTCTTCCACTGCTCGCACGTCATCTATTGCAAGCTTTTGTTAATGCTCGGTTTAGAAGGCCGCCGCAAGATCAAGGCTCGCCGTGAGCCCTTCCTGTATTTCTGGGTGAACACAGTGCTTTCAAAGTGCATTTTTTTATTTACCATCACAAGAATCAAGCCCTTATCAGTTTTCAGTTAAACAAACACTGCAAGTAAAAGTTAAGTATTGCCTCAAATCTGGCTGAAGTTTTTTTGTTTGTTTGTTTTTGCTCAACCTCGTTGGCAAGCGAGTACATCAGATTTAGGGGAAATCCCCAAGGTTTTTCGAAACAAATTTGATGAAATGCATCCCTGCGGCTACAAGTTTCCCTTCCTTTCCTACAGCGTTGCAACGGCGACATTTCGGGTGGATGATTTACAAGTATGAGGAATGCTTTAGATTCGGTGCAATGAAGAGGCTTGCCGCTTTTCAAACATTTCTGTATATTGGTCGGGCGGCTGAATGAATCGAAGGGCAGAGAGAGCAAATTTGGGCGCTCACCGATGGTGGTGATGACGGTGAGCGAGTAGAGGAAGGCGCCGGAGAAGGACCACTGCTGCTCGCGGCCGGACTCCTTGCCGTCGTATCCGTCCTTGACGGCCGCCACGAGGCGCAGCTGGAAGTACCTGATGTGCTCGTTGACGGCCGCTGTCCAGTTGTCCTTGTAGAGCACGTTCAGCGCGGCCGTCACTTCCCACAGGCGGCCGACGGTTTGCTCGCGCAGGGCTCGAACCTGGCTGGCCTTGCGCACCTCGTACGGGGCCTCGAGCGCGCGGAAGGCGAACGCACCCAGCACGCTGTAGCCCACCACGAGCGCGCACAGCCCCACGTGCGAGAATAGAAACGCGGCGAACTTGCGGCAGCACGCGCGGCACCGGTGCCCGCCCGAGGAGGGGGAAGGGAAGGCGGCCCCGCGCTGCTGCTGCCGGCCTCGGCGCGACCGCTCCGGGGGGCGCATTGTGGCGGCTCGGCTAGCCGCGCACCACCGCGAACGGCCACCGTCGGCGTCGGCTGCCCGCCGCTGCCATCGTCCGCATCCTCATCACACGCGCGAAGTCGGCCAGCACGGCAGCCGCCTCGACGCCATCGGACACGAAAAGACGCCCCCCCCGGACTCGAAACAGGCACACGCCGCAGCTCATGCTAGCGGAAGTTCATCTTGCGCTGCCATCTGCCGGCAGCACAAAGAGTCATGCCCGCCCGCGAGTAACAAGAACTCCCTTTTTCTGCACCCTTCTCCTTCTGTTCGCCCACAGGCAGGCTTTGATGACTAGGAGGATCTGCGTAGCTTTTCCTCCGTGCGCCGCGATTCCCGGGGAGAGAGGACGGCGGAGTGGATCGATGGCCGACGCGCCAAAACTTACCCCATGTCATCCCAGCAGTTAACAACAAACGAATACGGTTGAAGTGTGCGTGCTATAATGGAGCTACTGACACATTATATACAGGAGCACAAGTGGTACGTTGCACTTTTGCCGTATGCTCTAACGTTGGCTGCTTTCCGGAGCATTCCTGTCATGCAATAGCACTCGCTTTTTTATTCCTCTCCGTGCCAACGACAATTTCAAGTTCCACGATCACTCCAAAATGATTAAAGGGACACTAAAGGGTGGGAACAAATTGGCTTGTATACACCATTATCGAAACTAGTAGTTGCTAATAACGCTGAAAATCGCAGAAACATAACAACAGCCCAGTACGCTTTAGGGCCCAGTACGCTTTAGGGTACTACATATGCGTTTAGTGACGTCACCAAAGTTGTGCGCGGCGACAGGTCGTTGGGGAAGCACGTTTTCCTTCAAAGAAACAATTCTGAAGTGGTTGAGCACGTGAAGTAATCGTAAATAAAAAATTTGCGTGAGCTGATATTATTATACAGGCGCCTTCCCTCGCGCTCCAGCCAGCTTTGAGTTTGCGAAGTCTACGGCGGTGAACGCCCGAGATTGTGGAAGCAACATGGAAGCGGCACAAGGAAGAAGATGTACTGCAGCTGGTTAAAGGAGCCATGAAGACAAAACACAAGTTTGGCTCATTCAAAAGACTGCCTCGTTAGAATCATACTGACACCACTTTTAACGTAAACTGCGCTCAGATAAGCTATACAATTAGGATGAACGGGAATGGCCATGCGACCCACTAGCTCATTTCCCGCAACAGAACCTATGATATCATATGTGACAGCTCTGCGATTGCCTGAGGCCAGCAAAAGCAAATGCGACTTAGGCAGAGCTTCTAAGCTTGCCGAACGAGCTATTTGCCTGCATTTTACTAGCGAAAAATAGACGCGGACGAAGGAGAAGTACACAGGACACTCGCTAGACTACAACTGAAATTTTACATAGCGTCCGTGAAACAAAGAAAGATAACATATCACCACGACCTGCCTCTACACATCCCCACACACGCCAACCTATGTGTCACACATGCGCCCTCGTAGGTAGCATATCTCCTTATCTGTAAGAGTGATTGAAGGGGTGCTGACACAATTAACTCCCTCCCTGTAGATCGGAAATGCCTCGTTAATCTCGCGACTAGTTTGGTCACGTCCAGATCCTACAACACGTGTTTTATCGAACGCCGGCGTTCAATCAGGGCACCGCCTGCAATGATCGGCCAGATGGCCTCCCGCCGCAAGCGACGAAACTGCTGCACGGTGCTCTCTCAGCCTGTCGTTTAAACACCGCCCCGTCTGTCCCACGTAGCATTTGCCACAGGACAGCGGAATGCGGTAGATGACACTTTCTTTGCATGTTACAAACCTGGTGCCATGTTTTTTGGTGCAAGCTTGGCTTGGCTTCCCGTTTACGGCGGGGCACATCCTCATCAGCTTGCCAGGCGCGGTGGCCAGCACTTCCACGCCGCATTTTTTCCCCACTTTTTTGAGGGCCCTTACCGGCTTTAACCTCCTTGATGAGGCTTTCTGCGACCGAAGCCACCAACTCCAAAGGGAAGCCCGCTTGCGTCAGACGAGCCACTTGAGCTTGCACACTACCAGATACCTTGTGAGCGCACGACTTCTGGAGGGCACCGCGCAGGCAGTTCGCCGCTATGCCGCGCTTAACCACCTTGGAGTGGGCCGAAGCGTAATTCAAAATCTGCTTTTTTGAGCACGGTTGGTACATTCAACCAACTAGTCGCGAGATTAACGAGGCATTTCAGATCTACAGGGAAGGAGTTAATTGTGTCAGCACCCCTTCAATCACTCTTACAGATAAGGAGATATGCTACCTGCGAGGGCGCATGTGTGACACATAGGTTGGCGTGTGTGGGGGGCAGGTCGTGGTGATATGTTATCTTTCTTTGTTTCGCGGACGCTATGTAAAATTTCAGTTGTAGTCTAGCGAGTGTCCTGTGTACTTCTTCGTCCGCGTCTATTTTTCGCTAGTAAAATGCAGTCAGATAACCAACTAGCCCAACTTTATGCCTTAACTGAGCTATGTGCGCCTAAATGTAATGCATATCCATTTTATAGCAGTAGGAATGGTGCGGTAAACAGGAAAAGTTACGAAAATACACGTAAACATAGAAGTGCCGATGCGCACTGCTGCTGGTACTGGGGGCACTATGCTTGTTCTAGCTGCACAGCAGTCCGATGCTTTGGAGTTGTCTTTTACGACGCTGGCCGGTTGGCATAAGCTATGTTGCCTTACGTGACCCTGTTTATCGAGGATGTCCCATGTTTCACGAAGCGATCACCCTCTACCGTAACAAAAACAGGCCTGGTGTAAATACGGTCAAAAACAAAGCAACGGCTTTGTGCTGAGTACGCAAGCGCCATCTGGGAGGCTTGACGGCAAGCAAGGCTGAAGAGCCGAATGGCGCAGTGGAAGTTCTTTTATATAGGCGGTATTCGTTGAGAAGTTAAGCGGTTAATTTCTTCGCTTGGCAACGCTGGGAACGGCCACCTGCATGGCCGATGTGCCACGGACGCGGCGCTGCTTGGGTCACTGCAGCCGCACGCCGAAGAAAAAAAAAAATCACCGGCGTGCGTTATCTGCTCTGTTCCCATCCGATTCTAAATGGTAACGTCAACAGAGATATAATCGCACTCACATTGAACTCGAGGTGATACTTTGCGTTCGTCCAGGCAGAGTTTGTAACGTGGAACACAGCCATGTGTTTCACAGTCGTGCTGAGCATGGACAAGTACCGCCATCCTGCGGAGCCCGACGTAACGAGTGACGGCGCACTCGCACGGTTGCATGGAGAAGAGGGGTGCCTGATCTACGGGCCGTGTGCAGAACGGCGCCTAGGAACAGACGTTTGGCCACAGATATAGCGGCGCACACTTGGTTGCCTGCATGCAATCCACGCCATTGAATACCGGCTATACGGGCCGTTAGGATTCATTGTTGACATCACCAAAACACACTATTTGGCGGGAGAATCGATATTTTAACCTAAATTGATTAATTGCTCAGTGAATACGGCATCATTTGCTGCATGCAGTTGCTGCCACAGAGGCTGCCTTTAGAGGCAAAGCGGAAGGCGCAGGCGGTTTTCCGAATTTATGGAGCAGTGATTTTCTTTCACATTTTATACGACTTTTCCTGGATAATATTTGAAAATAGCCTTTTTTGAGCCAGTCCGATTTTTGTTTAATTGCTGTGACAACTTCTATTTCTCCCCCAGCCTTGCTTCACCAGGCTCCACCTGCGGTGCTTCGAGCTTCATTTGTTTAAGATGTGTTCCTAGACACACGAAAATCGATCTTAATGAAGCGACTATTTGTCTTGCATGTGTTGCCTTTAAATAGCCTTATCATTACTGGCCACCCTCCTCCAGGCCCGCGTGACGTCTGCACGATTTAGTCGGCACAGCGGGCTGCAAAACTTTCCGAACGCCTCTGGCTACAACCTTAGTGTCGTTTTCTGATGAGGCCTGAGATTCTCTCACACCTTTGGTGCCCTTGCAAGCATCCATTGGCTTGGTATCGACTGTAAGATGTGGTACTCTCACGCTGCAGCGTATCAGCCTTCAAATTTCCCCTACCGCACTTTAGTTTGGTGCATTACACCCTGTGCTACCGCAAGTAGCTCTGGGACACTCCTTTCTCGGCTGCTAACGGTGTTTTCGTGCTCACGAGCGACGCACCATGATGCTATTTACTGTTAGGATTTTTATCGATGCTTAATTCACTGAAAAGCTCGGTGTTCGTGTATTCGAGATCTGCACCCGAGTCGGCGTCTGGGGATCTCTAAACTAAGCTCGTGTAGCTATTATGGTTTAGTTTGCCTAAATAACACGCAGCTTCTTATCTTGGTGCTTACTTTTCTCATATATTACCAGTTCTTTATAAATAACTATACATCAATTATCCTGTGGCTTCATTTCGCATAGCATGTTGCATATTATGCATGCTTGCATTGACATTTCGAAACCTACGCATTCAGTATCTGTGAGAGGTTTTTTTTGCATTGGTATCTAAATGAGAGATACAAAATTTGTCGAGACCAATCGCTCTTGTCGCGCGACGAAAGTGATGCCGAGCGAAAAGAGCGACGGAAATCGCTTTTGGTAGCTCCAGTCGCAAGGGTGAACCGGCCTTTATATGGTAACAATGGAAGTGATTAATATTATTAATAATAACCATAACACTAGTTTTATTATTAATAATTGTTTTGTATATGTGAGGGGGTGACAAATTCTCAGGGCCCCGGGTGAAAGGTTACCCAGCAACGTCACTGGTTAAGAAACCACCGGTAGTAGAAAAAAAATGGAACATACATTTTGTAGGGAAACTTTTCAAAAACACGCCCTAAAAAAGTGTCGATTTGCGCGAAGTAGTTTGTCAGATAAAAAAAATGTTAGCATGCGTTGTGCTCGTGCCATGCGGTGAAGCCCCACCTCCATTTCATATTGTGCAATTTCGGGTGGTTTCCTGGGGGAAATTTAACAGTTTGACATTATCAGAGGCACCGATTTGCCCCCACGTGACATAAAAACATCTTGCCAATGACTAACATTGCCTTTACGGCCATCAAAGTATTTGAGACAAGCATGTTATGCGGAAACACATGCTTGAAGTTGAAAACGGAACTCCGTGGGTGGTGCTTGTTCACGTTCACTGTCAGTTATCTCTCGAAACATAAAATTGCGCTTTATTATCTGATATGATTTAGCCCCGCATTCGTGAACATGGGAGGGCCTGGGTACCCTCCAGCCGAGAGACGACCTGCAGCGTGCTGCTGGTGACGGTCACTGACCGCGAGCTGCTGTGCTCGGCGGTGTTTATTATACGGCCACCCAAAATGTTACCCACCGAGCCTGGTGGGGCCACTTAACTTAGCGGCCAACGAATATCAGGGTTGGGGGGCGCCACACACTTGTCACACCGCTCACCCCCAAGTTTCTTTGTCCCACACAAACACGAAACACCTGTCACCCCGGCGAGTAACGGTTCGGTGGTCTCCGCTGTCTTTCACTCCACCTGAGCACAGGTGTCGATGAAGGTGTGGCAGCATCGGGTGCCGCCTGCGTCACTCTTGCACCGTCCGTCAGCTTTGCAGGTGTCACCGGACTTGCACGTGCCGCCACAGTGGCGCGAGTAGCACCAGCCCCGGGTGCTGTGCTGGCAGCGGTCGGTGTAGCTGGATCCCCTGCGTGGTGGCTTCCTGAAGGGGCGGCTGAGGTCGCCAGGCGAGGCCTCACATGGTTAGCGTGCCGGTGCCACGTGGTCCCGTCCGACATGCGGGCGAACAGCGTTGACCACAGCGATGTGGCAGGAGAGACCACATGCACGGAAGACCAGCGTGGACCAGGCCGGAAGTTCCTGGCAAAGACCGGTGCCCCAGACTCCGGCAAGGGCCCAGGACAGCAACCTTGGTCAGCCGCCAGCTTCTGCTTGAGCTGCTTCAGGAGCGCTGTGGACCGGAGATTGGGGTGCAACACGTCCAATGGTGTCTTCACCATCCGGCCCAACAGGAGCTCGCAGAGAGCACGGCGCGTGACGTTGTGAGGTGCGGTCTGGTACTGAAACAGGACTCGGGCAACCTGCGTCTGGAAATCCCCAGCCTTGCTCTTCTTGAGCTTGTCCTTGACAGTTTGCACCACCCGCTCGGCAGCACCATTCGACGCAGGGTGGTACGGCGGAAACATCATCTGACGGATTCCGTTCATCGTCAGCCAGGCCAGGTACTACTCACTGGCGAAAGTGGGACCATTGTCGGACACGATGACGTCCGGCAACCCCTGGGCTGCGAAGACTTGCCGCAGCGCCGCAATGGTTGCTTCTGCCGAGGGAGTGGTGGCCGGCAGCACCTCCACCCACTTGGAGAAGGCATCCACCATCACCAGGAAGTAGTGGCCCTTGAAAGGCCCCTCAAAATCCACGTGCAGGCGGGACCAAAGTCTCTGCGGAAATGGCCAGGGGGCGATCTCCACATGGCGCGAGGCTCGCTGGTTCTCCTGGCAGACTTGGCAGCTCTGCACCATGCCAGCAATGTCCTGGTCCAGGCCAGGCCACCAAACGTGGGACCAAGCCACCATATTGGTCTTCTCCACGCCTGGATGACCCGCGTGCAGCAATTGCAGGACCCTGGACCGCAGGCTCTGCGGAATCACCACCCCGGAACCCCACAGCAGGCAGACCTGCTGTAGGCTCAGCTCGGCGGCCTTGTGGCTGTAGGTCCGCTTAACCAACTCCTCCCCTCGGGACACCGCCTTGACCACTTGTGACAGGACTGGGTCCCGGCTGGTCGCCTGCGACACTGCCGACCTGGACAGCACCTCCGGGTAAGCGTGCTCCAGCATGAACACTTCGGCATGAACACTTCGGCTCAGGGCATCAGCAGGTGCCAGGTCCTTTCCCGGACGGTAGACCAGCTCGTAGTTGTAGGCCGCGAGGCTCAGCGCCCAGCGCACCACTCGAGACGATGCCTGCACTGGAACCGCGTTGTCAGGCCCCAGCAGTCCCAGCAGTGGCCTGTGGTCCGTGACCACCCCGAACTTTCGGCCCCACAAGTACTGGTGGAAGCGCTCGACCACGAACATGAGGGCCAGGCCTTCCTTTTCCTGTGCTGGCTGTACCGCTGCTCTGCTGCATGAAGCCGACGGGACGCAAACGGTACAGGGTGTTCCTGGCCATTCTTCTCCCGGGGGGCAGGACAGCTCCCACGCCGTTTATGGTTCGCACTTCCACAACAGAAATGTCACGATTTAGGCTCGCATTCGTGAACGTGGGACGGTCGGGGTAACCTCCAGCCGAGTGACGACCCGCAGCGTGCTGGTGGTGACGGTGACTGACCGAGAGCAGCCGTGCTCGTCGGTGTTTATTGGTCAGCGGTGCACAATGTTTCCCACCGAGCCTGGTGGGGCCACTGAACTTAGCGGTGAAAGAATATTAAGGTCGGGGGGCGCCCCACACTTGTCACACCCCTCACCCCCCAAGTTTGCTTCTCCAACATAAACGAAAACTCCACTTGCCACCCTGGCGAGTAGCGATCCGGCAGTCTCCACAGGCTTTCACTCCCCCTGAGCACAGGTGTCGAAGCAGGTGTGGAAGCATTGGGTGCCGCCTGCGTCATTCTCACACCGTCCGTCAGCCTTGCAGGTGTCACCGGACTTGCACGTGGCGCCACAGTGGCGCGAGTAGCACCAGGACTGCTCCCACGCCGTACGGCGACGAATTGACGGTCAGGACGACAGGCTTGGCCGGATCGAAGAGCACCAGCACCGGAGCCTTGGTGATGAGCTCCTTGCTGCGCTGGAAGGCCAAGTCCTGTTCTTTCTTCCACGCCCACTGCTGTCCATCTCGAAGCAAAAGGTGGAACGGCTCTAGATGCGACAACAGGTTCGGCAGGAAGCTCCTGTAGAAGTTTACGAGGCCGAGGTAGCTCTGCAGCTCCTTCTTGTTCTGGGGCTTGGGCGCCTTGAGCACAGCCTCAACTTTGCAGGGTGGCGGGGCCAGGCCAGCCTTGGAAATGACGTGGCCCAGGTACTCAATGCTGGGGGCCACGAAAATGCACTTCTCCCGCTTGAGCTTCAGCCTGGCCTCCTCCAATCGTGCCAGGACGTTGTGTAGGTTCTGCAGGTGGTCCTGGTCGTCTGTACCGGTCACCAGTACACCGCCACGTGCCTCATACCCCTGAACAGGTGGTCCATCTCCCTCTGGAAAATGGCAGGAGCTGAGGCCACGCCGAACGGTAGGCGCGTGTACTGGAAGAGTCGCAGCATTGTCGAAGCGGAAGCGGTTGTTGAAGCGGTTCTTGAAGCGGTTGTTGAAGCGGAAGCGCTCCATTAATGTCGATGGGGCCGGGCTGAAGTGCGAGCGCAGCGTCGCGAGCAGCTCACCCAGCGACTTGTCATGCGGCGTGGCCGGCTTGAGGAGGTCGAGCACGAGAGTGAAGACGCGGGTCCCGCAGCTTGCCAGGAAAATGTCGCGCTGTTTTGCCTCGGAAGTGTCGTGCGTCCGGAAAAACACGCCGACTTGTTCCTCGTAGACCGGCCAGGCGGACCCTTCACCCACGAACGGCTCGAGCCTCCCGTACAGCGGCATGACGTAATGGCGGCTGGCTTGAGGTGGCGGTGTCTCGGCGTTCTCGGTGGCGGCGCTCTCGGTGGCTTCGGCCGCTCCGCGGGCTTCTTGTGTCGTCGCCAGTGTCACGATTTAGCCCCGCATTCGTGAATCTGGGACGGTAGGGGTACCCTCCAGGCGAGTGACGACTCGCAGCGTGCTGGTGGTGACGGTGAGTGACCGCGAGTTGCTGTGCTCGGCGGTGTTTATTCTCCGGCCACCCACAATGTTGCCCACCGAGCCTGGTGGGGCCACTGAACTTAGCGGCCAACGAATATCAGGGTTGGGGTCGCCACACACTTGTCACATTATCATCTTCTGACTCGCTATGACTTTCAGATGGATATCACTGCTGTCAGGTTTAAAGCGGACAACGCAGTTGGACATTTGAAAAGCTGGGAGCCTTCGGAATTCGAAATTTTAAATGCAGCATAACCACAAGCAGCATGCAAGTTTCCTGAAGCGCGGTAGCCGCACCCCCTTGCAAACCAACACACACGCATTAGTTTCCAAAACTCGTAAGCATAAATGACTGTTGCGAAACTTCAAAATTTTAAACTAGTTCTAAACGCGCAATGTCTGAACTAAGCACTATGGCCCACGTGCACGGTGAACGTGAAAGGGCAACAAACATGTAGAAATCAGCTGTTTAAACATGATCAATCTTAATACGTGTGGTAACAAAGGCGTTAATGTGCCGTATGCCGTATGCAGTACCCAGGTCCAAGAAATGCAGAAAAGCCGAAATTAAATATCTTCACTTGGTCCTAAGTATATCCATGACCACATCGATTGACTCAACTCAACTCACAATTAACAAAGCCTGGGCAGAGCTGGTCGTAGCAGTAAGTCAGTCTAACACAAGTACTACTCAAGCGACGAAATGACAGTACTGCTTCTTGCACGAAGTCGTTTGAAATAAATGGACAGAAGCCTACTTGGACGACGAATCGCTGGTCAGACTAAAAAGGATGCTTGCAATACAGCCACGTATTAGGCCGGCATGTCATCATACACTGGAACCCCGATAATACTACTTTCAAGGGACCGCGAGAAAGCGTCGTATGACTAGTATGTCGTACTAACGGGGTGCGGGTAAATGCCGGCCTTGTAGACGATTCCATGCGTCAGGTTGCGTAAGAACCTATTTAAACTACTATATTTTGCGCGTTCAGTGATTTGCGCACCTTTAGCTGAAATCACAAGTTAAAAAGAAACACCTATGTAGCACCCTTTCCCTTCCATGCGTCCGAGCTAGCCTGCGAGCCAAGCGCCGTGACCGCACGACACCTGTTCTGTCCGGCACTATTTGTAACCCTCCAGCCCCGCGCCTTGTGCGCGCGATATAGGGCCGACGTGGTCGAGCAAATTTAGAGGAGAAAAGGCGAGTGTGAAACTGCCAAGGTGCAAGGCAATAGTGCAAGGCAGAGATAAAAAAGAGTACATTCCCGCGCGTACATGGTGGAGACACTCTTTGAACGGTCGCGTGACGTCGCTATTGGGTCGCTCAGTTGCTCACCATGGCTGTTTTCGTTTCCCACAAGATCCAGCAAGGCGAAAGAGGTCGTTCAAACTTCGCTAGTAAACCCTGTAGAGGCAAAAATTATAGCGCGGTCTTGCTACAGGACTTGCTGCGGTGGACAGCAATTGGACAGAGTTTGCCAGGACCGCGGTGATCTGTCATAAGAGGCGGGTCGTCGTAAGTCCGGGGGACGTGTCAGCGGGGTTCCACTGTACTTCCATAGGATGCAGTTTTCATGGAATTGCTCAGGTACTCAATATACAGGGTGTCCCAGCTATCATGCACCAAGATTTAAAAAAAACAGCGATGGAGTTACTCGAAGAAAACCTAGTGCATAATGTTTGCGGTACTGTGGAGAAGTGGACAGTATTTTTTTCGTTAATTAGAGTTAATTAAATAATTGTAATTAATTATCTAACTCGGTAATTACTGTCCTGATCGCCAAAGTGTCAATGAGGCACTTGTAGGTACCCACGAGGGGCATCTAACTGCGGTATTTTCAGCGAAGAACTATTTGCGTACTCATTTATTCTGGCTGATAAAGAAAACCCGCGAACTATGAAAAATACCACGTGACGACGCTCCCGCGCGTATCGAAAAGCAGCGCCCCCAAATAAGTTGATTGAAAACAACTACTTCGCCTGTCACCCGCCCGAAGAGACAGCGTATCACCTTGATAATGGCATGCATGGAAGGAGCAGCAACAGCAAGATTCGCGGGGCGCGTATGCAGATAAGGCACAAACGCGGCCGCGATTTCTTCTTTCTTTCTTTTGTTTATTTCGTTATGGCTAACTCAGAGGCAGCCTGTTTGAGGGCATTGCTTTACGAAGCGCGCTCACGCTTCGTAAAGCAATTGTGCTCTCTGCAGCTGTGTTCTAAAGCTGTGCAGGACGTGTGTTCCCTGAATGTCAGGCGTGCAAGAGTACCGCCGGCAGTGATGTGCCAAATGTCCTCTCCCCGCCAATGAACTTACGCCTGCGCGGTGCTCTCTTAATCTTTCATTAATGCAGCGTCCGGTCTGTCCGACGTAGTATCTTCCACAATCTAGATGGAATCCTATAGACCACACCTACTTTACATTCCAAGAAGCGTGTGGTGTGCTTAGATGTGCAGCCAGCCCTTCCAGCGTCCTTGTTAACGATTTTGCACATACATGCAAGCTTGCCTGGCGCTGAAAAAATAACCTGGGTGCCGCACCTTCCCGCTACTTTTTTGAGCCGGTGGGACAGGTTGTGTACATATGGCACGACGACAGGCCGTGCTTTCTTGCGTTGAGCTTGATTCAGGCTTGCCTGGCTCCCTGAATCAGGCTTCCAGTAATGAAAGCCAACAATTCCCCAGGAAAACCAGCAACAGGACTTTTTGGGAGCAGCGCGCATGCAGTGTTTGGCGATACCCCTTTTCACGATCTTGGAATGGGCCGCATCATAGCTCAGGACTGTTTTTTTTTGAACGGGGATGGTAACGCCAGCACACCTGACCCTCATGGAAAAATATACTTAAATCGAGGAACTGAAGGTATCCTTCATTAGGTAGCTCAAACATGAATTTGAGCCCTTTGCCACATGAATTAAAAACGCCTAGAACTTGGTTCACGAGTAGAACTTGGTTCATTTTAATTTACGCGATCGGCTTTATTTTAACACATTAAACTTGACGCACAGAGTACGCGCAATAAGGAGAAGCATGATTCTTAGCCGACGGACGAGCGGAATCAGTCCGTGCCGCGGATTGTTGGCTACCCACCACGAAACGCCTCGAAATTCCACAAACATTTAAACACCAATGAGCGCAGATTTGTCCGTCTTCGGCGTGAATCGTCAAGTTTGACCGGGGACGCCTTTTAGGTTCTTCCTCCACTGGCAGCGTTTTGAGACGTTGTTCCTTCTCTGGATGAAGAGGGACAGCTCCTATCCGTGGCGCTAACGGTTGAGAGGCGTCTCAGTGGCAGGCGCCGCCGGCCCAGGTAAGGTGGTGTAGGTAAGGAGGTGGCAACAGGTGAACGGTGCGCATCCGAAGTCATGGTGATTCCCATATTTCCGGCCACACGCTTATATTGCGAGAGCTTGCAGCAAACGACATTAAACTTGCACGCATGAAACGAGTCTCTTGAGATCCCCAGACGCGGCAGGCCTTGCAACTTGCAGGACGACCTGGTAGGCGTGTTCGGGAATATAGTGCCCACTTATCAACCCCTGCCGGTCTGTTGCAGCGGGCTCCCGGGGTGCAGCAACGGCATTTTCAATTGCTGGAATATTCACAACGCCATGCTCTCCGCTTGCCTGTCACACCTGTATAGACCGGGAGAGAGAGAAAAATCCTACAATGGGGAGCAAAGAAAACTTCGTGTTGGAGGGCCCTGCATGTTTGACACGCGCCATAAGCGAGTTTTGCTAAGCATTCAACCTCCACGTATATGACACTGGGCAGCTTGATCACATTGGGTACTACATACGACATTGCTGAAGAGACACCTGCCTTCGTTTCCGGCAGTTTCGGCTTGGTTTCAACTACTACAACGAAAAGCTTGCGCTTTGATATCTCTCTCAACAGAGCGACACCGTGATTTCCCACGATCCGAGGTCGTGGCCCTCTCCTCCAGTTCTGTCGAAGTTTTTTTGGTTTGGTTATTGGGTGTCTTTGCACATGGGCTTCACTCCTGTCGGTCCTATTACTGAAGCTTGCGGTCATCAGCTTAAAAGCTGGATAATCGCCTGTACTCTGGTAGGAAGGCCTCATTTAAATATTTGGTCATGCCCAGACATAAACTTCATAATTACACCTAATTATTTTGCCATGGCTCCCGTAACCATATCGTCCTGTCACTGTGGAAGTTATGATGCGTGAGGGATATTTACAGCATCTGACCGAAGCGCTCTGCGGCCTAGCAAACATTGTGCTCTTGAGCCCAAAGACGCGGATTCGGTCCTAGCCGCGGTGACCGCGTTTCTGATGGAGGCAAATAGCGGAAACGCCGGCGTGTCGGCGCACGTGCTTTGAAGGCGGTGGGAATTAATCCGGAGCCCTCGCAGCTCAGCTGTATCTGGGCGCATTGAATCAATCAGGAAACAGAGCTGCGCCGCACATAACACGAGCGAATACGATTGTGTCATTCACTTTGTTGGGCTGACTGAACAAAAAAGTTCAAGTGCTGCCGCAGGGCCCTAAAACGCACACTAATAATTTTCATGTATACGCAAGCAGAAAATTGAGGGCGGTCATAAATAATGCCTTGTATTGAACGGGTAGTGCTTAAGTAATGTCAGGACCGAAATGGAGGTCTATATGGAAGCCGTGGGGACGTTCGTACGGTCAGTGCAATACTGTTAACGCTGTTCCGTTACGTCGCCTTACTGTCTCTCACGTTGGCGCAATTCCACAATTGCTCAGTGCTCTAAATGCACTAAAAATCATTTATCTATGAGTTTTTAGTGCATGTAGATGTAAACACGGTGCGCTAAACAAGTCTGTGCACGGCCGGCGCCATTCGTGGGCTGACGAATGCGGCTGGTGTGATGGTGCTCGAAACAGATACTGAGATGACATGCAAGAAGATCTGCAACGAAGTCACGGAGACAGCAGCGTGCGGAAAATTCACGCCGCCCAGAGTTAGCGATTAGGACATGCTGGACGCTATAATAAGTAGCGGCGAAAACTGCCCCTTTATGCGGTTGTATAAGGGCGGTTGTTCTGCACGGGATATGTCGCCCAGCTGCCATTGCCCTTAACTTCAGGTACACGGGACACGGTTTGCGGGTTTTTACATTTCGCAAAGCGTTGCTAACGTCAGTTTTATTCCTCGGTCACGTGGCATGGCGTCACGACCAGAACTCGGTGCAGCATGACAGTTTTTACGTTGATGAATTATGGGAATAGAATTGAACTGCCTGTCTATTCAGGGAATGGGCAAGCTTTTACCAATCCGGATAGTTGAAAGAAATGCCATTGCCGCAAGTTCTAACTTCCCGGAATGCAATCTGAATAGAACGAGGATGCCCATTCCGCAGCACTGGTGTCGAGAAGAAAAAAAAACCTGAAGCGAGACTTCGGACGGCTTCTCTCTAGATTTGCGCTCCGCTACCAAAATAGCCTCGTCGAAAGGGATCTCCCTTGGGCTCCTGGAGCCCAGCCAGGGAGGCTTGCCTCGAACCGCCGAAACTGTTTCTAAGTGAGCGGGCTGCTTGCGAACCTCGGCGCAACAAATGGCGATCCTTACCAGGTGCTGCTTCATGTGCAACGTGCGCGACGGAACGCTTGTCATCGGAATAACGTGCATTGTGAGTACCCTAAGGCTACATGTACTGCCTGTTACGCAGGCCTTCCGACAGAAGATCCCGAGGCAGCCGCTTTTCTGGTGGTAGCGAAAAGCTAAAACGCCCGTGTGTTCGACGTTTCGGCACCTGTTAGAGACCCCCAGGTGGTCAATCTTATTCCGGAGCCCTCCGCTACGGCGCGTCTTATCGCCGGGGTAGCGTCCGTGCGTTAAACCTCATATAACCAGTGACAGAAAACCATACTTTACCTAGTCTTTATAAAACTATGGCGGCTTAAAGGGGTGCCAAGTCTCAAAGCACCCTGCATTCACAGCGACAAATCTCATAACGACGACCTGCCTATACCCTGTTTGAACAGTGCTAGGGCATACTGCCACTGCTAAATCTACCCCTCAGCTCGAAAAGCAGCAGCTGACAGATGATAACCTGACGGATGACAGATTACAGTTGACAGATTATTACTTGACAGATGATAACTTGAGTTCTGAATACCGTCTAAAATACCTCCTACCGAAACTCATGAAAAGGCAACGTAAGGTACGTTGCCTTACAGGAGGTTCACACGCATCACCATGGCGGAATCGAGGAAATTGTTCGGCGCACTTGCCTCATCGTGAACCCACCTCGGCATTGACGTGGCAAGAAGGAACGTGCGGGAACTTCCCGTTAAGGATCCGTCGCATGCGGCTTCCATGCCCTCTCCGACACTGGGTATTGGAAATAGTGCCAGACTCGCTGCTGCTGTGTGATCAAAAGAAGGATCCTCGCCGCCCCCATGGTGGGAACAAGGCACGCGCGAGCGATTCTTAGAAAAAAACGCCACCCACTTCGTATTAAACCACGAAGCTGAATCGATCCATCAACAAGGACAAGTTTGTAATTTACAAATGTCTGTTGGGCGAATCGGGCCCGATACAAGTGCAGCTATTTTCATTGGCTAACTGGTCGAATTGTTCCCACGGCGGGAAAATTTATTATTTCTGGTATTATATATTGTTTATTTATTAAAATTATACGTATTATGATTTATATTTCCCGCCGTCTTCAGCGGTCGGTTTCATCTCAGCCCCCATAACTGCTCAATAAACAATATCATGCACTGGTTTGCAACCTTCGAATACGCGTGATTACTGATCGACCACACTATTTGGCCTGCCTGTATTTGGACAGTACATACATAGATGCCAAGGTGTATCATACCTTCTGAGCCTCCGGCAACAGTTTTGCATGACATTAAAAAGCCGTTACATCATCGAAGGAAACGCATTGCTTCCTCGTTTTTTGTGTATGAGGGAAACTTCCGACATTTCTCTTACTGGCAGTGTTCTCTACAGGAAACATGTAAACCATTTTTTATGTTTCTATTTAACAGAACTTGCAGTGGCGATCGTTAGAGTGAAGCACATTTCATTAGGCGTAACATCTCTTGAGCTGCAACGCAGCTTCCACTGCCGAGAGGTTTAGGTCACCGTTGTTAGAGGAAGAAGTCTTTTGTTAAATCGTTGTAGAGCACGCCCATTGCCAATAAACCCTCCCACACGGCGCTTCTTACGCATCGCTTATATCCAAGCAGATAGATTGCACTTGTTGCACCAGCTACAAAAAGTAGCCGCTCCACAAGAGGATGCGCGAAGCAAGTTTTCTACTTGAGCTCGTGCGGAACGCAAATCCGCCCATAGCAGGTAACAAGAGAGTGGCGCACCTGATGTGACGCGACTCGGAATGAACTGCGATGCGCGTTTTCGTCAGGGCTTCCACTTCGCACGGTACAAAACCAATGCGTTGTTTGGTTTTGCCACAGCTTGGGAAGTTGACGGGCGTTGGTTGCAAAAAAAAAAAAAAAAAAAACGGAATAAGACCGTCGTTTCTCTCTTTCTTCACCTTGACCACCGCTTTCACCCAGCAATTTAATTTTTCATTTCTGCAAATGGGCAAAGTGACAACGAACGTGTTAAGGGTAGGAGAGGTTGCTGAGGTTTTGCAGCTGAGCAGCTGAAGAAAGGTTGTTGAGTAGCAGTAAACCACTGTGAATAAAGTTTTCCCTCTTCATCTCTCTAGCCATCTCAAAGAGTCTCGACAGATTTATCTTTCCCAGGTGTGCAGTGTACGACGCTGGGCTGGTCAGGTCATAACAGTTGGGCTCTATAGCGTGTGCGTGTTGTCGCAACAGAAAAATTGTATCTCTAGCGTAGCCTGTAAGTTCGTACATATTTTTTCACGTCCGCGCTATTTTAGACGGCGCTGAGCTATTATGTCTGACTTCCTTTGGTAACGCAAAGCCGGGAATGTATCGGGAAGGGTGCAAAATTAATAAAGGAAATACCGCGAATATTTACCCGGTTTCCCACCTCCCTCCCACTTACGCCATCTGGAGTATTAAAACTCAACGTGGCTGCGTGGCACTGTGCCTGCAGAATAAAAAAAAAAAAATCCGAAGTTGCTGCAATCCTCCAACCTGGAAAACAACCACTATGATACGACTCTTTCCGTCCCTATTGGCCGCGAGGCCCGCCACTGGAGAGGCCTTCGCTGCGATCATTTCGACGTCACTTGTAGGATCACCCTTCCTATATTGCTGCGTAGTTGGCTTGAAGCGCGTACATCGCTTAGGACGCCCGTTGTAAAAGTATTTGCGTGTTAATTTCTGTCGTTTGAAGTTAATTCTCAGTGTGTCACACACAGTTTGACCTCACCAGGATTTTAATACCGTATCAGCTGTAATACATTATCCGCAAATCGAAAAATCGGTGAACAAAGGTTCACAAAAGGGTATCAAGAACAAAATAGAAGGTTCACAAAAGGTTACAGAGAGAGAGCGAGAGAGAGGGAGACGCACAACACCGTGTAAATCAGAACATCTGGGGACAAAAGGTTTGCAAAGGTTAACAACCAAATAAAAGGTTCACAAAAGGTTCAAGAGATAGAGTACTCCTGGAGAGCCGTGCTGCGCATGCGCGAGGAGCCTTGGATTGTATTGTATTGTGATGGGTCGGATTGGATTGAATTGAATTTGAATTGAATGGGATATGATTGAAAAGTATTGGATTGGAATAATTAAATTGGATTGGATTGGAGTGGATTGGAAATCGTTTTAATCGTAAGCACTGCCACGGGTGAGTTACGGTAAGAACGATCCCCAGTGCTTCGCCCACTCGTCATGATTCACTATGTGGAGATGCGTGAATTTTTTTTTAAATCACACAAGTCATGGAAAATAAGTTCCAGATTTTTGAAGGTGGATGTTAGTATAGTGAAAAATTGTGCAATGTAGCGATAAGCTGTGGTTTTCAAAGTGATGTTCACATATCTGCCGGGATTTACGCCGACCGCCAGCGGAGGTCGGTCCGGCATGCGCGTTGTGGCGAGTGGTCGAAGGGTGGCGATACTTGCGCGCCAGAGTCGGCCGAGGCCGTGGCAGGCATCTTGATCATCGATCGCTTAAACGGCAATTACCGCGGATACAGAGTTCCACATACCTGAAGGGGGGGTGACAATGCGACGAAAAGTTGTGTTAGTGACTGTCATTTGCAACTGTAACAATAGCGGCGATTAAATATCTGCCGCGAAGCTAAGCCTTAAGTTCCCAACGTGCATCCGAAGCCGGCTGCGAGCTGTTGGGGAAGGCCCTCTCGTCGTGCGCGCGCCTGTTACGTTTGGGTTTCCCCTAACTTCTTGGGAGCGCCAAACTCTCGGTTCTCCTATTCTAAAACTCCACATTACCCCAAATCACTAACGACGCCTCGTACACAGCCTTGCCTTCTGTGAGTAGTCGTGAATTTCGAAATTGGTGCTAGAGAAAGGCAGGCTCACTGTAAACGGACAAAAGCCCACGTTGCAATTGTAAATTCCCTCGCCGAAATTCTAATGGAAACTAAATACAGCCACGTCCAAGCGCGCTCGAAGGCGTTGAAAACTCACGTTCATGCATTGCGAAGAGGTTGTTGCGCAAAAGTAAACATATGAGCAGCGCAGAGTACAGGTCACGGCAGTGATCGCCAATCAAACGCGGGCATAACCATAAAAACATCTGAGGGGAAACAGGCACTGCTTAAACGAAACTCAAGCTCATAGCTGCACTTTAAGCATGTGCGGCGAACCAGTCCGATCCCCGTCCTCACGTAATCATTCGTTTACCAGGCAATGCGAGCAGTAGGTGCGGGGACACCACTAGTGCGCGACGCGTTTTCGTCGCTGTTGCAAGGTGTTGCCTTGCACACACAGTCTCGTACATGTCCTGTCACAACTATTTCATAATGAATTTACAGCGTACTTTTCTCGGCATCGAATGCACCGTCCTTGGCGTTAGCCGGCTGCGTACGAGCTGTGGGTCGCGATGGTAGCAACTACCGAAACGCGGCCGCGTAGCTGGGAACAAGCGAGTCGCTGATTGCTTGCCCGGATCATTTGGCCTGCAGACCACTTTTCTGGGTAATTTGCATCAAATTCACGAAGAGAGGCAGCCGGTGGCCACAACAAAAAAAAAAAAAATCACACATCTCCACGCCGGGAACGATGCCGAGGGTGCGAAGCACTGGGACGCAAGTTATGTCAGTTATGTATAGGCCTCCTGCGCTGGAGTTTTGGCGACAGGCAGCGCCCCTAGCGGCCAACGCCCCTGGGTAGTACAAAAGCAGACGACTCTCGCCGCCCTCCATGTGTTTTCCATTACAAGCCAGAGTGAAAGATGATTGTGGCGCTTTGTGGCGAGTTTAAATGACTGCATATTGCATGAAATAGCCCTTAAAGTAGTTGCAGAGGCTAAACAAAATAATATCCGCTAAAAGAAGCCGATTTGTCGGCTTTCTTTTAGCGAGCTTTCGCGATGGTCGCGGCGTGGGACAGTATCGCCAGGTCGGGTGGTTTAACTGTTTCACGACAGTTACAGTTTTTTCTTCTTGTGTTCGGTCGACAAAGGAAAGTTCACGAGTAGCATAAACACGTAACGCTGCTCATCCTATATCCTGAGGTAACTGCAAAAGGTTGCTTCAGCGGGAGCATGCAAGCGAACGCAAGAATTGCGAAGCCGACTCAGCTGACACTGCTGGCTTGGCACCGCCTTTGAAACGAGTGGAAATTTTGTTTCGTATTTTCGCAAACCAAATGATTCTTGCGTAACGTTTTACGCCGCACGATTTACGAACGGGAGGGTACATGTATGCTAGCAAGTAGGTGGGGCAATAACGCCAAATAAACAAATTAAGCGCTATTAAAGGACGCAAAACATGCCCCAAATCACACGCCCGCTGCCTGCAGAGATGTGTACTTCTATAACACCACATAACACAGCATAACACAACACAGTCGCATACACGGTGCGGGGCCCCGAATATTTACATTCGATCATCACTGACTGTGTTGGTTTTCTAGTGCAGGGGTCGTCGAATCTGAACGCCGGCACGCCAGTTTTGACTTCAAATGGAGTTAGACAGCGAGACAAGAACAGAGAATTGGCGTCCTCCTGTTGAATTGCCCTCCATCTCCACACTTCGCCAGATTATTGTCAAATATTAGAAATTCGCTGAATTCTTTCTCTTTACATTCAAAGCCCCCCCCCCCCCTTCCGATTTGCCGTCCAGCCCTCCGCCGTGTCGGCTGCATGGAACTCGGCCGTTGCTGACCCTCATTCTATAGGCTATTAAGTGCGAACTGGGAATGTATACTGCTAGAGCGTAATTAAGTAAAACGAGAGCAAACAAGGAAAGCGAGCGGCCTCTTAGTTCGCCCGACCACTTTGTTTTACGGCCACTAATTTCGGAATCGCAAAACAGATTTCACGCTTCTGACGGTCGCGACAATTTGTCACTGAGACACGCAACAAAACGGCAAGCTAACGCTGCACCGTGTATTCGTAACGGCGACGCAAACGAGCACTGTTTAATGAAAGTGCACGCATAGTGCGCAGGTACGCAAAAGAGCGGCGCACCGCAGCAGGCGAGCCTGCGGTCCGCCGGACTCGCTGGCTTTTTAAAGCGCGATCATCACCGATTGCGCCACTCTTCTTGGCTGTTTTTGAGAAGTCTCTGTCACCTAGAGTATAAGTTTAAACTAGAAATTTCACTTAAAATTTCACTTCGTACGACCATCGATCGGTGAACCTGCGAGTAGCAGACGCCGTCACGGTCCCGGCACTTTCGTCGGCGCTGTAAACGTGTTAAGCGCTGCAAAGCTTTTTCCCCTAATGCCAAGTTGATCGCTGAAATAGATCGGACGCGTCGGGGATGAACTGGTGACCACGTCGCAAAATAATCGGGAGCGTCGAGCTCATTTTGCTTCTGTCAACACGGGATCCTATGGGACCCGCGCAGCTTTGTACTACCCGGAAGTACTGCCCGGAAGCCGCTTGCGCAGCGCCCCCTGGGCAGCGCAGGAGGCCTATTGCTTGTGTGATGAGCGTCATCGTCCATGCGTGCTGATGCACTCTTAGTTTTAAATGATTTTTAGGTGCAGTAAATGCACTGTAAATGACAAGCGCCACACGATCGACAATTCTCGTCCCAGTACTTCGCACCATCGGCATCGTTCACGGCGTCTTTTTCCGCGAATTATCGTTAGATAGTTTAGGGGTGTTGCTTTGTTTTTGCGTTTTCTACCCTTTTAAATTCGCGCTCTTTGCTACTGCAGTTACCGGCGCTCTCCCCGGATGGAGCGCCGATGGTACTACAGTGTGCGCCGCTCTCGATAGATGGCGTACATTGCTGCGTGCGTAAAGCCCCTCGCGCATGGACATCGCCAGACATCGGCATGGACATTGCGATGTCCTAAAGGGCTTCGCCCTTAAAACACGTGGTCGCATACGCACAGGAAATGTGTTGTAGCAGACGACAACACGA
Source organism: Haemaphysalis longicornis (assembly GCF_048455015.1). NCBI lineage: Eukaryota > Metazoa > Arthropoda > Arachnida > Ixodida > Ixodidae > Haemaphysalis > Haemaphysalis longicornis. The sequence goes on from NW_027526245.1 coordinate 15,643,471, forward strand.
CCCGGCGTCCTACAAGTGACGTCACTCATAGGTGGCGCCACGGTATGTCCTCGAGGCCAATAGTTCTACTTAGCTGTATCGGCAAACTTATGAAGAAAATGACCTTTCAAAGAATGGCCTGGTACGTGGAAAGCAGGAATCTTTATCCACCGGAAGGCAATGGGGTTAGAAAAAATTGGTCTGCCACTGACATCCTTGCTCTCGCAGTATCTCTACAAGAGCAGTTACACCACCGGCACATACCGAAAGGGGTTTTCTAGACATAAAGTCCGCGTTTGATTCGGTCTCTCATACAGCCATTTTTGAGTACCAAGCTGCTCTTGGTCTTGGTGGGAGGCTGTATGGATGGATTTCCAGCTACTTGGAAGGACGAGAGCTTTTTACGGACGCACCGGAAGGCCCTACTTCGTGTCTCAGCATACAGAAAGGAGTACCTTAAGGAACGGTTTTGTGTGCTCTGTTATTCCACATTACACTAATCAACCTAAAGCGTGTCCTTCTTCCTGGCTTCAAAGTCACAATTTGAGCCGATGATTTAGAGCGCAGCTAGGTCACGCCTTAACGCACAACAGAGGCTCTAGAAAGAGCAAAAAATACATCTGAATACCTTGCGCCCTAGCACCTGCACCTCTGACCTGGGAAATGTGTTGCCGTTACATTCACATGTCAGCGGATGACTCCGCTTTAGGGAGGACATACTTGAAATCCTTCAAATGTTTTCATCTGGCTGTACAATCTGTTAAAAGTCAGGAGTCTAACCTAACTTCTTTGCCCAAGCAAGTAGGGCATGCCTTTGATGCTGCCATAATGTGAAGCGGAACGTGGTCTACCGATGAAATAAATGTTTTCTGTCTTCCGTCGTACATGACATTTTATAATAATCGTACATGCAGCCGTGGTGGCGGAGTGTGCATTCTAGTAAAGAAGGTTTCAATTGCAAATTGATAGAGGAATTTTGTGCAGTAATAAATGACTGTGAATTCATCTGTGTTAAAGTATAGTGGTATAATATTTACTGTCTCCTATCGACCCTCGAGCAGGATGGTACCACCATGTCTTAGTTATTCCTGGATTTTGTAGATATAAATAGCTTTGACGTCATCTTAGGTGGCGATTTCAATATACATATGATGGAACACAATTCCACACAAACCAAATTAGATGTGCTGTTAATCTCCAGTGGTCTTTCAAATGTGATAAACCTTCCCACTACAATAACGCAAACTTCATCCTCATTGATCTATCTTGTCATAACGAACCAATTAAGAAGTGCGTAATTGCAGCAGAAATAAGTGATCACTTGCCGATATTTGTATGCTCGTAAGAAATATTCCACCCGAAAGCATCAACGAACACACCCGTTTCAATGCATAAATGAAAAAATCTTTCTGTATTCAGCGAAAAAAAAAATCGAGTGCACTTTGGGAATGTGTACTTCGAAAAAGGGATGCAAACAGGGCGTACGACGACTTCATCAAAACCCTGAAGCCTATTCACTCCGCATGTTTTCTTTTTATGCGCCCCAAACAGAAACGAAATATTCGAAAGCCTTGTATTAATGCTGAGGTTGGTGCGAGAATACGAAGGAAAAATGTCAAGTACAACGAATTTCTTTGAACAAGAAATCAAGTGTTTTTAAAGCAATTCAAAGATCCGTAACCGTTTTGAGGAGGACCTAAAAAAAGCTCGACGTTACGCTAAACGTACTATTTGCTCACACACGTCACCAGAACAAGTTGTTTAGCGCGCGGAAAGGCAAAAAGAAGCGAAAGAGAACCGGGACACTGCATGAGCCCCGATCAGCAACGCAGCGCTAATCCCGGAAATACCGCGGAAAGGGGCGGCAGGCAGCGCAGCGATCGCGAAGCTCGAGGCGTATACTTTCTTCCCTCTTGCCCTCTCGACTCCCATTCATACTCGCCACACGCCTACAAGGCCAAGCGAGTTCATTACAATTATCTATGGCGACGATGCGGGTATATTCCTCCGTGGTTAATCGGCGGAAGAATTATGGACGGAGCAAAATAGTTTAAAGATTAACGGTCCAAAGACGAAGGCAGTATTGTTCTGCACCAGAAATAAGCCGGTAATAATTTGCAATGTTATTTCTTTAAACTCTGCCAAAGTGGAGATAGTAGCGTCAGTAAAAAAATGCGCGTCAATCCGCCCTGTGAATTTGCTTGGAAAGCAAAGCTGTAAGTAGACCCCGCAACAATTACCCATGCGACATCGCTTTAATTCACTCACGTAGCTCTACAAATAGTGAAAGTAGAGACAAGTGAAATGCACATAACCACACCTTTGATAACTCCAAAGAGATATTCTTTGCTCAGGTTAAACCAATGCATAATTCATGAACGGTGTTTGGTTGAGTTGTATTGGGGAAGCACATGAGGGGAAACTTGTTTTTTTTTTAAATTAAAGGGAGCTCAAACGCTGTGTCAGACGATCTCTCTTCTCTGTCGCCGACGCCGCCGACAGAGACGAAGAAATCGGCGAGAGATGGAGGAGGACCCGAAGGAGGAAATACTGTTATTCAGTTTTCTGAAAGGCCCAGAGGGCGGGCGAGGGGAGTGGTTCCTTCTTTACTGGAACCCATATGCATTCCGCGCTGCCTGTACTCTGTCCACCAGCTGAGAGAGCTGGACAGCGGCATCTCCCATTGCGGTTGTTGGGTGTTTGAGGGGAAGAGGGGAGGGCGCTCTGGAGTAAAGTCGCAAACCCCGATTATGTGAAGGAGTGTTTCTACTTCTGAGCAAAATTTACATTCAGCATCCTAGTGATTAGGATGCATTGAGTGAAGACGCCATTGATGGTATGAGCCGTAGGGTAGTTGTTTCGTGGAAAGTTGAGGGTGCGGCGACGGTAGGGTGTGTCTCTGAAGGCGGTAATGCTGGATTACGCGACAAGCCGGTAACTGTTCTCGCGGAGCTGCATAGCATGGGGGGGGGGGGGGGGGGTAAATGTGCAGGCCTGTTTGTGGGCGCATTCGTTGCCCTCCATGGAAGCGTGAGCAGGCGTCTAGATGAGGTGAATGCAACCGGTAGGGCAGTGTTATTTTAGCACACGCAGTGCAGCTCAGGACACCCACCCCGGCAAGTAATTCTGCTAGGCTTGTTGGGAATAGTTGACTACCTTTCGGACCAAAGGCGATGGCTGCCTCTTCTGCTGCCGTCATGTTGTGGGTCTGGAGTGAGGCACACGCAAGAAGCCTAGGTTGGTTGTAATGGTAGCTGCTATGATGGCGCACGGCTGCCCTCGATATTAGGAGACGCAAATGTAGATTTCTGCATGATCCCCGCCAATGATGGTGCTGAGCGCTTGAGCCGGTGCTTGTCCGCGATCCTCGTGGTGTGAGGGGTTCATATTTCCAGGTAAAGGGGGGATCATCTTATTTGTCGCCAAGAGTCCGGGAGCAGCACATCACGCGGAGTGACATTCTGTGCTGCCCAGCCAATTTGGTGAAAGATTCCGGGATCCACTGCAGTTCTGCTCAATCGGAGCTTCTAGTTAGAAAGATGTTTCTCTGTAAGCTCTTCCACCATGTTGTGGAGCCCTATCCTAAGCATCCTCTCCGTGAACGCACTCTAGCGAGGACCAATGGCCCGCTTAACCGCACTTATAATCATTATATCAAGCATCTTTACGTTATCCTTGCCGAGAACAAGATAGGGGTGGCGTAAGTGATTCTCTAGAGGAAAAAAGCTTGAAATATTCGAAGGGTACTGGCTTCAGTAAGGCCTCGCCTCTTGGTGCAACTCACCTGATCATCTGTATGATTTGATTGATGCAGTGTTTGGGGCGCTGCAAGGATCGTCACTCTTGGTTTTGGACAGGAGATTTGAGCCTAGGATCTTTATGATGGGACTTGGAGTGATGGTCTGGCCATGGAGGAGTATTTGACTGTCTCCCTTGATGTCGTTTGGCTTAAGGGCGGACGACAAGGAGGTCTGATTTTCGAGGTGAAGACTGGAGGCCACAGGCTTTAGCATATTTGCGTACTATAAGTGAGATTGCGTGCGTTGGTGTGAGCTTCCTTTAATTTTTCTACGTCCTAGCGCATGCTCAAGGTGCGCACACGACTGGTACACGTGCCTTGGGTGGAGCGCACAGCGGCGCGAGAGGTCGCGTGACGCTATCACGTGGCATTCGGCGAGAACGCAGGTGGTAAACTCGCAGATGTGCTTGGTGAGTGCACTGTCTGTCTTGCCCGTTTCCACGTGGGCTGGTAGCTCAATCGGTAAGACAACGGACTTACGTTTCGTTACTATATTAGTTCCAGGTTTGATTCCTGGCGGTGCCAGCAGCTTCTTTTATTTGTTCGCGGGAGTTTTCTGATGACACCAACGGTCGCGAAAGAACCCTCGGGGGGTAGAGGTAAAAAGCTTTGCCTTAATACACTCGACGTCATATTTCAAGAACATTTATCCTGGGATGAGCACGTAACATTACTGGCAAAAAAACTGTTTCAAGTAGTTGGCCTTCTTCTGCCATAAACGTATTCTTCCGCCTAAAATTATATTGCCCACAAAAACACATTGCTTTTTTCTTGCCATTTGGTTTGGGAACAACAACTCAGGAAAACTTGCAAGAAATTGACCGGCTACAGAAAAAGTTCATTAGAATGCTCGAAAGCATTTCTTTCCGTCTACACACACAACCGTTATTCGAAAAATACAATGTAATGCCGGTAACCACAATATTCGACGACCGTCTCTGTAAGGTTTATAAACAAGAAGTAGAAATGGGCAGATCTTTCATTTATTTCATTTCATCTATTTCATTCATTTGCACATTAACAGCCCGGGCTCTTGGCCGAGGTGGCGGGGCTCTTGGCCGAGGTATACAGCTTATGAACAACAAACGAGGGTCAGCAAAAAGGAAGGCAAAAATAATTACAGAGGTAAAACACAACTCGTAGTAGGGAACAGCATTATACATGTTTTAAACAGAATTTAATCCCAGAAGTACTGGTAGCGTAGTAATTTGACGGTTTAGCTTGTCACGAAATATTTTCGGTTACTGCATGAGGCGATATCATCCGGTAATCCGACAAGGTTACAGCATGAGGCAAGAAGGAAGAGTTCATTGATGACGTGTGGCTGTTGATTCGGGCAATGGGATGATTGTGACTCAAACGGGATGACGTTGGTGGCGGTGGTATCAATAAAGCGTGTCTTGTTTCAGGAGGGTAATAGAAAGCGTGAAGAAGGCACCGGCGACAGATAATGCGACGAGATGCAAGCTTGGAATACCGAGGATTTGTCCGATCGATGTGACACTTACTTCGTTCGAGTTCTGTGACGTGATAAAACGATTTGCGGGGTTTTGAAATGATTCCAAGTCGTTTGAAAGATATGAATGCGAAGAATTTGAAATGGATGAGGCGTATTCCAACTCAGGGCGAGCGAATGCTAGTTTTTTTTAATATTGGATAACGCAGACTGAAGATGTCGGCGCAGGAATCCAAGTGTCGCTGAAGCGTCAAAGCAGATGAATGCAATGTGCGGGACCAAAATAGAGATGACGTAAGGTGCACGCCGAGGTATTTGTACTTCCGCGAAATCCTCCTTCTGTACTCACAGGCAAGATAGGCTGGGGCGCCTGGTAGGCGGGGTTGCGGCGCTTGTAAAGCCTAGTTTGCCTTCCTCTAGAATTGACGTAGAATGCCGTCATGAAATCCTCTGTGCAAATTTTTTTCTACTATTAAAACAGTATTAATCGCATGTTATCCAGCCCCCGACTCTGACGATAATTTCACACAAGAACTCCACTCTATTGTCCTATACTTAACTTCTCACTTTCCCCGTTCGTTGTTGTGTGGCGACTTCAATTTCTTAGACATTGATTGGGTTAATCTTGCCGCTCACTCACGCCTTTTAAAAAAACATTCTTGATTTATGCCTTATGTTTAATTTTGCCCAAATGGTTACGATGACCACTCGTGGTGCCAACATACTCGATTTAGTTTTGGTCTCAACTCCCGATCTTGTAAACTCAATTCAATGCGTCGATGGTATCAGTGACTATATGATTTTATTAATTGGCCTTTCCATTCCTATTCCCACCCGGCAACCTCTCAATAGTGCATCCGCGATAACAACAAAGCCAATGTTACAAAAATTATTAAAGAACTAGCTGAATTCCATGACGAGGAGGAGGAGGTAAACTTTATTTAGCCAAGCTCTGTTACGGGGGCGTGGTGGCCGCTGGCTTTAGCCTGGCGGCGACAATGGCAGCCCGATTCGTCAGGGAGGCTTGAACCTCCGGATCAGAGCTGCCCAGCGCCCTATCCAGTGCTTGTCGCAGGTGATGGAGGGACAAGGATCATTGGGACAAGCCCACATGGTGTGGGATAAGGGGGCGGGAATGCCGCATGATGGGCAGTTCGGGGAGGTAAATAAGGATGGGTGAATGCGATGGAGCAGCGCGCGACAGGGGAGGCTGCCTGTCTGCAGAAGGCGCCACGTGCACGTTGTCGAGACTGACGTCAGCAGGGGGATATACACGGCGGGCGAGGCGAAAATGGGTCGCTATGTCGTGACAGCTGCGTAGGCTATCTCTAGATGATCTGGCACCATGCGAGGGGACGAGACTGGGGCCGGCTCCGAAAGTGAACCCTCGAGCAGCAGAATGGGCCGCCTCATTACCTCTCAGCCCGGCGTGAGCAGGGCTCCAGATCAGTTCTACGGAGGTGGAGGGGGGATTATGAGAGATAATTTTGAGTGCCTGTGGGGATAGGGGCCCCCTGGCAAAATTTTGAATGGCCGTTTTCCAATCGGAGATCACAATTGTGGGAGTCGGCCGATACGCTAAGGCAAGCGCTTTTCCATTCTGCTTCTTCGAGAACAGTCGAACAAAACTGGGTGTTATTCAAAAACAAATTGCTGTTCCTAATTGACAGACATGTGCCACTAGTCTGTGTTCTCGGGGAAGCCGAAAGACTGATACTCTAATTCTCTGGGGCGGATGTGAAGAAAGAAAACACGCCTCTTTAGAGAAGCCCAATTATCCAAATCCCCTGGCAAATGGGAAAAGTATCGCACATGCTTGCGCGAGTACACTTCACTGTTAAAGAATACAAAAAGGCAATTTTTTGGTGGTCATGATCTCCTCGGCATCCTGCGCGACAACCCACAAACATTTTGTAAATATTTGGCTCCTAAAAACACCGCTCCTCAAAACTTGCCCTTTACTAATCCCGATGGTCCGGCCGTTTCCGCCACTGACTCCGCCGAAATCATGAACTCCCATTTTTCGTCTATATTCACGCATGAACCAACCACCGATATTACGTTTTTACCTCCCAGAGACGTCCCGCAGATGCCACGCATTTTTGTTACAAGCGAAGGAATTGCGACACTAATCGACAACCTTAAATTGCTTAAATTCTCGAGTACCCCTGGCCCGGACAATATACCTGCTAAAATTTTGAAAAGCACAAAATTAATATCCAGTCTTATCCCACAATTCATTTTTAACCAATCCCTTGGCACTGGTTTTATTCCAAAAGACTGAAAAATAAGTAAAGTCACCCCCGTGCCCAAATGCGGAAACCGTACATCAGCCATGCACTGAGCGAACTCGGCGTAAATTTGCCGTTCACGCCCGCGTACAGCCAGTAGTGGGAGCTAAGCATTCGAACAAGGACATTATCAGCTGCCTGTAGTGAACTTGCCTTGCGGCTTCTCTGCCAAGATTTGGAGATATCCGTGATCCCACGAAAAAGATTTTCGAGAAAAAGGGCGGAATTGCGAAACGCCTATGGGAGCTAAATCAACGGTAAAAAAAACGTTTCGCCTTAACAGAGATTTCGAAATATCCGAGCTCGAGTTAAACTAGAGCCACTTGATGCGTAGCTTATTTTGTGGCTCTAATTAAACTATGACGGACCGGCAGCGGAAAAGTTTACCCTTTCCCCTGCTTGACCCTGTGAATGAAACAAAAGCGCCGGTGGCGGGGGGGGGGGGGGGGGAAGGCGCATTTAATAGATGGCAGAAAGTTTACTGTTTTTCTACGTTCTTGCTTCTAACGAAACTATCAAAAGCCTTCTTCAGGGGTAACCTACCACTGATGCTGGTACTGTGGCCTTTTTTTTCTCATTTTCTTCAGTAATAAATTGAGACACAGCTCTCATCACTTACGGATAGCGCTGCTTCTTCGACGCCGCGTTTGGCGCGTGCGAGGAACTGCGATAAGAAAATAAAAGGGTGGTTTACTCGGGTACCTTTTTTATACGAGCACTTAGTAACATCAAATAGATATTTATAATGTGGCGGAAATTTTCAGTGTACACTCGCTGGCTTTAACTATGATATTACCCAGAGGTGAAAGGTATGCAAGCTTCGACTCTTGCGTTTATTTTTTGGTCGTGATAGGCGTTGTTACACGTAGGGAGGCAAGAAAAGTTAAATGCTCGCGGGTTAGTTGAAGCTAGTCACAATGACTCCATGTGCCCACTGCCCGCAAGCAGTCGGTGCTTATGGCAACAGCACGCCAACGAGAACTCGCTAGCGCGGCAGTGCCAGCCTGCGCGAGTTCTGTGGACTAGTTCGTGGAGTAATGAACATTGCGGCTCAAAAAAAGGTGAACTCAGTATAGAAAACATCGGCAAAAAACAAAAAAGTTAACTCATAAAAAAAAAGCATGTACCCGCGGCGATTCGAACTTGCGACTGGCAAAACACTTGCGATGACATACCTAGCACCCCAGACGACTAGGCCACAAGGGGGCGCTGGCGGCGATGGAAAAGATAAGGTGTATTGTTACGTGTGCAACCAGCAACAGAGCGCAGACGCCAATCGTCCAGAGCCGGTGTGCGCCGTTCTGGCGTGTCTCCATCATCCTCATCCTCATCATGGAAATCACAAGCATGATCATCACCGCCTGAGCCGCGAAGAAGACGAGAACGTGCCCCGTCGTGAGCGCGTGTTCTTGGTGCGACTGCTACCAGGCGTCAGGCACAAGTTTCCCAAAATACACCCTATTTTCTCTCTCCTGCTGGCCCTCATCAATTGTTGCACCGTGACACTGGTGGAGGAGCTGGGTACCGGAGCATCTGATGCCCAGGTCGCCCTCTGAAAGCCCCGAGCGACCTCCCAGCGTCTGCACGCCCGTACATCGCTGCAGCCGCCGCAAGCTAGGCCTACCTCCAGAACACGGCCTCCTGCTTGACACCGCACCAAGGCGCCAGGTTTCTGAACCAGAGGTAATGGCTCAAGCATCGCTGCCGCCTCAGCTGATGCTTCAGCAGCCCCGTACTCCCAGCAGCTTTTACGGAACCGATTCTGAGGACGTAGATGACTGGCTTGACCAATTGGAGCGCGTCGCCAGTTTCAACAAGTGGACACCTGCACAAAGCTTGAGAATGTCTACTACTCGCTAGGAGACGGGGCGCGGATATGGTTTGAAAATCGCGAACGAAGGTTAGAGACATGGGACGACTTCCGCCGGGAAGTGCGCGACAGCTTCGCCAGCAGCGACCGTCGAGACCGTGCGCAAAGCCTTCTGGAAATACGGATACAAAAGCCAAATGAAAGCGTCGGGATGTTTGTCGAGGACATGGCCCGTCTGTTCCGGCGCGCGGATCCCGATGTGTCCGAGCCCAAAAAGCTTCGGTATCTGATGCACGGCGTCAAAGAACAGCTCTTCGCAGGCCTTGTGCGCAACCCACCGCGTACTGTGCAAGAATTTATTAAGGAGGCAACTGCCATTGAGCGAGCTGTGCAGGAGCGGTGCCGCCAGTATGCCCGAACGTCGATCAAAACTCCGAGCCCGTCCGCGGCATCACTGTCCACCACTATGGGCGACAACAACCTGCGCGAACTTGTCCGCTCGGTTGTTCGTGAGGAGTTGGCAAAGTGCGGAATAGGAATAGCGCCGTCGCAGCCAGCTGTCATCTCGGTTGCTGATGTTGTGCGGCAAGAAATTCGCCAAGCAATTTCTGCTCCTGAGCCCCTTCGTCAAGCAATTTCCGCTCCTGAGCCGCCCCAAACCCAGCTTATGCCCCAAATGGAATACGCAACTGCTGTCCGCTGTCACATGGCCACAGCGCCGACCGCGGCGACTATGCCACCCCCGACGTACTCCCGACCGCAACCTCCTGGCTCTTGGCCACAAAGGGAATTCCCGGCTCGTCCGCAAATCCGCAAGACCGACGTGTGGCGCACCGAGGACCACCAGCCATTGTGCTATCACTATGGCGAGCCAGGGAATGTTTATCGACGCTGCCCCTACCACGAGATCGGGCTACCAGGATTCCCGCCGACCGCCCGCCGTCCTCGTTTTGGCGAACGGCCCGTCGCCATTTCTGAGTACCTCGCCACGCGTCAGTCTTCTGAGGAGAGTCGTCCGTCACGTTCGCCGTCGCCAGCCCGCTATGCTTCGCCCACCCGTCGCGATTACAGCGGCTCCCCGACAAGGCGGTCTCCAAGTCCGCGGCGGGGAAACTAAAGGGAGCAACCTTGGGAGGCAAGGTTGCTAGCGGCGGAAGCACTGAAGACCTCCCAGTACCATCGACGGCTGACGATGTTACGGCGGCAAACAAGGACGTCGACGCTATCACGAGTGCCGATCTTTTAGTCGCCATCGAGGGACACGAGGTAACGGCACTTGAGGACACTGGAGCAAGTTATTCAATAGTGAGCCAGCAGCTCGTGGACCGACTAAGAAAAGTGAAGACACCATGGGACGGACCCCAAATTCGAACAGCCGGCGGCCACTTGATGACACCCGTGGGTACATGCACCGCTAGAGTTAGAATAGGGGACAGTGATTACGTCGCGACCTTCGTAATCCTTCCTCAGTGTTGTAAGGACATGATCCTGGGGATGGACTTCCTTCAGGAGCACGATGCTGTGATAAACATCCGCGAACAGTTCGTCAGCTTTTCGAGGAAGGAGACCACCCCGGAAGGTCATGAACAACGCATACCTCTGCGCACCATCGGCGACACTAGCGTGCCCCCACGGTCATGCGTGCTTGTTCGCGTTAAGCGCGACGACCTCTCCGGTGGCGATGGAATCGCGGAAGCTATCGGCCCGCTTCTACTTCAGCATGGAATCGCTATCTCTCGGGGATTGGTCACCATTACGCGCGGTGTTACAGAGGTTCTGCTCACGAATTTCTCGAACGAGCGTCGCGAAATCGCCGAAGGAACTACCGTGGCAGTATTTGAGGACGTCCCCGACACGACGGATTGCTTTGTGCTTCAGACCGACCCGACTCCCAAGGCGACGAGCCAGCTTTCACTTGACGTTAACCCGCGCTTACCGCAAACAAAGCGAGAAAAGCTCTTGGAACTGTTGCACAGCTTCACCGACTGTTTCTCGTCAACGTCACGCGTCCGACAAACTCCGCTCACAGAACACCGCATCATCACGGACGAATCTGAGCGCCCTGTTTACCAACATCCCTACCGCGTGTCACCCAAGGAGCGCGACGCGATACGGCGGCACGTGCAAGAGATGCTCGCTGATGACGTCATTCAGCCTTCGAAAAGCCCCTGGGCGTCGCCAGTCGTTCTGGTGAAAAAAAAAGATGGCACCTTGCGATTCTGCGTCGACTATCGCAAACTCAATCAGGTGACGAAAAAGGGCGTATATCCGTTGCCTCGTATAGATGACTCCCTTGACCACCTGCGGCACGCTCATTACTTTTCGTCCATGGATTTGAAGAGCGGTTATTGGCAGATAGAGGTCGACGAGAGTGATCGTGAGAAGACCGCCTTCGCAACTCCCGATGGGCTGTACGAGTTTAAGGTTCTTCCTTTTGACTTGTGCTCCGCACCCGCAACTTTTCAGCGTATGATGGACACTGTTCTATCTGGCCTGAAGTGGCAAACGTGCCTTGTTTACCTAGATGACGTCGTCGTATTCTCAAATACATTCGAGGAACACCTAGAGCGACTGTCATCCGTCCTCCAGGCCATACGATCCGCTTCGCTCACACTCAAGCCGGAAAAGTGTCATTTCGGCTATGAGGAGCTGCTCTTTCTCGGCCACGTCGTTAGCAGCGCTGGAATTCGCGCCGACCCTGACAAGCTTTCAGCTGTTTCTCGTTTCGAAACACCTGCTGACAAAAAGTCCGTCCGGCGTTTCCTGGGCCTCTGCTCATACTATCGGCGATTCATTGCCAATTTCACCCACATTGCAGCCCCTCTCACGCGCCTTACTCGCAATGACGTCACTTTTGTCTGGTCCGCTGAACAGCAAGAAGCTTTCGAGCAGCTACGGCGTTGCCTGCAGACCCCACCTGTTTTAGGCCACTTCGACGAGGAGGCCGCCACTATGGTGCACAATGTGGGGCTAGGCGCTGTCCTCGTCCAATGGCAAGATGGTGCCTAACGAGCCATTGCCTACGCAAGCCAAACACTGTCACGGGCCGAAAGAAATTACTTGGCCACCGAAAAGGAGTGCTTAGCGGTTGTGTGGGCCGTCCTAAAATTTCGACCGTACTTGTATGGCCGTGCGTTCAAAGTTGTAAGCGACCATCACTCGCTGTGCTGGCTTACAAACCTGAGAAACCCGTCAGGCCGCTTGGCGCGCTGGAGCCTCAGACTCCAAGAGTTTGAAATGACCGTCGTCTACAAATCTGGTAAGCGACATGCAGATGCCGACTGCCTCTCGAGAGCGCCGATCGGTAACGCGCCCGCTGATGATGATCACGTCGACGATAGACCATTAATTGGAGTCCTCAGTGCGGCCACCATTTCGGAACAGCAGCAGGAAGACCAAGAACTGCTACCAGTGATCGACTTCTTGCAAGGCAAGGCCAACAGGCCACCTAAGTCTTTTATTAGAGGTCTGCCAACATTCTGCCTTCGCAGCGGCGTGTTATATAAACAAAACTTCGCCCCGAATGGCCGGCGTCACCTCCTCGTCGTTCCGTCACCCTTGCGAAACGACATCTTGCAGGCTTGTCATGATGAGCCGTCCGCTGGCCACCTTGGTTACGCACGCACGCTTGCAAGAATCAAGAAGGCGTATTACTGGCCCAAGCTCTCGGCGAACGTGAGGCAGTACGTCCGAACTTGTCGTGACTGCCAGAGACGCAAGGCGCAGCCCGGCAGACCAGCCGGATTTCTCCAACCAATTCAAATTCCCCAAGTGCCGTTCCAGCAAGTGGGAATGGACCTGCTGGGCCCCTTTCCCACCTCTACAGCGGGAAACAGGTGGATAGCAGTCGCCACTGACTACTTGACCAAGTACGCCGAAACAAAAGCTCTTCCAAAGGCCAGCGCGCTTGAAGTGGCACAGTTTTTCCTCTCAAGGATAGTTCTCCGACATGGGGCTCCCAAAGTTGTTATTACGGACCGTGGAACCGCATTTACCGCGAAACTTCTGCACGAAGTACTCACGCTCAGCGGCACGTCTCAACGAAAAGCCAGTGCGTACCACCCTCAGACCAACGGTTTGACGGAACGGCTCAACAAAACCATCGCCGACATGCTCAGTATGTACGCTGATGTTGAACACCGGACCTGGGATGCAGTCCTCCCCTACATCACCTTTGCGTACAATACGGCCCAGCAGAAAACGACTCGAATGACACCGTTCACCCTCCTCTACTGCAGAGAAGCTACAACAATGCTCGACGCCATGCTGCTTCACGACATCACCGACGAACATGACATCTCTTCCCAGCAATTCATACAACGCGCTGAGGAAGCCCGGCAGCTTGCCCGCCTGCGCATCACCGAACACCAGCACGTGGACGCCTCCCGTTACTACCTTCGCCGCCGTCACGCGGCATTTGCACCGGGTGACCTTGTTTGGGTTTGGATACCCGTTCGACGTCGGGGGTTATCGACGAAGCTTCTGCGCAATTATTTCGGTGCTTCGTCAACTTAGCGAAGTAACTTACGAGGTGGTACCCGAGAATTCTGGTGTTGCCGGTCGTCGTCGATCTCGACCAGTGACTGTCCATGTAGTGCGTTTGAAACCGTATGTTTCGCGCTAAGCCGACTTCACGACCATTCTGGCTTCGGACCCTGTTGACAGTAATCTTCAGCATCGGGACGATGCTATTCCGAGAGGGGGATAGTGTTACGTGTGTAACCAGCAACAGAGCGCAGACGCCAATCGTCCAGAGCCGGTGTGCGCCGTTCTGGCGTGTCTCCATCATCCTCATCCTCATCATGGAAATCACAAGCATGATCATCACCGCCTGAGCCGCGAAGAAGACGAGAACGTACCCCGTCGTGAGCGCGTGTTCTTGGTGCGACTGCTACCAGGCGTCAGGCACAAGTTTCCCAAAATACACCCTCTTTTCTCTCTCCTGCTGGCCCTCATCAATTGTTGCACCGTGACAGTATAATGTATAACGAGTTTACACTTTTATTTAGTTTTAGTATTTCAAGCAGCTTAGGTGACTATTTGTTGTATTGCGCTCGTGCAGTAAGCGTCCCCCAAGTTTCCACAATAGCTCACGTCTAGCAATTGCATTTCGTAGACGGGAAAGCGTTCGCAGATGCGTAGTCGTGCTGTTGACCGCTCTGCTTGTTCGCCCAGCGCAAAAAAGTGCTTCCCGCACCCTAGTTTTACGCTGTACGGTAAAAATATCAGTTGATTTTATTTCCTTAGTACCTATATTGACTTCGCTCACTCTTCTCCCCCTTCAAGAGGCCTTATATTTTCCTACTGGCGTACCAGTCAGCGAAGCGTCGCATGTGCGCTTGTGTGAAGCGACCTTGACTTGGAGCTAGATACAGTGTACAAACTAACGAAGTAAATAAAGGCGAATTCTTCCATTCCCAAAAGTGTTGTGGCTTAATTTCAACTGATCGAGCGAATTGCGACGACCCGTTGGCGGCCGGCGGACTAAACAGTGGGCCGACTGACTCGGTCGCGGAAGGTCGGCGAGCCGTGCAGTAGCGCAGCCAATTGTCAGCTCCTCTCCTGCTGACGGCACACGAAAACGCCACAGAAAATGGGTGAGCGTAAAGAGAGGAGGACAGCATTTTTGAATTGATTTTTCTACTCCGGATTTTTCTACTCCGAATAAATTCGCGTAAACGCGCACAGAGTGGTCGAAACAGGGCCCAGGGACTCCGGACTACAGTTTGCGCTCGTAATCCCGCATTGTTTACAAATCACTTCAGTGTCCCTTTAAGCAGTTGCGCGCCCCTCAGAACAAGCATCAAGCGTTCCGCGCGTACAGCAGCAGCGTTTTGTGGCCGCCAACAATGCGGGCGGGCGCGCGGCAGTGCGCGCGGCCAGCTGCCGCTTTCAGTGGTCGTTGACTACAGCCCCGCCGCTATTGTCTGCGCGAAACGAGCACCGCTACGGGCGGCCGGTCGGGCCACTCTAAAACTTCTAGTACACTTTAGCAAAAGAGCCGAAGTATAGTGCCTTGAGTATATTCCAGGCACTATAGCCGAAGAACGGCTCAAAACTGCATCCTGGTCTCCTGGCTCGAATTGTCTGCTCCCAAGACAGGGGGTGCTGGAGGAATTTGGAAAATTAGCCCCAGCTGGCCCGGCAGTGGAGTTGCTTTCTCGCGCCGGCAATAGCTGGCGCAGAGAGCTTTGACCCGTCTTTTCGGCTCCGTTGGCTCTTTCTCCATGCTTTGCTGTGCTGTGGGGCTGTGGCTCACCCCGTTCAACGCGGATCACTGAGGGGGCGAGAAGGGGCTCCCTCTTTCCGCCCACCGCCGCCGCCGCTCACTTTTACTATGGTCCCTAGAAATACTTGCAAGTCTGCCGTCCGGCGGCCGCGAAGGGGGCTCCTGCACGCAGTCGGAGCGCGGCCGGCCAGTGTCGGCATGGGGAGCAGTGCAGCGGACGGCGCTTCGCTGTGCTGCATTCGTATACGTATGGGCCCTTTCTGCCGATTTGAAGGGCGCATTTTCGTCCTCTACAAAACAGATTAGCCAAATAAATTGGTTCCTACGAATAAGAAGAGTTTGTTACCGAAGCATGAATTAATGCCAGTACGTTTTTGCGAATTAAGAACAATCGAGCCACCAAACCATGAAATCGTTTCACTGTGCTCTATCCTCGATATCCTCTTCCAGGGAAAAGGTTTCGACACATTCTGGGGGGCATCGGAAACACTGCCGGCACGGAATCTTTTGCTAGCTGGTGCACATCACGCGGTATTCCGACTAAGTTACCTAACAAAGAAGCGTTTTTGTGTATACCCCCGCCGTACACTGCGGTGGATATATAATTGATTGATTGTAGGGTTTAACGCGCCGACGCAACGCAGGCGATTAGGCGCGCCGTAGTGGAGGGCTCCGGATTGATTTTTACCACCTGGGGATCTTTCATATGCGTCAAAATCACGTACACACGGGCGTTTTTGCTTTTCGCCTCCATCAGAAAAGCGGCCGCCAAGGCCCGGAATCGAACCCGCGACCTCGTGGATATATAGCGCGTGAAAATATTTGTGTTGTGTGTGGGCGCTTGATAATTTGTTTTGAGGCGCTTTGGAACCATCCTCACTTCTGTTTGCTTGGGAGTCAAATACAGTATTCCCTCGTTATAACGAGATCGCTTTATTCGAAATTTCTTCTGGTCCTAACCCAAACGCAAAGGCCGCATTACTCGAAGCGCTCGAAGAGCCTGACCCGCTTAGAGCGAAGTGTCGAACGGAGGCGTCGCACATTGGCGGCGACCCATCTGCAAGTGAGGCGGTCAACATGGTCGCTCAACGCAAGCTGGTCTTTCCCCGGGCGATTTTCTGGAGTCAGTTCATGGTCGATCATAGGAACAATACATGTAATTCCGTTCCCATTCCATTCCGGGTAAAAGGCGCTTAATTCCATTCCCATTCCATTCCTTGAAGTATTGTCGCCATTCCACTCCCATTCCATTCCGGGGTCGCGAAAATGTGGAATGATTCCGGATTCATTCCAATTCCGGACTAGTAACTCCGCAACACTGGTTCAGACCCCTCAAACTATAGTCCTATTTCGTTAACATGCATTGCCTGCAAGCTGCTAGAACACGTAATCGACTCCCACATCGTAACTCATCTGGACCGAAATTCCTTATTTTTTTCTAACCAGCACGGGTTCCGGCGTGGGCTGTCGTGCGAGACAGCTGTACGAATTTACTACTGATCTTCATTTTAACCTGGACTCTTCTTTTCAAACCGATGTGCTTTTCATACCTCAACTTTTCCAAAGCTTTCGACCGTATTCCCCACCGGCGTATAATAAGTAAACTTTCTTGTGTCAGCATTGACCCCTTAGCCCTAACTTGGATTAAAATTTCTATAACCGATCGTGTTCAGTTTACTGCAGTCGCGAATAGTGAATCAACCCATGTTGATGTAGTTTCCGGGGTATCGCAGTGTTACGTTCTTGGGACTCTTTTGTTTATAATCTTTATTAATGATATCCCAGACGAACTTTCATCTGCCATCCGCCTTTTTGTAGACGATTGCTTTACCGTCGCATTTCGTTTTGCACTTACCAAATTACGCTTCAGAATGGCTTGTCTGCCATACATAAATGGTGTTCGCGGTGGCTAATGCAGCTTAATACAACCTTAATGCACGTTTCGCGCAAGCGCACTAACTTTTGCTTCCAGTATTCTGTGAACTGCCAACCCTTAATAACCCAGGTCGACTCGTATCTTGGCGTAATAATATCAAGTAAACGAACATGGTCTGATTACATAGAAACACTAGTCGCCGCTTCA
The DNA here is from genome assembly GCF_048455015.1 of Haemaphysalis longicornis. Lineage (NCBI taxonomy): Eukaryota > Metazoa > Arthropoda > Arachnida > Ixodida > Ixodidae > Haemaphysalis > Haemaphysalis longicornis. The sequence goes on from NW_027526245.1 coordinate 15,661,118, forward strand.
GCAAAATAATTTGGCTGCATCCAGAGATGCCTTACCACCTGCGCACCGCAAATCCGAAAATTAACTTACGAAACCTGCACGCGTACTAAACTTGAATATGGGTCTGCTATTTGGAACCCTCACCAAAATTACCTAGTCAACGCATTAGAAGCAATTAAAAATCGCGCTGCGAGATTTATCACCTCACAAAACAGTCCTCGCTTAAGTATTACCACTGTTAAACGGTCAGTGCACCTCTTTCCCCTAGAAATTCGCCGCAAGGTCACTCGGCCCCGCCGTATGCACGAACTATGCAATAATTTCCCGCCACAACGCAATGCCGTTCTTCTCCCTCCCGCCCGTTCATCGCGTCTCCTCTTAAACTCTGTAAGTTCACAGCGCTTACATGGTTAAACAAACGCTTTCAACAAATCCTGTTTACCTACAGCCATTGAAGATTGGAATAACCTGCCTGAATTCATGGTCCACGAACAAAACGCCTTAACACATAAACAGCTAACCACAAATCATTTGATTTGTTAGTAAATGTACAATTGTTGCCGTTTTCTTCCACGTATATTTATTTCCCTTTGATGACACTGTATTTATCATGTAGTTCACTCACGATTATGGTTTGTACCATTGAAAATCATCCATGCATCTGTTGAAATGTGCATTTGCCTCCGCCTTACGTAATATCCCGCAAGGGGCCTTCAAGGGTTCTATAAATGATGAATGATGATGAAAAGTTAGTTGCATGCGGTCAGTTTGGAACCAGCGCAGTAAGTTAGAGAGAATGCCGAGGGTAGATAATTTAAGCAAGAGGTGATTGTGCGGGACGCTATACGTTTGAAAAATGTAAGAATATGGCGTTTACTTGTATGTTAGCATCCATGGAGTGAGATATGTGTACATTCAGCCAGCTGAGTCTCACATGATAATGATTGGCGGAAACCATGTTGGTGAGGGTAAAAGAGAATAATTGATTCAAGGTATTTCATAAGGTTTGCTGCTATAATGTGTTCGAGTAACTCGCAAGAGACACACGTGAGAGAAATTGGGTGGTAGTGAGATGCTACTGCACGATTGCCACATTTAAACAGTGGAACAATTTGGGCTATTTTCCATTCGGCAGGAAGGATGCCGTAATCTAATGATTGTGTAAATATTAAACAAAATATCTGACTGGAAAGGACTATGATGTTTATTAGTAGTTTGCTGTTGACTTGATCAACACCGGCTGAAGAAGGTATTTTTAGCGACTTGATAAGGTTAGAAATACCCTCAGGGGTGATCTGAAGTACAGGCATCGTCTTTGGGATAGGGGTTAGCGACAGGCGATGATAGAAGTGCTAGTAGGCGGAAACACGGAACAAAAATAATACTTGAGGGCATCAGCGAATTTTGCAGTACTTATAGAACTTATCGTAGGGGCGAATAAGTTCTATTAGGCTATTTTTGTACTTATTGGTAAGAATACGCCAGAATTTAGTAGGGTTCGACTGAAGAATTGTGAGTAAATTGGAGGGAAAAAATTCTCTTTAGCGGCACTTAACTGTTGAATATATTATTTGGAACATAAATGGTGTCGTTTCCAGGCTTCCGGACTGTTAGCTTCATTTGCTTTCCTGTAGAAGCGTTTTTTTCAATTAAGGAGTGATTTTAGCTGTCCAATAAACTATGGGTGGTTGGAATCAGATTTGACAAGAATGTTAGGTACGTATTTATTGTTCAGGTTTAACATGATATTCTTGTATATCTCCCAATTAGTATTCACTGAGCGGATTAAGTAGGAATTGAAAGAAATGGGAATTGAAGTCTTGAAAAAATAATTTAATGCCATGTTAAATACTTCAAAATTTCCTCTTTTGTAATAGGATATAAACTTTTTCGAGGGTGAGCTTTGATCACTGGCAGTGAAATCGAAATATGAATCAGATTATGGTCGCTCAATCCAGGAAGGAGAGTTACGCCTTTTACATCGTCAAGACTGGATACTAACAGCAGATCGAGTGTTTTATCGCCCCTTGTAGGAACGTAATGATTTGATGGAGGTTGAAGCCCAGCGCTAAATTAATAAGCTGTTCGGCTTCACTATAGATGGCGAACCACTAAGTGTAGTCAACAGGGGCCATGAAATGTGCGGAAAGTAAAAGTCGTCAAAGAGGAAGACGAAAGCATTAAGAAACTTATCTGCAACAGAATTAAGTGATGATTGTAGGCTGGCGCAGAAAGTTGGAGGGCGATCGGGTGGGCGGCAACAGATACCAAAGGCTCATTTGACAGTATTGTTGGAGACAAGAACCCATGTTAGTTCTATTTCATCGTCGTGAAATATCAGTGAAGATGACAGTGTGTTTCTGATGCCGATGAGCCCTCCTCTTCCTCGCCTGCAGTGGCGGTCATGACGGTACAGGGATCTGCTGGAAATACTTCGCTATCACCGGTGTCGTCGTGTAGCCATGTTTCTGGTAGTAAAACGACCTCAGCAGTGATATCTGCAATGAATGAAGCTGCGTAGGAAATCACGTTTGGCAATGATACTGCGGATGTTAGTAAGATGATACAGTAAGATGACACACAAGATGATACTGAGAGTGGTGCGAAACAGGGAAATTTTGTTTTGTTCTGCGCCAATTTCCAGCATCAGTAAGACTTCTTGGTACACACACTTTGGTGTGTGCAAGAGCGGCTGATGTACTTTCTGATGATAATTCTGTGCGGTTGTTTGTGCTTTCCATTACTGTGTCCGAAGCGGCGTCGTAGAAGTAACACTTTGGACCTACATGAAGTTTATCAAAGGCACATTTTTTGGCCGGGTGAACTGTAACAAGTTGCGTGCGAAACGTGTGACCGATGCGAAATCGTCCCGTATGGCGTACTGTGTCTTTTAGTTTCCGGCCACATGCAAGGATGCTTTCTTTTGTTGTGTAGTTGACCAGCTTGATTATAATTGGGCGTTGTTGGCTATCCTGAAATTTACCAAGATGATGAGCTCGTTCTATGTCCGTGTAATTTATTTCAAAATTTAACTGAGTTGTGCAAAATTCAAGTATCTTTTTTTCTGACTCTTTCCACGTTTCTTTTTCGCAATCATTGAGGCCTAGGAAAAGAAGGTTATTTCGACGCATGCGATTGTTCTAATCAATGTGTGCGGCTTTAAAAACTTCAAGTTCTTGTTTTATTTGACACGTTTCTTCCATTTCAGAACTGATAGTTGGTTCCGATTGTTTTAGTTCAATCAGATTGATTCAATTACTCAGCGACGAAATGAGTTGTTCGTGGGAGGATTGAGCTGCTTTTACATGAGCCCGTTCTGTACGGAAATCGGTTTGGGCTTTTTCAAGGCGTTTAATGAACGTGACAAGAGCAGCGATGTCAGGTTTAGGAGAGCCAGGGTTTAACTCTACACCACCCGAAAGCAACAACAGCAACTTCAACAACATCTGACATGCAATTGCATCAGAAAGCACAACAAGCATACTACGGCATTTGAAATCGTAGGGGCACGACACCGCAACAAGGCAGTGATTATTGGTTCGATATTCCTTATAACAGCGAAGGTAACAAACCCGGAACGATGATACAAGGGCGTTCAGCTTGTTGCGGCGGACGATGTCGTGCCCCGAGCTTCCTGCGTGCCTTTCCAGTATATGTACTCGGCGGTCCAGTCCCGTGACAGGTGACGTTGACGATGGGTCGGGTTGCCAGATGAAGACCAATTTGTGAGCCAGAACTGGAAGTTCTTGCTTGATCGCGGTAATCAGCTGGTTATCAGGCTGCGATGCGAAGAATCCAAGGGGATCTTGATCCGAGGTGAATGATGACCGTCCATCGAAGGCGGGTGCATTTCCGGTGACCCAGTACGAGAAAGCGTGGAACGATAGAAGGGCGTTCAGCATGTTTCGGCGGACGATGTCGTGCTTTAAAGAGCTGGCAAACTTCAACCAAACCATATTTGTGTACAACACGGAACACGCAGAACGTTGGAGCGTTTCGACATACAGACATCTTACGGACAACAAATGCTACTTCCGAGAATGCTCAAAAAATTTCTCTCTAGAAACACAGCATTAGAAAGTATGACCTTTAAGAATCGGTGCAATTTTTTCATCTCCTCCTGAGAATGTTGTTTTTGTTGGTGTATTTTTGATGTGTGCCTGATTGCTTTTCTTGTAGAGCTTCCTTGCATTTTTATGTGCTTAGGTTTCCAATGGCGAGAGCGGCAAAGATATGTTTTTCCGTTGTGTTTAAGGTGGCGGTCCCACACCCGACAACTTGAAAGTAGTTCAAATTTTGCCACCAGGCTACGCCACTGACCCACGACTGAGAAAGCGACCGAGATGGGTTTTGCGAGAGAAAAAAATGCAAGGTCCCGTCTCTTCGTCCTCCGATGCCCGGGAGCGGGGGGGGGGGGGGGGGGGGTTCTTTTGTGGCTGCCTGAACCATGGCAAACCGCTTTTCTTCGCGGTCGTACACGCGTGTGGATGCGTTGATGGGGTGGTTTGGTTGCAGTGCCTTCGCTTCCGCGACTGGCTTGTTCTCCCAAACCGCGCTGACGTGCGCTAGATGTCTACACGCGCGTAGCGCAAATAAAACAGGACGTTGATCATCAACTACACTTTGCTGTTTTTCACTGTTGTTAGGGTGGCAGTTTGGACGATGTAGCGATACACATGTCGGCAAGACTGCCAGCGCACATTGCTAAAAGGGCAAAGAGAGCTTAGGTGTAAGGAGGGAAAAGAGGGATCTGGTGCAAATTATCCGTGTCTGATGCGCATATTTCAGGCGGTTCTGTCAATGAAGCGCGGTTGAAGTCGTCAGCAGGTGCCTTGCGTCTTTTCTTCTGTCCTCGTATTTCGCACTGCGCAATCCTGTCGACTCTGTTGATTACGTGGCAATCTTAGTCGGAATCAGAACACGGAATCAAAATCAGGGCTTTAACCAAGCTCTGGCACAAAACAAAAATTACGCATGAAAACTGCAACTACGGTCGCGGAATAAATGGTCCCGGAACAAATGGTCCCGGAACTAATGGTCCCGGAACAAATGGCCCCAGAACTAATTCTCCCGTAACAAATGGTCCCACCACTACTGCTCCTATGCATGAACACCTGTATGAGGGAAGGAAGGTGGTCAGTGTATTTAATTTTATGTCTGTATTTGTGCACAATGTATTTTGCATCTGCTGATATATAATATATTTGCTGAGGCTGAATTGACTTCAGTGAAATGCGGTATACAAATTTTTTGTCGCACATGTACGTCCTCGCGTGCTTCCTTTGCTCGCCTTTTTTTTTGTTATTCCGAATACCAGGCAAACCAATGGCAGACATTTCAATCAAAATCAGCGTGTACTGGGCAGCCCTGGGCCGGTGTTTGAAGCGAATACAATAACGGACTGCCATAATTTTCTCATCTAGTGGCTCTAAGTGCACTCGCTTCGGTAACATATTTCTTTGCTTGAGATGGCCCTCATTGCCTTCTTTAGAAGAAATTGGCCATGGTGCTGACGATCGCGACAGCCTGGCTTGACCAGTGGCTCAGCCGATGCTAGCGATCCGATGTCCGCATGTCTCGAGACTGTGCCTGTCACCAACCTTGCGTCCCGCGACAGGTGCGGCTTCTTGGAACGCGGCCGGACTCACAAACTATCTTTTAGGGGCGAAGCTCCTTAGGGCGTGGGTCTGTCCATCCTCGACGTATGTACGTAGCCACCTCTAGTTTAGTTCTTGGATTGTTTACTAGATGGCGTGGCTACCTCTAGTTTAGTTCTTGGATTGTTTACTAGATGGCGGTACTTGTATATGATGAAAAGATGCGCTTGGATTGTTTACTAGATGGCGTGGCTAGCTCTAGTTTAGTTCTTGGATTGTTTACTAGACGGCGGGGAGCGTTGTAATAAAATCCGTTCGCGGTTGGCGCGCGCTCGGAGTCGCCCGATGGATAAGGCTGCAGATGTGCGAGCCCGCGAGGCAGAAGCGCTCCGTGAAGCTGCGCGACGCCGCCGCCAAGATCCTGCCGTAAGAGAGCGGGAGGCCGAAGCGTGTCGTCTGGCTGCGCGACGACGCCGCCAAGATCCCAGCGTTCGAGAACGAGAGGCCCAAGCGTCACGGCAACGGCGCGAGGACCCTGCCGTACGCGAAGCGGCACGGCTGCGGCGCGAAGAGGATCTCCAAAACGTCAGAGAACGGGAAGCGGCGAGAAAGCGCGCGTATCGGCAGGCAGACCCCGATGCAGTGAGAGCTCGTGAGGCGTCTGCAAAACGCATCAGGCGAGCTCAGTCCCAAGGGGCCGACGCGCGGTTTAAGCGAGACTTTCTAGACGTTAGTGGGCGAACTTTCACTGAAGAGTCACGGTTTTACCGATGATTTCCCCTCAGGAGCTTCGCCCACTCATCATCATTCACCCCGTGGATATGCTGTGAATTTTTTTTAAACGGGAAGGAAGCGTTAATCCTGGCCGTGCGTGAAATAGTTGCGGTGACTAAGAAAACTTCCGAGGGGGAGGGAGGGGGCAGAGAACTCACTACGCACGCACGCGTGAAGTGCTTGCTCACAAGAAATTAAAGGCGCTTCTTTCTGAGGCATGCCTCTACGTACTCTGTAAATCATGGATGGAGCCGCATGTTTCCCCGTGGCTTCTTTTTTCCCCCGTGTATGCGAGAAGCACACTCATTGGTTATAGAGGGACAAGGCAGACAATTTAAATAACTACATTTTGATAAACCAAAAAGTCGAAAACAGAAACAATGAAAAAATTACAAAAACCCAATAACGGAAGAGAGAAGGAAGTAACAAATAAGAATATTCGTCTTCAAAGTATAAAAAACGCGAAGACAAAAACAAAAAAAAAAAAGGCCGGCGAAAAGCGGCAGAAATAGGAATAAAAAAATTTCCCCAAACGGGCCAATCGTGTAATGCCCTGCACTAGCAAAAAATGCTTGGTTGGCAGAAATACTGCGTTTAATCGTTATAAAAGCTTAAATTGAGATAACCGGTTTCACGAAATCTGATAAACAAAGAAAACAAATTAAGAAAAAACTAAAGAAATTATAAACTGCACTCCAGCAAGATACAACAAAATTGAACAGAGAACCCACGTGAGTTTTATAGAAACGTTTTGCCTGAAGAGGTGGTGCCTGGGACCATTCGTTCTGGGACCATTAGTTCCAGGACCATTTGTTCCTACTTTGGAGTTGGGACCATTTGTTCCAGGACCATAAGTTCCCGGAGCATAAGTTCCGGAGCCATTTGTTCCGGGACCATTTGTTCCTACACCCCTGCAACTATTCCATGGGAGCAAGTATCAGATGGCCTGTCTTCCATTTTTGCCTCTCGGCAGTAAACGTAGTAATTCTTCGTGCATGTTCAAGATACAAGTCAGGAGATTCCGAAAGCATTTTGTCCTGACAAGGGAACCGACAGGTGCTGCAAAGATGTATTGATTTATGCTGGAGTTGCTGTGTGGAATGTGTTTTTCCACATCGTATGTTTTTGTGACCTCCTCTCCTCTTTCATTTTGTCATCGCAAATGGAAGGTTTTTTTTCTGCGAAGATAAACAAAAATAATTGCAACTTAGATTAGATTTGATTTATTCTAAGAAAAAAGAGAAGTAAAATCCACCAGCAGGGTAATTTCTCTAGCCTATGGGCGGGCACCGCCCGGCGGTGGGACGATCAACAGCTCCGACTTCTGCGGCGAGCACCGCAGTCTCGTGCCGATGAGCTGGTCTTCGATGGCGTTCACCGCTGTCTGCAACACGTCCTCGATGTGGCCGTTGCTGCCACCGGGGACCCACAGCGTTATGTCATCCGCGTAGATGGTGTGGCGGACCTGCGGGATCTCCGAGAGCCTGCGCGCCACGCCTATCAGGACTAGGTTGAAGAGCAGCGCTGATATCACCGAGCCCTGGGGGTTCCCGTGCTCCCTAGCTTCTTGGGCGGCAGCTGTAGGTCGCCCGCGTGTATTGTGATGGTTCGTTCTGAAAGAAAGTCCCGAATATATTCATAGGACCTTCTGCCCATGGCGAGGCTGCTGACCTGCGCGAGGATGGCGGAGCGCTTGACTTTGTCAAACGCACTCTGCAGGTCCAGCCCCAGCACGGCCCTGTTGTCGTGGGTGCGTACGGACGCGTCCAGAATGTCATGTTGTAACTGAATCATTGCGTCTTGTGTGCTCAGTCTCTCCCGGAAGCCGAGCATGGTGTCCGGGTAGAGTCTCTCCGATTCTAGGTATCGTTGCCACCTGTCGTTCAGTATGTGTTCTAGGATCTTCCTCACGCATGACGTTAGGGAGATTGGGCGCAGGTTCTCTATGCTCGGCGGTTTGCCCGGCTTTGGAATGAGTACCGTCTTCGCCGTCTTCCACTGCTTCGGTAGTGTTCCCGAACACCAACAGCGGTTGAAGTATTTATTTATTTATTTATTTATTTATTTGTAGATACTGCGATCTCGTAACGAGACCTTAGCAGGGTGGGTTACATCTTTGTAACGAGTACATAACATGACACAAAGTTATACAGAAACATAGTCGATGGCAGGTAATAGAAACAAATCAACAACAATCAATGCAAGTGCGACTCGAATAAAGATAATGAACTTAGTGAAACAACATCATTCGCCAGGTCATTCCAATCTACAATGGTACGTGTGAAAAAAGAATATTTAAAACAGTTATTTCGCGGAACAAGTGGTGTAATCATAAGGGAGTGCCGTTTTCTGGTAGCATAACCTGAACAAAAGGATAAAATGTGCGACGTATCTACACGGTAGTGCCCTTTGACTAACTGAAAAAGAAATTTTAAGCGGCAGATGCGATTTCTCTCGGAAACTGATTGGAACCCACTTCTGTTTAGGAGTTCAGTAATGGAGGAGCGACCATATGAGTTATATATAAATCGAAAACTTGGATTCGTTCTGCAAAGCATCAAGCTTCACAATCGCTGCATCTATTTCGTCGCATGTCTCAAAAAGCTGGCGGTGCGGCCTCCAAGATGGCCCGCATGCTTGTCCGAGCCATTCTTCAGCCTCGCATAGTTTATCAAGCGCAATTCCACTTTCTTACAAAGTCAGACTGGGCACTACTCGAATCAATAAACAATTCGGCTATGCGAGCTATAACTGGTCTTCCAGCCCTCACCCCCGTCCCTATTCTGCAACAGGAAGCGCAGCTCAACACGTTTGATGAGCTAGTACATCAGCGTCGACAAGCCCGCCTCCAAAAACAAGCCCTTGACCCTGATTCCGCCGCTCTTGCAGCGAACATGACCGGTTCACCAGCCCCACCACTATCAAACACCAATATACGGCCTCCATGGAAATTCCACCAATTGACGGATACACGACCTGTTGCCCGTATTCATCCCCGGACAGTTGGTGCTCCGATTCCGCCTTCTATGGAGATTGGTAGCCCCTCGTCTACGCTGATGTTTGTCGACGCCAGTGCTTCCGATACCTTACTTCATAAGGCTCTACTCTGCCGGACTGTGGCTCCAGATCCAGTGACCTGCACTTACATAACAACGGAGAAGTGGCCGTCAACGCAGGCAGAACTCCTTGCAGTGCGGGATGCTCTGCTACACACATCGTTGCTAATCAACCACGCTTCACCACAGTGTACAATTTACACTGATTCGTCGGCAGCTGTTCGAGAGCTTCGTAAAACTCTCACGTCCAACGAACTTCTTCTAGAAATCCAGGACATAATGGACACTTATCCGTGTCGTGTGCGCGTGTCATGGCGCCAACGGTATAGCCACCCCGCAATGCAGGCTGCAGATGCCGGAACACACCCCATGCGTGTGCAATATCCAGCTCCTCTTGCACCTTCGACAAACGGTGTTCGCCTTGCCAGTGCAAAAGAACGTCTACGGCGCACCGCGCGCGCTCTCATACCCCCGTGCGGTACAGATCTCCCTGGCGGGTTGTCTCGCCAAGATGAGGTCCTGCTCAGACGTCTTCGCCTGCGAGTCGCCCTCACGCCAGCTGTGACGAGGTCCTGGCCTCCTCAATACCATGCCCCGTTCAACTCCACCTGCCCCTTTTGCCCCGCTCCAGTTGACCAGGCTACAGCAGAGCACCTGGTGTGGAGTTGCCCTGCTCTGCGAAGCCTACGCGCTGTGCACATCGCCACCTGCGGCCCGCGCCCCGGACGTCCGCCAGACTTCATGGCGTGGATACAAGGACCACATCATGGCCCCCTGCTCCGATTCCTTCGGGAATCCGGCGTGTATCTGTACATTTAGTTTCCCCTTATGCTGATTAGCAAACTTCCGCAATTAAAAAAAAAAACTGCTTTCTTTTGTATTCTTTCTAATTTTTCTATATTATTCCTAGTGAAAGGGTCCCAAATGACGACTGCGTACTCCATTATCGGGCGAATTATTGAATTGTAGGCAAGAAGGCGAACATCGGGTGTGGCGGACTTTAACGAACGCCTTAACAAAAACAGTTTCCGAAGACATTTTGCGGTTACAACATCGATATGCTTCGTCCAGGACAGGTCATTGGAAATCCAAACACCAAGATATTTGTACTCCTGTACTTCTGAAAGTAAAACGTTGTTTGCTGTGTAAGAAAACAAAAGCGGTCGCTTTTTATGTGTTATTCTCATAAATACCGTTTTTTCAAAGTTTATTGACATTTGCCACTTATCGCACCAAGAAATTACTTTCGCAAAGTTTTCGTTCAGCCTGGCCTGATCTTCAACGGAACTAATTTTCTCATATAATACACAATCATCAGCGTATAGTTTAACTGGAACTGACAGGTCTGTGACAATGTCATTTATAAACAACAAAAATAACAGCGGGCCTAGAACCGATCCCTGAGGGACACCGGAATCAACTGTTACTTTGCCTGAACAAGCTTCATTCAGAACAACAAATTGGTTACGGTTAGACAAGTAGGCTTTGATCCATGTTAGTATTTTTTTGTTTCTGATTATACAGCCTAATTTGTGCAGTAATTTAGTATGCGAGACTTTGTCAAATGCTTTACGGAAATCCATAAATATAACATCGATCTGTTTACCTTCATTTATTGCCTGTGAAAAATCATGAACAGTTTCAACTAATTGTGTCGTAGTGGAATACCCGCGCCGAAAACCATGTTGTGCATTCGTCAAGACATTATGTTCGTCGAGAAATTTAATCAGGTGTTTATGGATGATATGTTCCAGTAATTTGCACGTTGTTGATGTCAGGGAAATAGGGCGGTAGTTAGAAATGCATGCTTTGTCACCATTTTTATGCAAGGGTTTAATTTTAGCGGTTTTCCAGTCTTCCGGTAGAACACCTTCATTCAGAGATCTGGTATACAGGATGCATAAATATTTTGCGCACCACTCAGCATATTGCTTCAAGAAGGCATTGGAAATACCATCAGGGCCCGTGGATTTTTTAACATCAAGTTGCAGTAACAAATTAAACACACCATGCTCAGAAATAGAAATATCACCCGCCGCGGTGGCTCAGTGGCTAAGGCGTTGCGCTGCTGAGCACGAGGTCGCGGGTTCGATCCCCGGCCGCGGCGGCCGCTTTTCTGATGGAGGCGAAAAGCAAAAACGCCCGTGTGTACGAGATTTCGGCGCACGTTAAAGATCCCCAGGTGGTCAAAATTAATCCGGAGCCCTCCACTACGGCGCGCCTCATCGCCTGCGTTGCGTCGGCGCGTTAAAACCCTACAATCAATCAATCAGAAATAGAAATATCAGGAACAGGGGGGAGATCTAGAATAAAATGCGGGAGTCGGGCATTGTCCTTCGTAAACACTGCTTTGAAATGACTGTTAAAAGCAGAGCAAGCTATGGTTGGGTCATTCACAAGCTTTCCATCGATTAAAAAGGAATCAGAAGAGCTGCTGCGGGGGCTAATAGCTCTCCAGAACTTTTCTCGGGAGGATTTAATAAAGGATGGAAGCTGAGTGCTAAAGTATTTTTCTTTGTCTTGCATAACTTGCTGTTTTAATTTTAGGGATATTTTTTCAATAGTTGATTTTAATTCATTACCACCTTTCTTTCTCGACTTTTTCTTCAGTCTCTTCAGCTTTCGTTGTAGGTGCAATGTATCCCGAGTAACCCAGGGGTTGTGTTTCGTGCTTTTTCTTCCTATCAAAGGCACAAATCGCTGAATACACTCACGAACAATGCCTTTAAATGTATGCCATAATGCGTCGACACTGCAAGTGTTATCTTTAAAATTGTCGTACTGTAAATCCAACATATCAATGATGGATTCGTGATCGGCACGGGAAAAATTGGGGAAATAACGAATGTCATTGCTCCGAGTTATGGTGACGGCGGTTAAGGTTAGTGCAACTGCTTTATGATCAGAGATACCTGGCACCACTTCGCATAAAACATGTTCCTTTATATTGCCGCTCACAAAAAACAGGTCCAGAATAGACTCTGAATTCTTTTGTATTCTAGTAGGATCGCTCACAATCTGCAATAGATCAAAGCTAAACGCAATGTCAAGGATTTCATTTTCTACAACATTGTCTGAGCGGGATGACAGCGCGGCCCAATTTATGTCTGGCAAGTTGAAATCCCCCCTGAGAATAATTTTGTCGTCCTGTTTTATGTTGCAACTTAGGTAATCTTTTAAATGTTTTAGAATACCAATTGAAGAATTTGGAGGCCTATAAATGGCTCCAAGAACATATGCAACATTATTAATAAACACTTTGCAAAAAACACTTTCCATCTCTTCCACATCAGGCATTCTCACGACCTTTACGGATTTTTTGAAAAGAACGGCGACCCCTCCTCCTCGGCTCCCACGATCTCTACGAAAAACATTGTAATTCTTTGGCACAAATTCACTGTCGTATATATCCTCGTGTAACCATGTTTCTGTGAGCACTGCTATGTCAGGACCGTGGGAAAGTAGCACACTTTCTAGCTGGGCTGTTTTATTACCTACACTTCGACAATTGATATTTAAAATGGAAACGGCTTCTTTGGTTCGTCTGTTTTGTTTTGAAGGTCATTTAACAGTCTTGGAGATTTTGCACCGCTTGTTCTTTTTATCATCCCAAGTGAACATAGTCCCGTCCACGCTTAATTTGTCAAAGACTAGTTTGACCTTTGCCCCATTTTCGCGCTCTTCGGATGAACTTTTCCATAGCTTTTTTCTAATTTCACGAATATTGGAAGAAAAATCCTCCGATATCGAGACAGTAGTTCCTTTGAGTTTGGGGCAAGCCATTAACACTGCCATTTTTTCACGGAAGTCGAAGAACTTAACAATTACAGGGCGGCAATTGCCGCTCTTTTTACCCAATCTGTGGCATCTTTCAATGCTGTCTGTGGTAACTTCGAGTTTTTCTTTAAACAATGTATCTTTAATGGCAGTGATAAGGTCTTCAGGTTTTTCGTTACTTTCTTCCTCTAAACCGAACACAATCAAGTTGTTTCTCCTGCTCCTATTTTCTAGTTCGTCAACCTTGTTGGCTAAAGCTGTTATGTGCCCTTCAAGTTTGGCGACCGTCGATCCTACGTTATTTACTTCTGTTTTCAGAGCATTAAGGGCCGCCATTTGGGCATCAAGAGCATTCAATCTATCAGTAATTCCTGCGATATCTGCTTCTATCTTTCCCTGTTTTCCAGTACGTTGTTTATTGAGGCAGTCATGGTGGCCTGGCCTGCAAGAATCTGAAGCAAAAGTTCATTCTCTGCAGGGCCCGGATTTGCCTCAACGTCGCCACAAGTTAAAAGACTTATTTTGAAAGACAGGACATCGAGTAAAACACTTCCGACAGCAAGTGGGCAAGGCAGCAACACTAAAAAACGATTGTCGCTACGAATACATTTTGCAGGCAAGTAAGTACTAACCTGCACGATAAGACAAAACGGGTTTGCCATTGCGTCCGATGTGCTGCTGCCAAGCCCACTGATCATGTCTGTCGAAAGGCGGCTCTTTATAAGCGCCAGTGAAGCCACGTGGTCTGACGTCACCGATGAGGCCGCAAGCACAGAAGAGGCGATGAGCGGCAAGAAGACGTCGCTGATGGCACAGTGGTCATGTGGGGCGGATGAGTTGTCGTCCAGATGAAGCACTTGTCCGATCAGTCCAAACCGGGCGCATGCGTGCAGTGGTTGCACATGAAGCAAAACAGCGAAGACCTGCACGATAAGACAAAACGGGTTTGCCATTGCGTCCGATGTGCTGCTGCCAAGCCCACTGATCACAAGTATGTCGTCAAGGACGCGATGGCTCCGTCTCTGAGGTTTCGTAGGGCCTTGTTCGTTATCCCGTCCGGTCCGGCCGCCGACTTGCAATTGATGCTCTGGAGCACAGCCTTGACCTCCCACTCCCCGATGTCGCGGTCGAGAGCCGGGTTGTCCACGCCCGCGTATTCGCCGTGTCGTTCAACGGGGGTGCTTGGGAGGTACTTGGTATCTATGCGGTTTCTCGTCTCTTCTTCTCCCAGCGCTTTGGTTGCCGCGTGTATGACCTACGCGAGGCGGTGTTGCTGGTAGCCCTTGGTGCCGGTCTCGTCCAGGAGGTGGCGGAGTAACTTCCACGTTCTCCCCTTGTGGAGTTGGCCGTCCGCTTCGTTGCACACCGCGTGCCAGCGTTGGGTGCAGAGCTCCCTGCTGTACATCTCGATTTCGCGGACGAGCGTCGCTATTCTCTTGCGGAGGCGGTGGTTGTTGCGCCTTCCCCGCCATCTCTTCTGCATCGACCGGCGGGCTTCCAGCATGTGCGCCAGGCGGTTGTCCATGCCGGGGAAGTCCTCGTCTACGTCGTGTTGCGTCGTCGCGTCCTTCGCTAGGCGAACGACGTCGCTGGTCCAGTTCTCGATGTCTGTGATGTCTCGTGCGGGCCCTTCTTCTTCGACTCGCGCGCGGAAGAGATTCCAATCCGTAATCTTTTGTCGGCGGCGATCGCGCTCATCTCGGTGTCGTGCGGACGTCGGCAGCTCGATCTCTATCACGAAGTGGTCGCTGCCCAGGTTCTGGCCCGTGTTTCGCCACTGATTGTGTTGGTTGTGTTGGCGGCGCGGACGAACGTGAGGTCCGGGTTCGTGTCCCTGGTCACCGACGTGCCAATTCCGGTGGGAGCCGAGGGGTCCGTGTGTAAAGTGAACCCCGAGTCGGCCGCCTGGTCTAGTAGTTCCGTGTCCTTGAGCGTTGTGCGGGTGTGTCCGAGCTCCTTGTGAGGAGCGTTAAAGTCTCCGCAGATAGCTATCGTGTCTCTCGGTGCCGCCGCCAGCGTCTTGTGCAGCATGGTGCGGAACTTTTGCTGGCGGTGCGCGGGATTGCTGTACACGTTCATTAGGAGGATGGAGTCCTTCTTCTTTCCCAGCACCACCTCGGTCGCGCAGTATTCCAGCCCGCTCCGTCCGAGGAGGTCCTCGTGCTTCACGAACGGGATCCCCCTCCTTACGAAGGTGCAGACGCCTTGCGCCGCTCCCTGGCCGCAGGCTCGCGCGCTCGGAGGGCTCGCGTGCGCCCTGTATCCCGAGAGGGACGGGGCGCCCTCCGCGTGCGTCTCTTGCACCATGATGACGTCCGGGGGCTTCTCGGCACTCTGGATGATTTGGAGTAGCGTTGCCTTATGGCAGTGGAAACCGTTGGCGTTCCACTGCCATATTGTGATCTTCGAGTTTGCCTTCTTGGGTTGTCTGTTCATGGTGTTGATGTCCTCGAGTTATCGGTGTGATTGCTGCGAGGTGGAAACCGCGTGGCAAGCGCGTCGCGCTGCAAACCATGACCACCGTAGTGCAGTCAAAGCAGGCGACGCCGAGGCGTCAATAACGACTTGGCAACACTACCAGACGCTCAAACGCAGGGTGCAAGCATTAGTGCAGTCTAAGCTTGCCGAGCATAACCTGCGCCTGCTGCACTCTATGCGGGAAGAGGGAAAGGTTACGTCCCAAAAGTTCTGGCGCTATGTCAAGAACTTGGACCGAAAAGACGAGCCCCCGCAGCAACTCAGGGATGCCGTGACGGGACAACAAGTTCCCAATATCAAAGAGCACATATATCAGCACTTCACTCGCTTGTTCGGCTCCATAGATGCTGATTCCATCAATGTCGCACCAGCTGCAGATGAAGTAGTCATGGGTACCGGCCCCTTGTTTAACCCCGCGTGAGGTTGATTTAGAAGCATCGCAACTCCGCTGGGCGTTCTCCAGCATAACAGTCGACCGTGTCTTGGCTCGACTCAGCTCTTGTACGGCCACCGGACCGGATGGCTTACCAGCGCAACTGTTGAAGTGCTTTGGGCCAGCGACACGAGAACAGCTGGCGGTGCTGTTTACCGGCATTCTGGAGGGTGAACCCATTCCTGAAGAGTGGCATCACGGTCGGCTGACGCTTATACCTTAGCAAGGTGGTCAAGCCGATATCCTGGAAGACTGTCGACCCCTCACAGTTACCAGCGCCATGTACCGTATCTTCATGGGCGCCCTCAAGGATTGGCTGAGCGGGTGGGCGGAGTCCAAACGGCTTCTGACCGAACTTCAGAACGGGTTTTGTCCAGGCCGTCGTCTAGACGATAACCTGTTCATACTAACACAGTGTGCCGAAATCGCGATCAGGGAGCAGCGCTCTTTAATGTGCTGCTTTTTGGACGTGGAAAAGGCATACGGCACTGTCCCCCATGCCCCCTTTTCCAGAAACTCAGTCGTCTCGGGCTTCCGGAAACGATGCTGCGGACGGTCCAACGAGTTTACGAGGGCAACACCATCAGAGCGCACTTTGGTCAGACTCAGTCAGACCAAATCCCTGTAACTAGGGGCCTCCGTCAAGGGTGTCCGCTCTCTCCGCTTCTGTATATCTTGTATGCCACAAGTATTTAGCGGAAAATGCTCCAATGTGGTCTCGGTTTTCGGCTCAGGTACACCACCACTGGGGCGGACGAGCAATACCGCTTGCCAGGTCTTGCATTTGCCGATGATCTGGTACTTATGGCGGAGTGCTCGCAGGAATTGCAGACCCTGCTGGACATCTGCTTCGCTGAATTAACACAGCTTGGACTCCGGTTCAGCGCCAAGAAGTCTGCGGTTCTTACCTTCGCGGGAACCAGCGGAGACGCAACAGTTACCCTCGGCGGGGAAGAAATCAGAATGTGTTCGTCTTATAAATACCTGGGCGTGGTGCTTTCTGCCGGTGCTTCCATGTACTCACACCACGAGGCAAAGGTGCGTCAGTCTGCCGTTCGTGGCCAGTGCATTCTTCGCCGCCGAAGCTTGTGGGGCTGCAACCGTTTCCTGATGGTGCGTGTCTGTGTAAGTTGGTGCATGTGCCGGCTGTCACGTTCACGAATGCTGTGGTGTGCCTCTCAACGTCCGCTCGGCAATGGCTCGAGAGACAGCAGCGCGCAGTGGGACGCACCGCTGTAGGATGTCATCGGTATGTGGCCAATGAAGCGGTACAGGGAGACCTCGGCTGGTCGTTCTTTGAAGCGCGTGAGGCGGCTAGTAAGCTGTCGTAGCGCGGTTGCCTCCAGTTCATGCACCGGGAGCGCTGGGTGCGACGCGTGTTCGAGTATCTGGCGGCGACTTGCGTCCGCACAAATTGGGCGCGCCGTGTGTACTCCTTGGAGAAGAAGTACGGCTTCTTCCGCGAGCCTGTTTCTCTGGACACTGCCGCAGCCTGGACACGTGACACGCGCCGTCGAGTGCGCGAGGAAGAGGAGGCGATGTGGCAGCGTGCTGTGCGGGAAAAGCCCAGTCCTCGATCGGTGGCTGCCAGCTGTACGACAACAGCTTGGGGAGCGCGCTGCTCTTCGAGGCTCGTGCGGGAGCCCTCCGTACTCTCGTGCGCCAGAAAACGTTCCATGCCCAGGTGGCCAGTGTGGTGTGCCGTGCTTGTGGCGAGGGGGACGAGTCCGCCGAACACTTGATCTTAAGCTGTGCAGGTCTCGGACACTGTGACAATATCCGCGAAAGTGGTCCGCCTCCGACCCCGCAGGAAGCTCTCGGCTTCGGGGACGCCGACGGTGTGGTGGACGTGCGCGCTGTTGCGCGTACAAAGCGCCGCCTGGAACGCTGGTGTGCGACGGCAGCCCAGGGACGTTAATTGTACATTCGGAGATTCTTCGTTATGTTATGCTTTTTTTTTTTGGTTTCTCGTATGTGGCTGAGTGTTGTCAAGTGTTTCTTTTTGGTGTGCCATATGTTTGTGTCTCGTTCGGGCCGCGTTATTGTCGTTATGTTTGCCATGCATTTCTCTTTCTGTTTTTGCTAAGTAGCGTGTGCGCGGCACACCCACCCGATTCCACGGGTACAGCCAAAATATAATCATCATCATCATCATCATCATCTCGCGCTGCGTCGACGCCGATATCTGGCGATATCGGCCAAGGCGAGTGCTCACGCGTCAGCTCGCGTTGCCACGCGAGAACGCCCAAAGTACGCTGCATGTGGTTGGGCCTTTAACTTCTACTAAATGTGCGTCAGCTCACCAGCGCCGCAGCCCCAGCTTCGCGCACGGAGCGAAGCCATCGGCCGCCTCCCAAAACGAAAAAAAAAAAATCCACGTCGCATGAAGTCGCGCTCAAAGAGAAAGTGACGTCACGCTGTGACGTCGCTGTTTGAAGGGGGTGTGGTCAGCCTGGGCCCTACGGGATATGGTTCGGGAATACGCCCCCCCCTCACCAATTTTTAGTGTTCCTCTGTGTGTGTTGGTGTGTGTGTGTGCAGGTGTAAAGAAACGAAAGCCATGCGGAGAGACACCCAGCTGCTCCGACTTCTAGCATAGCTTGCCGACCTTCAAACAAGCGAACGAAAGACGCAGCCCGTTTCGCAGTCCGAAAGTGCACGGTACGCAGTGGCAAGCAGATAACTGCTCCAAAAGTGGGACCACCTGGCCTCTCGACACATGTTCCGAAGCCCTGTGCTCTACAGTGGCCTGTAGCGAACATTCTTTTCCGGCTTCGTGAAGCCGTCTTCTTCCTGGGCATAAGCGAACAAAAGGAAAGCTTGAAAGCTTTCTCTCCGCGACCGAGAGCTTCCAGGCGGTTGACGTGTGTTTTGTTTGAGGGAGCATTTTGAGGGAGCAATAAAATTATTTTGAATTTCAATGGCAGATCCAGAGCGGTCACCGTACTCCACCGGGGAGCGCGCAGACTCCGCGAAGAGCAGGTACTCCGTAGCTGCCTTTGGAACGCAGCCGCTTCCGCTAAGGCCCCGCCGGAGCAAAGTGCCGCACTGCGACGGTAACAGGAAATTCCCAGCATCGTTTGCGTCTCGCCTTTCCGAAATCGTCTGGTTCCCGCGGGCGCGTTCATCTCGCGCTGTGCGCGCTGCGCTGCTGGAAGAGGCAGAGAAGGCAAGCGCTGGCCGCCTTCGAGGAGATTTTGGCCATTTACCCATCGCAGATCACAAAACCTTGCACCACTGTACCCCAAAGGAAAACGGCGGAACACAAAGCTCAAACAGGTAACAATCAGATTTGGTACCAGCGTTTCGCACGGCGGGGCGACATAAATTGAAAGGGCAGCGTAGTAGAGATGCGTCGCTCAGGAGGGATCCGGATCTTTTGAGCCGCTCTTTTTGAAGAACGAGTGAGCCGTGGCTCAGTAAAAGTATGGCCCCTAGAAATATGAGCTAGTCTGCCGTCCGCGCGCCTTCTCTATGGGGAGGCGTGTCAGCGCCGCTGATGCACTCACAGCGCTGCGCAGAGGGCGCTGCCAGCAATCGGAGCGCCCGAGCGTCGGGAGCTCGGGAGTGAGAGCGGCCGTCGGTTAGGGTGCCTCGATGCGCGAGCGGGCGCGCATCGAAGCACCCTACCGCCGGCCTTCCAGTGCCGCGCTCTACTGCCGCGGAGAGCGGGTGCGCATGGGGGTTTGACGGCCAGTTAGAGCGGTGAAATCCAGCGGCTCGGCGTACATCAGCTCACAATTGAAGCTGCGATAGAACCACTATACGACCTTTTAATTTCGGCGGCCCAAATTTTTCGCGAATCGGGCTACGGAGCCTAGGCTATTTGCGGACGCTTACCTTCGCGAGTGAGACCGAAGGATAAAACCGCAGCAACGAGATTAGCCGTTTCGCTACCACCGCTGGAACCATTATTTCGCGCATTGTTGAGACAGTGAGATCCGTTTCAGGAAAGCCCGGCGGCACCACACGCAGTGTTTGTGCTATTTGTGAAAACTACGTAGTTATCCCCGAACGTCATGTATTGAAGGTGGTGTGCATGTACCCGTCCTGGCTGACTCGAGAAAAAATTAAAAAAGAAAGCTGTAGTGAAATGCTTTACCAAAAAACCCGTTCCTAAAAAAAGAAAAAAAAAAAGAAAGCCCTGTGTAATGAAGAATGCAAGCGCAGTTACTGTTTCTCAGCCTGATTCTAGTGAAAAAGTTTCCCGCACTCTTCAAGGTAGCGAATTTTCCAAATCGTGGAATTCACAAAAATTACAGGCGCCCAAAATAGAAGCTAGTACCACAGTTTCTGTCTGTTGATTGAAAGTGCCAAAAAACATCATATGCATGCGTACATTCCTATTACTTTTATTCGGCATTTACATTTAACAGATATTCCCAACTGAGGAGGCAGCGTTCGACGTGCAATGGGGCCTAATTAATGAACGATGCAAATTGGTCACATTCCGCTCAAGCTTCAAAGCATATGCAGTAATCTGTCGTTATAACGAAGTCAGCAGGATGGCGGAAAATTTTGTTATAAGCGGTATTTCGATATAAGCAACCGCTCGAGAAGAGCTTGCACCACAACTGCAAGGAACCAAAACACAATGTATTCAGAGAAGAACAACTTTATTCGGGTGCAAAAAGGGAAGTGAGTTTTGGCTGTTTCAAGTTTTTGTCGGGCACGAGCAACCCCATCTCCAATTTGACCAGCAATGCATGAGGCCGTGGTCGTCGCCCATAAAAGTGGTGGTGGCTGTGGCCAATTTGTAGGGAGGCGTGCGGGCGTCACGGAATGATACGCGAATCTCGCGCTGGAAACCGCAGCAAACCGCAGAGTCTAGGGTTGTGCTTGTTGCGCTCAGAAAACGATTACCAGCTCACTTTGGGTACACAGCGCAATCATGAAAACTGACGGTTTTCGCACTAGAGGCTTGGCATGATCACTGGGAAAATTTTCCTCGAGGTGTGCAGCCGTGAAGTTTGCAAAAGAAGCGCTTTTCCGCGTTCCCTCGTCAACGACACTGCTAATTCTACGGTTCGAGTGTCGGTGTTCGCACACCGTCGCGCCCACGCCATTGACCAATGTCTAGGAACAAAATTTAAGGACCGTACCACGCAGTTGGATCGTTTGTCTAAAGTCGGTTGACGCGAATCGACCATGAACTGACTCCAGAAAATCGCCCGGGGAAAGACCAGCTTGCGTTGAGCGGCCATGTTGACCGCCTCACTTGCAGATGGGTCGCCGCCAATGTGCGACGCCTCCGCTCGACACTTTGCTCTAAGCGGGTCAGGCTCTTCGAGCGCTTCGAGTAATGCGGCCTTTGCGTTTTGGTTAGGACCAGAAGAAATTTCGAATAAAGCGATCTCGTTATAACGAGGGAATACTGTATGTGACTCCCAAGCAAACAGAAGTGAGGATGGTTCCAAAGCGCCTCAAAAAAATTATGAACCG
This sequence comes from Haemaphysalis longicornis, assembly GCF_048455015.1. NCBI lineage: Eukaryota > Metazoa > Arthropoda > Arachnida > Ixodida > Ixodidae > Haemaphysalis > Haemaphysalis longicornis. The sequence continues at coordinate 15,682,654 of NW_027526245.1, forward strand.
CCCACACACAACACAAATATTTTCACGCGCTATATATCCACGATGTCGCGGGTTCGATTCCGGGCCTTGGCGGCCGCCTTTCTGATGGAGGCGAAAAGCAAAAACGCCCGTGTGTACGTGATTTTGACGCATATGAAAGATCCCCAGGTGGTAAAAATTAATCCGGAGCCCTCCACTACGGCGCGCCTCATCGCCTGCGTTGCGTCGGCGCGTTAAACCCTACAATCAATCAATTATACATCCACGGCAGTGTACGGCGGGGGTATACACAAAAACGCTTCTTTGTTAGGTAACTTAGTCGGAATACCGCGTGATGTGCCCCAGCTAGCAAAAGATTCCGTGCCGGCAGTGTTTCCGATGCCCCCCAGAATGTGTCGAAACCTTTTCCCTGGAAGAGGATATCGAGGATAGAGCGCAGTGAAACGATTTCATGGTTTGGCGGCTCGATCGTTCTTAATTCGCAAAAACGTACTGGCATTAATTCATGCTTCGGTAACAAACTCTTCTTATTCGTAGGAACCAATTTATTTGGCTAATCTGTTTTGTAGAGGACGAAAATGCGCCCTTCAAATCGGCTGAAAGCGCCCATACGTATACGAATGCAGCACAGCGAAGCGCCGTCCGCTGCACTGCTCCCCACGCCGACACTAGCCGGCCGCGCTCCGACTGCGTGCAGCGCCGCCGCTGCATGCATCACGGAGGAGCCCCCTTCGCGGCCGCCGGACGGCAGACTTGCAAGTATTTCTAGGGACCATAGTAAAAGTGAGCGGCGGCGGCGGTGAGCGGAAAGAGGGAGCCCCTTCTCGCCCCCTCAGTGATCCGCGTTGAACGGGGTGAGCCACAGCCCCACAGCATAGCAAAGCATGGAGAAAGAGCCAACGGAGCCGAAAAGACGGGTCAAAGCTCTCTGCGCCAGCTATTGCCGGCGCGAGAAAGCAACTCCACCGCCGGGCCAGCTGGGGCTAATTTTCCAAATTCCTCCAGCACCCCCTGTCGTGGGAGCAGACAATTCGAGCCAGGAGACCAGGATGCAGTTTTGACCCGTTCTTCGGCTATACGCCTCGAGCGCGGCCTGTAGGGGCGCCACTGAAATCCCCCTAGCGGCCCGTTTCGAAAGCAGGCGCGGGAGTCCGCGCCCCGCTCCCCATTGCCGCCGCTGCTTTTGCGGCACGTTCACGACTGAGATTTACCGTTTGTGGGCGTTTGAAATTCATGTTTGTGTGGAGCAGTCACTCTGTTCGCAAATGGGGTGTGTTTACGAGAGTGTAAATGTTTCCGACGCGATCTTAGTGTGGTATTTTCGGTCTGTATAAGCGCCAGGTGTGTGTCACAGGCCAGCATCGCGGAACCGCCGTATGCATGGACCTGATTGTAGTTACACTGCCCTGAAATTTTAGCAGTGCCTCCGTAACCACCGGTTCCTGAGATGTTCACGCTACGGGTATACACTGCGATATAAATCAGTTTTGTACGCTTACATATTCAGCGGAACACTCATACCTGACAGCACGCCATTTACTTTTGTCAATAATATACCTCAGATATTGATCACCACCATTTACAAGCCAGTCTGTGTTAATTGCGGGAATATTCAACAAAAGTACGATGGACAATGCATAGTTATACTCGGGGATCAGCACACGACAGAGTCGTCTTGTCGTGAGGTGCGCGCCCGCAGACCTTCATTTGCTACATATATCCTCTGCGAGCAGCGCGGAGACGGGCTTACAATATAATCCGCGTCCGCGACTAAATGCTTCTTCCAAATATCGTCATATGGCACAGGGAGCCTGCAGAATAAACCAGAAACTGAAATCAGAGGGCCTTATCACATACCACACTCTTCCAACGACACATTTCATCGCTTGTTGAACAGCCTACCCTGTATACTTCCAAAAATGCGTCCGCCGTACGATCAGCTGTTCGTTGAAGTAGAAAAACAAAAGGAAAGTGAACGCGAGATTTATGTGTCTGATTACTAAAACGTTCATTGCTTGATTCCGCTCCGCATTTGTACACGGCGTCCCCCTCCCCGCCCCCCCCCCCCCCCCACCGATTTCTCGCGAAATAGCAGTGCATTTCGCGTATAGTTGGTCTAGTGAAACCTACCTAAGTTTAGACGAACGTCTTTAGCATGCCAGAAGCTGCACTGTTTTTTTTTTCATTTCCGTTAGAGCTATTATGTTTCTAAATACCGCATTGGCACAGCATTTATTTTTCTGTGGTTTCATTTCCTTGGTTCTTGCTATATGGTGTGTGTGGGCACATCTTTAACGACGCACAGGCTTGGAATATACTTTACATTTTCGCATGGTTTATATTCTTATAAAAGGCATAAGTTATTGTCCGGGATTGGGTAATCACATCCCCGAAACATATTTTTCTGCGGCGTATATATGCGAAGCGAAGCCGCATTCGCTAGCTGTCCGCGCTGCAAAATGAAGCCAACCTCTCATTGTGCCAGTATCAGGTCTAAACGAGGCGTCAGTAGAATTCATTTGTGCCTGATGTTTTGGAGGTGACATGGGCGATATGTTGCTGCCGTCGCCGACGCCCGGAAGAGCGGCGACGAAGCGCGCAGAACCGCGTCCCCGGGTAGCTCTTGCAGGCGATCGCGTACTCTACGAAGACGCAGCTGCTATTTAAGTGACCTAAACGTACTCTTTTCCTGTAGTCGTCACCATAACAAGTTTTTTTAGGGCGCGGAAAGGCGAAAAGAAGCGAAATAAAACCAAAACACTGCACGAGCCCCTATCAGTCACGCAGCGCAAATCCCGTCAACGCCGCGGAGAAGCGGCGGCAGGCGGCGCAGCGATCGCGAAGCTCGAGGCGTATAGTGCCTGGAATATACTCAAGGCACTATACTTCGGCTCTTTTGCTAAAGTGTACTAGAAGTTTTAGAGTGGCCCGACCGGCCGCCCGTAGCGGTGCTCGTTTCGCGCAGACAATAGCGGCGGGGCTGTAGTCAACGGCCACTGAAAGCGGCAGCTGGCCGCGCGCACTGCCGCGCGCCCGCCCGCATTGTCGGCGGCCACAAAACGCTGCTGCTGTACGCGCGGAACGCTTGATGCTTGTTCTGAGGGGTTAAAGGGACACTGAAGTGATTTGTAAACAATGCGGGATTACGAGCGCAAACTGTAGTCCGGAGTCCCTGGGCCCTGTTTCGACCACTCTGTGCGCGTTTACGCGAATTTATTTAGTAGAAAAATCAATTCGAAAATTCTGTCCTCCTCTCTTTACGCTCGCCCATTTTCTGTGGCGTTTTCGTGTGACGTCAGCAGGAGAGGAGCTGACAGTTGGCTGCGCTACTGCACGGCTCGCCGACCTTTCCGCGACCGAGTCAGTCGGCCCACCGATTAGTCCGCCGGCCGCCGACGGGTCGTCGCAATTCGCTCAATCAGTTGAAACTAAGCCACAACACGTTTGGGAATGGAAGAATGCGCCTTTATTTACTTCGTTAGTTTGTACTCTGTATCTAGCTCCAAGTCAAGGTCGCTTCACACAAGCGCACATGCGACGCTTCGCTGACTGGTACGCCAGTAGGAAAATATAAGGCCTCTTGAAGGGGGAGAACAGTGAACAGTGAACTTTATTGACATCATGTACATGTACATAGTACACAATGCCGGAGGCCGGCGGAAAAAGCCATCTCAAGGATAGCTTGACGGAGCTGCGGGCCCCCGTTTTGGCGCCAGCGTACAACGGTGTTCTCAGTACATAAAAAAAAAGAAAAAAAAAAGCCGCTTAGAAACATGGCATCCATTGCGCCATTGAAAAAAAAAAAGAAAAAAAAAACAGACAACAATAACAACAACAACAACAACAAGAGAAGGAAAAAAGAGAAAAAAAATGTACTGAACAGATAAATCACTTAATACAGGACCCGAAGGAAAATGTGAGCCCACTACAAATAACCACGTCTTGCGTACAAATCATACACAAAAGAAAATGAACACCAACGGATGTATTAAATAGCTCAATACATATAGATTACCTTCAAAATACATGCATACAGATTAACATAACTGTAATTTATATGGAGTACACTATAGATATATAATTGCACAAATCATTCAATACACGACCGAAAGGAAATATGAGTTGGTTATAAATCGCCATGCCTAGCGTACACCGACATATTCTCTATAGCTGACACTCATAGGCATGCGCGAGATATTATATAGTGTCAATGTAATTATTTGCAAGAAAGGAACGTATTGCATTGAAAGTGTTGCTTTCCAGCTGAAAGTTAAATTCGTATAAAGCATTTAGTAGCCTCGGAAGTCTGTTTCCTAACATATGTCGCCCATATGTTGTTCTACAAGTTTTAACAGTCCAAATTTCGCAGTTTCGCGTTTTTGTAAGGCTGACAATTTCTTTTAAGGTTGGCAAGTTCAATCAAGAATACATGTTTCCCCTTTATTTCTTGTTTATAGGCTTTCGTTAATCTAAAGTTGTACATCTTCTCAAAAGGCATTACATTATACTTTTCAAACAACGGGTAGGTGTGAAAATGTGAAGGCACGTCCTCTACAGCACGTAGAAATCTTTTTTGTAGACAATACAATTTTTGTATGTTTTCTTGACTAGTGGATGCCCAAACTAGATGGCAATAGTTAATTCTTGAGGAGAATAAAGAGTTGTAAATTAATATCATTACATGTCTCGGAAGGATCAGGCGATTCCGGTAAACTAGTCCCACTATTTGAGATAACTTGATATTGTGTCGATGTGCTCGTTCCAAGAAAGGTTTTCCTGGAAGACCACTCCTAGTGTTTTAATGTTGGGTACAATATCAACCGGGGTCGAATTCAGCAGTATTTGTTGCGTTAATATTACCTTCTTATTTTTACTTCTGAATATTACAGATTTGGTTTTGCTCGTGTTTATTTTAAGATGGTTTTTCCCAGTCCAGCTATTTAGGTTTTCCAATACAAAATTTGCTTCGCCAACTAATTTGTCCGCCGAATTTCCTTGTAAAAATATGCTGGTGTCATCAGCATAAATAATAAATTCAGCGCTAGGGCTAATGCTGACCACGTCATTAATATAGATATTAAAAAGAAATGGTCCCAAGATGCTCCCCTGTGGTACACCAGAAGATAAAGGCAATAGATCGGAAAAACAGTCGTCGATATGAACCCTTTGTTTCCGATGTTCCAGATAAGACGTAATTAAGTGCGCGGCATTGCCTCGAAAACCGTAACGGTCAAGCTTTTTAATTAGAATTTGGTGATTTATGTGATCGAAAGCCTTAGAGTAATCAGTAAACAGCCCAAGAACCAATTCTCCTTCTTCAAGCGCTGCCAAAAGTGACTCTTTTTGTTTTAGCAATGCGAACTCCGTACTAAGTCCTTTGCGGAAGCCAAACTGTGAGCTGTTTAAGAGACTGTGCTTCTCTTCAAAATCTGTAAGACGATGTAAAATAACTTTTTCTAGCACCTTTGACATGACCGGCAGTATAGACACGGGACGGTAATTTGCCATGTCGTTTTTGTTTCCTTTTTTGTGTAAGGCTGTTACAAGGGCTACTTGCATTTTACGGGGGAAAACAGCCTGCACAAACATAGGTTAAAAATGTGGGTAAGTATAGGTGCGAGCAAATCGGAGGTGTACTTTATGGGTTTAATTTGGAAGCCATCGATATCTTTAGCCGTACTGGTTTTTAAGTTATGAATTATATTTGCTACTTCAGCCTCAATAACTGGTTTCAGGAAAATAGAGCTGCTGTTATGCGCAATATTTTCAACGTCATTCTGCACTGTAGCAGGGTGTGAAACCCCTACAAAGTATTGATTAAACGCGTCTGCCAGAGACTCCCTGTCAGCTGTACGTCGTTCACAATCACTTTGCTCACTTTATCAGGTGGGATGTTACGTTTTAAGATGGAGTTTAATCTTTTCCAGATAAGATGGGCGCGCCCGTCAGCAGATTCAAATTGGTTAGAGTAATAGTCACACCTCGCTTTTTTTTAAGTCCTTGTCGAGGCAGTTACGAATTTTTTTGAAATCTCGAAATAAGTCTGGGTCTTTGTATTTAATGAATTGCCTGTAGAGCTTGTTTTTTTCTTGTATTCTTTTCATAAGCTCGAGGCTAACCCGTGGTTTCCGTATGTTTTTACGTCTTTTAATATGCACATAAGGAAAGCAAGATTCATAGATAGATCTCAAAATGGCGAGAAATGTTTCATAGGAACTGTTTGCGTCATTACAAGACAACACATCATACCAATCCACTAACTCCATTCTCTCCCGAAACGTCATCAAGGCATGTTCCGAAATTTTTTGCACTTTTTGTATTGGCTGCCGTATCTTCCGCACGTTTTGTTTACAGCAAATGAATATCGGCAAGTGGTCGCCGAGGTCACACGTCAATACACCGGCTTTGATCTTATCGATGTCTAAATTGGTAAAAAACATATCAATAAGGGATGATGACTCAGTGGTCACTCTTGTGGGTACATCTATTACGTTTATAAGACCGTAAACCTTCAACAGGACATTGAGCTTGCATGCCGTGGCATCATTTTTCAGTGTATCATATTTAAGTCACCACCACAGATAAAAGAGAGGCGATTTCGAGTAGAAAATTCAAAACATTGTTCTAGGTTATCGAGAAAATTTGACACCGAGCCACTTGGAGGACGGTAGCAGACTGTTATAACAGTGTTTTCTACTTTTATTGCCATTATTTCACAATCGTTTGTACAAGCAGACAGCTCTTGTAGTAGTTCGCAGGTAAATTCTTTTTTTACTAAAATGCATGTGCCACCACCTCGGCTTTTGGAGCGGTTTAAGTAGAAAGTGTTATACGATGGAATGCGAAAAACGGTAGTCTCCTCAGTGGACCAGGTTTCGGTTAGCAATATTGCATCGAATGATTGCTTGATTTGTTCAAGATATAATGACAGATCTGATTCCTTATTTCTTACTGATCGTATGTTCAAGTGGAAACATTTGAAGGATTTTATGAATTCCTTTCCTATGTGTTTTTCAAAGGCACGTGGTAGTACATATGACTCGGTATTTTTATGGTTCATGTTTATGGCTTGGTTGTTGCAGTGTTTAGCTTAGTTTATCTAGGTCGCTTATGCATGTGACAACAACAGCCTTGTCCTTATCGTCTTTACGAACAAGAACTCGCCCGTTGTTGTGCCATGCGTGCATCCTTTGCATCCTTTGCCCAGCTTTGCATCCTTTGCCCAGCTTTTTTTTTCTTGAAGCAAAGCACGAGTTCGTTTAGTTAGGTTCTCGAGTATGTAGACTTGATCATCACGGCCGCGCGAAGTTTATTCCTGTTTTTCCACCACTTATCTGCCTGCCTTGCAAAACGGCAAATTATGCCCGGTATTTTTCCTTTCTTGGATGGAAGACGATGAATTGCTACCACGGCATCGTCTGGAAGGGGCGGAAGCTCAACGTCAGGCGCCAGCGCATTCACTTTGTTCAGTAAGTCCTCGTTTTCCGTAGGCATGATGCCATGGAATTCTAGATTGAGACGCCGGCTTCTCCATTCCAGATTGTCGATTTCAGCTTCCATTTCACTTGCATGACTGTTCTGGGTCTCAAGCTTTTCTGTCTGGCGCCTGAGTTCTTTGATATGATGCTCATTCTGCTCGACCCGGCGTAGCAAGTCATCATACTGCTCGCTCCAGAACTGCAATGAGTCCTCAATACCTTCCACTACATCTCTCAAAGGCAGAAGTTGGTCAAGTTTGTCGTTAATTGTAACTAACAAAAGTCGTGCATCTTGTGTTTCAAGTTCTTCGTTTGGTTTCTTAACTGGGTCGCGTAGTTTGTTTCTCCTGCAAGTGGGACACCACCAAGCTAGACGGTATGCCTCTCCCTTCGATTTGATTGTTTTTTCCGATACTCCCGAACATATTCCCGTATGGTATTTGCAAGAACAATCACTGCACTGAATTGTACACTCGGGAGCAGACAAGCACTTGTGGCATGCGGCGCATTGCCCATCAGATGACATAATAACACGTTGACAGCAGCAGAGGCAGCGGAAACATCAACAGTTATGAAGAAAATTTGCTCAGCAACAAAACTAACCTGTGTTTTACCACAGAAAACGAGCGTGAGTCCGTGCACGATGGGTGCTGCCGCTGCTGCCAAAAAGTGAGGGGCCGCTCCTGGTGGAACCACTTATAAGCTGGATCGGCGACAGTAGCGCCTATCAGCTGACAGTGGCCGTGGTGCGGTCGTGGCAGCTCATCCGGGGCGCAAAGTAGTCGAATACACGGACATGCGCTGTGGGAATCCGGGCCAGGAACCAATTTCAGGGCTGTCTCTGGGTTATCTGTGTAAAACACAGAAGACGAGCGTGAGTCCGTGCACGATGGGTGCTGCCGCGGCTGCCAAAAAGGGAGGGGCCGCTCCGGGTGGAACCACTTATAAGCTGGATCGGCGACAGTAGCGCCTATCAGCTGACAGTGGCCGTGGTGCGGTCGTGGCAGCTCATCCGGGGCGCAAAGTAGTCGAATACACGGACATGCGCTGTGGGAATCCGGGCCAGGAACCAATTTCAGGGCTGTCTCTGGGTTATCTGTGTAAAACACAGAAGACGAGCGTGAGTCCGTGCACGATGGGTGCGGCCGCTGCTGCCAAAAAAGTGAGCGAAGTCAATATAGGTACTAAGAAAATAAAATCAACTGATATTTTTACCGTACAGCGTAAAACTAGGGTGCGGGAAGCACTTTTTTGCGCTGGGCGAACAAGCAGAGCGGTCAACAGCACGACTACGCATCTGCGAACGCTTTGCCGTCTACGAAATGCAATTGCTAGACGTGAGCTATTGTGGAAACTCGGGGGACGCTTACTGCACGAGCGCAATACAACAAATAGTCACCTAAGCTGCTTGAAATACTAAAACTAAATAAAAGTGTAAACTCATTATACATTATAGACCTTATCTTTTCCATCGCTGCCAGCGCCCCCTTGTGGCCTAGTCGTCTGGGGTGCTAGGTATGTCATCGCAAGTGTTTTGCCAGTCACAAGTTCGAATCGCCGCGGGTACGTGCTTTTTTTTTTATGAGTTAACTTTTTTGTTTTTTGCCGATGTTTTCTATACTGAGTTCACCTTTTTTTGAGCCGCAACGTTCATTACTCCACGAACTAGTCCACAGAACTCGCGCAGGCTGGCACTGCCGCGCTAGCGAGTTCTCGTTGGCGTGCTGTTGCCATAAGCACAGACTGCTTGCGGGCAGTGGGCACAGGCCATAATCAACAGACCCTTCGCCTGGTGCGAACACGCTTTTTACGATAAAGGCATGAGCGAGGCAAGCTCCAAATATGGGGGAAAAGCGCATGCATTTGAGCGTCTGCGGGGACGCGGAGGGCGTTCATGCACTCGTAGGCCTCAGATAGTGAATGCTACGATTCCAAGCCATCCTGGGAGGCTTATCTTATGCATTTTACAGCCGACAACATGGCAGAAGCGCGGTACTACGATAACTGGGATATTGAGAATGCCCATCCAACGAAGCCATCGAATGTCAAACAGACCGAAACTGAAACCGAAACTTGTTTGATTGCTAACCTTGGGCATCGTCCAATCACGGCGCCCCGTCCTCCCAACGTCCCAGCTTAGTTTGTGCGGCCGCCGCAAACCGCGCATGGTAGTTTTTCTTCTTTCGCGCTTTGTAAAATAATTACCCATTTGTCAACCGGATAAACGATGAAAAGTGTGCTAATTTGAGCCAGACTACACAGTGCAAGCAAAAACGGGAGCTTGACAAATTCACTTCAGTGTCCCTTTAAACATACTATAGGTACAGTGGGTCTCAAAATGAAAGATACACGCCGCGGCGCAGTTAGCGTTAGTTTTGCCCTTTCCGCTCGACAACAACGAAAACATTGCAGTATGATCCTGTCCTTATTGTGCTGCTAGATTGACCTGATTCGTTGACTCAAATGAGATGAACAAATATGAAGCCTGGAATGGCGACTTTTCAGAAGAACTGTTTATTGTGCTGCAATTACGCTTGGGCGGCAGTTATGCGCCTTAATGCCATGATTTATTTTTTATTGCGTGAGTTGTTATTATAGCTAGCTGTGAACAGTGGCCCACTTGTGATAATTAAGGTTCAGCGTGGTGTTAATGCTGTCGCCTGGCCGAACAGAAAATGACACACGCAAGCGCGAATTTTTTAACTGAAAAAGGGCTAGCCCAGCGGTTAGCCCGGTTATCCCCAAGACCTTGTTTTATTGTAACTAAAGGGCTTTAATGTGAACTATTCCCCCAACATTCTATTTCGCGTACCACCTTTGACCTGGTTCCGTCAAGAAAGAAGTTGAATCAACTAACCCCAAATTTTATTCTCAAGTATATATATGCTGAAAGAACAACTACACGCGCATAAAACCAAAGCAAAACATAGATTAGCAAATAAATTTTAGATTAGATTTAAATACATAAATTAGCGAGAACTGTTGGCAGTTATGGAGTCATTGTGACTAGTTTCAACTAACCCGCGAGCATTTAACTTTTCTTGCCTCCCTACGTGTAACAACGCCTATCACGACCAAAAAATAAACGCAAGAGTCGAAGCTTGCATACCTTTCACCTCTGGGTAATATCATAGTTAAAGCCAGCGAGTGTACACTGAAAATTTCCGCCACATTATAAATATATATTTGATGCTACTAAGTGCACGTATAAAAAAGGTACCCGAGTAAACCACCCTTTTATTTTCTTATCGCAGTTCCTCGCACGCGCCAAACGCGGCGTGGAAGAAGCAGCGCTATCCGTAACTGATGAGAGCTGTGTCTCAATTTATTACTGAAGGAAATGAGAAAAAAAAGGCCACAGTACCAGCATCAGTGGTAGGTTACCCCTGAAGAAGGCTTTTGATAGTTTCGTTAGAAGCAAGAACGTAGAAAAACAGTAAACTTTCTGCCATCTATTAAATGCGCCTTCCCCCCCCCCCCTCCCACCACCGGCGCTTTTGTTTCATTCACAGGGTCAAGCAGGGGAAAGGGTAAACTTTTCCGCTGCCGGTCCGTCATAGTTTAATTAGAGCCACAAAATAAGCTACGCATCAAGTGGCTCTAGTTTAACTCGAGTTCGGATATTTCGAAATCTCTGCTAAGTCGAAACGTTTTTTTACCGTTGATTTAGCTCCCATAGACGTTTCGCAATTCCGCCCTTTTTCTCGAAAATCTTTTTCGTGGGATCACGGATATCTCGAAATCTTGGCAGAGAAGCCGCAAGGCAAGTTCACTACAGGCAGCTGATAATGTCCTTGTTCGAATGCTTAGCTCCCACTACTCGCTGTACGCGGGCGTGAACGGCAAATTTACGCCGAGTGCGCTCAGTGCATGGCTGATGTCCCCGTTACCGGAAGGCTGTGTGTCGCTTGCATCGTTGAGACAGCTGTGGACGACGCAGCTGTTCATGCGGACGAGCAGGAGCCTCCATAAGTTCGTACAAGGGCAGAAACAACAAACACGCAGAGCCTGCTTTGCAGCAAGATAGAAAGTAGCGGTGGCGATCAACAATTGATGTCGCGCACTGAGCACCTTGAGAACGTTTTTTTGGTACGCGGATGCGAACGCAAAAAAGGTGAGCATCGCGCAGTTCTTTCTTCTGCAATATGTAAACTTTTCCTTTCCCGCGAAATATTTTTCCTTTATTACTAAACCCATTGGCAGTGGAGCTTTCGTTAGCAGCACTAGCTTTTACTTCAGTGACCTGGCCGCAAGTTTCTGAGATTTCAGTTATCTCGTAACTCCGCTTATATCCAAATTCTCAGATAATTTTACAACTTTGAGTTAAATAGCAATTACTGTATATTAAGAGCGTTTTCCGAATACGCATCAGGAAATGCTAAAGTATCGTTGGGGGAAAGCGTGGATATTTTTATGTTGGGTCGTGCCAGTATAAATTTTCACAAGTGAAGTTAGAACGTGCTGCGTCTACTTTTTAAATCAGCAGCCCAAAGCCCCGGGTTCAATTTCTGGCCCTGGCGGATTTTTAATGTAGGAGAAAAGCTAAAAATGCCCGCGTGTTCGATATTTCGGCTCAGGTTAGAGATACCCAGGTGGTCGAAATTAAACCTGAACTCTCCACAACCGTGCGCCTCGTTGCCTGTGTAGCGTTGGCGCATACTCAATCAATTACCTGCCCAAGCCCCAAAAACCGCAGCGAGCAGCGCAATTCTTGCGGCGCGCAGACCGGGAGTTGGGGCCCAGGAGCGACGGCTGTTCAGTGGTCGAGGAAAGCAGCGCCGCCGTATGCGCCTCGAGCGCGGCCTGTAGGGGCGCCACTGAAATCCCCCTAGCGGCCCGTTTCGAAAGCAGCCGCGGGAGTCCGCGCCCCGCTCCCCAGTGCCTCCGCTGCTTTTGCGGCACGTTCACGACTGAGATTTACCGTTTGCGGGCGTTTGAAATCCATTTTTATGTGGAGCAGTCACTCTGTTCGCAAATGGGGTGTGCTTACGAGAGTGTAAATGTTTCTGACGCGATGTTATTGTGGTATATTCGGTCCGTATAAGCGCCAGGTGTGTGTCACACGCCAGCGTCGCGGAACCGGCGTATGATGGAGCCGATTGTAGTTACACTTACCTGAATTTACTAGCCGTGTCTCCGTAACCACTGGTTCCTCAGATTCTAGTGCAATACAGATGCCGTGTTGTGGCTTAGCAGCGAGTATGCCGGGCCAACTTTCATCTTGTCATAATGCGAGGAATTTAGGCAGGACGTTTTTAACTTGGGTGCAAGTGGAAATTCCTTACCTTCCTCAAGTTCAAGCAGCTCTTCAACATGCTCAAAAGAAACCACTCTATCGGGGAGTTTGTATTCACAATATCCTCCGGAAACTCTATTTTGTCCCCTTGTGTCAACTGCTCTCTCAGATTCTTCAAGAGATGTGGCGCATCAGCGAAAAAGCAGAGACGCCTGCTGGAGTCAGTAGGGTGCGGTACATGACACTATCGACTCTTCCTGCTAATCTTAATGCCACAAGAACCCCACAACCCTCGATTACAAGGACCCATGCCGGTGACGATGCCTTGGACCTTAATTCCAATTTCTTCGCAAGCACGAACTATGGCATTAATCTTATTTTTAATGGTTTCGGAATGAAACGAATGGCCAGTCGATTCATAGGCCACCGCCTGCTACCACCGGGTCGAAATGCCTCCCAGCATGAAAAGGAGTGCATGAGTTGAATGGCAAGATTTCGGCGAGGAGTTGTTGCACAATGGAACAGTCGGTCGCATAAGAAGTGTCCCCGTCGATTGATCAAAATCCAAGCCCTTTGCTATCTGCATCTCGTCCAGCATCAGCAGTGCATGAAGCTCCTGTTCAGAAAGCTCGCCCACCTGAACAGAAAAAATATACAAACAAATTACCTACAGCATCATGGATGGTTAGAAAACAAGAGTGTAGATACAAACCTTGATCTTAAGAAGGTCCATAACTTCTGTTAGGAGTCCAGGGGAAAACTTGAAATTCTCTATTTTACGCTACAGCGTCCTTTCTGATGGCAGAGGCATTCTTAATTCCCTAGCTGCGCTGTAGCCTTTGGACCTGCAGGAGAGTTTCCGTTTCAAAGCCTTCATGACTGTCTCGTAGCTCCATGTTGAACCCCACAAGGTGTTCTTCTGCAGGCAAGTGGCCTGGTCGGGGTTCAGGTAACCAGCAACGCCTGCATGGGTAATGCAAAAAATCTGGAAACAGCCCTTTATATGAAAGCATATACCTTAATTGTAATGAATTTGAAGAAATTGCACTGAGTACCGGCTCGAAGATTTTCATTTTCCACCGTGAGGGCGCTGACTTTTCGCTGTGCCGAAGCAAGCTTTCTTTTCAGATGGGAGATTTCTGTTTGCAAGAAATCGTCACTGTTTGGCCCTGAAAATAAGCAATGCGATGCGGTACTGTTGCCCGTCTAACTCTAATCAGAATGCTTTTATAATGAAAACATGCATACCCTTCAACCACGTGTCATCTACTATTCCAGGAATGTTACCACTTAGGCTGTGTAAAGGAACGGTGGCTGATTGCGGCAACAGAAGCAAGCCAGTTGCACTGGCAGGACCTCTGAGATCTGGAGCTGGGCTGGATGCAGCCGGCAATGATTGCCGGGCGTTAGCGGTGACCTGTCGACAGCTGCGGTCGCACAGCCCGAGCCTGGAAAAAAATGTGAATCCGAAAAGCCCAATGAATTACCTGCCGATGTTACGGAAACACACAAGTCGCACACTATGTTGCAGCTTTACAAATTTGTGCCTACCACGTTGCAGACTGATTGTAGGGGACAACCTTGTCGGCGTTTCGAGCAGTGACTGGTCAGCATGTGGGCTCACAACGGTGAACACTGAAAAAAGTTTGCATGCATGAAAAGTTTGCGTGCATGAAAAGGAACAAAGGCACTTGCAGTGGCATGACACCATGCGCTGTGTGCACGTACCAGCTGCGTCAGTTGCACTGGTAGGACCTCTGTGATCTGGCCCTGGACTGGACGTGGCCGGCAATGCCTGCCGGGGCGTCAGCATCGACCTTCCAACTGCTGCTCTCGCACAGCCAGAGTCTGGGAAAAATGTGAATGCAAAAAGCCCAATGAATGACCTGCCGATGTTGCGGAAACACACAAGTCGTACACTACTATGTTGCAGTTTTACAAATTTGTACGTACCACGTTGCTGAATGGGTATAGGGGACAACCTTGTCGGCGTTCCGAGCAGTGACCGGCCAGCAGGTGGGCTCACAACGATGAACACTGAAAAGTTTGCATGCATGAAAAGTCAATAGCACATTACAGGAACAAAGGTACTTGCAGTGGCATGACACCATGCGCTGTGTGCACGTACCAGCTGCTTGAGTTGCACTGGCAGGACTTCTGCGATCTGGCCCTGGGCTGGACGTGGCCGGCAATGCCTGCCGGAGCGTCAGCAGCAACCTGCCAACAGCTGCACTCGCACAGCCCGAGTCTGGGAAAAATGTGAATGCAAAATGCCCGATGAATGACTTGCCGACGTTACGGAAGCACACATGTCGAACACGTATCACACCTTAAGCATGGTAAATGAAGAATTTCACAGAAATTGAGGTCAGTGGTAAAAGTGGCTGGTGCTTATGGCAGTGCATGAGACCAGTATAAAGTAGCCTTAAAGGTAGTATATTGAGGCAAATGAAGTTGTAAAATTTAAGGTTAGCGTAAGGAAATCATTTCACGGTATCTGTCACTGTTATTCTAACCAATCCACGAGGCATTTCTTGATGCATTCTAGTTACTTGAACCTCTCCAAGGCACACCTATGTACCTTGTGTAAATGTGGTCAATGGAGCGAGTGGCTGTCGAGGGACCAACTGTTTGGAGTAAGGCGACGGCACAGCCACCTGTGAAAACAAGTGACTTGACGGTCCTCCTGGAAGTGCAGTGCATGGAGTAAATTACTCAGTGTAACAAAATATGATGAACAACCAGACATTTAACCAGTTAGGCTAGTTCGTGTGCATGATTACTACAATTCAGTGCATGATTTCTACAATGATTACTACAATGCATGATTACTACAAAGCCGACATGATTGCTACAATTCATAGGAATGACAATCCGCAAAAAGACTGTTTAGCAGAAATCTTTTCTAACCGTCAGTGGGAATCTTTTTCAACGTATCTTGTTCGTTTTCTTTTCCGGGTTGTGTGAACAAGGATCCATGGTCGTTTACTATACCTACACAGCAGAGAAATAAAATTGGCTGAACTGCATGCCATGGAAGATTATGAAAATGTTCCCTTTTGAGACTGTGGCATTGCGATGTGTCGTTTGTGCCTACCTGGTTTCTGTGGTGCGAGACGAAACAGTGAAGGCACAGCCGTGCATTTCAGCTTTCTCACAAAATAGTTTTTAAGCACTGCAGGCTCAAACTGGTCGTCCGCAAAGTGGTCCTATGCAGGTAAAGACAATTATTAGTTCTCAAAAACAAGTTCAAGCCAGGATGGCTAGCTTGTGTTCTATACATTGAAAAAAATAAACCGGCACTAATAAATGGCGTCCTTTATAGCACAGCTGCCAAGTCACGAGTGCTTACTGAGAGTTATTTTGATCAGGAACAGATTGCAATGTATATAGTTACGCCCAGTGAGTAAACGCATTTAGGGGAGTTATGACTAAATTCAGAACTTGTTTTCTTGTCATTCCTGTTACGAAAATTTATGCCACGCGGATGGAACCTTATGAAGGTGTAGTTGAAATACAACAGCTGCAATTCGCAAAATGATGCGCTTGTAGCGATGCCCCTCTATCGGCATTCACGGCAGCTTTTTTAAAGAGAAATTTACTTCTACTAAGTTGTGCATCACAGCTCAGAGAAGATTTTCGAATGTTTTACTGAACAAACTCGATACCACAACTTCATTTTCGCAGTTTATGTAACCGCCAAAGTACCTGAGAGTAATGAAAGCCGGTATTGTGTGCGCAGTACGAATGTACTCGTCAGCGACACTTACACAGCAATAGTGATGTAATAATGTGCATTCAAGGATGACACTGGCAGCCAACTGAAATCTTATAAGTACTGCGCGCTTTATTTATCCCGCCAAGTTCACAGAGGTTGGTTTTGCTCTTACGCCAGTTGATATGCACACCCCGGTAACGTAAATACCTGACGAGGTCAAGCTTTTCACGCACGCATGTATCTCGCAGAGCTTCGAATGCTTCTTAGGCTGGAAACTTGCGCGTGCAATACGTTGCAACCAGACGTCGTGTCGTGCTTCGGAAAAGGTAACGAGGAAAGAGACTTTCCCCTGTTTGACCGTGTCGAGCAGCCGGGGGCGCAGCACCACGACGGCATTCTTCGCGACGCACCGAAGTCATCAAGCGAAGGACTCTCACGGGTCGGGCTCAGTCACGGAGAAACCGCACCTGTTTTTCTCACCTTGCGTAAAAAACAGCCTACTTGGGCGTACAAAGCGACGTAACAGCGCCAGTAAGCATGAGGGCCGCCATGTGTGCGGGAGTTCTTGCCGGAAGGAAGCAGATATTCCGAATCCCGAGGAACCGGAACGCGCAGTTGCGGAAGCGGAAGTAGGCGGATGCGGAAGCGGAACACGGCGGCGGCACTCTTAACATGATGGCGCTACCTAAAAAAACTCTCCCACCTCCCCGAAGGGGATCGTGCGGAAATGCGAATGCATTGGGTGCACCGATGAGTGCGCTGCGGCAAGCAGTCACGGAGAGAGGCGCGCGCTCCACTGCATTTATATATATTTTTCCGAGCGCAGCGAGCGGAGAGAGGGTACGCGGAGAGGAGAGAGAGACCCGCGCAACACGCCCGCCCCGCGCGCGAGCTCTCTCCGCCGAGCTCCGCGATGCGAGCGCCCTCACACGCCCGAGCGCGCTCCTCCTCTCCACTCATTCTCCGCTACTCCGCCAGAGCTCCGCGATGCGAGCGCCCTCACACGCCCGCGCCCGCTCCTCCTCTCCCCTTGCCCTCCGCTACTCCCGCCCGAGCTACCACCTGCTCCGGTTGCTAGGCGCGCCACAGCTGTTGCTAGGGGCGCGGAGAGATAACACCTGCGTGCGGACACCGATGGACGCACGACAACCCCCGACTAAGAAATGCATTCGCATTTAAAAAGCGGCCCTGCCCGTGATGGAGGGGCTTTAGCCAAGCCGACCGGGAGTTGAGTGCTCGGGAAGTAGCGGCTCAACGGCAACGCCGACAACAAGCTACCCCGGAGTAAATACTGTACACACGCGTTGCCACTCATTTTCAGGCGCTAGTAAGGAAGGTCGCGGGTGATTTACTGTAAGAACGATCCCAAGTGCTTTGCCCACTCGTCATAATTCACTTCGTGGAGATGCGTGAATTTTTTTCCCTGTGGTCGACAGCCGCGGCAAACCAGGGAGGCAGTAACGCAGCGAGGACTTCCCGAGCACTGAACTCCCGGACCGCTTGGCGTTTTTTGCCGTTTTGCCGCCGCTTTGCCGCCGTTTTGCCGCAGACGTAGGGACGCCGCATGCCGCACCTTACGTTCGTTTTCATCCATGGCAGAAAGAGAATATGTGGCCTGGAACACCCTTATATACGCATTTGTACCGCCGCTCTCTCTCTCTCTCTCTCTTTCTCTTTCTCTCTCTCTCTCTCTCTCTTCCTCTAACCTTTTGTGAACCTTTTATTTTGTTCTTGACCGTTTGTCCACAGATGTTTCGATTTACACGGTGCTGTGCCGTGAGCACGGACGCCGGACGGTGCCGGACGGACAAGCCTCGGCCCTAAGGTGCTTCGCCCCCAAAAGCAGCTCGATGGGGGAGGAATGGCCGTCTGCGCACCGGCCTTGGCCTGCCTGGGGGCTGTTCGTGCGCTGGTACAGTTGCGGAGGCTGGTTGCTTGCCCTTCGATGCTATGCGGCTGCAGGACACATTCCGAATACATCTGAAGTATCGATTACACACAAAAACCAATCTTTTGACCCGTGTTGTAAAGCGCAACGAAAGTTCGAGCTTCGCGGAAATGATAAACTCTATTAACATATCTGTACCATCTCAAGCGCGACAAACCATGCCGTCGGATTTCCCCTCCCCTAGACTCTGTACCCGTTAGGGTCACCTGGGCCCACTTGTTCGAAGCCCAATAAGACAGTCTTATTCGTAGTGTGATCTTTTGGGCAGTCTTATTCGGGGTCTTATGTTTCCTAGGCTATAAGGGTCTTTCCGGAAACTTATAAGACAGCGAATAAGACTGTGAATAAGACCATTCACAGTCAACCACCGTTTCGACCTTTCGCTGTGCGCTATGGGCGTGTGTTCGTATTGATCTTGTAGCGCGGCTTTTTTTCTCCCTCACGCCAAACAAAGATGGACAGGGATGATCGTCTGCGGCGGCCCGATATTTGTCCCGAGCACACGTCGGGCGGCCGAACGCGCGGTGTAAATGTATGGTTCCTAGAAAGATTTGCCAATATTTCTAGGTACCATAGTGAATGTGTGATCGATCGTCTGCTATGTCGGTTTTCGCCCCAGTGGCTACAAAAAGGCGGCACGGAAATGGCCGAACCAATAAATTTTTGATAAAATCATGCCCATTACTCAGAAGCAACAGATAGGCGTTAAAAATGGAGCTGCAATGTGACAAAAAATTACACACAACAGCAAAACGTTAAGAGCTTGTAATACCTCTGCACGAGAGAGTTAAATAAAATCTCGTTTTCAGAGAGAAGCTTATCTCTATGGCGCAGACTTCGCGTCTTTCCGTCAGTCCCTGCGAAAGTGGCAGTTACGAAGCTTGATTGTTTTAGTTTGTACTTCGCTAATTCTGCTTGAGCAGTCGAGATTCTTTGCGCGTAAAAGCATGGGTGATATCAACATTCGCCTATATTCTATATTCTATATTCTACAGCGCGATTGTTACAGCTCCAGCCCTCGGTGAGAGAGCTACCGGCCAGGCACCGGGTATTGCGATCGCGTCTCAGCTCCCGTCGGCGTGAGCCGCTGGAGTGCTGGTTGCACCCGAGTGTATGGCAATGAACCTGAGGTCAATTCGCAACTGTCCAATTCACGGCCAGATGAAAAGCATGAGTGGTGTTGCGACAACGGGAGACAACGTGGATGCATTTCGCGTCAGCCCAGTGGGTTTCTTCGGCCCACGCTTCGTAGGGGACGATCTTTGTTTGACTTCGTTAACGCGGCCGCTTGAGTTGGCCTATTAAGCATGGCGGATCATTGTAACGTATCTGTGACAAGGCCCGAATACGCCGGCTGAAGGTCAGCATTTCTTGAATTTATCCAATTTGAATGGTTCCAAATAAACGCTTGCCCAACACCGGACACGGCAACATGCTGTTTAGCGGCGTATTCCCCGATTTTCCCCAGGGGGCTCTCTCGTGCTCGTCTAGGTACCGGCTGTCCCTATAGTCGTCAATAAGACCGCTCTGTAGCCTGGCCTGAGTGCTTTCGAGCAAGCGAACTAATTCATAACATATTCGCGGACTTATTGAAATCCGTCAATGTGACTAGACTGTGAATAAGACTGCCAATAAGTACGTTTGTTCGTGCAAGCGGGCCCTGGTATCAACTAAAAGAAAACTCTTTCTCAACTTTGCCCCCTTCAACCCGTGGCCGTTATTCACAAAAGGTCATATTTTTAGTGACGGTTCACCTACACCTCAGAGTAGTTCATCTGGCGTCTGCGTTTCCTCAACCGGCGAAGCGCTTTCACAAAAGGTCATATTTTTAGTGACGGTTCACCTACACCTCAGAGTAGTTCATCTGGCGTCTGCGTTTCCTCAACCGGCGAAGCGCTTTCCTACTGCCTTGAACGTGCAACCTTCGCCACGTCTGGCGAACTTCATATGATGAAGAAAGCCATCCGCCAGATTCTTCTCCATCAGCCACCTTCACAATGGGCTACATTCATGCATTCGAAGACAGCGCTGCAAACCCTACGGCGCTCTAGTTGCTTCAGCCTTCATGAGATTGTATCCCGCGCCGTCATCTACCTGCAACATCTAGCCTACGTCGACGGGAATCGTGTGACGTTACAGTGGATACTTGCACACTGTATCGAGAAAGCAGACGAGGCGGCTGGCGCAGGGTTACAGCTGCGAAGTGTAAGAAACATTTTCTTTTGGAAGCCCGAGGCTGCAGCGCTAGCGAAGCAGCTTACCTCAGAAGAACGAAACCGCGTCCCCGAAACTCACCCCTTCTTGTATCAGAGACTGTGACCTGAGAATGGGCTTTCCAAAGGCAACTCCAAGTCGTCTTGAGACGCTTTACGATCGGTTTCCCCTCAACGTAGCACTTACGAACTTCTAGCGACAGCGCCTCGGTCAACCTGCAAATCCATCCGATTTGTGATAACTATGGTTTTCCAGGAACTCTGAGCACGTCTTGCTGGAGTGTCCGGCATACAGCCAGGAAAGGAACCACTTCGCGAAGAAGATCGAGTGGCTCAACAACGGACCTATATCATTGAAAGCTCTTCTTGGACGTTGGCCATCTCAATCATCCCAGCGGAGAGTGTTAGTGGCACTGTTTGATTATTTACACGACATCGGCGCTGCGGAGAAAATCTAGAACTATATATGCTAATCCTATGACACCACCTGGACCCTTACGTAACCCACAGAAAACTCCATGTTGCCTTATTTTTTACCTCTTTCTTTTTACCACATCACTTTCACCGTGGTTTCTTAGGGCCTTTATTCCCATCGCCTTTTCCCGCAGAGTACCATGTCGGCGAATACATGCCAGCAGACCTCTATGCTTTCATCTAATTAACAGCTCTCTCTCTCTCTCTCTCTCTCTCTCTCTCTCTAATTTCTTTGAGACTGCCTCGACTACTATATCATATGAATATCTTGAAGTAGCAATTTATAAAGAAATATGATCCTGAATTCACACTGGTTATATCTTCTCCTATTGAAGTTTTCACCAGGCCTATTCAAATCCACCTTTACATCCCTACAAAAATGCTTGTTTACGTTCTTCAGACGTTCTACTTATTTTCTACCGGTTTTATTGCAACCCTACGTGCGTTACGTACTATTGACTATTGTTTGCAAAAAGTGAATTTATATCTGTTGATTTCTCTTGTATTGATGGTTGTATATAGAAAGTATAGTTAATTTATATTGACATTTGTCTATTGATGACCTTCTTTAAGACGACCACTAACAGTGTTTTCAAACGCTTGATCGCAAGCTGAATTTAATGCAAACATCTTATTCGTTCAATATGAAGTCGCATTTGAAGTAATTCATATTCTTTTGCTAAATATTCAGGGAGGTTGAAGATATTTCGGGCGAAATATTTGCTTGCGTTTTACCAAATCATGTTCCCCTCCAATCACTATTGTTGTTGGAATCAGTTTTTAAAAAATGTTAGAACACACGTTGGCCAGGTAACCCTGCGTATCCTCCATGGCTTCTTTCAAGTCATGCTATTCAGTTGTCTGTGCAGAGAATGTTCCGAAAAAGGGATTTACCTGCTATCGCCTTGCAGCAACTGTCTTTCTGTCAAATATATATGGTTTCACACATGTGTACACTTATGGGTCTTGCCTACATACCTCCTCTACGTCTGCAGTTGTAATACCGAGCCTGCATTACAAACACAAAATTAGACTGTCCCATTACACTTACTCAACTACGGCAGAACTTTACGCTGTTCTGTTGGCCCTTCGGTTTATGTGCAGTGTGTCAGTTCCTCAAAATTGGTTGATTCGTTATGACTCTCAAGCAGCACTAGAATCTATGAAACACACTAGCAATGTTGAGCCTAGCAATAGCGTGGCCGCCAGAACGCTTCCAAGAGCTCCCTCGCCACTGTATTATCACTCCTGCCGAGAATTCTAATCTGTTCAAAGAAAAGACCGACAGGCCTGCAATTCCCAAAGGACTGACAGGCCTGCAATCATCGCAATGCGCGGGTAAATGCGCGCGCGTATTATTAAGAAAAGAACTATGCTTGCGTGCCCAGCCATTCACACATATGCCCGTCTGGCCGATGTAGGCCTCTCCGCGTGAAAGCGGTATCTCGTAGACTACCCCGACGTCACAGGGCACAAAGCGCTTGGCATGCGTCTTTTAGCACTTTTTCGGTTTGGGATTGCGGAAATTTGCGCACACAGGCGGCCAAGTTTTTGTGGAGCAGAAATGTTTTCTTGTTACTTATGCCCTGTGGCAAAACGACGCAATAACAAAAAGAAATGTTAGTTCTTGTTAGTTCTTAGTTAGAAATAATAGTTCCCAATATAAAACGCTCTTGGAAGCGTTTTATATTAAGCAGAAAGGGGACAAGTGCGTCAGCAATACATCTGTGCTATTGCGTGCCAGTGAGTTTGAGTGTTTGCAAACGTCAATTTGATCAAGCCCTCTTTAGTGTACCAAAGTGCGCATGCTGACGTTGAGACGATGCTTCAATAAATCTTAGTTGCAAGTGAGCGCTTGTCCGGTCGTCCTTCTTTACTGTCGTTGTCTAAGTCGGGCTCTATTTTTTCAATCATACTGCACCAACTTGCCCAACAGATTTGTTTAATGAAGTTCCTGTCTTCTACAATGGGCCCTGTTTTGTGTTCAGCATGGTCTCTCCCACCAGCTCATGTGTTAGTTAGACTTATGGCGGTTTCCTCCTGCCGTTCCCGCTACCTGTCGTTCTTCTTTCGCAAGGGACGTGTGCCGCCAGAGATATGTGTCCTTTTTGGTTACGTTAAACCATCGCATGGTCATTAGAAACGTCTCATCAGAATCCTCCGGTACCAAGTGCGTCTGCTCAACGACTGGTTGCGTGTGATCACCTACGCTCAGCATGAGGACGGGAATGCGCAGAGGTATGTGCATTCTCTCCGACGGCAAGCTTCCGAAGCTACGGAATTTTTGTGGAAGCGCATGCTGCTAGGACTACCAAGGAGCCGGGAAAAGTGCCTATTTGCGAGGCAGCACCTGAAGTAACTGAACAGGTTCAGCTTCCCGACCGAATGATGTCTGTTCTAGGAAAAGGACCCAAATTTATTCAAGCGCCTGAGATCCCCGTTCACGATCTACTCACCCTCAATAGGCAGATTGCGGAAAAAGCAGGCGTCAAAAACAGGGAACGGTGTCTCCTAGGCGGTGTTAACAGCCTTCGTAGGACCCCACCTAGGCAGCCAAGCCAATGTTCGCAGTTAAAGACCAAGCCTGTGACCCGCCGCGGTGGCTCAGTGGCTAAGGCGTTGCGCTGCTGAGCACGAGGTCGCGGGTTCGATTCCCGGCCGCGGCGGCCGCTTTTCTGATGGAGGCGAAAAGCAAAAACGCCCGCGTGTACGAGATTTCGGCGCACGTTAAAGATCCCCAGGTGGTCGAAATTAATCCGGAACCCTCCACTACGGCGCGCCTCATCGCCTGCGTTGCGTCGGCGCGTTAAACCCCACAATCAATCAATCGACCAAGCCTGTGGCTCAGTACTTCAGTGACAATGGGCTACGACTACTTCTGAGTGACAAGGAGGGTGGGTTTGTTGCGATGCCTTCTGGTGTATTTAATGAGAAGGCAGTGCAAGCTGTAGAAAATAGCTTCAAACCAGTGAAGGCAAGTGCCCAAAAGGTGAAAGCGAAAACAGTGGGTTATGCCGGGAACTTGAGCAGCTCCGCCTAGCAAAGGCCGTTACTAGTTGCAAGAGCAATTGTTGGAGCGTGTTTTTCACAGCTAATACGCACAAAGATAACATGTCCTTTCCGTGTATTGTTAGTTTCAAGTTTCAAGTTTATTTTTCCAAGATTACAGTGTTGGGGGTCCACCAGGCGAAAAAGCGGTCAGTGACCACTTGAAGGGTGCCTGGCAGCCCGTAAACACAGCAGCTGTCTGGCAAAGGTAAAAAGCATACACATGCTAATATATACGTGAAATCAACAGATATATACAGATGCATACATGCAATAACAATGTATAAGTGCACATACTCGTAGGTAATATTAATCATGACATACATTAAGTAACAATAGAAAAAAATGCATAGACACAATAAACACAATTCTGAAATATAACAGAACCAGCTATACCTTATCCAAGGCGTGCGACACTTCACTGTGCGAAAGAAAAAGAAACCAGTACAAACAATAAAAGCCTATACAAGTGCACAAAAGTTAGACCAATAACTATCTGGCCACAAAATATTTTCGCAGATTCGTCTTCATACACTTTCTGTAGTCGATACCATCTTTTTGAAATTTGTTAAGGATCGAGGGCAATGAATATTGCAAGGACTGTAGAAAATACCCGGTGCGACGAAGGGGAACGAGCCACCTGTCACCGCTGCGTGTGCGAGAGTCGCTTGCTTGAGGAGTAATGCTTGAAATTGTTGTAATGAAGTTTCGGAATTTGTCATTAGAAAAAAGATACGAATTAAGTAGACGGAAATCATAGTAATTCTTCGCGCTAACTATTTCATGCCGGGAAAACAGCGGTGCACTAGGATCTCTGAAAGGGACATTTGAAATAAATCGAAGTGCTCTCTTTTGCAGGCGTAATATTAAGTCTAGGTTATGCATCGTAGGTGTTCCCCACACTAGGTGGCAGTAGTTAATGTGGGTAGCAAATAGGGCGTGGTAAATTTTTAGCTTAATGTGTTCTGGGAGAAAATGGCGACATCGCGATATCGCACCAGCGGCGGATGACAGGGATCTAGCTAGCATTTCAACGTGCGACGTCCATGTGAGATCTGCAGAAAAGGTGATACCTAGTATTTTATGTTTGTCAACTATTTCAACAGGCGTTCCCCCTAATGTTAATATACTTTCCACCTTTGCTGCTTTGTTCTTAGATTTAAATAAAACTGCCTTAGTTTTACCCGCGTTAATTTTAAGTCCATTGGTGTTTGACCATTCAAAAACTTCAGTAAGTGCTTTTTGAGCTTTTAACATGATTTCCTCTATATTACTGCCCGAAACAAAAAGACTGGTGTCGTCTGCATACAGCAGGAAGGTAGCATCACAAGGAATGTTAACGATGTCATTGACATATGCATTGAAAAGTAAGGGCCCTAGAATGCTTCCTTGGGCTACACCACAGGAGACTGTTTTGAAAGAAGAATAAAAATCGCCTATCGCCACGCGTTGCTGTCGATCAGAAAGATAGGACGTAAACAGGGAACTTGACACGCCGCGTATTCCGTAGTCATACAACTTATTTAGTAATATTTTATGATTTAGATAGTCGAAGGCTTTGCTAAAATCGATAAATATACCTAACGTCATTTCGTTTTTTTCTATGTTGGCGATTATAAGCTCCTTCTGGGTTAATAGCGCCGTCTCTGTAGATTTGCCTTTCTGAAAGCCATGTTGGCATTCCGAGGGTACGTTATATCTACACAAAAAGCTGTCTACACGTGAGTAAATTATTTTTTCTAATCCTTTTGAGAAAACCGGAAGTATGGATACTGGTCTGTAGTTATTAGGGTCATTAGCATTGCCACTTTTGAAAAAGAGAGACACTTTCGCCTTCTTCATAGCACGTGGGAAACAACCGGAACACAGAACGAGATTAAATATATGTACAAGGCACGGCACGAGAATATCCATTACATGCTTAACGGGTTTTATTTCAATATCGTTAACATCTTTAGCCCTGCTGTTTTTTAAGCCCATGAATCTCCGGTAAACCTCAAGTTAATTCGTTGGACTGAGAAATATTGTGTCATCGTTCTGAAAATGGGTTGGGGAGAAGGTAAGGTTTTTTTGCTGGTCGAACCATATTTACAAAATGCTCATTAAAATGATCACACAACGGAACGCCTTCTAAATTGCGGCCCTCTACAACTATGTTAGAAAGAATATTTTTTTCCTTTTTACGTCCTAGAGCTTCATTAAAAATTTTACATACTTTATCAGGTCGTTGCTCTGAAACGTTACCAAAAAGATTTTGGTGGTATAATGCTTTCGCCTTCTTTAGCTCAGAGGTTACTTTGTTCCGATATTTTTTGAACGTCGAAAAGTCAGAAGTATTTTTTGTGCTTAGAAACGTTTTGAAAAGTTGGTTCTTGCGTTTGATCATTTTTATGTGTTGTGGTCCTACCCAAGGCTTCCTTATCTTTGTTTTAAATTTTGCACTGATGTATGGAAAACAGGCATTGTAATGTTTACAAAAGACGGACAAGAATTTACTGTAACTAGAGTCTACATCGGTCTCAGCGTAAACGGATGACCAGTCTTCATTTACCAGGCATGTCCGAAATAAATTAAGGTTGTGGTTTGAGAACGATCTGAACTTTACTTTAGCTTTAAGCCTGCGAGGTTCTTCTGCTAGTACGCTACTTGAATAACGAATAAAAATAGGGCAGTGATCGCTAAGGCCGCAGCTTATCGTACCAGCCAAATGAACCTCGGTGTCTGCATTAACGGTAAAAAGATCAAGAATTGATTGACCAGATTCAGTTACACGTGTCGGCGTTGAAATAACGTTCTGGAATCCGCACGAGAAAATATGATTACAAAATGTCCGGGAACCAGCGGTATTATCTAGCAAATTGATATTAAAATCACCAACGAGCAGCATTTGGTACTGATGAAAGGAAGAAAATTCAAGCAGTTCTGCTCGGAATTCAAAAAATACAGTTACATTACCAGAAGGGGGGCGATATAAGACAGCGTAAATGTTGCTACCATTTGTCAAGCACAATACCTCGTAGTCCGGAGTCACACGTGTGTACTGTTGTAGCACTTCGCACTGCAAACGCTTTCTAACATGTATCGCCACCCCACCACCGCGCATTCCAGTTCTGTTGATAAAGTAATGATTATATTCATATAAAATTAACATGTCACTATGTATGTCGTACCAGGTTTCAGACAGCATTATGATGTTGAACAGAAAGTGAAATTCAGTGAAAAACATGGTCAGTTCATGTTGTTTAGGCGAGGCGGAACGTGCATTAATGTGAAGAGCAGAAACAGTGTCCTGCGCTTTTGGTGCAACTGCAATTTCACATGGCAAGGAATATTCATGATAAAACATGCGACAAAGAAGATAAAGAAGGAGAATGGGAGCTACTCGCTAAATCAGCAGATTTTGCTCAGGTCCCGGTCTGTCTGTTGAGTGAGAGAAGGAGAATGGGAGCTACTCGCTAAATCAGCAGATTTTGCTCAGGTCACGATCTGTTGAGTGAGCGCGGAGCTGGGCAGTGGCATTGAAGCCGGTTTTTACAGAAGCATCTTGGTAGCCTTACCATCGATGACCCGTTTATCCCCAAGAATTCACTTAAAGTCATAGATTATATTAAGAATGACGTCTCGGTGGGGCTTGCCTTGTCCGTCGACGTTGAGGATTTGTTATATTTTGTGCCGCACTCGGAACTGTTTGCGTCTGTTAGGCAATGCATTGACGTAAACGGCGTGGTCAAGTTGCAGAAGTCTTGTGGTATGTTGGTGGACTGTTTTATGCGCTTGTTGGAGTTTCATCTGGACGCAACGTTTGTTTCTTTCGAAGGACGCACGTACCGTCGGCAAAACGCTTGTCTATAACGGGTGAGCGGCATGCTCCGGACTGCGCGGGAGACATTTGGTGATAACGCCTGGTTTGAGACCGGTAGAGTGTGAGCATGCGCGACCCGCATCAGCGCGATGGCTATTTCCCTCCTCGCTGTGCCTGTCGCTTAGGCTTCCGTACCCTCTTTCGCCGTGAGAAGCGCTGCCCGCGCTGCCGGGCCGGGAAACAAAAGTGGAGATTACCGATTGTTAGTACAGCGTTGGCTGCGTTTAATTACCTGCAACGCCACTTAATTTTCGCAGTGCACTACGGAATTTAGACAGGAGTGTTTTTTTTGTATGCGAGAACACTAACAACAATCGCCGAAAACGCATCGCTCCCGGCGTTCTGGAGTGACTAGATATTGGTCCGTGATCACTTGCAGAGCGCATTAAGTATTGTGGCATTAGCCCGTCAGCAGTGACGTGGAACGTCAAGCTCAGAAACCGGATAGTGGTGCACGCGGTACTCATGCAGCGTATTGGCAGAGCAATGACGCAATGACCAGCTGTGCGCCAAAGCTAATGCTGCAGAGCGCGCTAGCGTGAGTAATCTATCCCTTCGTTCCCCGGCCCGGCAGCGCAGGCATGCAGCGCTTATTACGCTCAAAGAAGGTGTGTAAGCTAAGGCGACGGGCACAGCTAGGAGGTACACAGCCATCGCGCTGATACAGGCCGCGCATGCTCACATTCTACCTATCTCAAACCAGGCGTTATCACTAGGTGTCTCCCGGGCAGTCATGAGCACGCTGCTCGAGTGTTATAGACAAGCCTTTTGCGGACTGTACATTCAGAAACAAGAAATTTGTATCGGGTCATGTGTTGCGCCAGTCTTATGCAATATTTTTCTTGCTAGTGTCGACCGGGACTTGCTTTTCAGTTTTGACAAGGATGTCGTTATGCCTGTTTTTAGATATGTCGGCGCTTTTTTAGTGGTTTTAAGAAAACAGTGTTCCCCTAACTACCTTGCAACAGCAAAAGTGATTTTAGAGAATTTCAGCTGCCTTGGGAAAGGTCTTGCATTTACGCACGAGGTTCTAAGTCATGACGCCCCGCAGTTTTTAGATATTAACTTTAAGTTTTCATCCGACCATGTTTGCTGGGTCTAACGCCCGCGTGCACGTAAGCAGCTTCTGCCATTTTCATCATCTCATTCAAAGACTGTTAAAAGGGCCCTAGCGTCTCTGGTTTTAGAGTCTGCACTGATGAAGTCCTGTGCACATGCTGTTTAAGAGAGATTTGACTCTCAACTGAAGAGAATTCTGTCGGTCTTTTACCTTGGTGGGTGTTGCGGAAAGCCAGCAGGACACAAGGCGAAGCCTCTTGTTCTGCCCTGTTACGTACACCCTGAAAAAAGTGGCAGAACGGTGCAAAGTGCCGGTGGTGTTTTCTGCTCCACAAAAACTTGGCCGCCTGTGTGCGCAAATTTACGGCAAGCCCAAACCAAAAAAAAAAAATTCCCCCGCATTTCCCCGAAGGGGAGAATGAGGAAGTGCGAAGCACGGGGTGATGCTATGAGGGGGAGTTTGTTGAAGTTTGGTGGCATTTTGCCCGTTAGTTACATTAACACCCCCTCGTGATCACGTTCGGCTTAACACGCCTCGTTTGTCCCTCTGCGGAAATCTTGGTGAATTAACGTGTATGTTCGAGAGGAGGAGCGCACCGCACCGCAGCGCACCGCAGCTGCGAAGCGCCGACCGGAGTGAAGGGAGAGGAGGCGCAGTCACGTGAGAGAATGCAGAACTAGCGGGTTTGTAGTATCACGTGTACACCACGCAGTTATCAAGCCGCTATAACGCCGCTGAGTCGCCAACGCACGCCGCTGACGACGTAGTTCGAATGCGTCAAAGATATAAGGCGCGTTACTAACACTGATATCAACGTCGCGTACGTGGCTTAGTCGGTAGAGCGTCGCGCTGCGGCCGCAAAGTCCGCAGATCGAAACCTGGCGCCGGATGCTGTTTGTTTTATATATAGTGTAGTGGCCTGGCTGGCGCGCCGAGAGAGGGTGTTGCGAGCTGGAGAGTAGTGAAGGGGCTTTAGGAGAGTAGGCGAGGGGGGAGAGGAGGCGCTATGCGAGCGCGACGATTCAGGCTCGCTTAAGAAGTGCATTCCCACTTATTCCTGGCCAATCTCCCACGTGGGTATGTGCCATGTCACCGGCCAGGCAGCGCGCGCCCATCTCCCCCCGTTGCTAAGGAAGACGAAAAGCGCGCGCACCCGCAGCTGTTGCTATGCGGACGGCGGAAGGTTCGGGGTCGCTTATAAAGTGCATTCGCACTTAAAGGGCCCCTGACATGGGGTTTTTTGGGGGGTCGATGGTATCGGAGCGCAACGGCTATTTCTTGAACTAATCGTGACGTGTTTGTGCGCTCTTGATTTAATCAATTTTTTACGAGCGTAAAAACATCGGAAAGCTACAAAAAACATCTTTTGTGTGTGGGTGCTTTTACACAGTCCCACATATTTGTTTTATACCGGAGTGTAAAGCACTTACACACCGGGCCAAACCGGGCTTGACGCTCCTCCGTTCTCGGCGGAAGGATACAGTGAGCGCAGGAGCAACGACGCTTGCAGCCAGCGTGATCGCTCAGCGCTCCGTGTCTGGTGTCAGAGTATCATTAGTTTTCTTTGCATTTGTTTTCTTGGACGCTGTACCCGAATAGATTCTTTGCACCAACTGTGTTTCGAGCGTAGCCTCGACGTTGTTTCAGAGGTGGTAACGAACGGCGCGCCAAGGGAGCGCCGCGCCGACGACGAAGGAGGAGCTCCGCACGCAGCGCTTGGACGACGCCGGCCACTGCTCGTGATCACGAGGCGCACGCTCAAGTGCGCTCACGCGGGCTGAATAAATCAGTTCAAGCCCAAACGCTGTCGCAGCTGATTCTCTGCGGCGGTCGCGACAAGGGCAAGAGCATGCTCATCCCGTAACGACAACTGCCAAAGAGTTTCATTTCATTGCTTCCCATCAAGTCATGATCGCAGGAAAGTGTGGTTTGCTGCACCGGCCTTCTGGATGAACCTGTTGCCTAGTGTCCTTAGCGCGCTTTACCGTTTACCGTGTTAAATGAAGCAAGAGTAGCCGTTTGCCGCTGAAAACGAAAGGATTGCACTCTGCGGTTTCTGCATTCCGGCTTACCGGCTCTGCCGAGTGGTGACATCTGGCGAATTTGTCGCAAAGCAAATGACACAAACGTTTGTTGCCCAGAGCTGTTCGCTTACGCTTGAAATGGCTTGAATCTTAGACGTCTTAGATTGAACTCTCACAATACAATAATTTTTTTTATAATAGCCGTATACTTCTACTGTAGAGCTTAAAAAATCGAAAACACGACGTTGACGCCGCCATCTAGTGGGAAGAATTAGGACCAAGTATTGCATTAACCAGAATTCACGCCGCCGCTAAATATTTCGATATAAAATGAGTAAGATATATTGTAATGATTCCGCAGTTACCTATATTACCTAGCCCAAGACGATTTTGAAAGCATAAAAGAGCTATGCTAGTTCATAAAGGCATCTGAACCATTGGAAGCGTGGGAAGCTGGAGTAGGGGCGGAAATTTTGCTCGCTCATTGTAAAAAAAATTGTCATTTATTGTGCTCCTGATCATCATTTAGCAAGAATGTAGTAAACAACATCAACTAAGATTGCTTGCATGAAGCGCAGAGCACAGCGCATTTGCTGTGCCGTTAAGTTCCGGAAGAACGCCCACCCAAATTTAAGTACGTGATATCAAGTGAAAAATACGAGATGGGCGAAATTTCGGGTCAAGCGCGGAAAGGACGAATAAGAACACATGAATAGATGATTCGGGTCTGTTTTGTTCACTCATCGGCGCTAAAGCCATGGATTTTACAGGGTGGGCGCGCGTCTTTCAGTAAATTGAATATTTGACCCGTAAAAGGGGGTGGGCGATGTTTCGGGGGGGAGGGGGGGGGCGTTCACTCGGAACTTTCCGGTAATCTAATCAAAACGCAAGCGTACATTTCGCCGGCGCAGGGGGCTAGCTACTACAGTCGGTAGAAATTCTAGCCTCTGTATCGCTATGTAGCGACGGTAAAAATAAGTTACCGTTCACGGAAACTCTCGCGCATGCAAGGTCGACTTCCGCAATCACCAGTATCTCCTTCTCAAAGTCCGTAAAGACTGAAAACGTAGCTTAAAAAAAAAAAAGGACGTCGTCGTCTCATGTGCGACCCACTCGCTGAAGTAACCATGGTAACGACGACGCTCTAAACCAAACCGCCGCCGTCAAAAATCGCGGACATTCCGGCGGCCAACCATGAAATGAGTGCTTCGCCTCGGACGAGGTCGGACTATGTCGTCATCGCAAGCCGCCGAGCCAACAAATAGTTCTGTCTCGTCGGGGTAATAACTTTTGTTAGCGTGAGCGAATATGCTTACTATTTTTGGACTTGTTTCTACAAGAACTGTAGAGTACATTTCTGACACAAACAACGACACTTTGAAATCCATCTCAGGCCCCCTTTAAAAGTGCGAAAAGGAGCATGCCAAGCGCTTTGCGCCCTGTGACGTCGGGGTAGTCTACGAGATGCCGCTTTCATGCGGGGAGGCCTATATCGGCCAGACGGGCAGATGTGTGAATGACCGGGAACGCGAGCATAGTTCTTAACAATAATGCGCGCGCGCATTTACCCGCCCATTGCGAAGATTGCAGGCCTGTCAGTCCTTTGAAAAATGCAGACCTTCCTTTGACCAGATTACAATTCTCGGCAGGTGTGATAATACAATGGCGAGGGATCTCTTGGAAGCGTTTAATATTAAGCAGAAAGGGGACAAGTGCGTCAGCGATACATCTGTGCTTTTGCGTGCCAGTGAGTTTGAGTTTTTTGAAAACGTCACTTTGATCTAGCGCACTGTTTGTTGCGGTCCATTTAGTGCACCAAAGTGCGCATGCTCCTAATGATATATGTATAAAGATGAGACGATGCTTCAATAAATGTTAGTTGCAAGTGAGCGCTTGTCCCGTCGTCCTTCTTCATTGTCGTTGTCTAAGTCGCGCTCAATTTTTGAAGCAACTATTCAGCAAGGGAAAAAGAATGCCTTGCGGTGATACGGGCTATAACTAAATTCCGACCGTACCTTTACGGCAGGCCCTTCAAAGCCGTTAGCGGCCACCATGCCTTGTGCTGGCTTGCTAACCTCACAGACCCTTCCGGTAGATTCACTCGATGGAGCCTGCGGCTACAGGAATACGAT
Organism: Haemaphysalis longicornis; assembly: GCF_048455015.1. Taxonomy (NCBI): domain Eukaryota; kingdom Metazoa; phylum Arthropoda; class Arachnida; order Ixodida; family Ixodidae; genus Haemaphysalis; species Haemaphysalis longicornis. Next base: position 15,715,826 of record NW_027526245.1, read on the forward strand.
GTGAGGGTTTTATACAAGTCGGGAAACAAGCTTACGGATGCTGATTGTTTGTCCCGAACACCGATTCCAACCGACGCACATGAAATGGAACATGTATGGACGACCCCGAGGATATCGGGGTCGTCCGTACAGCAGACATGGCCCATTCCCAGCAGCAGGATGCGGATCTGAAGCTGCTCATCGAAGACCTTCGCCGTGAAAACACCGCAGTACCACGCTTATTTCTGCGACCTTTACCGTCATATCTCCTGCGGGACAACGTGCTGTACAGTGGTGATCTGGCTGAGGGTGAACACGGGAGCGCGTGGCCGCCGGTACAATCAGAGCAGCCTGCCATGCCCAGCGCGAACCATCACGCATGCGCTGTGCGTGCCTTGCGATATTTTAAATGCAGAGCATTTCTTTAACTCACGATGTCACCCGGCGTTGGCGTGCCTCGGCGTCCGCAACAGCCGTTCCAGGTGCGCCCTCTCCCCCACTCCTCCTCTGCCGCATCACGCTACCCTCCTCGCTCTCAACAACAGGTCCGCACCCCTCCCCCTACACTATAAAAAAATAATACTTACCGGCGCCTGGTTTCGATTCCACGACCGTGCCGGCGGAACGAAAGGTACATGGTGCTCTACCCACTGCGCCACAAAGCTGACACAGAATGGAAGGCTACGAACGCGCCTTATATCCTTGACTCATTCAAGCTACGTCAAGAAGCTGCTGATACAACGCATTCACTACCTGTGGGCGGAACGCGAGGTACATGGTGCTCTTCCCACTGCGCCACAAAACCGACACAGAATGAAAGGCTACGAACGCGCCTTATATCCTTGACTCATTCAAACTACGTCAAGAAGCTGCTGATACAACGCATTCACTACCACCAACTCCCCAAACACTAAAAGTTAACGCAATACACCCACCCCCTATGCGACGCATTTACTCGAGTCCCCCTCGCGTGGAGATGGGCCCTTTTGCTTTCAGCGCACGCATCGCGTCGTCGGAGCGTCTGCTCGTCGTCTGCTATGTTGCGTCTCGTCTGATAATGGTACTTTGCTTTGATCCGCGATTCCTGGATCCTTGTATGAAAACGCCCAAATATAAAAATGTAAAGGATGATAGTTTTCTCCCGTATATTCGTACATTGAATGAAAGTCGTAGCGCCTGCGCCACCTTTGAGTGACCACCTTCGAAGCCTTGAATTGCGTGCTTCTATGTGCATTTGAAAGACTTTTAAATGCAGAGCATTTCTTTAACTCACAATGTCACCCGTCCGTTGGCGATCGGCGTCCGCAGCCAGACAGCACGTGCACCCCTCCCCCGCTCCTCCTCGCTCTCAACAACAGGTGCGGGCGCGCATGCGCGTGCTCCGGCGCTGAAAGAGGCGTTGCAGCAGCAGGTGCTACCTCCTCTCCCTCTACTGCGCGCGCTACGAATATAAAGCGGGTATCGGCGTGGCTCACTCCAGAGTAAGCAGAACAGAGCGCAGGAGTAGTCCTGCGCTCTGTTTTGCTTACTCTCGAGTTTGATCGTCGTCGAAGATCATAAGCGATGGAAGCAACACCTTCAACCAGTACCGCGACGCGAGCCAACGTCAGCGTCGCAGTACTAGTTCAAGACATCGTGCCATCCTCTTCATCGACGGCGGCAGAAGACAAGGTGGCGACACGGCGCGTTGCCGACGCCGAACGCAAGCATCTGAAGCGCGCTGCCGACGCCGAACTTCGTGCACGAGAAGCCGTTACGTACTTACATCTCTCGTCTCTCTCTCTCTCTCTCTCTCTCTCTCTCGTCTCGCAACCCAACTACCCAACCCCTACGTTAACAACAACTACAACTACCACCGCCAACTACCACAACCTACGCCACGTGACCACCCCCAATGCTCTGCATTTACTCGTGCCCCTCGCGCGGGGGCATGCGACGGAGGTTTTTTTGTAAGCTGTTGCAAAAATAAAGTGCTGTAAAATCTGCACGATCTTCTGATTGAGTCTGTTTGAAACATGTGGACGAGTTACGCTCCTGTGCCGAAACCATTATGTTGGAGCTAAAGAACGAATTACCGCTCACGCGGAAATATTTTTATGTGGATTATAGTTTCCACTCACTGATACAGTGGCTGATAGCTCCACAGCTACACGCGCGATAAACATAGCAGACGACGCGCAGACGCTCCGATGACGCTGTGCGCGCGCTGAAAGCATAGCCTCGCTCGGCACGCAGAGCGCATGCTTGATGGTTCGCGCGGGGCACGGTAGGCTGCTCTGATAGTACCGGCGGCCACGAGCTCCCGTGTTCACCCTTAGTGAGATCACCACTGTACAAACAAAGCTACAACACCAACGAGAAATTTCTTCTGGTTGTGCCATCTGCTCTTCGAGGAGAAACTTTACAAGCCTACCTTGACTAGCATTTCGCCGGACATTTGGGAGTTAGTAGCACATTCGCACGGATCTATGCAAAGTACTACTGGCCAAACCTGCTTCGGTCAGTACCACAGTATGCAAGGACTTGCCGTGGTTGCCAGAGCCTCAAGAGCCTGTAGTGTGTTTAATTGAGCCTCAGAGCCTCAATTAAAAACACCAATTGTATTAGCACTCTATAAATGCGTTTCTCGTCTCAACAAGGACAATTACGGGCCTATTGCCATCTTATCGAGCCTATCGAAATACTAAAACAACAACTGTTATTAACTATGGCATGTTTTCTAGACAAACATCACCTGCGCAGTACGGTTTTGTGGAAGGCAAGGGAACGCAGGTAGTACTGGAAGAATTTTATGACGAATTTAACTCTTCTTTTCAACATAATCATCTGACTTGTGAGCTCTTCCTTGACGTAAGTGAGGCTTCAGACAGCGTTTGCCATAAGTTGTTGCTGTATAAACTTTCCACACTTGCCTTCCGTGGTGTCTTCTTCTTGGTACTTACAAATTTCTTCCAGAGAAGATGCAAGTTGATTAAAATCAGAGAATGTGAGAGCGTTCCTTGATTATAAAAGCTGACATTCCTCAAAGTTCCATTCTAAGCCCGTAAGTGTCTAATATTTATTATATGAACCTTGTGAAATGTGTGCTCTTGTCCTTGTATCAGTACGCCGACGATACCGTTTGTATTGCTTCCGCTAAAGAGTGCAAGGATTTTACTAGAATGCCCTTTGTTACTACAAAGGAAGAAATGATATAATGAATTGTTTTAGAAATATATCAATTAATGTTGAAGCAACTAAAACGCAATTAGTTTGCTTTCATAGTTCCTTCAAAAAGATTATCCATTTTTGCTACATACAACTGATTGTTCGCGTTGCACGTGTAATCCTATCAAATATTTACTATCTGTAAAGAATCCCGGACCGTGACCTGTCCTGAAATTCGCACCTTTCGCATGCGTGCAAAAACCTGCGAGCTGTGTCCGAGCTGCGTTAATACTGCGTCAAATGCTTATGTCAGTACGGAAAGTTGTCACGCATGCCTTAGCTTACTTTCGATACGGAATAACAGTATACGGACAGTGTTCACTTAGTTGGAACAACAGAATTGACAGAATTCTGCGATGTATTTGAAAAAAAACGTTGCTAATGATATATGCTGTCATTTCAATAATACTGCTCGTACCGAATTGCGATCAATAAGTAACGAACTTTGTCGTAAGATAACATTTTTGGACGCGCCTAATGACGCAGCCTTATATACCTGTTCGTGGATAAATACCGAAATATCTTTACTGTATTCCCCCATTGTGGACTAGATACGATAAATGGATGCGAAGATATTACGTCTCTAGAGAGAGAGAGAGAGAGAGAGAGAGACTTTATTATAAGTAACCCGGCTTCAGGGGGAGCACCTCACAGGGTTCCGCCCTGACCTTAGTGTCCAGGGACACGGGACTGGACGATCGTCTTCAAGGTCCCGCGAGCGGAGCGCGAGGAGTGCCGGGGGCGCCGGTGAGGCGACCGGCCTCCTGCTCGGTCCGCCGCTGCGTACCCAGAGCCGTCGCCAGCAGCTGAGTTACCGCGGATTGCGATGCGAAGTCCTTAGCCATCAGTCCTAGAGTCACCCACTCGGGGATGGTCCGTGGATGTCCCCTGCGTTCATGTTCATCACATCCCCATAGCACGTGGGGTAAGTCCGCGATCACCACACCACACACACTGCACATGTTCGACGGATAGAGTCCAGGGCACACATGATGCGCCAAGGCTGGGGTGAGCACCGATCCCGTCTGGAGTTGGCGGAGATGTACTTCTTCTTCTCTAGTGAGACTACGATGTGGTCGGGCCATCTTTCGCCTTCGCGCCCTGTACCACTCGAGCACGTCACTGTACCCGGTGATAGGGCTGAAGTCGTTCTCGTGGTCGTCGCGGCTGGCAACCGCGTCCCCGTCCGTTGTCGAAGGTCCGTATGCCGTCGCGCGGTGTGCGAGCTCGCGCGCGATGGTGTCGGCATCTTCGTTTCGGTTGGGAGTGCCTCTCTGTAGTCGACCGACGTGAGCCGGGAACCAGCGGAGGTAAACCCGACCGCCTCTGTGCGGAGGTAGTATTTCGTGAGCGACACGGCCCACCGTCATCCTGCTGTAGTTGTTGATTGCTGTCAACGAGTCGCTAAGAACTGTGCTGACTTGTAGGGGTCGGCACGTGAGCGCCAGTGCGATGGCCGCCTCCTCGGCTTGTGTTGCCGTATCCACTCGTACGCTGCCAGCAGCAACACACTCCCCGGTGCTTGCTCGTACGACCGAGAGCGCATATGTCCCTACTCTGTGAGGGTATGCTGCTGCGTCAACATACTACGCGTCAGCGTCGTTTTCGTACGTGTGCGCCAGAGCGTTTGCTCGCGCCTTCCGGCGTCCGTCATCGGTCCCCGGCTGGACGTTGCGGGGAGGCGGAGGGACGACTAGTTGCAACGAATGGAGACGCTTTCGTCTTTCATCATGCTTCGGGTAATCATCTTCTTTCTCTTCCGCTGCTGAACTGGTTCCCTCCGGAGAGGTTAGACCCAGTCTGCGCAAGATAGTTCTGCCAGTTTTGGTGACTCCGAGTCGCACGAGCTGCGAGGTGCGTTGGGCTTCGCCGATCTCCTCCAAAGTATTATGTATTCCCAGATCCGCTAGAGCAGCGTTGCTGGTCCCTGGGAGCAGACCCATGATCGCTTTATACGCCTTGCGTATGGCGGCGTTGATTTTATCCCTTTCATGTCTGAGCCATTTATGGAACGACCCTACGTATGCGACGTGGCTGACGACGAATGCCTGAGCCAACCTGAGCAAACTGGCTTCCTTCATTCCCTGCTTCCTGGTGGCGACTTGCTTTATGAGGCGGGTCGCTATGCCTATCTTTGTGATCAATCGGTCCACTGCTAAAGAGTTTCCGCTGCCGGTGTTAATATGCATTCCGAGGACACGCAGGGCGTTCACGTGCGGGATGACGCCGCCGTCTCTCGTGCGTAGCGTGACCTCCTAGGCCTCTTTCGCCGCAGACTGGCGCCAGTGGCCCGCAGGGGGAAGAATGAGAAGTTCAGACTTCTGGGGAGAGCAGTACAACCCCGTGCCCTGAAGTCGTTCTTCGATGCAGTCGATGGCCTGTTGTAGGGTGGTCTGTAGGTGTCCAATCGTGCCCCCGTTCATCCAGATCGTCACGTCGTCCGCATAGATGGTGTGATTCACGGACGGTATGCGAGTCAGGCCCTCGGCGATTGGCAGCATGGCAAGGTTAAAGAGGAATGGAGATATCACCGCTCCTTGTGGGGTTCCCTGTCCTCCTATACGTCTCTAGAGGAAGTGGGCCTAGTAGGATGTTGATGACGATGACGCTGACATTTAATGCTCCAACTGTTTCGAGCGAAGCGAGTTGATCCGCTGGCTTAAATCAGAGCCTGTCGTTTGTGAAGCGCTATTTTTAGAGCCGCGAAGATCTATTGATTAGGCCCATGATGACCAAGAACCTACGCTTTTACTGCAAAGCTAACTCGCCCCCACTTTTCATTCCGGTGTCATTGATTTACCCGGCGCCGCTCCGGGGCTCCTCCGCGCCACCGCTGACATCTCTTTCACAACTATTTTCCCCATCGCCTCTGGCGATTCCCCGGTGGAAAATTACGCAGTCGGCAGCTAACGGCGGTATTCTCTTATCAGATGATTTCGAAAAATAAAACTTTTTCTGCGCACCGCGAGCTGCAGTTTTGTCGGTCACAGCGCATTTCTGCTGCGCCTCAGGAGGTGTTCGCGTGATCAGCGTATGTAGTATGGGGGCGGGCGCAACTCTTCTGCTACCTCGCAGTGCACCGCAGCCACCGGCCAGCAACAATGTTGCAAATGCTGCTTGAACCTCCCGCGAAAATTTCAGGTGCTACGGATTAGCCCTGCACAAGGGAGCAGCAAGCATGTCGTTGCATATCGTGTTTAAACTCCCGCGCAAACGTCACGTGGTTTGTATTAGCAAAGAATAGAACCGTGTCTGGTGAAAGTGTCGGTGAGGGTGGCGAAACATCAAACATGTGTGAGGGAAAGGCAGTAAGATAGATGACGCCGAAGCCGCACGTGTCGCACTCCACTTCACCCTTCGCAAGACGCTCCTCTCTGTTTTCTTTCGTCCCTGCTGCGTTCGATCACTCGCTTACGCGGAAATAAACACAGGCCGCTCCCGCGAAGCCCAGGTAACGGCTGCCAAACGGCTGCCCCTAACCGAACCACCTAAATGACCGACCGAACCTAAACGACCGAAACTCGCCGTCGCCATTTCCACTCAAATTAACTTCGCCTAGTAGCTGCGAATCCCTACCGGTACAAGAGAAACTTCCCCAGCTGGAACGCTGGCTCGAGCGAGCGAAGCCTTACGAGGCCTTACGAGCGACATTTTCGCCGGTGCCTTTCACACCTAAGTATGCGGCATCACCGGTTGCCGGTTTAGGCGGACATGGTTTGCGGCTACCAAAAAGGGGGCGTGCATGCACAGCTAGACTTCATGCCGCGACTGATGAAATGCCGGTTGTGCTGGTATTGAGATGTCGAAATTACATGGCTATGTGCGGTTATTCGGCTGTCCTCAAACGAGTGGTTCCAGTGTGGGTTGACGTGTTGCACAGACATCTTGCACACAAAGTAAGATGTATATGAGGGGGAAAGAAAATGGACATCCAGACGTTTGTACGCGTGAATAGAACTCAAGAGATTTAAGGTTTTAAATCGTTATGGTACGGATGCATGCGGTTTCTTTGGAGAAAGAAGAGCAAGAATCGTAGGGTTGGCCCGAACACAAGCGCGAATTGGCGCAGAAAGTAACGGAAAGCTGCTGGCACCGCCGTTACCGCTTCAAGTTCAGCTCGTGGAGTAGCGGCGAATTCCTCCCGGATGAACACCAAATTTCCCGCTTGGAACGCCGGTGTGCGCCAACATCACTTCTCCAGACGGCTTTCAGGGGGTATTTTCGAGGGCGTCTGTCACTTCTAAGCGCGCTCATATGACCAGTTTCCGGTTTAGGCGTGCGCAGGTTTCTAGAGGAGAATGGTGGGAGGGAGGTGGGCGAGGGGGAGGGGGCTTGCAGGCGGTTTGATTGGTTTGATGCGCTTACTGATGGATGACATGTCCGTTCTTGTGGTGCGAGATTTAAACGCGGGCGTCAAACGGATTAATGGGACCTGGATTAATGGTAGAGCGGATTGGCTTTTTGTGTTAGGCTATATTCAGATTACCGACGCAAACCCATATCGTGGTATATGGACGTAAGAATGCCATGTCACGCAGTTCGGTTGGCTGAGACGTGCGATGACGTCATTCTTTAAAGTTATTGCAACAGTTGCGGCAACAGTCTGAACCCAGCCTTACGCAAACTGTAAGATACTTACGACGCGGAAGGGACATAGAAAGGGACATGTTTATCTGGAGGGAAAAGCTTGGATCCGTCATAGGTTCATTCAGCTAACTGGCTATGAAATATGCTCCAGCGCAAATTACGATACACGCATTCTGTTTCGTGCAGTCCGTGGCCTGCGTCCAGCTTTTGTAGGTCATCCTTCTTCAAGAATGGAAGGGCACTAACTTTTTTTGGTCAATATTGCTTGATTGCACGGCACTGCCACTCCTAGTTTCCTATATGAGTACGTAATGTGAACTCGTCTAGTTGGTACTGGTTCATTTTTCTATTACGCGGAACCACGAAGACTGTGCGCAAGACGCAACGCAGCGCACGGCGCTGTTCCCAGTGTCGTATGCGCCTACTAGTCTTCGTTGTACAGCACAGTGGCAGAGCGAACCTGTGATAGCCTGCGATAGGTGATGCATTTCTTTGCAGGTTTGCAGAGTGCTGGCATCCGTCGCCTGCGTCGTGCTGCTGGTGTCCTACACGCAGGAAGGAGGTGCTGAGCAAGGCAGCACCGTCAAATGTACGTCATCCCTTATCCTTGGCTGCGCCAAAAAGAACCAGAATATACGAGGCGTAATAATTACCATGGCCTGTATGGGACACAACTAGACGATTCGAAACTTTGTTAATTTGAGAGTACTTATAAACTTTAAAAGCTCCTTGCTATCAAAGTTTGTCACAGAATACTGTATCCGCGGGAAAGCCACTCAATGCCGCTGAATTTATCTCCCTGTTTCTGGGCAGCCTTCATCTCAGGAGAGCTTCAAAGTCACAATTTGCAAAAAATTTGAGCCATTTTACTCTGGGAAGGTGGGTGACCAGCGGTGCTTTTTAGCCTATGCCATACATGTGACACGAAATTTAGGCGAGAAGCATGAGCAAATTTTATTTCGACGTGTGCAAGCAGTGCGGCAAGGTAGGCCACAGAAGAGACGTTTCCGCGATGCCGAACGCGAGGGTGTGCTTCGAGTGCGGGGCCAACAAGCCAGCGGAAGGCCGCGAGCAAGTGTGAAAGCCAAAGGGAAAACTCTGCGGAGGGCAGCACCCGGCCGGAAACAGAAGCTGCAAGAACAGTTACTTGGTAAACATGTAAACACGAGAAGGGCGATGGGAGCGCCAGATAGCGGAGCAGCTGGCGAAGCACCAGCTGGCGCCCGGCGAGTTTCCGCCACTCACCAGCGGAGCCGGTTGTAGCCGCCTCCACGAGTCGCGCCGTGAAGCCAGAGGAAGAACTGAAGACAGAGCGCGAGCCGCCAGCGCCACAGCCGCTCGGGATCCAGAGACTGAGTTAGCTGGGCCGACGCAACAAACTCGGGAGCCGGCAAGAAAGTGCAGCCGCAGTCGCAGCAGCAGCACCAACGACGACAGCAACAGCAGCAAGTCGTGGCGCCTGAGCAAAGCGGCGGGAAAACCTCAAGATCTACACCCAGGACGGGTCGGCGATCCCCAGGGTATCCGACATCAGAGTACTGGGTATGCTTCTCAACGAGAAGGGCAACAATGGGGAAACAATGGCGAAGATCGCCGGCAAGGCGGCCAGCGCCATTCGGCTCATGAAACGAGTTTCCAACAGGAAGAGGGGGCTGCGCGAGGAGAACCTCATACGACTAGTGCAGTCATTCGTAATGAGCCACATAACATACGTGGCGGCGTTTCACAAGTGGAAAACAAATGAGAAGAAAAAGCTGGAATCGCTCATTCGAAAGGCGTATAAGACGGCCATCGGACTACCCGAGTCTACAAGTACCGAGCGACTGCTAATCCTGGGCGTACACAACACCTTGGACGAAGTCATCGAGGCCCAACGGGTGGCGCAGCTAGAGAGGCTAACCATAACCAAAGCGGGCAGAAGAATCCTGGACAAGCTGGGATACAACTACCATGAACAGCAGGGAACCAAGACCCAGCTACGAGGCGACACCAGGGACAAAATCCAGGTGGATGCAGTTCCGCGCAACATGCACCCGGAGTACAACGAGGGCAGGCGGCGAGCACGGGCCAAGGCGCTGGCGGAACTCCACGCCGGGGACGCTGGAGCCCGCTACGTCGATGCAGCAGAATACTGCAACGAACGTGGCTTCGTGGTGACGGTGGTCGACGCCGAGGGCAACCTCCGAGCGGCGGCCAGCGTTGCAAGCGGGAGACCCGAGGAAGCAGAGGAGGTGGCGATCGCGCTGGCCCTCAAAGATCCAGGCTGCACAACGGTCCTGAGTGATTCCAGGCAAGCTGTCAAAAACTTCTCCAAAGGCAGGGTTTCCCCCGTAACGGAGAAACTACTGCGAAGACAACCAAGCCTCACGGGGAAGACGAGAATCAAGTGGTTCCCGGCACACGCAGGTACGGTGTCGGCACGTGCTCAGAACCACAATGAAACCGCACACGCTCGTGCGCGCGAACTCACTAACCGCGCCGGGCAAAGTGGCGGAGAGCATTTGTGGCACAGCACACGAGACCGAATGACTACCTACAAAGAAATTACTCAGGCCTATCGACTTGCCAGACGCAAGCTCCCGCCGCCTTGCAAAGGATTGAGCAGGGAGCAGGCGGTCATCTATAGGCAACTCCAAACAAAGACGGTCCCGACCCCCTACCTAAAGCACAAGATGTACCCGGAGACATACCCTAATGCAACCTGTCGGGTGTGCCGCAAAGCTCCAGCAAGGCTCGAGCACATCGTCTGGGATTGCCTCGCGTACCCGGACGAATCAAACACAAGAACGATGCCACCTGCCTTCGAGGAGGCGGTGCGGACTGAAGACCAAAATCTTCAACTCCAGGCTGTCCAGCGAGTCATCGTGGCGCTGGCCAGGCAGGAGGACCCCGGCTACCCGGTGACGGGGAGAGGACCCCTAGCCGGGTTGGCTACATCTGCGGTGACGACTCTGGCCAAGTCATGAAGACCTAGCAATAGGACTTCATTCGCAGGCCCCAAAGAAGTTTTCCCAATCCAATCCAATCGGAAGAAAGCGATTCGATGAAGGTGCTAAGAGAGGCGACCCAGAAACTCGGGCGGAGAAACAGTGATCTGGAAGCGACGATCGACAGAATCAGCAGAGAAGTGGAAGAAATCAAGAAAACGGCGGTGGCCATAATGCAGCGGCTACAGACCCAGCCACACCAACAACAGCAGACAATACAACCGGCGCAACAAGTAGAGATGGAACTGAAAGTAGACACGAACCAGAATTCGGCGGCAGCGGGCCCCGCATCCAAGAGAAGGGCAATCAAGAACCTAAAAGATCATAAACTCAGTGAGAGAATGGAAAACCCCGAAGACCGGTTCGACGGGATGGAGAAGAGGATCGACAACTTCGAAGAGTACATCCGAACGACGTTCACTAGGTCGACAGACGACCGGTTCACATCGTTCGAGAGAGCGTGCCAGCAGCTGGCTACGACAGCACAAATTCTAGTGGCGCAAATGGCCAACATCCAGCAATCATGAACGGGACACCCACAGCAACAGCAACCGCAGCAGTACCGACGAGGGGCCTCCTGGTGTGGCACGTTAATTGAAACGGCTTCGCCACAAAGAAGGCTGTACTACAGCAGCACCTACAACAAGTACCGAGAAAGCCAGACGTAATCATGCTGCAAGAGACCCGCCCCGACGAAGCCAGACTCCCGGGATGCCGGACCCACGCCAGCCCGCCCAGATCGCAAATTGCGGCCGGTAGGCCCGGTCGGGGGGTTTGCACTCTGGTCCGAAAGGGCATCGCGTACGTTCACCATGAAGTACTAAGCAAGATCACCATCGAACACAGCACGGTGGAGGTAATTACGGGGAAGAAAAAAAAGAGGGAGAGGACGTTCCTGACGAATGTCTATAGCAGCCCGTCATATGGCAGACAGAAATTCAAGGCGCTGCTACACGAGGCGAGTAAACCGACGGCGCCCTATATTGGGTTCGTTATCTGTGGGGTCTACAGACAATGGATCCACAGCTACCATCATCCCCCATAAGGAGAGCAGTAAAATACCTATAATGAAGGGCGTCAGAGAAGCGACACAATCTCTCCAATGTTATTCAAAGCATGTTTACAAGAAGTATTCAGGACATTGTATTGGGAACAGGTGGGAGTATGAGTTAATGGAGGATACCTCGGTAAGCTCAGATTTGCTGATGTTGCCTTGCTAAGTAGCTTGGGGTACGAATTACAAACCACGCAGGACAGAGTAGAACCGTGGGCCTGAAAGTTGATATTCAGAAAACTAAAGTAATGTACAATAACCTCGTTACAGAACAGCGGTTTGAGATAGGTGGCGAGGCAGTGGACGTGGTAAGCGAATATTTCTACTTAGGCCAAGATGTGACCCCGGATCCCAACCATGAGGAAGATATAATTAAAAGGATAAGAATTGGGTGGAGTGCATTCGGCAGGCATTCCCAGATAATGAATGGCAGCCTACCATTTTCCCTGAAGAAGAGAGTGTATGACAGCTGCATCTTACCGGTACTCCCCTACGGTGCAGAAATTTGGAGAATTACTAAGAGGGTTCAACTTAAATCGAGCATAACTCAGCGAGCAATGGAACGGAAGATGATAGGTGTAACATTAAGGGACAAGAAGAGAGCGGAGTGGGTCAGGCAACAAACGCGTGTTAAGGACATACTGGTAGAAATTAGGAGAAAGAAATGGACGTGGGCGGGTCATGTAATGCGAAGGCAAGATAACCGTTGGTCATTAAGAGCAACAGAGTGGATGCGTAGAGAAGGCAAGCGTCGCAGGGGGCGGCAGAAAGTTAGATGGGCAGATGAGATCAAGATGTTTGCGGGGATAAATTGGTCGCAGTTAGCACAGGACCGGAGTAATTAGAGATTAATGGGAGGTGCCTTTTCCCTGCAGTGGCCGTAGATAGGCTGGTGATGATGATGATCTGCGGGGACTTCAACGAGCATAAAGGGGCTGGGGATACGCCAGTAGGCTGGCAATGGGCAGAGACCTAATGCAAGACGCCACGGACCTGGGGCTGAGCGTAATCACCGACCCCGCATTCTCCACTCGCATGGGCAACTCGGTCGACTTGGACACCACGCTAGATCTCACGTTCGCCAGGGGCAGGAGCGCAGACACGGCGGAGTTCGGGTGGCGGAGTATGGGACACGAGCTGTGCAGCGACTGCTATATCGTCGACGTCACCGTACCGCTTGGAGACAACGAAGAGATCCGGAGAAGCCTTCGGAAACATCAGTTCACGGACTTGGACGCCTTCCGAGGACTTCTGCCTGAAGATCAAGGCAAAATAACGGACATCAAGGAGTGGGCCAACGAGATTTTGCAGAAGACGAGAGAGCCCACCAGGCAAATCGAAATGGACGCGCGCGTCGACAGAGTGGACAACCGCACGGCCTACCTAATCGAGGCCAAGCAGTCGATCCCGTCAAGATAGAAGACGCAACGGACGAACAGAAAACTGCGCAAGAATATCGCGGAAATTAACCGCGTTGCCCGAGTCGCACAGCAGGGCCCTTTGCGCGAAGCAAACGAACGAAGCCTGCAGCGCGGCGGGTGGACAAATGCACTGTGGCAAGATGTAGAACTTACTAAGATACGTACTGGACGAGACCAAGACCAAGTATCACCAGCACGACAACCTGGCCAAGACCTTCCACAGGGCGCTGGCCGAGCAGGAAGAGGCCGTGGTGAAGAAACACCTCGATGACAAGTATCTGTCGGCCATACCCACAGAGGCACAATCGGACTTCCAAGTTGAGACAAACGAGCGGTTAGATAGAGACATAGAACTGTGGGAGGTGGGAGCGGCCTTGCACGCCCTGAACACCAAGTCAATCGGTGGGCCCTACCGCGTGACGAACAGAGGACTGTAGAATCTGAACTAGAGAGTGATCGAGAACCTCACTGCATACTGCAACGGGTGTTGGCGAGCCGGGAACTGCCGATGCAGAGAAAGCCGGTCAAGAGGATCCTAATCCGCTTGCCGGGCGAACCCCCAAATATCGAGAACGTCCGACCGATCTGGCTCACGTCTTGCGTGGGCAAGGTGCAATGGCAAAAGTACCTGGAGGAAGTGGAGCTGCACCCGAACACCGTGATTGGGTTTCAAAACAAGCTCTCGACGCACGACGCCGAAATACTGTTGAAGAACAATTCTTGGATGACTACACCAACACGAGAGACAACCGGGCGATCCTGGGCTTGAACATGGAAAGCGCCTTCGACAAAGTGAGGAACTCGGCGATCCTAGGCCAGGTGTCACGACTGAACATAGGGAAGAGAACGTACAAGGTTATCAGAGACTTCCTGACGGAGCGGACTACCGGGACGAACACCGGTGACCTGGAGCTCCCCGAGAAGAAGCTCGGCAGTGTCGGGGCCCCCCATGGCTCCGTAATCTCGCAGGTGCTCTTTAAACTATTGATGATCGGGGTGGCCGAACGACTCTTGCGAGTGGCCGGGGTCCGACACGCAATCTACGCTGACGACATAACGCTGTAAGTAGTGGGAGGAAGCGATGGACACATAGAGAGCACACAGCAAAAAGCAGTAGATTCGAGCGAGGAGCAACTGGACGGTGCCGGACTCGTATGCTCCCCAAGAAAGTCTGAAAACCTGGTGATACCAGCGAAGAAAGCGACCAGGAAAAATTACTCCCACCTCCCCTGGCGGGAACCCTGGTGTGATGCGACGCTGGTGGGGTTTCAAGCGCAAGTGGGGAGCAACCGTCGACCGAAAGGCCGCCGGAGAGCGGCACACCGGTTATATGCGCAGCGCGCCCGAAGGAGAGGAGACCGCGGAGAGAGAGAGAGCACTGCACATGCCCAACACCGCGCGCAGCGCCGCCCACCGGCGGAGTGAGAGCCCCGCAGATGTTGAGAAAGAGTGTTCGCTCTCACCTGGGCACGCGCCGGCGCCAGTGCGGCTGCCGCGGCTATGACGCGACACAATCCAACACAATCCACTTTAATCCAATCCAATCCAAATCCAATCCAAGCAAAGCCAAGCCAATCGAATCCAATCCAATGCCCCTCGCGAGAGAGTGTTCGCTATCGGAGACGAGAGGGGGTGAGCGGGGTAGAGTACGGACGCCGACGACGACGACGGACGCACGCAGGAAGGACAGGGCCGCCGAAAGAGATGCTCTCAGCGTCGCATCTAAAAGACAGAACGATGAGTCACCGAAAGAACAGAAGAGCAAGGTCAGAACGAGCGGCAGCCACACGATCCCAGATGTCGAGAGGATCCGAGTGCTCGGCATGTTGATAGAGCTCAAGCGCGTGAACGGCGAGAAGGTTAATAGAATCGCGGCTAAAGTCACCGCGGCCACACGGCTCATCAGGAGGGTGTCAAACAGAAAGGCAGGCATGAAGTAAGAGAGCCTCACCCGACTGGTGCAGTCTTTCGCCATAAGCCACACCATGCACTTCGCGGCGTTCCACAACTGGAGGCAGTGCAAGCGAAAGATGAGCGTGTTCAAACACATGGGGTACAAGGCGGCGCTCGGACTCCTCGACTCCAAGGGCACCGAAAAGTGCGTGGCCCTGGGGGTGCACAACACCATGGAGGAAATACGGAGGCGCAGAGAACCGATCAGATCTCAAGGAGAACTGGCAGGCACATACTGCACGACCTGCGTCGGACACCCAGAGAGGAGGGAGCTAAGAACGAACCAGTACCCGTGCCGGACGCCACAGGTAGACGGTTACGGGTATGCCCGGCGCCGAAAAACATGAACCCCGAGTTCAACAAGGAGCGAAGGACGGCGACAGCCAAGGCGCTCGTGGACCTCCACACCAGAGAAGAAGGGGCCATGTACGTGGACCCGGCGGAGTACAGGAGAGCGAGAGGGCCTCCGCCGCGGCGGTTGTCAGGGCACCGACCGGCAAGAACCCAGAAGGCGCACCGGGCGGAGGAGGTGGCCATCACCCTGGCCATCGCCGACCCCACGTCCACGTCGATGCTGTGCGACTGAAGAAAAGGTTAGTAACTATGCCAGAGGTAGAGTTTGCTGCGAGGCCGCGCGAGTACTACGCACGGTCTACATCAACGGAGAGAAAAGTTGTGTTGCCATCAAGTGATTTCCGGAACACGTGGGCATCGATGTGTCAGACCGGGGCAACATCAAACATAACGAGACGGCAAACGCGCCGCCGCGGCAGAAGCCAACCCGTTGCGGTGGTGGAGGGAACACCTGCAACGAGATCGTGAAGTGGTATAGACTGAGTAGAGGAAAGGTACCGCCACCCCACCCGAGCCTGACCCGAGAGGAAGCGGTGATATACCAGCAACTGCATTCGGGCTCACTCGTCACTCGGTGCTGATGAGGCACGTGTGTCGGAGCGTGTACGAAAGTGACTTGTGCCGAGTGGGCCAGAAGGAGAGAGCTACCGCGGCTCACTTCCTCTGGGACTGTGCAAAAACACGCGCGAAGCGTCGACAGAGACTATGATCCCGCTGCATTTCGAAGCCGTAGCGGGAAGCTACGACCAGGAACAGCGGGAAGCTACGACTCTCTCGGCTCCGCCGGCTCCGTCGGCTCTCTCTCTCGGGAGAGAGAGAGCCGGCGGTGCTCGTCCCTACGAAATAGTTTCGCGTCTCGAACACGGTACATGCACGTATGGGAAACCATGACTTTAATGCTTCCAGTCAAAACACACTACGGCAACTGAGCCCCTTTCGGGGTATTCAGATGATTCAATAAAATTGACAGTTGGGCTAGTTGGTTTTGATTCATCGTAAGTAGCGCTAGAGACGGGACACAGAAGAGGCCGTCATGTGTGTCTCCTCTTCTGTGTCCCGTCTCTAGCGCTACTTACGATTATTCAGATGATTGTCTAGCTCTGGTAGGCGAGGGTGTTTTTGTCTTGACAGGATATCCAGCCGGAGAAGGCAGCTAAGGTGACGTGGTTAGCGGTAATCCTTTCCATACCTCAGGCTATCCAGAGTAACAAACAATGGCTGTGAAGCAATACATCAGCGTTTCATGCTGATGTGTTGGATGCCTTTCGTAAACTGTGCGATAGAGGGTGTTGGTTCGTCTGAACCGGTGAGAGTTTATCGTGGCGATGCTTTCAGGTTGTGGCTAACGTGCTGAACCGCGTCGTGGACTGCCACAGGACGAGGTGGTCTATGGGCTGGAGGTTTTCTAGGAAAACAATGCCGACGGGCACCAGTTCTTGCCGACGCGCAGCTTGAGGGAGGCTCAAACGGCGCTGAACGTTCCTAGAATAAAGTTTATTCTAGTAACGTTGAGCAAAGAGCGTTCTTGAGGGTGGCTTTGCAGTCTGGGAATGATTGCGTTGAAGCCAGTGGTCCAGTGACAGATTGTTTGCCCACGAGGCGAGCCAACGATATGTGGCCGCTTGTAAAAAAGCCTGTAAAAATTGAGCATGACAAGGAATCGAGAATGCCAAGAGAACGGTAGAGTGAAAAAGCGCCAAAGGGCAGAAGCAGAGGAGACACACGACGGCCCTAACTCGCGACTGTTTTAGTGGCGAAGTACCTTCAGGCCGAGGCTAGTCTTCTTCAGGAAGCCGTGCTCACGGGACAGCACTGTGTAAATTGAAACATCTGTCAACAAAAGGTTCACAAAAGGTTAAGAAGAACAAAATAAAAGGTTCAATAAAGGATAGAGAGAGAGAGAGGGGGAGAAAGAGATAGAGAGACACACAGCGCCGTGGAAATCGAAACATCTGTGAACAAACGGCTCACAAAAGGTTAACAAGAACAAAATAAAAGGTTTATAAAAGGTTCGAGAGAGAGAGAGAGTGTGTGTGCTCCAGAAGAGCGGTGCTGCACATGCGCGAGGAGCATTGAATTAGGTTGGATTGGAATAAATTGGATTTGGATATGGATCGGATTGGATTGAAATAGATTGGATTTGATTAAATTGTATTGTATTGCAGTGTATTAAATTGGAAACCGTTTTAGCAGCAGTAAGCACACTCACGGGTGATTTACCGTAAGAACGATCCCCAGTGCTTCGCCCACTCGTCATGACTCACTTCGTGTAGAAGGGGTGAATTTTTAAATAGACAACAGACACATGCACACGCGCGCGCACGCACGCACGCGCACACATGCACACACACGCGCACGTACACGCACGCACGCATGCAGACACACCCGCACGCACACACGCACGCACGCATGCGCGCCCACACACATGTATATACATATAATATCGAGGGTAATGAACAGACGCAACAGACGCAACAGGCCAGAAACGAGCTTGGTGATTGCAACGCTCAGACCTGCGTTCCCGTCGGCTTCGCTCCTGCATATTAAACCTCAACCAGCTACCGGCGTGTCGGGTGTCTTCTTGACAAGTGGTGGAGGTCAGGAGTTTCGATCACGCCCTGGAGCTTAGTTCCCGGACGCTACCACCCCCAATGTCAAGAGAAACCAGTCAGCCCGTGATCTGCCGGTGCTCCAAGCGCGAGGGGGATCCGGCCAAGTTCAGCGGTGCAGATGACAGTTGGTCTCTTTTTTTTGCCTGCTCAAAGCAGCTCTGAGCAGCTCCAAGCAGCTCCGTATTTTTTATTTGCCCATAGAACGCCTATGGCGGGAGCAGTTGTGGTCTGCTTGGAGCTGCTCAGAGCTGCCCTAAGCAGGCAAAAAAAAAGAGACCTAGTGACGCCGAGGGCTGGCTTGCTTCCTGCGAACGCGTGAGTGCGTATAATAAGTGGGGCGACAATGCCAAGCTTAGCAACGTCGCCTTCTCTCTAACCTAAGTTGCGGAAACGTGGTACAACAATATGAATCCGATCTCAGGCCTTGGTCTCATTTGTGTACTGAATTCATTAGAATTTTCGGCCGCCCTGCTGTACGAAAAGTTCGCGCCGAACAGCGGTTAAGTGCCCGCGGACAGCAGGCTGGCGAGACGTTCACCAGCTACATTGAAGACGTCATTGACCTATGCAAACGCGTAGACCCCTCGATGACGGAAGCTGACAAGGTCCGGAACGTCTTAAAAGGCATTGACAACGACGCTTTCCAGATTCTCTTGGTTAGAGACCCCAAAACTGTTGCGGATGTCGTCAGCTTGTGTCAGTTTTGGCAATCTACGCAAACAGCGAACTCTGACTGAACAAGACAGTTCTCGCGGGGAGTCCGTGGCGAGCGTGGCGGCAACGTATGACGAGGATTGAGCTCTGTTTTCCTGCACCAAAGATTTAATCCGAGAAGAGGTGGCCCGCCAAGTGTCCCTCCTCCCCTGCACCGCAGAGCCGCCTTCCCACTGGCGCCTACACTCCGGAATATGATACGGGAACGCACTACCACCAGTGGAACACACCGCACCAGTCGCTGCCCCTGCGCCCCTCTCACCTACGCTGGAGCAGCAGCCAGGCCAGCCAGGGCGCCACCACCGCCTGCTCCATTCTTCCAGTCCGCAGCGCCGCAACCAGCCGTGTCGTTCCAGCCTGCGGTGCGCGTTGCGCCGACTCACGTGCCTTCACGACCACTTCCAACCCCTATGGCTAGTCCTTTCATTGCGAATGAGTGGCGCACACCGGACAATCGGCCCATCTATTTCGCGTGTCGAACACTCGGACATGTGGCCCGCTACTGTCGTCATCGTGGGCTGCCGCCCGCCAACATCTTACTGCAAAGCAGTATATGTCTAAACCCCCCCAGTTTTCATTACGGTGTCATCGATTTACTCGGCGCCGTTCCGGGGCTCCTCCTCCCCACCGTTGCCACCTCTTTCACAACTATTTTCCTCCTCGCCTCCAACAATGCCCCCTTGTAAAGTTGCGCAGGCGGCAGCTAACGGCGATATGCGGCTATCAGATGATTGCGAAAAATACACTGAAGCACGGATGGGTGTAAATAATGCACTGACGATTACTACAAATTCTGCGCAGCAGGAACTGCAGTCTTCTCGGTCACGGGGCATTAAGTGTTCGCGTGATCAGCGAGTGTACGACGGCAGGCGCTACTCCGCTGCTACCTTGCAGTGCACCGCCGCCGCCGGCAGCATGTTGCAAATCGTGTTCCAATCTCCCGCGAAAATTTGCCGTGGTTCGGATTAGCCCCGCGCAAGGGAGCAGCGAGCATGTTGTTGCATATCGTGTTTGAACCTCCCGCGCAAACGTCAAGAAGTTTGGATTATTGGAGAAAGGAAAAGCGTCTGGGGAAAGTGTAGGGGGAGGGCGCTACTTGTTGGCGACACTTGAAACAAGTGTGAAAGGAAGACAGTGAGAGAGATGACGCGGTAGCCGCACGTGTCGTACTCCACTTCACCCTTCGCTGGACGCTCCTCTCCGTTTTCTTTCATTCGTCGCTGCGGCGCTCGCTCACTCGGTTACGCAGACATAAACAGACGCCGCTCCCGCGAAGCCCAGGTAACGGCTGCCAAAGGGCTGCCCAGTAAAACTACTGAAACCTGCGTATGTCACTTCTAAGCACGCGTATATGACCGGTTCCCGGTTTATGCGTGAGCAGTTTTGTCGTGAAAAATAGTGGTAGGGAGGAGGGGAGGCGTGCACGCGAAGCTATAGGTTTCATGCCCGTACTGATGGATGGTATGTCTGTTGTTCTGCTACGAGATTTAAATGCGGACGATAAACGGCCCAATGGGATCTGTCCGGAGTCCTCAGTGGTAGAGCGGACTGGGTTTGTGTGTTAGGCTAAGTTCAGATTACGGACGCAAAACCCATATCCAGATCTATGGACGTAAAAAATGCCATGTCAGGCAGTTTTGTTAGCTGAGACGTCAAATAATGTCATAACGTCATTGCGACAGTTGCGGCAACAGTCTGAACCCGGCCTTACACAAACAAGAAGAAGCTTACGACGCGGGAGGGACACAGGCAGGTCCACGTTTACCTGCAAGAACAAAGCCTCGATCCGTCAGCGGGTCTTTCAGCTAATGGCCTCGGAACTATGCTCCATCGCATATTACGACAAACGTGTTTTGTTTCGGGCGCTCCGTGGACTGCGTCCAGCTTTGCAGGTCATCCTTCCACACAGAGTGGAAAGGCACTAATTTTTTCAAGCACCTTTAAACGCTAGCCCCCGCGGCCCGCCGCAAGCTCCTCAGAATTTGCCCACCGAGTCTTCTGAACGGCCGCCGTTCCTGCTCCCCACGTCGCCGCTCCGTTTCTCCCATGCCTCGCCGCCCGACCAGTGACGCGGAGGAAAACGAGCAGCCGCAGTCCCTGAGGCAAGAGCTGCGTCACCGCCGAACTGCACAAGCCCTCAATTTTCGCCAAGAAATGTTATTGACGTGATTGTAGAAGGTGCCCCTTCCGTTGCACTAATCGATACGGGAACCACTGTTTCTGTTATCCATGCCCGTCTCTGTCGTTCGCTGCGAAAAGCGATGACGTCACTCTCTGGACTTTTATTACGAGCCGCCAATTCGCAACCCATTAAGCCGCTTGGTGTCTGCACTGCACGGGTCACCATCAAGAACATCTCGAGTTCATCGTCCTGCCGTCCTGCTCCCATGACATCATCCTGGGTTGAGCCATTCTTTCCCGCCACGACGCTATTATTGACTGTGCTCGTGCTGAAGTGGAATTTCCCACTGATGTCTTAGAGAATTCCCAAGATGCCCCTATGACCAAGCTACTAATTGTTGAAGACACTGACGTTCCGCCTGGCTCCTCTGTCCCTGTTCCATTGTGTTGCACCTCTGTCCCAGACGCAACTGTTCTCTTTACGCCTCCAGCCATTTTCCTCCGGCGGAAATGTCTTCCTTGGCCTTGTGCACTTTTAACTACTCGTGATGGCACGAATCCTTCGGCGACTACGTGGTCCCCTTTTTGCAGAGAAACACTTGGTTTTACCGAGATTGTGGATGCCCGGCTAGTCGTCCACGCGCCTGACCATTTGCACCCTCTTCAAATTGACGGACTGAGCGTTAGTTCCGGCGTACCAGAACAATTGCCATTTGCCGCTTTCCACCAGTGCATGGACGAAGAACTGGACGCAACCAAACGAGCAAGGCTTGCTGCATTGCTTCGGAAGTTCCGTTCGTCGTTTGATCACGCGCAAAGCTCGCTGAGACACACGTCCGTTGTCACCCATTCCACTGATACTGGTTCGCACTCCCCGCTTTGACAGCGCCCATATCGTGTCACCGACTCAGCGCCTAAGCAATGAAGACAACATGACAGATATGCTTAAGCGAGGTGTCATTCACCCTTAAAAGAGTCCCTGGGCTTCACCTGTGGTGCTTGTTTGGAAGAAAGACGGCTCCATAAGTTCTGCGTAGATTATCGAAGCTTGAACACCATTACACGCAAAGACGTCTATCCGCTCCCTCGCATCGATAATGCGCTTGACTGTTTGCTGGGAGCCGAATTTCTCCCATCCCTCGACTTACGATCCGGGTACTGGCAGGTCCCAATGGCGGAGGCTGATCGCACGAAAACGCCATTCGTCACCCTTGATGGCCTCTAGGGATTTAACGTTCGGGCTATGCAATGCCCCAACCACGTTCGAAAGAATGATGGACAGTCTTTTGCGCGGCCTTAAATGGAAGACGTGCCTGTGTTACTTGGACGATGTAGTCGTTTTCGCGCCAGATTTTGATACGCACCTGGTTCGCCTAGAGCAAGTTTTCACGTGCCTTGCCATGGCTGGACTGCAGCACAATCTGAAGAAGTGTCACTTTCCCCCGCGCAAACAGATCATCCTGGGTCATGTCGTGTGCAAGGAGGGCGTTCGTACGGACGAGACCAAGCTTCGTGCCGTCGCGGAGTTCCCGAAACCGGCCACCCTAAAGGCACTTAGGAGCTTTATCCGGCTGGGTTCGTATTTCCGGCGGTCTATTCGCAACTTTGTGTCCATCATTTCACCACTAACAAAGCTTCTCAGCAGCGAAAACGGCATTTCGACTTGGTCAGCGTCCTGTGACAAGGCTTTTGCGACACTCCGTCGTCTGCTCACATCGCCGCCTATATCACGACATTTTGACCCTTCTGCTCCAACAGAAGTCCACACAGGTGCTAGTGGTACTGGCCTTGGTGCCGTGCTCGCGAAGCGAAAGTGTGGCTTTGCGGAGCACGTCGTTGCATACGCGAGCCGGACGCTGCGAAATACTGAGTCCAACTACTCAGTCACTGAAAAAGAGTGCTTGGCCATAATATGGGAATTGGGAAAGTTTTGGCCATACTTGTAAGGCCGGCGATTTGACGTAGTCACTGACCACCACGGACTGTGTTGGCTGGCCTCCTTTAGAGATCCTTGTGGTCGCCTTGGTCGATGGGATCTTCGGCTCCCAGAGTACTATTAACGTCGTCTACCGTTCAGGCCGGAAGCCCTCAGACGCGGCTGGCATCTCGCGCTCTCGGCTCCCGGCAGACGCCTATCACCTCGCCCCTACCGACTGCAGCTTTTCGTCTCTCAGTGCTACTAACATGTGTGCTGAACAGCGGGAGGATCCATGGATAGCTTCCATGATCACCTTCCTGTCCGGTGCGTCACCTACCCGTGTATCAAGGGCCCTGCGACGGCAAGCTTCGCACCTTCAACTGCGCGACGAGCTGCTTTACCGTCGCAATTATATCTCGAATGGTCGCAAGTGGCTTCTGGTTATCCCACGTCATTTTCGCGCAGATATATGCGCTTCAGTTCATGACGACATGAGTTGCGCCCATGCTGGCGTCATCGAGACATACGAGCGACTCCGCCTCCGTTATTATTGGCGTGGAATGTACAACTTCGTACAGAAGTACGTTCGCTCGTGCCCGGAATGCCAACGCCGCAAATCGCCACCTACTCGCTCGACCGCTCCACTGCAACCACTACCCTGCCCGACAAAACCCTTTGACTGCGTTGGCATCGATCTATATGGGCCACTGCCTTCGACTGCTTCCGGCAACACATGAATAATTATTGCCGTTGACCACCTGACAAGGTATGCTGAAACTGCTGCACTGCCCGTATCCACGGCGGCACGGGGCGCCTCGGACGCTCCTGAGTGATCGAGGACGGGTCTTCTTATTTTTTTTTTTATTTGAAAGATTTCAAGAGATGAACGTAACATATACACATAAGGTGGAGGGCAAAAGGCTACAGCCTGACGAGGCCCTTCCTCCCAAAGTAGATTGCACCGAAGTCGGGAGCAGCACACACCACAAAATCAAATGAAAAAGAAAAAAAAAAAAGATACAGTATTTTCTTATATGGTACAGAAAAGGAACAACACAGCGAGCATATTTGTCGAAGCCCCCAAAAAAATAAAAAAACATCGTAAAAGGAAAAAAAAAAAGTATATACACACACATAAGACATCCACTAACAATTTTACCGCAATAATTTACAAATCAGCGGAAAAGATAGAAAAAAGCATGACATGCACACGTTTAATAGAGCCTAACAGTTCAGTTTAAAAGTGAAAACACGACAAGGAAGTCAAGTTTAACACAGAAAGTTACTCAAAAATAAAAAACAAGCTTAATTAAAGTAAGAAACGCGAACGTTACACTCTTTCAGCGAAAATTATAGTCTGCTAACACATTGAAAATTGGGTATATCGTTGTAGCAATACCTGAAGCAAATGTTTTTTAAACAGTTTTATGGATTTAAACTCTTTAATAAGCGCTTCAATCTCCTCGTTATTATTTAAAAAGTCTATGACCTGATATTGCTTCAACTGAATGCCATAATTCGTTCTAATTCTCGGCTTTCTGTAATGTTGTTTTCTTAGGGGGTACGCTGTCTGTGGTGAAGATTCCAGATTCGGAAATAAGTTGGGGTGTTCATAAAATATGTGGTGGATATCCTGCGCTCGTCTTAAATTAACTAAATCGTGGATTTTTAGAATGCCCAAGCTTCTCCACTGTTGTTTTGTACTATCTCTATAGGATAAATTCGCAATAGCCCTGATAGCTTTTTTTTGTAGTACAAGTAAAGCATTCAAATTTGAGTTTGTAGTATTGCCCCAAATCAGAAGACAATAGTGCAAGATGGACTGAACAAGAGCAAAATACAACTGCTTTTTAAGCCAACAGGGTAACAAACACTGAAGTTTCCATAAAATGCCGACAGAACGCGATAACTTAGTACATATGTGATTTACATGATCATTCCATGACAATGCATTATTAAAAATAACACCCAAGAAACGTATTGAGGGGACCACTTCAAGAATCGATTCACGAAATAGAAGCACTGGAGCAAAATCTAACTGCTTATTTTTTGCTCTAAATATTACGCATTTTGTCTTTTTGACATTTAGTTCTAACTTATTTCCTATTAGCCATTTGGATAATTCCTGAAGCCACAAATTTGCATTCTTGGTAATGATTTCGAGGTTGGGTCCTGTAAAGAAAACATTAGTATCGTCTGCATAAAGAACTATTGATGGGGTTCCGGGTATATTAACTACATCATTAATATACAGCAAGAATAGAAGCGGCCCCAAGATAGACCCTTGGGGAACACCACTCCGTATCGTTCCGAAACTGGATGCAACACCATTTACTATGGTGCATTGTTTCCTAGAATCTAGGTAACTACTAACAAGATCAAGTGATAAACCTCTTATCCCATAAAATGGTAACTTCCGGATCAAAATGTCGTGCTTAACGGAATCAAAGGCTTTCCTTAAATCTAGAAACAAACCAACGGTGAAAAGTTTATTTTCTATGTTGTTTATTATCTGTTCTTTTATACCATGCAGTGCCATTTCAGTAGACTTCCCCTTTTGAAAACCGTATTGTTCTTTCACAATTACTTCTTTTTTATTTAAAAAATTTAACAGACGTGTATTAATCACATTTTCAGCCACTTTCGAGAATACTGAAAGGACAGAAATAGGGCGGTAATTTCCAAAATCACAGCAGTTACCGCCTTTGTGTACCACTGAAACTCTAGCGATGTTGAGTTTTTCAGGGAAAATACCTTCTGTGAGCATTTGATTACATATGTGACTGAAAACAGGTGCAATTATATCTCCTACATATTTAACTGCTTCCGCTTTAATGCTGTCGGTGCCTGTTGAGCATTTATTTTTTAAAAGCTTTATGAATTGAAAAATTTCAGTAGGGGTTGTGGGAGATAAAAAGATTGTTGCCGAGTTGTTGTCAACCAGGTATGCCGTAGGGTCTACTTCACTCGAATAGTCATTTACGGAACTGACTGTAAGGAAGTACTCATTAAATTTATTTGACAGAGGCACACCGGAATAAGAAGTACCATCCGCTTGTATTTCAATTGGGACTTTTTTATCTGATTTCGAAACCAACGAATTATAGGTTCTCCAAATTTGCTCTACTGATCCCTTGTCACTAAACATTTTAGCATAGTAATTTTCCTTTGCTTTCTTGAGATCAGCGGTCAACTTATTTCTAGTCTGTTTATACAGGGACAGAGTATTTATATCCTTACTTTTGAGAAACTTGGAGAACAGTTTGTTTTTATCTTTTATTCTTTTGCACATTTCTTTATTTACCCAGGGCTTCTTGGCTTTTTTATACATAGTGAAAGAAACCTCCGGAAAAGCCTTGAAATAATTGTTCCGAAGTTTATCCAAGAATACGTCATATGCCAGGCTAGGATTGTTTTCACCATATACGTCTGACCAATTTTCTCCCATTACCAGGTCTCGAAATACACCTAAAGTTTCGTCGTTAATTTTTCTATACAAGAAAGAATTTCCGGGCACCAAGGGAGTTACATTTAGGTTTGGGAGAAAAACAAAAAAAGGCAGATGATCACTGATGTCACTTTCCAACACGCCACACTCTATATCAGTGGAAACAAAATCTGTGAAACATAAATCTAAAATACTTTCTTTTTCTATAGTTATTCGTGTAGGTACATTAACAACGTTTGTGCAACCATAGCAAGCCATTGTGTTAGTTAGAGTCCTAGCCGCATAACTTTTGGAGAGCATGTCTATGTTAAAGTCCCCTATAACAACAATATTTTTACGTATTTCTTGAATGGCATGAAGTGTATTGTCCATATGCAAAAGGAAGTTGTTTACGTTACCTGAAGGAGGACGGTAAATTAGCAGAACTATCTGATCTAATGAATCAACAGCTATTGTTTCATAATCTGCGTCTACAATTGAAAAATTGTCTAAAAACGCAAAAGGAATATCATGACGAACGTAGAGTGCAACACCGCCACCTTTTCGATTTGTTCGATTCATAAATACACTTTGGTATTTATCGAACTGGACAACATCACAAGGATTCGTGTACCATGTTTCTGTGAACGCTAACATATGGAATTTATGCCCAAGGGATTCGAGGTACATACACACATTGTCCGATTTATTTTTTAAGCTTCTTGCATTCAGACAAAATAGAGAAAAGACCTTTTCTATCTGGGGAGCAATGCGAGATAGGTTAGTTTTGAATTTCTCAGTAGAGAAGTAAACGTCGACTGGAGGTCGAACAGAGCCTTCCATGAAAAGAGAAACAACTATAGAGACCAAAAGTAGGGCGACAGACCCTTATGACTGATTCTGTTGATCAGTTGCCAATAGCGCAGCATCTGTGCTGCCCGTCGCATTTTCATTCACAATTTTGCAGAGGTCTGCTTCCCAAGTGATGCGAATTTTAGGTTCTCCTGGTCGTTTACGCACTAGAACCTTACCATCTCTTTGCCATGCGAAAGCGTATCCCATTTCGGTTGCCCTTGTGCGTGTTAGCCACAGGAGGTGTTTGGTTTGAGGTGTCAGGTTGTCGTAGAATCGGAGTTCAGGTTTTTTATCTTGCAATTCTTTACGCTTATCTTGCCAGTTTTCTTTCGTTCTACGTGAAACAAACCGCACCAGGATGGGTGGCACATGGCCAGGTTTGGACTGCAAACGGTGTATGCCGTCTATTTCCTGCTCAGTCAGCAAAGGAAGGCTCAGATCCCGGGCTAGGTCGTTGATAATTTCTAGCAGACATTCGTCCCTCTTGTGAGGTATGCCGTGTACCTCTAGATTCTGCCTACGGTCATACTGCTCGAGATCGTTCACTTGCCTTCGAAGCTGCATCACTTCTCTTTCAGTCGACACATTTTCCACACGTGCGAGGCGGGTTTTGATGCCCTCGATTTCTTTGTCTTGTTTTGATAAGTTAGCCAGAACGTCGTCATACTTCGCAGACATGTATTCAACCGATTTTTTTAAATCAGTGACTGTTTCCTTAAATTCAAGTAGAGAATCAATTTTCTCAGCTAGAGGCATCAGTTTGCCCAGTTGCGCGCGTATAGCTGCCATCTCGTTTGCAAGGCCCTTTTCATCTGAGGAAGACTTGACAGCTGGACGCGAGCCCTGTAGCTCTCCAGAAGGCACACATACTTTGCATTTCCAGCTGTACAGGCTTCCATTTGTCCTCTTTTTCCTTAGGGAACTAGCCGACAGACCTGAGCAGTTTCCTGTATGATAACAGTTGTCACACGAGGAACAGGTTACAAAAACACTGTTTTCCGGAATGGCAGCATTACAAGATACGCATATGTCACAATCATCAGACATAGTCGAGCCGCGTAATTGCAGTTGGCGGTGGCAGCAGCAGCAGCAATAATGGTCAAAGAGCAAACGAAAACGTAAACCAACCTGCAACAGCCGATGCAAAAGGAGCTGTCAGGCAACAGTCAGCTGGGTGAACGAGGGGTGCTGCTGCCGCCACAGCCAAGTGCAAAAAGCAGGTCCCTGGGCTCGAGCGCTTTCGAAGAAAACTGGTTGCCGGTGACGCCCACCGCTGCGGCCAATCGCAGTCGTCCAAGTTCACCGCACTATCTGCTCGCCGGCACGGTTGTGCCCGCAATCTTCGTCCATTCTCACAGCGTCAGAGCCGGAATAAACGATAGCGTACGGTGAAAACCACGATGAACAGCTGAGGCCACTGGCAGCCGCTTAGACGGTGTCCCGGGAAACACTGCAACAGCCGATGCAAAAGGAGCTGTCAGGCAACAGTCAGCTGGGTGAACGAGGGGTACTGCTGCCGCCACAGCCAAGTGCAAAAAGCAGGTCCCTGGGCTCGAGCGCTTTCGAAGAAAACTGGTTGCCGGTGACGCCCACCGCTGCGGCCAATCGCATGTCACCGAAAGTCTTCAAAGCGCTACCCGCCGAATGTCACCTGGTTCATCGGACAAGCTCATAATACCACCCGCAGACGAATGGGCTCACGGAACGATTCAACCGCACCCTGTGCGACATGCTTTCAATGTATTTGTCATCAGACCACTCGAATTAGGACCTCGTGCTCCCGTTCATAACGTACGCCTACAATACGGACACGCAGGCGACGACGGGATTTTCTCCGTTTTTCTTGCTTTACGGACGGGAGCCGACATGCGCCCTGGATACCATACTCCCTTACAACCGTGATGCCCAGGAGTACACACCGGTATCACAAATGGCGCAGCACGCCGAAGAATGTCGACAACTTGCCCGATCTTTTACAACTGCTGACCAACAGCGCCAGAAGCATCGTCATGACGACTCTACCGGTCCAAAGACGTTTCATCCTGGTTCGCGTGTGTGGCTTTCCTCCACACCCGGGAGAGCCCGGGTGTGAAGGAGAGCCCGGGTGGGGAGTAAACCCGGGCTCTACCAAAACACCCGGGCTCTCCCAAAAATCGGTGGCCAAATATCAAGTTCTATACAAGGTCATCGCCCGCACTTCGCCAGTGAACTACCTTGTTAAGCCCGTTACTCTGTCCTCGGATCTTCGCCGTCGTGGCCGTAAAAGAGTCCACGTTGATAGGCTCAAGCCTTACTACGACGCGCTGGTGTCGACATCACCATAAGTTGCCAGGTTGGCTCCTTTTGCACCGGGGGTGGTTGTAGCGAGGGTAATGAACGGACGCAACAAACAGGCCATCAAGACATCGGGGTATGTGCCTCACCAGCATAGGCCATATAGGATTATGCTCAATCCACACACGGGAATATGCGCCAAAGAGGTGTCAGGGAAGATGAAGAACCCCATGAGGTGCATGCGCCAAAAAACGAGCTTGGTGATTGCAACTCTCAGACTTGCCTTCGCGTCGGCTGTCTTCTTGAATATACACACACACACACACACACACACACACATATATATATATATATATATATATATATATATATATATATATATATATATATATATATATATATATATATATATATAGGGCGTAGTAGAACTTTGAAGATGGTAGAGAACACAAGAGAAGAAAAACTTCGAACAAGGTAAAAGCACGATTGCGGCCTACGTTTCAGCAAAGAGAACTTGCTTTCCTCAGGGCCCTGAGGAAAGCAAGTTCTCTTTGCTGAAACGTAGGCCACAATCGTGCTTTTACCTTGTTCGAAGTTTTTCTTCTCTTGTATATATATATATATATATATATATATATATATATATATATATATATATATATATATATATATATATATATATATATATATATATATATATATACTTAAATATATATAAATTTAGAGAAAGATAAACTCACAAAGCGCGCAGAAATAGCATAAGTAAAGAGTCGGATACACAGCAAGAACAATAACAAACAATGTTTACTTACGTAGCGGCAACGGGACTTGCCTTCATCAGAGTGAAGTTACATGATTTTACTGTCGCAAACATTTTGAACACACTTCTTATATAGGTTTGCCTAAAACTGTGAGAAAGCGGAAAATGTTTCGGAAATGGGGAGTGTGCATACAGTCAGGCTACGGCTATGTTAGAACATCAACAAACAAACAAGAAAAATAAAAAGAGGGGGCGGCTATGTTACAACATCAACAAACAAGCAAGAAAAATAAAAAGAGGGGGCGGCTATGTTACAACATCAACAAACAAACAAGAAAAATAAAAAGGGGGGGGCGAAGCGAGAGAGAGAAAAAGGGGTCGTGTTAACAATGCAGCGTTCAAGGTTGCATCATGACGGGTCAACGTATGCCGCGCGGGCTGCAAGTTGAGACAATGGGGGATACCGAACAACCGCGGTTTGAAAAGAAAGGGAAGAGTATACAGTGAGGTATTCAGTGCCTGCGGAGACTGGTTCGGGGGAAGCGAAGATGGGTGTGCCCCCCGCGGGTCAAGAGAATAGATAGGGGGCACAAAAGAGCATTTCACAGAAGCTAGCAATTGAACAGGAAATAGGTAGGGTCACAAAAGGTTAAACATGAATAGATCACAAAGAGTTAAACATTCTTAAGTAGTGGTGGGAACGAGGCCTCCCTCCCCAGGACAAATGGCATTGTTGAGCCGCATTAGGCTAATAAAGCTGCTGTATTAGGAGAGTTTCTGCGAATTCTGATGTCAAACTCGAGGGTAGGAATAATGAACATAGTTATAAAAATTATGAAGCGCTAATTTTAATCGAGGGATAAGCACGTTAGTTTTCCGTAACTTTCATTAATTCCAAGCGTGGCTGACCCAAACTTATAAATGAGATAAGATTCCCGAACCTCGCGGTCGTGGTGCGTTTTCAAGGACGATTCTAAAATCGTTGCTTTAAGATGTTCAAATGCATGCCCGCGACTGTTCACATGTCTTGACAGGGGCAAATAAGGGCAGCTTTTTGCATGAGAGCGGTGATTATTGAACCGTATTCGGAAGGGTGTTTCAGTTTGGCCGATATATTGTTGCCTACAAACAGTGCACTCTAGAAGATATACGACATTAGCGGAGTCACAGTTAAAGTTACCTTTTATATTTACGTAGTAGTCTGAAGCCGTGCTGGTGGCGCGCTGTGTAGTGGTCATGTGTGGGCATACTTTACATCGGGGTTTATTGCAGGGCATGCAGCCAGCAGTTGCCGGTCGGTTGATACGAGAGTTAGTAAGAAAGTCACCTAAATTCTTATTACGCCGGTAGACAACGCGTCGTGGTTCGGGGAATATGCTTTTTAAGCGGTCACTTTGCATTAGGATATTGTGATGTTTTTTTAGCACGGTTGACACTCTTGGAGCGGAGGATGAGTGGGTTAAAACTAAGTTAGTTTGCGGGTTCCCGTTCGGGGCTTTTTTCTTACAGATTTCGTTACGGTCTAATTGGTTGGCTCGCACAATAGCGTCGTCGATAACTTTTTCCGGGTATTTTTTATTCAGGAGGGCGGTCTTGAGTTCTCGACAGTTTGAGTCAATGTCGGCTTGGTTTGAGCAAATTCTCCTAAATCGGTGGGCTTGGCTGTAAGGTATTGCTGTCTTGCAGTGTCTGACATGGCTGCTTCGGAAGTGCAAATACTGCCGCGTGTCTGTCGGTTTTCTATGCAGTTTAGTTTGAAGCCCACCTTGGAAGGTAGTAACGGTGACGTCCAGAAAGTTTACACTGTGTTCCGAATAGGAATGAGCAAGGGAAATACTAGGATGGGCTAGGTTAAATGCCTCAATGAAGGTGAGGAGCTCCGCCTCACCGTGTTGCCAGATCATGAATATGTCATCAATATACCTTTTATAGTACATTGGCTTTAAATTTTGGGTGTCAAGAAAGTTTGATTCGAGGTGAGCCATAAAGATATTAGCGTAGTTAGGTCCGATTCGAGTTCCCATTGACGTTCCGGTGACTTGCACGTAATGAACTCCGTCGAACTCAAAATTGTTAACTTTAAGAATAAGCCTAAGGAATGTTTGGAGAGCAGAAGAATCGATAGGTTTGTCGCACGATGACTGCTCATACGCAAGGGATACAGCGGCGATGCCATCTTCATGGGGGATGTTAGCATACAGTGACGCAACATCAAGGGTGACTAGAAGGCAGTTATCAGGAATTTCAATTTTTGAGATGTCTGAGAGAAAGTCATTGGTATCCTTAATGAAGGAGGGAAAGCTGGGCGGAATGTCGCAAATGAGATTATCCACATAGCGCGAGAGGTTTTCGGTAACAGTGCCAATGCCAGAAACAATGGGGCGCCCTGGGTTGTTCACCTTGTGGATCTTTGGGAGAAGATAGAATTTACCGGCTACTGGGCTTAGGGGGATCAGGGAACGAGCCGTGGTTTCATTTATTGTTTTATTTTTAACAAGCTCAGCAAGTATATCTTTGACAATTTGCTGATAATCTTGAGTGGGATCATTGGGTAGTGCTTTATAGAACGTCGATACTGATAGTTGCTTATTGGCCTCGTTAACATAGTCGGTTTTGTCAAGGATTACGATTGCGCCTCCCTTGTCGGCAGGTTTAATAATTATGTCGGGACAGCTTGCGAGTTCCTTTAGGGCTTTCTTTTCGTTGGTAGTCATGTTGTGGTGGAACGAAATTTGTGTTTGGTAAGCTTTTCGCACATCGCGTTGGACAGCTTTGATGTACACGTCGAGGCAACTATCACGCTGTGTGGGAGGGGTCCAGTGCTTATAGCTAGGTAGGGTTCTGCGGGCTTCTTCCGTCGCGGGGTGATCGTAGAAGTATTCTCGTAGTCTCATGTTTCTGGCGAAGTTATCTAAGTCCTTAAAAAGTTGAAATTCATCAAAACCACCAGTAGCCCGGCAAAAGTTTAGGCCCTTTGACAAGACGTTCATCTGAGCTGGGGAGAGGGTTATACTTGAAAGGTTTATTACATTCCCGGTAAGGTTTTCTTTTGTGACGGCAGGCGAGGAAAAAATATTAGTACAGGGATTTAACTGAACTGTTTGGGGTGCAGTAGTCGAAGCATTTATTACAGTCGTAGTGACATTATCGGCCGTATTGTCAGAGTTGTGGCAGTTACTAGTGCCGGAGCTTGTTAGGTTCTTACGCATGTGGCCAGTGTTAGAAATCTTATCTCGGTTAAACTTTCGGTCTTTTGTTCGGGATATGGCGGAGGCCGTCTTAGATTCGTAGTTGCTTAAAGGGGCCCTGAAAGGCATTTTGAGCACACTAAATGAACTAGCGCAATCGCTAGATTGGGTCGCCAACGTCACCTGTGCCAAGTATTACTCTTTTACGCGCAGCGGAAAGCTCACACTTTTGTTGCAAAGTTTGTCGCTTTTTTCTCACCCTTTCCTTCGTGTTTTTGGACGCCGCCATCTTCACATGTCTACATCATCGATTCCCAGATGTTCGTCATGAGCTAGACATCCTGCTATTGGGCGGCTTTTTCACGCACTTCCGGCAAAGAGATGAGTCGTCTGCTCAGCGTCGGCTCGCCGGCTGATCTGCCAGCGGAGTGCCGGAGTGCTTTGACATTTTACGACAAACGAAACAAGTGTAAACAAACGCTTAACCGTTTGCATTGAATGCAACACGGCCATAACACGACGTGGATTTTATCTTACGTGAGTACGTACCATAAAGAAAGTCCCGTGGGACTTCTTTGGTGCAATCGCAGAGAACGCCCTGAGCCGAATGCCCGGGTTTGACGCGTACATTTTATTCAACTTCAGAACAATCCAGAGATGCGTTTCGAACGAACGCAACGTCACAACATGCGTTGCAAGTCTGAACCGCGATTGACAGACGATGAGTTGCCTATCCTGCCCGTCGTAAATACGGCACTCACCTCACACCCGGTTTGCGGGGACGAGCAGCAAGTCACAACTCTGGCGCGCAAGCGATAAGGCTTTTAGCCAGGCACACTGCACATACCCCATGCGAGGTTGAGTGGTACGTCGTTCGAGAAAGATAATCCAGACCATGGGAAGCACTATCCACCCGCAGAAGTACAATGTCGCATTTCATCGCGAAACGAACGCGTCCACAACACACAGGAGGCGATGCACACACACACACACAGCTTCGGTCGCTGCATTGGCTTAGCTGCAAGCTTCGTTCGGACAATCAGCGATGCTACGACGATACAGAGCTGCGTGAGGACGACGTGCTAACCACTTCAAGTATTTAAAAACACAGGGGCAAAGAACTAGGTTCATCGGAAGCAAAAAATCTTTCCTCCATTATAGTGCCTGAAATATACTGGCTAGTGTGCCGAGGGCGGGCTCCAGGCAGGCGCCGGGAGCGATGTACGCGGCCGTCTGCGGCTTGGGGCGCTGCCGTGCGGGAGTGTGCGCGTTCATCCGGCCCGAGCAGATCGCGCGGTTACCTCCGAGCTGCGTAGCAGACGGCAGCGCGGCAGAACTTTCCATTCCCGCTTGCGACGAAAGCGAGTGAAAGCGACGGGAATTCTGTCGCGCAACCAAAATTTGTCCCGGCCATTCGACAAAAACGATCGTCGCGCGACAAAGCGACGGAATTCCTGCCGCTCTCACTCGCTTTCGTCGCAAGTGCGAACGGGCCTTTATGCGCAATCTCCGCCCCACATAAAACAAGCTCTTGCTTGTCGCCTGAGCATACGGTTGATATCTGACTACGTTACACTGTGCTTGCCAGTGTATTTAAACGATGTCACTAGGTTTGAAACGTACGCGCTCGGCGTGCAGCTTTGTAAACGCAAGCGGTTTCACATGCGCACGCTATTTTGCTGCTAATAGAGATTTAGTACAGCGTTTGTGGCCTTTGCATACGCTAAACGCTAAATTTTTGCGTCCCGCTACGTGACACCGCGATGGGAGTTTTAGTAGAGCGTCTCATCAGTTTCGCGTAGCGACACACTAATGCATACGGCGCCATCTGTCAAATGTTTTCCGAAATGTCTCGCCGGCTGATCTGCTAGCGGAGTGCCGGAGTGTTTGGACATTTTACGACTATCCAAACAAGTGCAAACAAACGCTTTCCCGTCAGTGTTGAATGCAACACATGGGTGC
The DNA here is from genome assembly GCF_048455015.1 of Haemaphysalis longicornis. Lineage (NCBI taxonomy): Eukaryota > Metazoa > Arthropoda > Arachnida > Ixodida > Ixodidae > Haemaphysalis > Haemaphysalis longicornis. The sequence continues at coordinate 15,751,199 of NW_027526245.1, forward strand.
AGCTTGTCAGAACACGGGTTCTCGCTGATCGAGTGCAGCGTTGGTTTGCTCTTCGCCTTCAAGTTCATCGCCGCTGATAAAGCGATCCGATCCGGCGCGTTTTGTGTACGGGTTCTGTGTCGGTTGAAAATGTCTTTTTTCACATGCCGCCGGTAGTAGGAATTACAACCACCGCAAAATAACACCCGGCACCAGCGGGGCCACATCTGAGACCGCGCTTTTTGGATAAACAGTGCGCGGTGCACCAAAGGGAACGAGCGCACGATTCTCCCCACGCGGCTGCGAGTTCGCCGCCGATACCAACTGCAGCCCTGCAGCTACGTACACCGCGAAAGGGCAAGGCCAGGCCGCACACATGCGGCCAGGTCATTCGTTCGCTTTTCCAGCCTGTGTCCATGGTGTCTACAGAGATGAAAAAGCCGAAAGAGCTAGCCCGTAGCAGACGGCAGTCTGTGGGAGCGCAATAGCGGAAGTACGTCACCGCTGAGGAGCGGAGCATCATGGGAGGGGAGGCCAACAGCGAAGAAACAGTTGAAAGGAGGAGAAAATACGGCGCGACGATAATTCGCGGTTTTTGATTTACGATTTCTCAGCTAATACTCATCGCTTTAACAAAATTCTTGCAGGAGGAGATTGCTAATACATTGCTTTATTTGGTTACATGTACATCCATGCATCGGCGGAAGGCATTTCAGGACCCCTTTAAAAGGTTCAACTCTCTTTTGCTTAGTTCCTGACGAAGTAGTTCCTCTTTCTTTGGGAGAGAATGGGCCGTAGTTTCGTAGTGATTGAGGATTATTTCAGTTAATTGTAAGGATGCTTTCTCGAGTACCTGTTTCCACTTATTCATGTTGGACGGGGAGAGTTCGGTAGTAGCAGGTTTTATTCTAATCCTAAGACCCCTGGGAGCGACCGCGGCAGTCAAGTACTGTGCAAGAGCGGAAACGTGCAATTCGGAACGTATGCGCTTTTCGGTGATTTTTCTTAGCTTTAAAAACTGTCTTGAAACGGGGAAGGAGGCCGCGTTACCTGTTTTTTTGTGTTGTAGTCAGTTGCTGCTATGCCGATTCTTTCGAAGGTTGTAAGGGCATGTGGCACGGAGGGCTGGATTTTGGACCCCGGAAGGTCCGGCGGACGCACTGCTGTTGGTTTTCGTGGGCTCGGTGGTCGCTGAAGATGCGGAGGTTGGGCGTGGCATGCTGTTGGTGCGGCGCCGGTCAGGGAGCTTCTTAGTGTAGCCGCGAGCGTTCCCTCGGGGCGTTGTGGCCGCTGCAGGTTTGCCAGTAGGGGTTGGCATGTCGCTGGCGCGACGCTCGTCCGTGGACTTCGGGGTTGGGGCGCTGGCGCTCGCCCGGGGCGCCGTGGTTGTGGTGGATCTGGGGGGCAGTGGCGGTGGGCTGCTGGCACGACACTGCTCCGGCGTCCTTACACTGGATAGAATTGGAGGCAGTGGTGGAAAGCTTCTGTGAAATGCTCTTTTGTGCCCCCTATCTATTCTCTTGACCCGCGGGGGGCACACCCATCTTCGCTTCCCCCGAACCAGTCTCCGCAGTCACTGAATACCTCACTGTATACTCTTCCCTTTCTTTTCAAACCGCGGTTGTTAAGTTTCCCCCATTGTCTGAACTTGCAGCCCGCGCGGCATACGTTGTCCAGTCATGGTGCAACCTTGAACGCTGCATTGTTAACACGACCCCTTTTTCTCTCTCTCGCTTCGCCCCCCCCCCTCTTTTTATTTTTCTTGTTTGTTTGTTGATGTTGTAACATAGCCCCCCCCCTTTTTTTATTTTTCTTGTTTGTTTGTTGATGTTGTAACATAGCCGTAGCCTGACTGTATGCACACTCCCCATTTCCGAAACATTTTCCGCTCTTTCTCACAGTTTTATGCAAACCTATATAAGAAGTGTGTTCAAAATGTTTGCGACAGTAAAATCATGTAACTCCACTCTGATGAAGCAAGTCCCGTTGCCGCTACGTAAGTAAACATTGTTTGTTATTGTTCTTGCTGTGTATCCGACTCTTTACTTATACTATATATATATATATATATATAATATTACTATCGCGAGGTTCGTGAGTCCTACTTCATCTATAAGTTTAATTCTGCGTCATTTGGCATCAAGGAAAGTTATGGGAAATAGACGCGTCTTCGCTGTGATGTAAGTTTCGGCTTTCGCCTTCTGCTGCTCCTCTCTCCTTCTTATTCATTTGCTGCAGTACTGCATTCCTCAGGATAGTATTATGCCTGTTTTTTTCTTTGCCTCGATAATATTCTACCATCTGTTGGTGACCCCCGTAGACGGTTACGCTTTCGTGCTAGCACAGCATTTTTTAGCACAGTGGCTTCACTAAACCAAATTTGACCAGCAAGTCTGGACATTATGTTTTGGGTAGAAGGCTGCAGTACCATTGTTAGCTTTGATACTCTCTCCTTGTAATCAATTTGTGCACGCGAGCGTGTGCTATTGTATTCCTCTCCCCTTCCTTTTTTGTATTGGTGTTTTCTAATATTCGCTGCTGGCCGCCTCGGCCTTCCCTGAACCGGTACCATGTGCTGACCAGACGTGTACCTCGAGGAGCGCGTCACGCGCATTTACCTGCCTTCTGTTATCTTTTTTTCTTTTCATTACTTGTTTAACCCTGTCTTTTTTTCACTCCTTTTCTTTTTTTCCTGCTCTTTGTACGAGGATGTACACTCATATCCTGTCGAAACTGCCTGACTGACTGCTTTTGGGCGCGATCCCTTACCTTCCACCTACACAAGCCAAATATAGTAGTCTCATGTCTCAATCACCTGACTGATTCTTAGAACAGATGTGTCTGCCAGATGTGCGCCTTTTGTGTGCATGGAATATTTTCTTTGCACCCCTCTCGTGCCCCGAGTTACCACGGGACACTGAAAATACCAATTACCTTGTTAATTTCTTTTTCTTCATACTTTCTCATGTGACTGTGATTTCTTTGCTGAAACCAGGTGACTGTGATTTCTTTGTTATCTTTTTCTATGCCAACGCCAAGTGTGTGCAAGGGCGCATTTTATTTTCACCCCTCTCTTTTCTCCCTATTGCCAAGGGGCAAAGGGTAATTACCTTTCTAAGTGATTTTTTTTCTTTTTCGTTCTGTTTCTTATTTTTTTTTTCACTTATTGTTTTCTCATGTTCGTTCCGCGTGACGGAGATTTTTTGTCAATGTCAAATGCGTGCATGGGCATATGTTGCTTTGACCCCTCTTTCACCCATTTTGCCAGAGGGGAAAGGCGGAATTAACTTGTTAAAAATTTTCTTTCCTTCTGTTTGTTTCCTTTTTTGGTTCCTTTTTTTCATGTTCGCACCACGTGACTGTGATTTCTTGTTATCCCTTTTTTTCCTCTTCCACTTTTTTTATTTTTTCGTTGCCCACCAACCATGATCGCACTCCACGAACTCTCCCTTTCCTTGCTCTGCTGTCACCCTTGCTACATTCTGTATACATATATATAACCCTGAAACCAACTTAATCTGTACTCTGACGAAAGGAAGTCCCCTTCCTGAAACATCAGTAAAATTTTATTTGTAAATGTTTTCTCGTGTGTCTTTGTCTCTACTTACCTTATTTTGTCGCCCTCTGTGCAGGTTTAATGTTTCCAGACTATAATATATATATATAAATATATATATATATATATATATATATATATATATATATATATATATATATATATATATATATATATATATATATATATATATATATATATAACACAGAAATAAGGGTTGGCAGTCGAGAAAACCTCGGAAAGCAAAGGGGAGGATGTGGTAGATCATTGAAACAGATTAAGAATTTGGAAAGAAAGAAAGAAAGAAAGTCTGGTTATCGCACCAGACCGGTATTCTGGAGGTCGTGGGTTCGGATCCCACCTGGCGGGCATTTTTTCTTCACTTTCTTTCTTTCTTTCCAAATTCTTAATCTGTTTCAATGATCTACCACATCCTCCCCTTTGCTTTCCGAGGTTTTCTCGACTGCCAACCCTTATTTCTGTGTTATTTTCAACGAGCCCCTCATTTCCTATTCTGATTCGCTACATATATATATATATATATATAAATATATATATATATATATATATATATATATATATATATATATATATATATATATATATATATATATATATATATATATATTTATTTATTTATATATATATATTATAGTCTGGAAACATTAAACCTGCACAGAGGGCGACAAAATAAGGTAAGTAGAGACAAAGACACACGAGAAAACATTTACAAATAAAATTTTACTGATGTTTCAGGAAGGGGACTTCCTTTCGTCAGAGTACAGAATAAGTTGGTTTCAGGGTTATATATATGTATACAGAATGTAGCAAGGGTGACATGTAGCAAGAATGTAGCAAGGTATATATATATATATATATATATATATATATATATATATATATGTATGTATGTATATATATATACATATATATATACCGCGAATCAGAATAGGAAATGAGGGGCTCGTAGAAATAACACAAATAAGCGTTGGCAGTCAAGAAAACCTCGGAAAGCAAAGGGGAGGTTGTGTTGGTCATCGAAACAGATAAAGAATTTGGAAAGAAAGAAAGAAAGCGGAGAAAAAATGGCCGCCAGGTGGGCATTTTTTCCCACATGGCGGGCATTTTTTCTCCGCTTTCTTTCTTTCCAAATTCTTTATCTGTTTCAATGACCTACACAACTTCCCCTTTGCTTTCCGAGGTTTTCTTGACTGCCAACGCTTATTTCTGTGTCATATATATATATATATATATAAGAGAAGAAAAACTTCGAACAAGGTAAAAGCACGAAAGAGAACTTGCTTTCCTCAGGAAAGCAAGTTCTCTTTGCTGAAACGTAGGCCACAATCGTGCTTTTACCTTGTTCGAAGTTTTTCTTCTCTTGTGTTTTATATATATATATATATATATATATATATATATATATATATATATATATATATATATATATATATATATATATATATATATATATTAACAGAGAGTCACCACGAAAAACATAACAATATTTAATACGACGTTTCGGCTGGAAACCAGCCTTTTTCAAGTGAAGAACATAGGTCGAATACAGGGTATATATAGGCTCGCAAGGAGCGCTGTGAGCACGTGGGCACATTATTTCAAAAGTGTACAAGAAGGAAATACAGCAAGAAACAAGTGAAAAAAAAAACATACTGCACGACTGGGCGCGCAGGTAATACCTCTCAATATACAACGGGGCGAAAAGCAAAAGCGAGGCACTTAGGAAGCGTGTTTCCGTCAGCCACCGCCCACCCACGCACAGCAATATTAAGAAAAGTAAACAAATAAGGAAGGGGTACTGGGCATCTTACTCCAAAGGAGCGGAAACAACCTGCCGCATAAGGCGGTAGCGTAGAATCGACAATTAGTCATCCAGACACTGGGGAACGCAAAATGGCAGAAGGCGACGTTCAATTTCAAGAATGCAGGTGGGAGGATTAGCGAGGGGGCCGCGTCCTCAAAGGAAAGTGCCGCCGCTTTGGGAGGAGACCAGATAATAGCCACAAATGGCTTATCCGCGGCCCGCGTCCGGGGCACAAGGCGGACAATGACGACTCCTCGAAGGGCGCCGACGCGGACAGAGCTGTGCGTGAGCGACCCAAGAAGAGCGCAGGCTGTGCGAGGATTTTGAGAAATGACACACAAGGCAGGAAATAAACAAAGAAAACAGCACGCAGAAAAAAGCAGTTGAACGAGCCCCCGGCTCATGACATGAAGTGGATAGATACAACAAATTGTCAGCTTACATTTGATATTTTTGCAAGTAACATGGGTTTGCACATTATGAAAAAAGTAAAAGAAAGATGTGGCGCACGTACGAGAACAAATCTCCAATGATCTAAGAAAAAAAAAAGAGACACTTTGTAGCTAGTCATCAATGGCAGCATAAATTCCCACACAGCATTCTTTAAACAAACTGACAAACGAAAGAATACAAAGAATACACGTGTACAAATCGTAGAACATGGGGAACCATAGCAGTGAACAAAAATAGCTTACAAAGTGACATTTCGGGCAAAAGAGCAATGAAGCATACGGAGAAAATAAGTTATTTATAACACTAGACCGAATAGTGCTTGGAAAGTGTAATGATGGGATACAGCAAGATTTCGTGCAGGAGAAGCATTAAAGCATACGGAAAAGTAACCTGCTGACAACGATGAATCATCCAACGGTTGAGAAGTGGTAACGTGCGATACGTGCCGCTACAAGGTCTAGGTTTGAAGGCACGACAGCCTTCCCTGAGACTCATTGATACCTTTTGTGAGAGTGTTATATTTGTGGATCAGATAAGATTCGCAGGCTTCCCTGTCGAAATGGGTTTTAAATCCTGATTCGAGCACTGTTGCCTTAAATTGATCTAACGGGTGTTTCAAAGAGTTGATATGTTTTGAAAGGGGGAGATAAGGTTTTGTTTTTGCGTCGGATCTGTGATTATTGATGCGAGTTCTAAAAGAATTTTCAGTCTGTCCGATATATTGCGCACCACAATCACCACATTCTAGGAGGTAAACTATATTTGCAGTGTCACAATTAAAATTGCCCCTGATCTGCATGGAAAAGTCAGATTCCCTGCTCTGTGCGCTTGTTGTTGGTGTCATCATTAGACACAATTTGCACCGGGGTTTTCCACATGGTGTGGAACCTGTGAAACTAGTTTCTCTTGATCGAGATGATGTTACAATGTCTCTGATGTTTCTTGCCCGGCGATACACCACGCGTGGTGGGTCTGGAATGACGTGCTTCATTTTTTCACTCTGGAGCAAGATGTTGTGGTGTCTTCTTACAATTTCATTGACGTTTGGGCCAGATGCCGAATATGTCAGAATCAGATTGGTTTGTGACCTCGAAGCGGAGGTTTTATTGCCACTAATAAGGCTAGAACGCTCCTGTTCTGATGCCTTCCTGATTGAATCGTCAATGAGTGGTAGTGGGTATTTTTGTCGTGCGAGGTCAATGCGGAGCTGATCACAATTAGAAGCGAAGTCATTTTGGTTAGAGCAAATTCTGCGGAAGCGTAGGGCTTGGCTGTATGGAATGACCGTTTTGCAGTGTCTCACATGGCTGCTGTGAAAGTTCAAGTATTGGTGTCGGTCGGTGGGTTTTCTGTACACAGAAGTATCCAGTCTGTGTCCGTTAGTTGTTATCTGCACGTCAAGGAAATTTATTGTAGAGGTTGAATACTCATGTGAGAATGAGATATCACTGTGAGCACTGTTGAAATCGGATATGAATTGTTTCAGGGCTTCCTCACCATGAGACCAAACCAAGAAAATGTCGTCGATGTACCGCTTGTAAAACAGTGGTTTTAAAGGGAAGTTCTCCAAGAACTGTCTCAAGGGTTCCCATGAATATGTTTGCATAATTTGGGCCTATTTTTGTCCCCATAGATGTGCCACTTATTTGGACGTAGTGCTGGTTATTGAATTCAAAATTGTTTAATTCAAGTATTAAAGTTAACAGTTGGGCCAAAGTGTTGCTGTCAATAGGTTTGTCCCCTTGTGAAGTTTCGTAGGCTCTTATGACGGATTCTATTCCACCGGCGTGAGGTATGTTTGTATACAAAGAGGCTACATCTAATGTTACAAGGAAGGAGCCATCCGGTATCGTGAGGTCTTTTATTTCACTTAGAAAATGAGTAGTATCCTTTATGTACGAATTGAATGTGGGCGGAATTTCCCTTATAATGTTGTCGACATAGCTAGAAATGTTCTCTGTCACGGTTCCTATGCCAGAGACTATGGGCCTGCCCGGATTGTTGAATTTGTGAATTTTGGGAAGAAGGTAAAAACGTCCTGGCATGCAGTGCAATGGAATAAGAGCTCGCGCAGTTTTTTTGTCTATCAGTTTTTCATCCCTAAGTTCAATTATGGTACTGCGGACTCGTTCTTTGTATTCTAATGTCGGATCGGCCGCAAGGGGCTGGTAGAAAGACGTGTCACCTAATTGCCTTTGCGCTTCAGTGTTATAATCCGTTTGGTTCATGACAACAATGGCTCCTCCCTTGTCCGCGGGCTTTATAATGATGTCAGAGCGGGTGCTAAGGATTTCTAGTGCCCTCTGTTCCTTTCCTGTGAGATTCGGTCTGTAGGAGGTGCGCTTTCTATATTCCGCTATGACATCTTTTTGAACCGCTTTGATGTACGTATCCATATACTTGTCGCGTTGTGGTGGTGGCGTCCAATGGCTAACTGATGGAAGGCTCGGTCCTGTGTTATCATCTCTGGGGACATCATGATAGTACTCTTTTAACCGGAGTGAGCGTGAGAAATTTTCTAGATCCTTGTACAGTTGCAGATCATTTAATTTTCCAGTGGAGGGACAAAAGGATAGCCCCTTAGACAATGCGCTCAATTCATCCTTTGAAAGAGTAACGGTGGAAAGGTTGACTACATTATCAGGAGTGTCGGGCTCGGGTACATCATTATGGGAAGATGATGTGCTAGGTTCGGATATGGATAAATCAACACCGTCGCGGAGCATTTTTTTTGCCTTCAGAGCGGAAAAATGGCTTGTTTTGTTCAGTTTAAACATTTCTAGTTCGGTCTTTTCTTGTCGTGCCTTCAAACCTAGACCTTGTAGCGGCACGTATCGCACGTTACCACTTCTCAACCGTTGGATGATTCATCGTTGTCAGCAGGTTACTTTTCCGTATGCTTTAATGCTTCTCCTGCACGAAATCTTGCTGTATCCCATCATTACACTTTCCAAGCACTATTCGGTCTAGTGTTATAAATAACTTATTTTCTCCGTATGCTTCATTGTTCTTTTGCCCGAAATGTCACTTTGTAAGCTATTTTTGTTCACTGCTATGGTTCCCCATGTTCTACGATTTGTACACGTGTATTCTTTGTATTCTTTCGTTTGTCAGTTTGTTTAAAGAATGCTGTGTGCGAATTTATACTGCCATTGATGACTAGCTACAAAGTGTCTGTTTTTTTTTTCTCTTAGATCATTGGAGATTTGCTCTCGTACGTGCGCCACATCTTTCTTTTACTTTTTTCATAATGTGCAAACCCATGTTACTTGCAAAAATATCAAATGTAAGCTGACAATTTGTTGTATCTATCCACTTCATGTCATGAGCCGGGGGCTCGTTCAACTGCTTTTTTCTGCGTGCTGTTTTCTTTGTTTATTTCCTGCCTTGTGTGTCATTTCTCAAAATACTCGCACAGCCTGCGCTCTTCTTGGGTGGCTCACGCACAGCTCTGTCCGCGTCGGCGCCCTTCGAGGAGTCGTCATTGTCCGCCTTGTGCCCCGGACGCGGGCCGCGGATAAGCCATTTGTGGCTATTATCTGGTCTCCTCCCAAAGCGGCGGCACTTTCCTTTGAGGACGCGGCCCCCTCGCTAATCCTCCCACCTGCATTCTTGAAATTGAACGTCGCCTTCTGCCATTTTGCGTTCCCCAGTGTCTGGATGACTAATTGTCGATTCTACGCTTCCGCCTTATGCGGCAGGTTGTCTCCGCTCCTTTGGAGTAAGATGCCCAGTACCCCTTCCTTATTTGTTTACTTTTCTTAATATTGCTGTGCGTGGGTGGGCGGTGGCTGACGGAAACACGCTTCCTAAGTGCCTCGCTTTTGCTTTTCGCCCCGTTGTATATTGAGATGTATTACCTGCGCGCCCAGTCGTGCAGTATGTTTTTTTTTTCACTTGTTTCTTGCTGTATTTCCTTCTTGTACACTTTTGAAATAATGTGCCCACGTGCTCACAGCGCTCCTTGCGAGCCTACATATACCCTGTATTCGACCTATGTTCTTCACTTGAAAAAGGCTGGTTTCCAGCCGAAACGTCGTATTAAATATTGTTATGTTTTTCGTGGTGACTCTAATTTAATATACTATTCAGCTGCCAAGCCCTGCACTGTTCTATATATATATATATATATACAGAAAGAAATGCCGGCAGTCTACAACGCCAAAGATGGCATAGGGGAATGATTAGACTATTTTTTATCGTTAGTGACGTTACATTATTATTTTTTTTATTAATTACATGAGAAAGAAAGAAAGAAAAACACGCGCTCAGAGTGGGGACCGAACCCACGCCTTTCGATAGGCGTGGGTACGGTATATATATATACCGAAGGTGTGGGTTCGGTATATATATATATATATATATATATATATATATATATATAAGAAAAGAAAACTTTGAACAAGGTGAAAGCACGATTGTTGCGAATGTTTCAGCAAAGAGACTTGCTATATATATATATATATATATATATATATATATATATATATATTCAAAAACTTGTGTGCGACCACTTGGAAAACACTAACAAATACTTTATTTCGACAGTTTCGACCAGTGGCCTGGTCTGCTTCAGGGATTTTCCCTGAAGCAGACCAGGCCACTGGTGGAAACTGTCGAAATAAAGTATTTGTTATTTGTTAGTGTTTTCCAAGTGGTCGCACCCAAGTTTTTGAATATTTAAACAGTAGCCAAGAATTCCTTCTCTGCTATATATATATATATATATATATATATATATATATATATATATATATATGTATATTGTATGACATCCTGACCACGACTCTGTGCTCTTCAACACGTTACGGACATTTCCTCGTAATCGGTATATTATCATCAGTGCTAGCTCTCATGGCCCCGGCATCATCATCACCTGTACCTAATCATCATCAGCACTTGATGGGGTTTTTCGTTCGAGTTTCCGAATAAACTGGTCACGCTTTCCATCGTCTCTCAAGTGGTAGAGGTGCTGGGTACCTTGGTTTTGCAAAAACGTACGAGCGAATACGTAGTCTCTACTTTTGGCCTGGCCTGTTCACTTCTGTTGCCAAATACGTTCGCTCGTGCGCCTCCTGCCAGCACCGCAAGCGCTCAACTACTCCTCCTGCCGTACTACTTAAACCTCTCCCTTGTCCGTCAGAGCCTTTCGGGACCGTCGGCATCGTTTTGTTCGGACAACTACCTCCAACGCCATCTGGATACCGTTGGGTAGTTGGCTGTCGACCGTCTGACACGATACGCTGAAACAGCACCCATTCCCTCTGGAACGGCTGCTCAAGTCGCTGACTTTATACTGCACAACCTTATTTTGCGCCATGGCGCGCCACGCGTCCTCCTTAGCGATCGCGGCAGGGCTTTTCTGTCCGCTGTAGTCGAAGAGCTTCTGCGTGCCTCCAAGACCATGCACAAGACAACGTCCAGCTACCATCCCCAAACGAATGGATTAACAGAGAGATTCCATCGAACCCTCGCGGACATGCTCTCGATGTACATCAGCCCTGATCATCGCAACTGGGATACCATCCTGCCATTTGTGACTTTTGCGTACAATACTGCAACGCAAAAAATGACTGGATACTCACCATTCTTCTTAGTCTTTGGCCGCTGTCCCTCTGTTACCTTCGAGTCGACTTTCTTTTATGCTCCTGTCCTGTCTGAAATGTCATCTCGGGAGCAGTACGTTTCACGGCTCGCCCACTGCCGCGAACTCGCGCGAAGTCGAACCGAAAGTCAACAACAAGAGCGCAAAGCTCGCTACGACGTCGCACATCGCTCGGTTCAATTTCGGCCAGGTGATGAAGTATTGCTATGGACGCCTGTTCGTGTACCCGGTCTGTGCGAGAAATTCCTTCATCGCTTTCTTGGTCCATACCAAATCACAGTACAGACTTCGCCAGTTAATTACCGTGTGACGCCAGTAGAACAGTCGTCAGATCGGCGCCGCCGTAGTACTGAAATCGTACACGTATGTCGGCTCAAGCCGTTCAACCGCAGGACAGAACAATAAGTCGCAGCCAGGTGGCCGCTTCCGGCCACGGAGGGGTAAATATGTGAGGCACCCTGACCACGACTCTGTGCTCTTCAACACGTTACGGACATTTCCTCGCAATCGGTACATTATCATCAGTGCTAGCTCTCATGGCCCCGGCATCAGCATCACCTGTACATAATCATCATCAGCACTTGATGGGGTTTTTCGTCCGAGTGTCCGAATAAACCGGTCACGCTTTCCATCGTCTCTCAATATATATATATATATATATATATATATATATATATATATATATATATATATATATATATATATATATTGTCGCGTCCGTGGCTCACCGGGGCTGGGGCGGGCCGGCGCGATTCCAAGAGCTTGAGGTTCCTTCGTGGCGTTGGCGGCATCGCTGTTCTGGGGCCCATCTTCATGAACCGATCAGCGTGTGCAGTGGTGACAAGGACTTCACTGTTTATATTCATTTCATCTTCACCGCACGGGTTCATTGACTGTGACCTCGACCGGGACGGTCGTTTTGGATGGCGGGGGGATATGTAACGAGAAGAGGAGGAAGGGGACTGAGCAGCCTAGTGCGATGGGCATCTTACACCGACGAAGACGAAGGCGGTTGGCGTGGGGTTATTGCTCGTGCTGTGATGGCCGAATTGTAAATAGCTTGCATCTCTTTCTGTAAATACATCGCTTCAGCATCGACCATGGTTCATGTCATCCGTCCTACCGCCACGTAACAATATCTTAAGAGACGGCGTTTCGCAAGAAGGCCTTTATTCGGTCGCCGAGCCCAGACGTTCGTCCGCAGTCGAAGCGAGGGGATGATGATGATCATTTACAGATGATAATGGCGATGGGTGCAAAGACGTGACTAAACGGGAAACACACCCTTTAGTGTCCACAATGCAAGCGATGATGGTTATGCTGCGTTTGGGCATAATGTCCGGCAATAACGTCCCTATGCTCACATGTTTCCCCCTCAGTTGAAGGCGGCCTCCTGGCCGGGAATGATTACGGCTGTCGACGTTGAAAGGGTTTTAAGCGAGATACGTGAACTATCTCTGTTCCACGACGCCTACGATCGCTTGAAGTGTCCACTGGGGTCATGCAATAGTTAGCTGGAGAAGTCTGTCGGACGACAACGTAAGGACCAATGTAACGGTGTAGGAACTTTTCACAAAGTCCAGGCGTGCGTACAGGCGTCCACAGGAGCACCTCGTCTCCTTCGGAGAATTGGACGGAGCGATGGGTCGCGTCATAGCGCGCCTTCTGTTCTTGCTGACGAGATTCCGTGCGGTCTCTGGCCATGCGTCGGCAGTGCGCTATACGCAAAGCGAACTGTTCGTGAAACGGCGAAGTAGCAGGAACAGGAGCAGAGAAAAAAAATGTGTCTATGGCAAAAGAGGGCTGACGGCCAAAAACCAGAAAGAAGGGCGAGTAGCCGGTGGTGCGCTGGACTGCGGAGTTATATGCGAAAGTGACGAATGGTAGAATTACGTTCCAATTGCTGTGGTTGTGGTTGATGTACATGGAGATCATATCGGACAGAGTGCGATGGAAACGTTCGGTGATGCCATTTGTTTGTGGATGGTAGCTGGAACGGGTTTTGTGGACATTATTGGCGGCTCGAAGAACTTCAGCGAATATGTGCGAAAGAAATGTTCTGCCACGGTCGCTCAACAGAACGCGAGGCGCTCCATGCCGCAGGATGATATTGCGCAACACGCAACATGGGGAGCAGTAAGCGCCGACCTGATCGAAGCTCCAGTGGTGTCACCGGGAGAGGTAGACGGCAGGATCGAATGCACCCTCCACCACTTGAGAGACGGCGTTTCGAAAGAAGCCCTTTATTCGGTCGCCGAGCCCAGACGTTCGTCCGCAGTCGAAGCGAGGGGATGATGATGATCATTTACAGATGATAATGGCGATGGGTGCAAAGACATGACTAAACGGGAAACACACCCCTTAGTGTCCACAATGCAAGCGATGAAGGTTAAGCTGCGTTTGGGCATAATGTCCGGCAATAACGTCCCTATGCTCACATGATATATATATATATATATATATATATATATATATTTATATATATATATAATATATATATATGAGTGGTCATGTGATCGGAGTCGGCCTGAAAGCATTGAAGAGGCCTCTATAATGGAGAAACATCAGTTGTACGCACTTAAAGCAAGGGAGTGTCATCACAAATAGGGATAAAATAATATATTAACCGTTCTATAGAAATCTGTACAGTAGCCGCGACATCCAGGATATCTTACCAAGAAGTCGTTCAGACGAGACAGACATCCCACCAGTAACGACAGAAGAAGTAAAGAAGGCTTTGAAAGAAATGCAACAGGGCAAAGCACCTGGTGAGGGTCAGATAACAGCAGACCTCTTGAAGGATGGCGGGCAAATCGTACTAGATAAACTGGCTAACGTGTATGCGTAATGCCTAATGACCACGAGTGTACCGGAATAATTTTGGAAGAAGGCGAACACCATCCTAATTCATAAGAAAGCTCACTGTCAGTCGTCTACAATGTACTTACCCAGGTAATCGCTAACAGAATTTCTGCCGGCTTAGATTTCAGTCAACCGCAGGGTTTCGCAAAGGCTATTCAACCATGGACAATATTCACAGGATCAATCAGGCGATACAGAAACGTGCGGTGTATACCCGACCCCTTCATAGATTATGCGAATGCATTCGACTACTGTCGAAACCTCAGCAGTCATTGTGCAATCAGGCTGCGGTGGCTCAGTGGCTAAGGCATTGTGCTGCTGAGCACGAAGACGCGGGTTCGATTTGCGGCCGTGGAGGACGATTTGCTGACGGAGGCGAAAATCAAAAACGCCCGAGTGTACGAGATTGGATCCCCAGGTAGTAAAAACTGATCCGTAGTTGTCCACAACGGCGCGTCTCCTCGCCTGCGTTGCGTCGGCGCGTTAAACCCCACAATCAATCATCATCGAATCAGGGTGTAGATTAAGATTACGTAAGAATACTAGAGGATAACACAACGGGTCCAAAGCTACCATACTCCTGCATAAGGAGGGCAGTAACATACCTAGAAGGAATGGCGTCAGATAAGAAGACAGAATCTCTCCAAAGTTATTGAAAGAATGTTTACAAGAAGTATTCAGAACATTGGATTGGGAACACGTATGCGTAAGGAATAATTTCGTATACCTGAGTAACCTAAGATTTGCTGATGACGTAGCCTTGCAGAGTAACTCGGGAGAGAATTGCAAAGCATACTTACTGCACTACACAACCCAGAAAATCACGTTACGTCGTGCAGATATCCCGGAGACGTCAGCAATCGTCATTGGAGATGTCCAGGAGACGTACCGTTGGGATCAAAATTACATATATTCAACGTTGCTACAACTGCAAAAAAAAACCGTCCAAATCACACGAAGGATAACGTTGCTACAACTGCAAAAAAACCGTCCAAATCACACGAAAGATAACGTACACTACACCTCTCGTGGTACTTTTATACGCTATTTACGGGACGTTATCTTAGTGGTACGTCTTATGAATATTGCTGGGGTACGCATGCAAGACGTATATAGACGTCTGTTCTACATTGGTTTTCTGTCTTTGGGACAAGCATTAGTCTTTTATATTCATGACTTGTGTACGTTAGTATGATATTGTTGAGATGAACCTGTATGCCTGAAATTTACATTCTCTATACATTATTTGGAAGTTTGGCCAGTACCCTTTCCAAGGTTGCCTAGGTGTTGTGGGCATTTATACCTCGAATACATGTCTTACTAGCTGTTCAGCACTGTTTGGTGTTACTTGTCACCTGGTTTCTAAATTAATGTGTTTCCACTTTTTAAGTGCTGCATACTGCATGAAGCCTCATATGTGAAGTGCCAAGCTGACCACACACTCTCGCAGAAGCACACGAAGCACAGCTCTAAACAAGAAACGTCGCATCGAAAACAAGAGGCAGTAAGTAACAGCAAACCAGTCCTGATCAGCACAAGCGCCCTGGACACTAAGGCAACCACAGTAGCGTCATCGAATTGTACCACACAGCACGGCTGTATAGGCCTTCTGCAAATAGACTATCAGAGAAACAATTCAAAAATTGAACTAATTAAAATGACAGTCTCCCATCTTATCTGTAAGTACCTGCAGCTGCGTAGTAAGAACGCTTTGAAAGTACACATAAAACACAAAAGAGTTCAGGTAAAACAGTTTCTATTGACTTCCAAATTATGCAATATGCTTTCGCAACACAACCACTTTAATTTTCATTCCTATCTGCCCTGGCCCACACGGTACACAATGTACAATTACAAGAATAGTGCAGATATTCATGACTATAAATAAGTCACACACAGCAGAAAGGTTGACAAAAATAGGAAGAAAAGCAAACATGTAAACCTGTAAACATGTAAACCTGTAAACCTGTAAAGCAAACATGTAAACACGTAAAAGCACAACATAGTTTTGCAACTTGAAATATCGCACATTAAATAATTGGGTGAAAAACAACGCCAGAAAAGTGTGAAGACAAAGAAATGGTTGAATGGTGGTCATAAAAACACAGCAACTTTACGGAACTAGATAGTTCCCATGTAGTGAACAGTTTGTGGAACAATAAACCAAAAGCACCTAGGAAACACAGAAGTGGTGTTGAGTAGTGGTTGTGAGTGCCATACAAATTTAAGCTACTTTAAACAAACCAACATCTAGGGAAATGGTTATTATCTATAGAAAAGGTGTGTATAAAGAAATGACTGTACGGCGGTTACAAGAGCAGTAGAAATTTACGTGATGAGATGATTCACACTTAGTGAAATGGTAGGACAACAATAAAACAACAAAAAACTTTAGAAACAACTTATTGAATTCTAGTTAGGAAAACAAAAAAAGTTACATATTTCAATATTTTACACAAAGTGGTATAATTTGGGAACAAACAAGAAAACGGGGAACACGGAAATGATTGAATATTAGTTACAAGAAGACAGATTTACTTGACTACGTGATTCACATCGTGATACGCTCAAAGAACCCATAAAATAAAAACGCATGGAAGCACGGAAATGATTCAATGGTGGTTCAATGGTGCATGCCTCCATCATCAGTTATGGTAGGGATTCTTGAACAGTTTGCGTTCTTGGTTGTGGTGCAAGAAACTGCCAAAATAGTTGCAGACCGGATTTGGTGGAAAGTGAGTAAAAATTTAATCGTCCAGAGGCGTAAAGAAATTTAATACCGCTTCT
Source organism: Haemaphysalis longicornis (assembly GCF_048455015.1). NCBI lineage: Eukaryota > Metazoa > Arthropoda > Arachnida > Ixodida > Ixodidae > Haemaphysalis > Haemaphysalis longicornis. Next base: position 15,768,266 of record NW_027526245.1, read on the forward strand.
AGCACTAAAAACCAAGAAGCCGCAGGTTGTCGACAACGCTGATATTTGCGCAGGATGTGATTGACAATAAAAATCTGGGCCCTATACATTGTCTGGTGAAAGAATTTTATGTCTGTAACAACACGAAGATATCTAGTTACACACAATGCAGGATGCCACTCGCAGGTGAAAAAAAGCGTGTTCCCTGTTTCCGAAACGAGGAGAAGTCCTGCGTCAAGTTGACCGTCAACAGTAGCTCGAGCAGGCGCCTTGTGCAGACCGTTGCAGTAGCACCTCCCTTGCAAGCCAGTTCATCAATCTAGGCATGGGTACAGGAAAATCTGTGTTGTTAATACAGATTTTTAGGACTGGTATAATACAGAATAGCCGCTTACATTGCCCCTGAAAAAGACAGTGTATGACAGCTGCATCCTACCGGTACTCGCCTACGGGGCAGAAACTTCCAGGCTAACTGAAAGGGTCTAACTTAAATTATGGACGACTTAGCAGGCAATAGAACGCTAGAAAATGGGTGTAACATTAAGGGACAGGAAGAGAACGGAGTGGATATACTTTAATGTCAGCATTGGCACTACTAAGGCAACCTTAACACTAACTATGACAGCTAATGTGAGGTACCACTAAATATACGAACTATATTTCGTGAATGGGGACTCTGAGGACATTTTAGCCCAGCTACAGGTCCCATATGAACTTGCAAAATATTTTTCTGTGTCTATCCTAACCGCTTGGTGGATTGAAGTGACAATATATACACGGATGCAGCTATGTCCACAAAATGTGGCAAAAGGAAACATGCACAAACCCATACAGCATCACTGCCATGCACGTATACTTCGTTCAGCAGAATGGCGATGTGGGCTAGTTGGTATATATGCATAACTAAACCTTCAAAAAGCACATCACTGAAACACTCGTCATGTCCTGTTCGCTTGTCCTGCTAGGCCTACATTTTTAGTTGAAGTATACGTTGTACAGCGGGAAGCATCAAAGTAGTGCAAGAAATGTTTACACCACAATCACATTCACATATAGTCTAAGTTGCACCAGTCAACAGCCTGAAACCTGTAAGTTATTAGCAAACGACAGGCCAGACACAAGAATCATACTCTGCCTTAAACCTGCGAAATCCAAATGCTGTGTTACTCTGATCACCAAGGTGTGTTACGCACTAAATTCATTAATCTGAACTATTCCATAAGTGACAGAAATTTAACAGCCATTTTTGAATATTTTTGCTAGGATCTGAAAGGTTAATTTACGTTTGCGATGCTGCAGTAAGAGTACGAAGCACAACCAGCGCTGCTCATACTACTGTACCAGTTACGACATCCGTGTAGTTCTGACGTTACAAATAAATTAGGGTTGCTCCAACATTTCACGGCCAAACTGAGCGTTCGAAGATTGAACACTCTATGGAAACGCGAAAAAAGCATCCAGATGGCATTTTAATCTAATGCTGTACTCTCGGAATTCTCTGAATTGATATTTTATTTTAATGCTACACGAAGGGCAATCATTCAATTTATTGTGCACGTTTTTTAACCGAAAACTATTATGACGAAAAAAAAAAACGGCATCTGCAGAAACGAAACAAAAACCAATATCACGCTAAAACTACACGATGTGCGTGTAACGCATACACGCTTATATTCGCACACGCACTTACATTCGCACTCTCGAGCTTCCCTTATTTCATTTCATATCAAAACATTCGCCTAGCAAAACAGGACAGAACACAAACACTTAAACAAACACAGGGCTAGAAATTGCGCGAGAATTGATTCAGTTTACAACCGCAGCAGCCAGGTACAAAGGTCTACCGACAAATCTCAGCAACGCACAAAGCGAGTCCCTCAAATCGTTAGGGCTAACCTCTTACGCGTACCGAAGTTCGAGAGCAACTCTGCTACGTTCAATACATATGACAAGAAAACAAGGTTCACTAGTACTCATTTACCTCCGCTACTTGGCAGTATTTCTTCGTCCGGTAGATAAATCCATGGTAGTCAAATCACCGAAATAACGAAAGTTGAAGGCGTGCACACCCGTGCTGTCACCGTCCTGTAGCACGCGTATCGATACGGAGTGCAGTTAAAGGAGCCATGAAGAGAAAACACAAGTTTGGTTCATTCGAAAGATTGCCTCGTTAGAACCATAACGACGCCACTTATAACGCAAACGTCGCTCAAGTAAGCTACATAATTAGGAAAATTCCCGTGCCTTCCCGCGAGGGGAACACGAGTAAATGCAGAGCATTGGGGCCTCAGTACTGGTTGAAGGCAGTGTTGCTTCCATCGCTTCTTCCGTGATGCTGGAGTAGCAGACACGAGTAAACGTGGGAGCGAGCGTCAACCAAGGAAGGAAGGAGCAACGCAGTGACTGAAGCACGAGCGACCGCTAGCCGCTTTACATTTGCAGCGCGCGCAGTAGAGGGAGAGCAGTGCGGGGGGGAGAGCGGGCATGCGCAAGCAGCGCGCGCGCCCTTCCACGCCCCTCCGCGCTGCTACCGGGCACCTGTTACGCCGAGACCAAGACGGAGCGAACGGGCTGACTACGACGCATGCGCGCGCCAGCTGCTGTTGAGAGAGAGGAGGGAAGGAGGAGAGGTGCACCTGCTGTGGACGCGGAGCTGTGGACGCCGTCCGACGCAGGAAGAGGTGAGGCTAAGAAATGCTCTGCATTTAAAAAGGAAATGACCATGCGACCCACCAGCTCATTTTCCGCAACGGAACCTATGATGTCAGTCGAGAATGCTCTGCGATTGGCGGAGGCCGGCAAAAGCAAACGCATGTTAGGCAGGGCCTACAGTTTGCATAGTGAGCTATATGCCCGTCAAACATACTGCACATTCGTTTTATGACAAAGTAGCGCTGCTGAGCACGAGGTCGCAGGTTCGATTCCCGGCCGCCTTTCTCGTGGAGGCGAAAAGCAAAAACGCCCGTGTGTTCGAGATTTCGGCGCACGTTAAAGATCCCCAAGGTCAAAATTAATCCGGAGCCCTCCACTACGGCGCGCCTCATCGCCTGCGTTGCGTCGGCGCGTTAAACCCTACAATCAATCAAATCAATCAATCAATCTTTTTATGACAAAGAACGGTGGTGTAAACGGTTCAAGTTCCGAACAAACACGCAAGCGTGTGCGCCAATGCGTATGAAACTACCGCCGGCCGAGCTCGACATCTCGCTGTCGCGCAGACGAATTTTCGGGTTCGAGGCTCTTAGGGGCCAACGAACCGTTCCAGCACGTACAGCCGCGACCTTGCTTGGTATCTTAATCCATTGACAGGAGGTTGCCAACAGGAGGTTGCCATTGCCAACCAGCAAAGGTAAAAATAGAAACCAGGGGAGTAAGGAAAAGCAAGAAGCGACGAGATAGTGCCAGTCGTCGCAGAAGTTTCGAATGGTGTTGGCTTGCTGCTGTCGTTAAGAGCTCGTTTCCAGTTTACAACCACTGAAAACTTCAGTTTGTTCGAGTACTTTACAATGAAATTTCGTTGCTGCGTTTTGAAATGCCCATGTAGTACGGGCAAATCGTCGAGGGAGTGCGACATCCCCTCCGGTGAAGAGATCTCCTTTCATGTGCTGCCCAACGACGAACCTCGGCGAAGCAAGTAGCTACGTTTTGTGAACTTTGCAAACGGAGGAGAAAGGGAGCTAAAGGAAGTACGAGTGTGCTGGCTTCATTTCCGACGAAGTGATTACGGCAGGGACCCTTACGTGAGCTCACTCCTGGGACATGCTGGCGCTCGTCGCGGACTTCGTCAAATCGCCGTCAAAGCGCTCTGAGCTTGGAAAAAAAAATACCGTACACACCGCGCATTGACGCTCGTATCTTTCTGGTCGGAGCAGAGAGCTCGCGCGAACGGCTTTCCATACACGACACCGGCCAACTGCCATAAGCGATACTGCTACTGAAATTGAAACATTATTAACCGTAATAAAAATACGGCACATACGTACCAGTCTGTATTCGTCCGTCGCGACGGGGCTGACGAGGCAGCGGTGCCGACGGCAGGGCGTTCGTCTGTTGTGGCTATCGCGGAATGGTCGCTTTCCCGTCCACCGCGTATCCTACAACTCCTGCCGCTCGTGCACTTAGAAGCATTGAGCGTTCAAGTGGTGTGAGGTTGTTAAATGCAAGCCCGAGCTCTTTGGCGAGAGTTTTGTTCTCCGGATCAGGCGATTTCATGACTAGGGCTGCGGGTGCACTAGGTTTTACTAGTATTTTTAAAATGGCCGCCGTCTCGGTTTAGGGACGATTTCCGGTCCCTGTCTGACTCCCACGTGAGGGTGCTATATGGAGCCGACATACTGAGTATCTGTTTCATGGACCTGCTCGTATGACGCCATTGTTCACGTCACGAAATGTGCAATTTTAGCGGGAGATTTAAAATTTTGGCTTAAATTGCCTTATTTAGTGAATAAAGCATCATTTGCTTCCGGCAAAGCGCTTGGGGTACTATGAAACACCTAATCTTTCGAATAAAACAAACTTGTGTTTTCTCTTCATGGCTCCTTTAATACACTGTCGGACGATCAGACTCGCCGCGCAACGACTTCCTGTCTCGTGTTCGTCCGAGGGAAAAACTAGTTCCTGAAAGACACCCACCTTGATAAAGACGCATTGCGAAATATATGTCCAAGTTATTGTAAACACAGATATTAGTTGCCAATTATATACAAGAAAAGCTCGAGCGTTGGTATTTTTTAAAGAAAACAGTAATTGTACCGACAATCTAAATTACGGCATATTTAAGGCAATTTCAAGCTCTGAGGTGGAAATACAGCTGCCGTGGGGTTGTGGGCGCCGTAATTTTACGGTTTGTTCTAAGGCCGCAACCGCTTGCAGCGTATTTTCCGCGGTTTCGCGCGTCGACATCGCCCCGCGTTGACGGCGTCGGAAAAATGCACGGCGACGTGAGTTGACGCTGGAGGAGGAGGAGGAGAAGAAAATTTTATTGAACAGGTAGATCGAGCTTCGAAGTGGGCGGGGTGCTCAGTCCAGGACTCCGTTGGTGCGGCCTGCCGTCTCCGCCCTTTCAGCGAGCCAAAGCTGCTTACTTAGGTCCGAGCTGGCAAGTTCACTCTCCCACTGCTCCCATGTAGCCACGCCGATGTCTATGCTGCTCCCCAGATATCAGCGTCGACGCAGCGCCAGAAAGCTTCCGAAAGCAGGCGACATCGTCCGGATTCCATGTCCAGCTCCTGGTTTGGGGTCATTACGTTCGCAGACAGCAATCATTTCTTTTTAACGTGCGGTAATTTGGTGCCTTGAGGCAAATTACAAGCTATTTCTATTCGAAAGTGCGCAATCCTCCGTGGCTAGCTTGGCTTTCATCGGGGAGATCGGGGGATTGGGAGAGCTTTTTGAAAGTTAAATACGGGAGCTCTGGCTGCATCGCTTGTAGTGTTAGCATGAAGGGCTTGTCTGCAAGATCGGTGCGTAACGAACAAAGTTTATGAACGCCAGAAATCTAGCTCGGAACATTGCTGGCGCTAGGCGGGACAAGGACAACGAATTACACACAACTGGAGCGCACACTACCAACTGATTTATTAATCACAACAAACACAACTTATAAAGGGAAAATTCAGATGACGTGAAAGGTGGAGTTAATCAATCTCGCTGAATTGAATACAATATTTGTCATGCGCATGCGCTTGCCTACGAACTGTCAAGTAGTGCCATCTCAGTTGTCGACAGTGCAATCGATGGCAAACTGATACAGTCTTTTTCTTTTCGGATGGCGTAAGCTTCCCATATCTCACGGGTGATCGTTTCTGAAGATTCAAAGAGGATCGTGGGGCTTTCGAATTTCGCACAGCACCCATGTCTGGCGCAGTGGGCAGCCAAGTGCCCTGGGGCTGAGACTTGCTTGCACATATTGTTGTGTTCTCTGAGATGACTAACAAAACCAGAGATGCTAAACAAACAGGATGTGGCATTAAGCACACGAGTAAGTTTGTCGCATGCTGCTCGGGGGTTGTCTATAGGATACCTTTGTCATGCAAGAAGGCATACATTGGCCAAACTGGACGCTGCGTTAACGAACGACTCAGAGAACACAACAATATGTGCAAGCAAGTCTCAGCCCCAGGGCACTTGGCTGCCCACTGCGCCAGACATGGGTGCTCTGCGAAATTCGAAAGCACCACGATCCTCTTTGAATCTTCAGAAACGATCACCCGGGAGATATGGGAAGCTTACGCCATCCGAAAAGAAAAAGACTGTATCAGTTCGCCATCGATTGCACTGTCGACAACTGAGATGGCACTACTTGACAGTTCGTAGGCAAGCGCATGCGCATGACAAATATTGTATTCAATTCAGCGAGATTGATTAACTCCACCTTTCACGTCATCTGAATTTTCCCTTTATAAGTTGTGTTTGTTGTGATTAATAAATCAGTTGGTAGTGTGCGCTCCAGTTGTGTGTAATTCGTTGTCCTTGTCCCGCCTAGCGCCAGCAATGTTCCGAGTAAGAAACCAACTAGCCCCATTTCAAGCTCTGGTTAGAAATCTAGCGGTGCATTCAATTTCATTCGCGGCTACCGTAGCTTGCATAGGGGGAACGATGAAGCGCGATAGCCTTTCTTGGCGGAGCTTTGGTTACTTCACTTGCAGTATTAGCATAATTGACCTCGCCTCCAAGATCGGTGCGGAAGAAACAAGCGTTAGCACTGCCGAAATTTGTCAAATACCACCAAAACGAATCACCCGACAATATTCGTTGGCAGCCTCTGTTAGGGTACCAAATTCTTGGGTACACGCATTGTTTTCCGGCGTGGTCGAGTAGATTGGAGCTTAGGTGCTGGTGTAGTGTTTTGAAAGTCTATGGTCCGAATCTTGACAAAACCTCACGGATTTTTTTTTGGTTTTTTTTTTGCTATGAGGGTGTCATCGACTTTTTTTTCAAGGCAAAAAAAGGCAGTGTACCTTGCCGTTTAACCTACAAGTGACGTTTGATGGTAACCTCACTATCACGGCAGCCCCGAAATTTGCTTTGCTCACACTTTGAATTCATGAAGCTGCAGTCGGTACGTAACATCAAGGTTAAATCAAGTAGCAAGTACATTTGGGCTAATTGCGTCTTCGTTCATCATCCTATCTTATTTTGTTACAAGGCTCGTTGGCAACGTAGCTTGTAAACGAATTCTGCACTAAGTCCCTGCCTCTCTCCGTGAGGTTGGGTATTGGGCTACTGTTTTGATGGTCAAAGGTTCAAAGCAATAGTGGTGGATTACAATACTTGCACTAAACCCCTCGGTACAAAATCCTTACAAAACACATAGAAAACCCCTCGGTAACTTCAGTACAGTACGCCTGCGGAGAGTTTGAAAACAAAGTATAGCAGATATAGCTAAAATAAATGTAACTGCGATAGACATGTTCGAAGTAAAAAACGGTCCTACCAGCAACATCTGAACAACGTCAGCAAAATATGTCTAAATTCCGTCCCCAAATGAAGCAGCAGCAACATCGAGAGTACGTCTTTAGCAAAGTTGAAAGAACGTCCGACATTAAGGTACCAGCAACGTTATCTCGACATCCAAAAATTTTTGTTAAAGTATTGCACGTTGTACGGATGTCTAATAGAGATACTGCTGGGACATAGACGTTCGGATCTTTTTGGGACGTCGCAGAGATGTTAGTGGTTTGCTGGGAAGCAGAGTAAAACCATGAGCCTGAACATTATAATGCAGAAAACTGAAGTAATGCTCAATAACCGCGGGAGAGGACAGCAGTTTGAGATAGGTGGCGAGGCAGTGGAAGTGGTAAGCGAATATATCTACTTTTGGCAAATTGTGACCCTGGATCCTAACAATGAAGCTGCGATAATTACAAGGATAAGGATGGGGTGGCGTGCATTCGTCAGGAATTCACAGATAATCACAGCAGCCTACCATTGTCTCTAAAGAAGAAAGTGTATGACATCTGCGTCTTACCGGTACTCGCCTACTGGGCAGAAACTTGGGGGCTCACTAAAACAGTTCAACTTAAAGGGGCCCTGAAAGGCATTTTGAGCACACTAAATGAACTAGCGCAACCGTTAGATTGGGTCGTCAACGTCCTCTGTGCCAAGTATTACTCTTTTACGCGCAGCGGAAAGCTCACACTTTTGTTGCAAAGTTTGTCGTTTTTTTCTCACCCTTTCCTTCATGTTTTTGGACGCCGCCATCTTCACATGTCTACATCATCGATTCCCAGATGTTCGTCCTGAGCTAGACATCCTGCTATTGGGCGGCTTTTTCACGCACTTCCGGCAAAGAGATGAGTCGTCTGCTCAGCGTCGGCTCACCGGCTGATCTGCCAGCGGAGTGCCGGAGTGCTTGGGCATTTTACGACAAACGAAACAAGTGTAAAACAAACCCTTAACCGTTTGTATTGAATGCAACACGGCCATAACACGACATGGATATTCTCTTACCTGAGTACATTCCATAAAGAAAGCGTTCAAGGCCCGTGGCACTTCTTTCGTGCAATCGCAGAGAACGCCCTGAGCCGAATGCCCGGGTTTGACGCATACATTTTATTCAACTTCAAAACAATCCAGAGATGCGTTTCTAACGAATACAACGTCACAACATGCGTTGAAAGTCTGAACCACGATTGACAGAGGATGGGTTGCCTCCTGCCCGTCGTAAATTCGGTACTCACCTCGCGCGCGGTTTGCGGGGACGAACAGCAAGTCACTTAACGTTGGCGCACAAGCCGATGGCGTTTAGCCACGCACACTGCACATACCCCATGCGAGGTTGAGTCGTACGTCGCTCGAGAAAGATTATCCAGACCATGGGAAGAACTATCCACCCGCAGAAGCACAACGTCGCATTTCATCGCGAAACAAAAGCGTCCATAACACACACACCATCGCCTCCTTGTAATGCCAAACGCATCTCGCACTTCCCAATAGGAGTGGGTGGTACGCCTGCAGTGCCCACATTTTGCGAGGTGGGGCCCCAAGCTGAACCGGGATCACGGAACCGTAACTGACTTCTGGAGCGGTTTGTGCCTTGTTGCCAAGGCAACCGATGTTTGAGATTGTCAAAGAAATGGCGCTCGCTGCAGCGCTAGAAAGCTCAGAGCCGCGGCGGAGAATGTTTTGCCAACGTTGCCGCTCTCCACCACGCGTCGCCCCAAGCTGAACTGCACGGGTTCTGTATCGGTTCAAAATGTCTTTTTCACATGCCGCCGGCAGGAATTACCACCGCCGCAAAATAAGACCCGGCGCCAGCGGGGCCACATCTGATATGGGCCTTTTTGGATAAACAGTGCGCGGTGCATCAAGGGAACGAGTGCACGACCCTCCCCGTGCGGCTGCGAGTTCGCCGCCGATAAAAAGTCATGTGCCGCCAGCAACGTACACCGCGAAAGGGCAAGGCCAGGCCGGCGCACACATGCGGCCAGATTTTTCGTTCGCTTTTCCAGCCTTGAGCGGAGTGCGTGCGGGATTCATGGTGTCAACAAAGCTTGCCCGTAGCAGACGAGTCTGAGCAGCGCAATAGCGGAAGTACGTCACCGCTGCGGAGCGCAGCATCATGGGAGGCAAGGCTCGCACGCCGTCAACAGCGGAGAGTAAGTCGAAAGGAGGAGGAAACTCGGAGCGACGATAATGCGCGGTTTTTGATTTACGATTTCTCAGCTAATACTCATCGCTTTAACAAAATTCTTGCGGGAGGAGATTGCAAATACATTGCTTTATTTGGGTGCATGTACATCCATGCATCGGCGGAAGGTATTTCAGGACCCCTTTAACTGGAGGATGACTGAGCGAGCAGTAGAACGGAAGATGATAGGTTTAACATTAAGGGAGAAGAAGAGAGCAAAGTGGGTAAGGGAAGAAACGCGTGTTAAGGACACTAGTAGAAATTAAGAAGAAATGGGCGTTGGCAGGCCATATTATGCGAAGGCAAGGTAACCGCTGTCTCTAAGGGTAACAGAGTGGATCCCTAGAGAAGGGAAGCATGGCAGGGGGCGGCAGAACGTTAATGGGCAGAGGAGATCAAGATGTTTGCGGGGGTAAATCGGCCGCAGTTAGCACTGGACCGGGATAAATGGAGATACATGGGAGACGCCTTTGCCCGCATTGGAAATAGATAGGCTGCTGCCACTGATGATATTGGTCAAGCCGCGATCGCCCTTCTCGCAATGTGTGTTCTCGCCATGCGGTGTACAATCCCCAGTGAAGGATACGTTCCGCGCTTTTTGGCCAGCCAGTTGCTCGAAGACGCCGGCGTAAATGTGTGGGCCCTGTGCTCGCGTGCCATACTGATTCAGCCGTTGCCGACGAGACTTGCGGTCAGCACACCCTTGCTCCCTGTACTCTTCGGTGTAGCGCTACGCCTAATAAATAGGCACATTGCCACCCTCCATTCTACACCGCGGTATACTAAAAAAAACAATTTATATATATATATATATATATATATATATATATATATATATATATATATATATATATATATATATATATATATATATATATATATATATATATATATATATATTGATACAGGGTAAAGCTGTGTTTACAGTGGTGTATTTACGATGCACATTCAGAGGCTAGTTATAAGAAACCACGATGGAAGAGAGCACCGCGCAAGCCAGGGAGCGAACGCGCTTCACCGTCAGCGTCCTCTTCATCTCTCTTCTTGATGATGATGCCCGCTAGCACAGTACATGAATACCGTCCTATTTGTGGGGAATCTAATTAATGCCCCGTAACACAACCCCCCCGGTGGTAGGAGCGCCGTCTCGGTGCTTGTCAGGGTAAAGCTGTAGGTTGCGAGTGGTATGGCTTAAGACGCGTGACGTGGACGACGTCTGTTTGTGGAGAGCGGGATGAGTCTGACGGAACCAGCGGGGTGATTTCGTAATTGACCTCCGTCACTTGGCGTACGACACGGTAGGGGCCGTAGTACCTGGCTAGAAGCTTTTCCGAACGCCCTACACGGCGTGCAGGACACCAGAGCAGCACCAGGGATCCAGGTGCAAAGTGGCGGGTGCTGTGGCGGCAGTCATAGCGATCCTTTTGAGAGCGCTGGGACGAAGCGAGCCTGACGCGAGCAATGTTGCGGGCAAAGTCAGCGCGTGCGATGGCGTCTTGGGCATATGCGGAAGGTGGCAGAGGGTGTTGAAATAGAGTGTCCAGTGGTAACGTCGGCTCTCGGCCGAATAGTAGGTAGAAGGGAGAGAATCCGGCAGTATCAAGGCGCGACGAATTGTAGGCAAACGTTATGTAAGGCAAGGCAATGTCCCAATCACCATGGTCGTCAGAAACGTACATTGACAGCATATCAGTTAAAGTCCGGTTAAGGCGCTCTGTGAGGCCGTTGGTTTGAGGGTGGTAGGCGGTAGTAACCTTGTGAACGGTTGCGCATGAGCGGAGGATGTCGTCTACTACTCGGGAAAGGAAGTATCGTGCGCGGTCTGTCAGGAGCTGCCGAGGAGCACAGTGGTGTAAGATGACGTCGTGCAGGAGGAAATCGGCTACATCAGTTGCGCAGCTGGTCGGAAGAGCCCGCGTGATTGCGTATCGTGTCGCATAATCGGTGGCCACGGCAATCCACTTGTTGCCGTTCGCAGACCGGGGAAACGGACCGAGGAGATCTAGACCAACTCGGAAGAATGGCTCAATAGGTATATCGAGCGGCTGAAGAAGACCGGCGGGTAGCGTGGTAGGCACTTTTCTGCGTTGGCACATGTCACAGGCGCCGACATAACGGCGAACCGAGCGGTAGAGCCCCGGCCAGAAGAAACGGCGTCGCACGCGGTCATAGGTCCGGGAAACCCCTAGATGGCCAGCTGTTGGAAGGTCGTGGAGCTGCCGTAGTACATCTGTACGAAGGTGCTCAGGTACTACAGGAAGCAGATCAGGACCATCCGGGCGGACATTGCGGCGATAGAGGACGCCATCCTTCATTTGGAACAACCGCAGTGAAGGGTCGGAGGGGGCAGCGGTTAAGCGGTTGATGATCCTGCTCAAGGAGACGTCAAGGCGCTGCTCATCAGCAAGCTGTTGAAAGGAGGAAATAGACAAGACCGAGGTGGCGAGTGAGTCGCAACTTGTAGGATCGGGAGGATCGACTGGGTACCGCAATAGACAGTCAGCGTCTTGATGGAGGCGGCCGGATTTATAGACTACAGAATACGAGTACTCTTGCAGCCGCAGAGCCCAGCGCCCGAGGCGTCCGGTCGGGTCTTTCGGGGACGCAAGCCAGCATAGCGCGTGGTGATCTGTCACGACGGAAAATTGTCGACCGTAGAGGTATGGGCGAAATTTGGCGACAGCCCACACTAGGGCAAGGCATTCCCGTTCAGTAATAGAATAATTTCGTTCAGCTGGTGTCAGCAGGCGGCTGGCGTAGGCAATAACGCAGTCGTGGCCCGTTTGGCGTTGAGCTAAGACGGCTCCAATGCCGTGACCACTAGCGTCAGTCCGTACTTCCGTGGGAGCGGCAAAATCGAAGTGAGCTAAAATGGGCGAAGTTGTTAAGAGTGAGATCAGGGTCTTGAAAGCCTGAGCTTGCTCACTTCCTCACGAAAAGACGGAATCCTTTTTGAGAAGGTCGGTGAGAGGGCGGGCGATATCAGCGAAGCCTCGGATGAAGCGACGGAAATAGGAGCACATGCCTACAAAACTGCGAACGTCTTTCGATGACCGGGGCACCGGAAAATCTCTAACCGCCTTTATTTTGTCGGGGTCAGGCTGCACTCCATTTGCGTCGACAAGGTGGCCCAAGATAGTTAGTTCGCGCCTGGCGAATCGGCATTTCGCGGAGTTGAGTTGTAGGTTGGCTTGACGCAAAATAGCAAGTATTTCGGACAGGTGATGGAGATGAGCCTCGAACGATGGAGAAAAAATAATGACGTCATCGAGGTAGCACAGGCATGTGGACCATTTGAATCCCCGCAGGAGAGAGTCCATCATGCGTTCGAAGGTAGCTGGCGCATTGCAGAGACCGAAAGGCATAACCTTGAACTGATATAAACCGTCTGGGGTGACAAAGGCGGTCTTTTCTCGGTCCATCTCGTCGACTGCAATCTGCCAGTAACCTGAGCGTAGGTCAATGGACGAAAAGTATTTTGCACCGTGTAGACAATCTAAGGCGTCGTCGATCCTGGGAAGAGGGTAGACGTCCTTCTTGGTTACTTTGTTCAGGTGGCGGTAGTCTACACAGAATCGCCAAGTGCCATCTTTCTTCTTTACCAAAACTACCGGGGAAGCCCAGGGACTGCAGGAAAGTTCGATAATGTCCTTGGCGAGCATTTTTTCAACCTCTTTCTGGATGATGCCTCGTTCACTATGGGACACACGGTACGGACGCCGATGGATGGGTAGCGCATCACCTGTATCGATCCGATGGGTGACTGTAGAACTTTGCCCCAAAGCTTTGTCGCTCAAGTCAAAGACGTCGGCAAATGATGTCAGAAGACAGCGCAGCTGGTTTGTTTGTGCGGGTGATAGCTGTGGGCTGATCATTGGTTCAAACATATCAGGAGTGGTAAGGAGCGGATCGGAGACTTCATGGGGAATTGACGGATGGTTCAAAGCAAAAACAGAAACGTCCGGTGCACAGAAAGGAGCAAGGGTGGCGATGGTGAGTCCTTCGGGAAGGACTTGAGTGTGAAATCCAAAGTTGATTAGAGGAAAGTTAACGCTGTTGTGCTTGATGGTAACAACAGTGTGTGGAAGGGCAACACCACGCGTCAGGAGAACGTCTACGATGGGAGCGGCAAGGTAGTCTCCATCAGGAACCGGTGGAAAAGTAGCGAGAGGAACATAGGTCGCTGCTTGACTCGGCAGGCGAACGTATTCGCAGGAGCATAAGCGCAGCGGGGGTGCGTCGCTATCAAAAGCCGGTAACTCCAGATGCAGAAGTCCCGCTGAACAATCGATGAGCGCGGCATGTTCACACAGGAAATCGCGGCCAAGGATAATGTCGTGAGGGCATTTGTCCAAAACAAAGAAAACTACAGGGGTGTCGTGGCCGGCGATACTAACGCGAGAGGTGCACATGCCAGCGATGGCCGGCGTACCGCCGTCAGCAACTTGAACATACGACAGAGCCGGCGTCATAACTTTACGTAGGCGGCGACGGAGATTTGCACTCATTACCGATATATGCGCCCCGGTATCAATTAGAGCACGGACAGGCACGCCGTCAACATTCACGTCAAGTAAATTGTCTCTGGTAGGTAGCGTCAAAAGAGGATTTTCGGTCGAGGTCGGGAATGCAGCATCACCTCCGGGAGCTGCATTCGCTAGTTTTCCGATGTGGGACGTACGTAGTCGTTCGGCGAAGTAGAGCGGCGGGGCTGCGGGGAGCGAGACTGTCGGCGCTGGGGAGAAGGGGAGCGGCCAAATCGCAGAGTGGATGCGGCGGGGTTGTCGGCAGTGCGCTGCTGGTAGGAAGGTGCAAAACGACGCGGCGCATGGTCAATGGTATCGTCGTTCCAGGAGGTTTGAGCGGAAGGGAACCAGCGACTGCGGCAATACCGTGCAACGTGGCCGACACGCCTGCAATTGAAACATATAGGCCTGTCATCGGGCGTCCTCCACTCCGCCGGGTTTCTGTAAGACGAGGGCCGACGTTGCGTGCGGAAATTCGGAGGGCTGGGGACGTGATCATTGTGACTGCATGAACGCGACTTGAAGGGAACTTGATGATGGGCTGAGTAGCTCACGTGGCAGACTGGGTGCAGGCCCATGCTCGCAATTTCGTCGCGCACAACCGCTTGTATCACCGAGATCGCCGGAAGATTGCCATCAGACGTCGAGTGGTGGCCGGTGACCGGTGTCATCGCCTCGATCTCGCGGCGAACAATGCGTGTCACTGCGTCCGCAGTTGTCTCCGAGGGTGGTTGACCGGAAGGAGCAAACGGTCCCTGACACGAAGAAGTGGCGGCGGTATTTGGAAGGCGATTGAATTGTTGTGTAACTCGACGGCTTTTGGCCAGCTCGAAACGCTTGCACTCACTCAGAATTGAGTTTACGGTAGAGCAGTCCTTGCACATGAGCAGATTAAAGGCATCGTCAGCTATGCCTTTCAAAATGTGGTCGATTTTATCTTGCTCGGCCATCTCAGCATCAACTTTGTGGCAAAGGGCCAGTACGTCTAGGATGTAGCTGACGTACGGCTCGGTCGACGTCTGCGCTCGCGACGCAAGCTTCTTTTTCGCCTCGAGCTGGCGCCCAGCAGGCTTGCCGAAAATTGCAATCATCTCCGCCTTGCAGCTATCCCAGCTAGTAAGCCTGGCTGCGTTGGTGTCATGCCACGTCTCCGCCGAACCTCTCAGGTGGAACCCAAGGTTCGCCAGCATAATAGTGGGATCCCAGCGGTTGTGGGCACTCACACGCTCGTAACGGCTGATCCAGTCCTCCACGTCGACATCACCGGTACCGTAGAAGAAACCAGGATCTCGAGGCTGGCTCACGATGACCAGTGGCGTAGCGGCGCTCGTTGCTTCAGTA
This sequence comes from Haemaphysalis longicornis, assembly GCF_048455015.1. Lineage (NCBI taxonomy): Eukaryota > Metazoa > Arthropoda > Arachnida > Ixodida > Ixodidae > Haemaphysalis > Haemaphysalis longicornis. The sequence continues at coordinate 15,783,743 of NW_027526245.1, forward strand.
GGCGGTGCCATTGTGGGGCCTCGGAGATGACGCCCGCTTCGGAGTTCCGTGATCAGCACCTCCGAGTCAGCCGCGTCCACGGCTCACTCGTGCCAAGGAAGGGGTGAGGTAGAGCAGTACGGGGCCAATGCAGCACTCTCCACCAAATGATACAGGGTAAAGCTGTGTTTACAGTGGTGTATTTACGATGCACATTCAGAGGCTAGTTATAAGAAACCACGATGGAAGAGAGCACCGCGCAAGCCAGGGAGCGAACGCGCTTCACCGTCAGCGTCCTCTTCATCTCTCTTCTTGATGATGATGCCCGCTAGCACAGTACATGAATACCGTCCTATTTGTGGGGAATCTAATTAATGCCCCGTAACAATATATATATATATATATATATATATATATATATATATATATATATATATATATATATATATATATATATATATATATATATATATATATAGATATTGTAAAGGCACGAAGCTTTGCGAAATAATAGCTGCAAGCGCAGTCAGCGGCCACTCCACCATCAAAGCAACGAGGACGGCGGCCGACTGGAAGCGAAGGAAGAAGCGCGAGGCTAGTTCGGACAGATAAAACATGGCGTCTTGAGAATCGGTCGCAAGTTCATTGCAATATATATATATATATATATATATATATATATATATATATATATATATATATATATATATAGAGAGAGAGAGAGAGAGAGAGAGAGAGAGAGGAACAATGAAACTTGAAAGATGGTAGGGGACACAGGAAAAGAAGAAAACTTCGAACAGGGTAGCCACCAGGATTGTTGGCAATGTTTGAGCAAAGAGCTTGCTATGGCGAAGGCAAGTCTGCTGAAACGTTGGCAGGAATTGTGCGCGCTACAGTGCTCGAAGTTTTTTGTATATATATATATATATAGTCTGAAAAGATAAAAACTCACACAGAGCGAGAAAAAAATAAGGTTAGTAGAGATAGAGACAAACGAGAAAGACGTAGAAAATAGAAATAAGTTTACTGACGTCTCTGAAGAAAGGGAGTCCTCCCCTGAAACGTCAGTATTTCTATTTTCTACGTCTTTCTCGTTTGTCTCTGTCTCTACTAACCGTATGGTGCCATAAGGAGTTTAATAGGGTTCAACGCTGGTCGACCACTCTCGACATGTCGCCGACACCGAATTCACTGCCTGAGGATTAAAAAGAAGGTCCCCTTCCCACCCCATAGTCCGAGGGGCGCTGGCTACCACCCCCAAGTGCAGGAAACAAAAATATGTTAACAAAAATACCCCAGAAAGTGGAGGGGAAAATAGCCCCACCGGTAGCGTAGTGGTCATCGCACCAGGCGCGTATTCTGGAGGTCGTTGGTTCGGATTCCACCCGGCGGGCATTTTTCTTCCACTTTTTTTTTCTAAATTCTTTCTCTGTCTCAATGACCTACCACATCCTCCCCTTTGGTTTCCGAGGTTTTCTTGACTGCCAACCCTTATTTCTGTCCTATTTCAACCAGCCCCTCATTTCCTATTTTGATTGGCTACATGCATAGCGAGGGCCTCTGTTCTGGCAGTCTTGGAGCCATATGGAGCTTAAGAGGGTTCAACGCTGGTCGACCACTCTCGACATGTCGAAGACACTCGAGTAAACGCCCGGGGACCGTTAAAAAGAAGGTCCCCGTCACCCCGACTAGTCCTAGTGGCGCTGGCTACCACCCTCAATCGCAGGAAACAAAAATACCTTAGCATAAATACCCCAGAAAGTGGAAGGGAAAATAGCCCCGCCGGCAGCGTAGTGGTCATCGCACCAGATCGCTATTCGGCAGGTCGGTGGTTTGGATCCCACCCGGCGGGCATTTTTAGATGCGAAGCAGCTTATGGTCGAGCCTGTTCCCACCGCCGTTGTGTGGGCGCCGTTGTGCGGCGTGCACACCCCCACTGCGCATTCCTGGCCGGGCACCGCTGATGATGATTGTGGCAGGATGCTCCTAGGGATTGGCCAACCAAACAATCCATCACAAGATAGCTTAGCGTTCAACCACCGTCGTCATCACGTGAAAGGGAACCAAGAGCGCCAGCTGCGGTATTATACAGAAACCTTTACCACACCATTCATTTCAGTATCATACTTGCGGCGGCAAGTGCCTGTTCGATATTGCTTTCTTTTGTGTCCGCGGGAGGATCACTGGAGGTTTAGTGAAGTAAAGAAGTAAAGAACGTATTGAAAGACTCGGCAATGGTCGTCTTGTCTGTAATTGTTTCATTGTTAATTTCAGCGAAGGAAATTTTGACATCCACCTGAATGCAGCCATACGGCTACACAGGAAAGCTATACCGCTTCCTCAGAAACTTCGCAGTTGAAGAAAAATTCGTCCTGGTCCAGGATCTCCCCTAGATATGGTCGACTGTTAATTTCGACACTATAGAAAGCGCTTTTTCTTTTAGAGAAGTGCCGGCAGAACTTCACAGGAGGAGATAGCAGAAAATGTTTCATTCATATAGCATAGTAGTACTCTTTGACTTTTTGGATACTGTCGCTAAGCTGCGCGCGCAGAGCAGAAAGCTGAATCACATTAGCAGGGAAGGGCATTGCGTGCGCCTCTTGCTTATCTTGTTTGCTTTGCGTCTGAGGCGGACTGCTTCCCTTGTCGTCCACGGGTTTTCAAACTTCACTTTCTTAGCCTCGTTGGAACAAAATCTGTGACACATTGGAAAACATGGTTCTTGAAAAAACGCCACAAATTTTCTACTGAACGCGCACTCAGAAAGGGAAAGGAATTAAGAAAACGTCTCGTTAAGAATATCAAGTATGTTAACGTCATTAGCCAGCTAGAAGACAGGAAGGAGGCGTGTTTTTTATATATTTTGTGGTTTGATCTAACGTTATTTATTTGATTGATTGATTGTAGGGTTTAACGCGCCGACGCAACGCAGGCGATGATTGATTGATTGCGGGGTTTTAATGCGCCGACGCAACGCAGGCGATGAGGCGCGCCGTAGTGGAGGGTTCCAGATTAATTTCGACCACCTGGGGATCTTTAACGTGCGCCGAAATCTCGCACGCACGGGCGATTTTGCTTTTCGCCTCCATCAGAAAAGCGGCCACCGCGGCCGGGAATTGAACCCGCGACCTAAAGTTATAGCCAAAGATATCATTATGTAGCGAGATATGCCGCGAAGAACACGCACCTGACGATCCGGATTACAAACACCATTGCTCATAAGAAACAAATATAAAATTATAGGTATCGCCATGAACGGGCGTGGTTTTTTTTTTTACCACTTGGGTATCTTGCGAAAAAGAAGCACGTCAAAAAAAAAAGCGCTTAGCATCTGTAGAAAGGGGTTCGGGGTATTCTTGAGAGTTGCGTTCGGGGTAACTTGAGAGTTGCGTTTCACGTGCTGATTACGAGTGCCACATTTCGGCAGCAGAGTTGTTTCGGTGCAGGCTGATTCGAGCCTGCATTCCTGCTTCGCTCCACCCAGTGAACCGTAAATGCGCTGGTCTTCATTTTTTTTTAAATGCAGAGCATTTCAGTAACTCACGATGTCACCCGGGTTGTCCCGTCGTAGTCCGCACCTTCATCGTCCGCACCCCTCCCCCTACACTATATAAAAGAAAATACTATCCGGCGCCAGGTTTCGACCCCTCGACCCTGCGGACGGAACGCAATGTACATGGTGCTCTACCCACTGCGCCACAGAGCCGGCACAGAATGGGACGCTATGAACGCGCCTTATATCGTTGACTCATTCAAATTACTGCTGACGAGCGCTCTCTCGTCAGCAGTTGCCGCAAGTGCAACAACATTAACGTAACGCAAACTACTTAACGTCGTGCGCCCCCCGAAATTCTCTGCATTTGATCGTGCCCCTCCTGAGGGGGATGTTTGACGCTACCTCTTGCAAGACCGAGTGCAACCGCCGAGAACAAGGTCCCACGAGCGGCGCGCGCGCCGTGGACTGGTGGCGCCATCTGTCAGCTGCGACGCGAACTACCATCAAGGCAGTCAGAAAACCGAACGCGCGAAATACAAACTGGGCTTTAACAAAAGAACGCTGTTTTAAGGTTATACTACCGGAAAATAGTGCATTTACAAAGCCGAAAATATCGTTGCAGTTGGCCGTTAAAGATCCCTGGGTAGTATAAATGAATTCGTAGCCGCCTTTACAACGTGTACCAGAGCCGAGGTGTATGTTGTAGCGTAAGCTACAAGTTTGAGCAGTTTGAGCTGTTTGAGCAGTTTCGCGTGGACCCTGACAGGCCGTGCTGCGCAAGCGCGAGGTTCACTGGATTGGATTGGATTGCGTTGGATTGGATTGGATTTTGATTGGATTGGCATACATTGGATTGTATTGGATTGGATAGGAAATCCAACCCAATTGGAGTACGGGTGTGTAAAGAATTGGGTCTGCGCGTCCAGAGGACTGACGTCATATCCGCAGCAGATGCACTGGCGCCGGCGCGTGCCCAGCTGTATGCCCCCGTTGCGCAGTAGCCGCTTGATGTAGTAGTAGTAATAACTTTTTTTGAGAACTGTTTTGTGGTACAGTTTCCCGTGCGGATCATGACTGCCGACGTTTTAACGCGAACATTCAGGCAGGAGAGGTGTGTCTGTACAGGCAGCCGACAATTCTAGCCTGCAGGCGTGTTTCGCTGTGCTTGTTTTGACATTTCCACGGCAGTAGATGAGGAATGCGCTCAAGGAATTGATTTTTTGTATTTACATTTTTAGATGCGACGCTGAGAGGAGCATCTCTTGCCGGCGGCCCTGTCCTTCCTGCGTCGTTGTCGTCCGCGTCCGCACAGCTGCGTCTCTCCTCCGCTCACCCCCTCTCCTCTCGCCGGGATAGCGCGCCCTCTCCCCAAACATCTGTGGCACGCGCGGTACGGTGCGCTCTCTCACTCCGCCGGTGGGCGCCGCTGTGCGCATGTGCTGCGCCCTCTATCTTCGCGGTCTCCTCTCCTTCGGGCGCGCTGCTCATACAAGCGGAGGGCCGCGCTCCGGCCGGTCTCTCAGTTGATGGTCGTCCGCGCTACGCTTGCTCTCTCTCTCTCTCTCTCTCTCTCTCTCGCATTACCCGACGACTGCTCACGCAATTCGAGTAATCGACCCAACGGAAACGCACAATGGAACCCCCTTCAGTGTCGCATCACACCAGGGTTCCCGCGAGGGAAGGTGGGCGTAATTTTTGGTATTGCCGGACTTCGACATGTACAAAACCAACACATTGCAACACAGCAACACAAGACATCACGAGTTACAAAGCCACAATCCGGTTCTTCCGTATGGTGGTGTCGTTAAAAAGTCATTTCAGTGCGTTCAGCGGTTAAAAGCGTGTCAACAATTCAGGCACATACTCTTAGACTTTAAGCCCTTCAGCTTACAGCGTCACACTCTCACGAAAGAACTGTCGCGCCGGCCTAGCTTTAACATAAACATGAAGCCATGCCATGCGCGCCTTCCAAATACTGTACAGGCCTAGTAGCATGCGCATATCGTACGCACCGCCGTCTTCATTTTTGCTTCGGAGGTACCGAATGCCGTGTGGGTTCAACGGAAATTCTTGGTGGAGTGTTCGCTGTTGGACGTCCTAAAAGTGAACTGCCATCCAGCAGTGTATGAACTCGTGGTATATTGTTTCCGGTTGCTTATAAATTGTGCAGCTGTACCCCACATAACTTCAAACCCCTTATCTTGAAGCGACGGTTGAACTGTGAGTGTCCCGGTGTGGAGTTCAAACAAGAAAGACTTCGCCCCACCCTGAACTGGCATCCTTTTGACCCTTTTAAGAACATCTTGACCTGGGCCTGCAATGTACAATGTTCTGTACCGTGGAACAGGGAATAGGTTATCAAATAAGTCCTTGTACAACTCTTTACGGGAAATATCGCTCAGGTACTGGACTGAAAAGCGCGCCGTGAAAAATCGTACCACCTGCACGATTTCCCTAAAATACCCGAAAATTCTCCCCTCCATCCTTTTTGTAGACACCAGAAACTGCGTTAGCACTTGGCCTAAGCGCACCTGGCACACGGTTCTTTAAAGGGGTCACTTGTGTCCCGCAAAAACAGAAACCGATTTACTAACTGGCGCACGAACAAAGGCGCCAGTCCCAGTCCACCGTCTCGTACACGTCTAAAGAGATTTGTTCTTGCACACTTTTCCTACGTCGACGACCATATAAACACTGCAAATATCCGGTGCAATTTCTGAACATTCATACGCGCGCAATGCACAACTTGCATTAAAAACCATAACTTTGAAACTAAAAATAAACTGTGCTTGCGCGCAGTTTGCGCACGTTCTAGTGCTTGCTCACTAGTGCTAACTACCATGCCACAACCCCAGGCACTTTGACCAGTTCACCATAGTGCCTGACGCCATATTAAACGCTTTAACATTCTCTATAGTGTGAGACACCCTGACCACGACTCTGTGCTCTTCAACACGTTACGGACATTTCCTCGTAATCGGTACATTATCATCAGTGCTAACTCTCATGGCTCCGGCATCATCATCACCTGTACATAATCATCATCAGCACTTGATGGGGGTTTTTCGTCCGAGTGTCCGAATAAACCGGTTACGCTTTCCATCGTCTCTCAAGTGGTGGAGGGTGCCTTTCGATCTCACAGTCTACCTCTGCAGCGCCACTCCTGGAGCTCCGTTCGGGCCGCCGTCTGCCTCAGCAGACCATGCCCATGACGCTCGATCCAGCCAGCGCCTCGGCTACGCCTCCCCCGCAATGTTTTATAAGCCGCCAGCGAGATCCGCCCGACTTCGCTGGCCTTCGTGGGGATGATGTAGAAGAGTGGTTGGAGAACTTCGAGAGAGTCAGCGCATATAACGGGTAGGACGACAAGCTAAAACGGCTGACTGTCGGCTTTTCCCTCACCGAGATCGCGAAGACGTGGTATCTCAATAACGCGGGACGCCTACCCGATTGGACGACCTTTACAACGGAGATCCGCAAGATTTTTGGGACATCCGCAGCTCGCTCTGAGGACGCGAAAAAGAAACTGGAAGCGCGCGTGCAACACCCGTGCGAAAGCTACACCTCTTATATCGAAGATGTTCTCGCACTGTGCCGGAAGGTCAATAAGGATATGTCAGAGTCGGACCGCGTACGCCAGATACTGAAAGGTATTAACCAGTTCGCTTTCACTGCGCTCGCCCTTCAGAACCCAAGAACCGTCTCGGATGTCACCACTACTTGCCAACCTCTTGACGATCTGCAGTCGATCCGCATTCAGCAGGATACATCGGCCACGCGCTTAGGCGACGAAGACCTTCGCGTGCTTATAAGGCAGCTGATTCGGGAGGAGCTTGACGGCCGGGCCTCCGTGTGTGCTTCTGCTCCTGCTCACCACTCAGCAATCACCAATCTTCGACAGATAATCAAGGAGGAGCTTGCCTGTGTGCCCGGTCGGTCAGTGCCTGATCTTGCCGCCCCTTATGCCGTACCGTCATATTCGGAAGTCGCTGGAAGGCCGCCCCTGCCCATGGCCCCGGTTACCTCGCAGCCTCTGCCCTAATATGTGGCAACGATTAACCATGCCGTTCGGCCGCAGCCTTACTATCGCACGTGGGGACCGCCGAGCCCCGAGCGCCCACCTAACCGGCCAGTGTGTTTCTACTGCGCAATTCGCGGTCACATTGCTCATTTCTGTCGCCGGCCTGCACAGGATGAACGGCGCGGCTACTACACCTACGAGCGCGACGTAACAAGCGCTCGTTATGGATACCGCCAGCGGGGTTACCAGTCTCCGACCCGCCAGACTCCTCCCCCAGCCGATTCCCCTAGGATACAGCGCAATTCACCTGATCAACGACGCCGCTCTCCCTCGCCTTTCCGCCGATCTGTATCGCCGCTTCGCCCCGTCGTGCACGACAGCGCTCGTCTCTCGGAAAACTAAGCCATGCAGTTCTGGGAGGAGAAACTGCATACAGGGAAAAGATAAAAACTCCTCCAGAGCATCCCTCGAACATTTTGTGTGTATTCGTCGAAGGCATCCGCATCGAAGCGTTGGTGGACACTGGTGCAAGCGTCTCAATTATTCATGCTGATCAGTGCAAAAGGTTAGCAAGGTGAGAACACCGTTTAGAGGTCCCTCATTACGGGGTGCAAATGAGGCACGCATCGATCCTTCTGCATATTGTACAGTGCGTGTCTCCATTGAAGGAATTTGTCATCATATCCAGTGTGCCGTACTCTCCACGTGTCCATACGACCTAATTCTTGGCTGAGACTTTCTTTCATCGACGTCCGCTGTTATTTGTTGTAGAACGCCTGCTATTAGCATCACACATACTAATCATTAAACTGTTTCCCCGACAGAGCCGATTTCTTTGGTGTTGACGACCGATCACGTCGTACCCTCCCGTTGTGAGCACATCCTTTCAGTTTCTGCTAGCACTATACTTGACGGTGATGTCCTGGTCGTTCCGTGCAGCCGCCTCCTTTCCCGTGGACTTGCTGTTGCTGCGTGTCTCGTTCGTTTTTCCGAAGGGCAAGCTCTTATACCTGTGCAAAACTCCACTGCAGAAGACGTTCTGCTTCCGCAAGGTTCCACAATTGCATCTGTATCCGATGTCGAGGTGACCATTCTGCCTTCGCGTTCTCGTCCCCTTACATGACTCGCTTCAGCGACTACGTCCTCGAAGCCTTCTCTTGCAGTCACCGTCAGCCCGGACCTGACAGAGTCACAGAAGTTATCAGTCCTGGGGCATTTAAATAAGCACCGTGCATCCTTCGACTCCTACTCAACCGTTCTTCCCCACACAACCACGGCAACGCATCGGATCAAAACCGAAGGGTCGTCTATTGTTCGCCGTCGCCCGTATCGCGTCTCCTCATCAGAAAGGCAAGTCATCGAGGAAAATGTGGCTGACATGCTGAAACGCAATGTTATCCGGCCTTCATGTAGTCCTTGGTCGTCCCCGGTGTGCTGGTCGAGAAGGAAGATGGCACCGTACGCTTTTGCGTTGACTATCGTGCCCTCAACGAGATTACCAGAAAGGATGTATAGCCCATGCCACGCATAGACGACGCCCTGGACTGCCTTCAAGGAGCCGAATACTTTTCGAGCCTTGACTTGCGTTCTGGCTATTGGCAGATCCCGATGCATGAGTCCGACAAAGAAAAGACCGCGTTTGCAACTCCCGATGGCCTATACGAATTTAATGTCTTGCAATTCGGGTTGTGCAACGCTCCGGCGACATTTGAACGCACGATGGATTCGGTGCTCAGAGGACTGAAATGGAAGACCTGTTTCTGCTACCTAGACAACGTCGTTGTCTTCCCGTCGGCGTTTACAGAACATCTCAAGCGTCTGGACGAGGTACTCTTACGATGTCGCCCGGCGTTGGCGTGCCTCGGCGTCCGCAACAGCCGTTCCAGGTGCGCCCTCTATCCCACTCCTCCTCTCTCGCATCACGCTACCCTCCTCGCTCTCAACAACAGGTCCGCACCCCTTCCCCTACACTATATAAAAAAATAATACTTACCGGCGCCTGGTTTCGATCCCACGACCCTGCGGGCGGAACGCAAGGTACATGGTGCTCTACCCACTGCGCCACAAAGCCGACACAGAATGGAAGGCTACCAACGCGCCTTATATTCTTGACTCATTCAAACTACGTCAAGAAGCTGCTGATACAACGCATTCACTACCTGTGGGCGGAACGCGAAGTACGTGGTGCTCTTCCCACTGCGCCACAAAACCGACACAGAATGAAAGGCTACGAACGCGCCTTATATCCTTGACTCATTCAAACTACGTCAAGAAGCTGCTGATACAACGTATTCACTACCACCAACTCCCCAAAAACTAAACGTTAACGCACTACACCCACCCCCTATGCGACGCATTTACTCGAGTCGCCCTCGCGGGGAGTTGGGCCCTTTTTCCGTGGCGTATAAGTCAGGGAAGAAGCACATGGACGCCGACGCTCTCTCTCGTTGCCCATTGTCCTCTTCATCTTACGATGTGCAGGAGCCCGCCGATAACACCCTTTGTTTGGCCCCCGTTATCTCCTCAAACATTGAGGGATGCATCGATTTGCCATCGCTGCAACGCGCAGACGCATATTGCGGCCCCATCATTGACTATCTCGACGGACGTTTAACACCTCCAAACAGCCGTGCGCATCGCCAACTCAGTAAGTTCAAACTATTTCATGGCGTTCTTTACCGGCAAAATTACAATCCAAATGGCAGAAAATGGGTCCCCGTTGTGCCTCGTACACTCCGGCGCCCTATTCTCGAAGCCTACCACGATGCAGCTACCGCTGGGCACCTTGGTTTTGCAAAAAACGTACGAGCGAATACGTAGTCTCTACTTTTGGCCTGGCCTGTCCACTTCTGTTGCCAAATACGTTCGCTCGTGCGCCTCCTGCCAGCACCGAAAGCGCTCAACTACTCCTCCTGCCGGACTACTTCAACCTCTCCCTTGTTCGTCAAAGCCTTTCGGGACCGTCGGCATCGATTTGTGCGGACCATTACCTCCAACGCCATCTGGATACCGTTGGATAGTTACGGCTGTCGACCATCTGACACGATACGCCGAAACAGCGCCCATTCGCTCTGGAACGGCTGCTGAAGTCGCTGACATTATACTGCACAACATTATTTTGCGCCATGGCGCGCCACGCGTCCTCCTCAGCGATCGCGGCAGGGTTTTTCTGTCCGCTGTAGTCGAAGAGCTTCTGCGTGCCTCCAAGACCGTGCACAAGACAACGTCCAGCTACCATCCCCAAACGAATGGATTAACAGAGATTCCATCGAACCCTCGCGGACATGCTCTCGATGTACATCGGCCCTGATCATCGCAACTGGGACTTTTGCGTACAATACTGCAACGCAAAAAACGACTGGATACTCACCATTCTTCCTAGTCTTTGGCCGCTCTCCCTCTATTACCTTCGAGTCGACTTTCTTCTATGCTCCTGTCCCCTCTGAAATGTCATCTCGGGAGCAGTACGTTTCACGGCTCGCCCACTGCCGCGAACTCGCGCGAAGTCGAACCGAAAGTCAACAACAAGAACGCAAAGCTCGCTACGACGTCGCACATCGCTCGGTTCAATTTCGGCCAGGTGATGAAGTATTGCTATGGACGCCTGTTCGTGTACCCGGTCTGTGCGAGAAATTCCTTCATCGCTTTCTTGGTCCATACCAAATCACAGTACAGACTTCGCCAGTTAATTACCGTGTGACGCCAGTAGAACAGTCGTCAGATCGGCGCCGCCGTGGTACTGAAATCGTACACGTATCTCGCCTCAAGCCGTTCAACCGCAGGACAGAACAATAAGTCGCGGCTAGGTGGCCGCTTCCGGCCGCGGAGGGGTAATTATGTGAGACACCCTGACCACGACTCCGTGCTCTTCAACACGTTACGGACATTTCCTCGTAATCGGTACGTTATCATCAGTGCTAGCCCTCATGGCTCCGGCATCATCATCACCTGTACATAATCATCATCAGCACTTGATGGGGGTTTTTCGTCCGAGTGTCCGAATAAACCGGTCACGCTTTCCATCGTCTCTCAATAGCAATAGTTACACTTCCTTTGTCTTTGTAGAATAGTGCGATGTCGTCGGCGTAGGCTAACAATTTGACTTCAGACTGGTGCAGCTTAAACCACGGGTTTTCTCGCTTCCCATTATTTTCAAACACAACTTCTCGATGTAAAGGCAAAAAAGGAGGGGGCTTAGAGGGCAGCCATGGCGCACCAAGCGCTCCGCACTAATGGGGGCCCCAATACTTTCATTAACTATTAACCTAGTAGAGCACTTCCTGTTCGCCAGATTTACACCCTCCTTTACACCCAACTGAACCTACATTTGCATACTCCAAAATAAAAAAGTGAAATCTCGTGCGCCACACAATCAATAACCGATGAAGAAGTAAAAAAAGCAATCCTGAACTTGAACCCGGGCCAGGATGGGTTAAACGCGGCTTCCTATGAAGCATTTGTAGGTGTGTCAGCGCCTCTGTTAGCTGTACTGTTCAACGAGGCCTTCAAACGAGGTTTTTACCACCGTCTTTCAGCGAGGCACTCACAATATTGATACCGAAAACCGAAAACGCAGAAAAACCCAAGAAAGTTACATTATACCGACCCATTTCCTCGACCAATGTAGACTATAAAATTTTCATGAAAGTGCTTGCCCAGAGAACACAAACAGTAATTCAGCAATTAATGGGATCCCACCAGACATGTTTCAAGGGCCGTACAATATTTACTAATATACATAAAGCTAGGTGCGTATTGGAGTATTGCGATGCGACACGTGACAAGGTCGCAGTTCTTCAACTCGACCTCGAGAAAGCGTTTGAAATGTTTTTTGTATTTACATTATGCGAACTTCTTTCTCTCATGGTGTTAACGGCGCATACCGTGCAGCGACCACGCCTTACTCGAATCGAATTAGAATCCTGCTTTTGTATAGATGTCGATGTAAGTACGAACCCCCTGACGCAATGCACGAATTGCACTGCTTATGTGATACGTGTGGAAGATACATCACATGTATACATTACACACAACTTCCAGAACCTATTTGCTTGTGTCCTATCAAATGCTTCCAACTGACATACAGACGAAAAAAAAATGGACCGCAGCAATCAAGTGAAAGCGAGAGAGAAACTTTAATCACAGTTTAAGTGAGCATATTTGCGGTCGGGGTCTTCAGTCCAAGGCTCCGTTGGTACGGCCGGCTGTCTTCGCCCTTTACGCTAGCAAAAGCTGCCTTTCAGTACAAGAGCTCGTCAGGGTACTCTCCCACTGCTCGCGTGAGGGGTTGGGAAGGGGGGGGGGGAAGATCGAGGTTCAGTGGACATTTCCAGTCAATATGGTATAGCGTGCCTGGTGCTTGGCAGTGAGTACATAGGGGATCGTAAAGAGTAGCGTAGATGGCGTGTAGTCCTGTAGGGTGGGGGTAGGTATCAGTCTGTAGTTGTCTCAGGATGACTTCCTGTTCTTTCGTGGCCTGATAGGTGACTGGTGGATAAAGTTGTCTCGCTAGTCGATAATGTTGGGTTATGTCGGCGTATGTGAGGAGCGGTTGCCAGGTTCGCTCCGACTCTTCTTGCGGTGCCCGGTGGGCGAGTACTCGGGCCAGGACGTGTGCCGTCTGGTTGCTGCGAAGAGCAGAGTGGGCCGGGGTCCAAATGATTGTGACCTGCTTTTGTGGTGGTCGTTGAAGAAGAACCCGAAGCGCTTGTCTTGAAACCTTACCTCGGCAGGCCGCTTGACTGTCCGTAATAATTACTTTGGCCTTTGTCTGGAAGAGGGCAAGGGCGATAGCCGTTTCTTCAGCCTGCTGGGTGCTAGACGACCGAAGCGTCAGACTGGAAAGTAGTGAGATGAGGGTCAATATTTTGCTCTCTGCAAGGCAATGAAAGTTTTCCGGAACACTTCGTGGAGACCAGAGCACTGTCTTTCTGTATGCTGTCATTCTTTCCGCAAATGGTTTAGGAAGCTTGAACAGTGGCAACATTAGCGCTCATCAAATGACGGGCCCTTACTAGTGCGTTCATAGCGGCCAGCCGACACTACGCGACGGGGAAAGGGCGCATTGAATAAGCACAAATAGAATTGGACGACTAAACGAGTGGCCAGCGGTAAGACTATTCGTTCTTAGTCACAAATCCTACCTTCGTTTGCTGCTGTTCGTCATCTCAGAAGACGGTATTACACGCTGAAATTGTAGGATCTCGTAGGGTCTGTCAGTCGAGTACCTCATCGAATAACAATCCAATATTGTGCTGCTCTTCAAACGAAGGAAGAGCAGCAAGAGTATTTTTCCACCCAGTTATAGGAAAAATAACTTTACGAGAAGCGCATGCCATCATTACGCCGCGGCGGACGTTAGCTGCTCTCGTTAGCTGCCTTTTCGCGGTTTTCGCTTCCTTCGTGATGGCGGTGCAGAGTGTTGCAGCAATGGCTTGCTGCTCCCCCGCTAGCGCTCTGGCCATTTTGCAAAGGGTATCGTTTTAATGAACGCTGTGCATACGCAGCTTTTAAGATCCATACCTACGAAGTGAGTGACGGATCAGTTGGGCAATTTATACTGCACGGCCAGCAAAATCGATGTACACCCGACGGTGCACTGTTCCCCAAAATGGAAGTCCAACATGCTAAATGAAGGTGCTCTCCAGAAATTGTTTTTGCTAGCTACCCTCATTTGAAAACAACTCAGGTGACAGCAGTCTAAACACGTCTTTATTCCATTAAAAACTTTTACTGGTCACATTACCCGCTCATGAGATTCAGGTGAGTGGAGTGGCGTCGCGAACGCCGCAGGCCGCCGGTAAAACAAGCTGTGGCCTTCAAAATGAAAGCACGGATGTAAAAAAATTCCCCCGCATTTCCCCGAGGGGGAGAATGTGAAAGTGCGAATGCACGGTTGTCGGCCCGCTTGCGGCGCTTGCGCTCGGCCCCCGCAGCCCACCGCCTCGCCGCCTTCTCTTCCATCTCTTCCATCGGGTTTGTAGTATCACGTGTACACCACGCAGTGATCAAGCCGCTATAACGCCGCTGAGTCGCCAACGCACGCCGCTGACGACGTAGTTTGAATGCGTTAAAGATATAAAGCGCGTTACTAACACTGATATCAGCGTCGCGTCCGTGGCTTAGTCGGTAAAGCGTCGCGCTGCGGCCGCAAACTCCTCGGATCGAAACCTGGCGCCGGATGCTGTTTTTTTTATATATAGAGAGGAGGACTGCAGACGCCGCCGCCGCCGCCGACGCCTCCGCCGCCGCCGGCGGTGGATGGTTTGGGGTCGCCTATAAAGTGCATTCGCACTTAAAAATGCCCCGCTACCGCTTCGCGAACGCACAGAGGAACGAGCATAGCAGGATAACACAGCGATTTCTGTTTAATTTTGTACCAGTTGCGCAGCAGTCAGGACCCATAATCCGCGCAAAGCAGGCAGCGCCACGCATGTCACCCACACGCTGTTGTGGAAATCGGTATGCATGGTCATTTGACACCGTTGCAGGAACAGACAGCAACGCGTATAAGACAGCGAATGAATGAACGCTTTATTCTATTGATCCTTTGCGGGTTTAGGGCCCCTCTGTTCAGGGGACCTCTAGTGGCTTCCTAGGCGGCGGCGTAGTCCTCCGTCGACTGTGTTGAGTCCTTGTGGGGGGCTTGTAGGTGTCCCTTTAGGCGGCGTTCCAGATGGTGAGGGCGGTTTGAGCTGGCGCGTAGACGGTGGTGGACCAAGAACAGATGGGCACCGACACTGGCCAGCAGCTAGCTCAACCAGCGACTAGCGCACACCTTCCGCGCAGCTTGAGTACGTAGAGAGAAAACCAGCGCGTTTTGAAGAGAAGCTGTCGCCACGACACCAACGCTCAATGGTTAGTCAGGCGGCCTCTGGCTCCGCCTACAATGAAAGAGAGAGACAGATAAACGGTGAGGCAGGGAACGATTCGGAGGGGGAAGCTAGCCGCCGCCTCCCTCCTTTTGTTCCGTAAGCTACACTGGCCGAGGTTGAGTAGTTTCACGTGGACCTTGAAGGGCCGCGTGCTGCGCAAGCGCGGGAAGCACTAGATTGGATTGGACTAGATTGGATTGGAATGGAGTAAATTAGATTGTATTGGATTGTATTGGAAATACAATCCGATTGGAGTACGGGTGTGTAGAGAATTGGGTGTGCACATTCGCTGGTCTACGCATTCCAGATGAGTGACGTCATAGCCGCGGCAGACGCACAGGCATCGGCGCGTGCCCAGCTGTGCGCCTCCGTTGCGCAGTAGCGAAATCTGACGCTGTGCCGGAGCCGCTTGATAGCCGTTTCTCGGGGCTCCTGGGGAACCGTGCTGCGCATGCGCGAGGAGCAGGGACTGGACTGAATTGGACTGGACTGAACTGGATTGGAAATCGTTTTAGCAGCAGTAAGCATGATAAGTAGCTAATCCTAGACAACCAGGAAACCTAACAATAACCAACTGAACATTAGCTCACGCTGCGTAAATCCTGGGATAGCCGAAACAACTGCTAATTTGTTTCCTTCCCCTGCGCTCTGTGTGCGCCGAGAGGAGGATGCCGAGTGAAGATAGAGGACAAGTGGATTGGTGATATTGTGATGCAGTCGGTTTATTATGCGAACCTCGCAACCTCGCCCAGTTGAAGCGCGTAGATTCCGGAGCACACCTATAATGAAAGCATGTCGACGCCATGTCCGTGGCGAACAAGGCAGGTGGCACTGGAGACTTAGCCTTTGGCTCCTGGGGGAGTATCCACATCAGGCTGGTAATGCCTGCCTTAGTGCTTACAACATTTCCCTCGTGGCCGAAGCGGCCGAGTCGGGGGTGAGGGCGAAGACACGAAGTTGAAAGGCTCCAGCCGGGAGACTTGTTTTGGCGTCGCCCACATCGCCCTTCAGTTCCACGACGGCGGCGGTAGGTGACAGTAGAGATGGGCGCAATGCGGTAATTTACCGGTCAATTCTTCCCTTGGGTAGTGTGAGGGCTACAAAGCGGGGAGGACACCTGCAGAGTCCTGGGGTTCGGAGAGGGGTGGTCGCCGGCTTCAAAGGAGACAACACGATGCGACGCGTCGTAGTTAATCTTGTGGTCTTCCTGAGAGGCTGTCGTCCTGAGACGAGCGAGTGATGTATTGTGGAAAAAGGGTAATGACCTGTTGAATACAGACAAAAAAGAAATTCATAGCAGGGAACTGAAGGGAACAGAACTTGCTAATCATTTTAACGTCTTCTTTGTGGAGGTAGGCGGCACTCATTCTTCTCCCGAGGCCCATTTCATATTACAACAATCTCTCTTCCTCGAGCGTATATGTGTGAAAGAGGTTTGCGAAATTTTCGCAGACCTTAAAAATAGCCACAGCTGTAGTTGACCTTGAAATTCGGCCGAAAAAATATGTGCTGGATGTGATTGCCCCGGTATTAACACACTTATTTAACCCCGCAATATTGACTGGCGTCTTTCCTACTAGAATGCAGGTTGCCAAAGAGTGATCTATAAGGATGATGAGAAATGTAATCTAGGGAAGTGTCGCCCCCTTTTTTTCAAAGGGTATCGAAAAAGTTAAAAACCCTCTCATCTAGAGTTTTCCCAAAAATATGATATTGTATCTGAACATCAGTTCGGATTGAGAAAAGTCCGATGAACAGAAATCGCATTGATTGTTCAGAAAGACAGCATATTTAATAATTCTGAAAATAAATTCTGACACTAGCCATATATTCGGATTTTAGTACGGCGTTCGACCGCGTGAATAACTTAATTTTTTGGCAAAAGTAAGATATGTACGGTTTTCGCGGACTTTCAATTAAGCTCATCTAAGCTTATCGTCAGGGTAGATACCAATTCACAGAGTTAAACCAACACAAAGTTAAGTAAAGCTTGACCTCGGGCTAGTTTGTGTAACATGCTTTTGAAGGTACATTGCGCTTGTTGTGCTCGCAGAGACGGACACGGGAAAAAAACGTACACTTTTACGAAAAGAAGCCGCCGTCTTATCGTGAAAGTGTACTTCCTTTTATGTGTCCGTCTATGTGAGTATAAGAAGCGCAACGAACAGGCAGGGACTTAAAGGGGTCCTGAATTACCTTCCGCCGATGCATGGATGTATATGTAACCAAATAAAGAAATGTATTAGCAATATCCTCCCACAAGAATTTTGTTAAAGCGATGAGTATTAGCTGAGAAATCGTAAATAAAAAATCGCGCATTATCGTCGCACCGCGTTTCCTCCTCCTTTCAACTTACTCTCCGCTGTTGGCGGTGCGCCAGCCTTCCCTCCCGTGATGCTGCGCTCCGCGGCGGTGACGTACTTCCGCTATTGCGCTGCTCACACTGCCGTCTGCTACGGGCAAGCTTTGTTGACACCTTGAATCACGCACCCCGCTCGAGGCTGGAAAAGCGAACCTGTCCGCATGTGTGCGGCGGCCTGGCCTTGCCCTTTCGCGGTGTACAGGTCCGCGCAGAAGTAAACGGAGCACGGGAGCGGTGGCCGAACTGCATCGCTGCGCCGCGTATGGGCGCCGACGGGAACCATGGAGCGCCGGTCAAAGAGTGTGTTCGCACTTCTTCCGCCGCCCTATCTGATATGTTTAATCGCCGCTCTACTGGCGTGTCATGCTCGGCGAGCCGCTCTTCAAAAGGCAGCGCTGGGCTATAGAGGGGCGCTGGTTGCATTGGCGCTCGCAGGTATCAGCGGCGACCGAATCCGCTGCTCATGAGCTGGACGAAGCTGCGCGTGTCCGGAAACGTGCCTTGTTGCGCGCTGTAAAGGGCGGCATAAAGTTGTAGGCCACTGCGGTTTGGCATAGCATGTCATTGCGGTATAATTATTGTAAGCCGGCAACAAAATTGCAACGCACAATATAGAAAGCCCATTCAAAGACATTCCCGTTGTTCGAAAAAAAAATCTCGCTTACGAGATTTCTTCTTTAATGTTGGTTTGTCCCAAGCTATTGCTGCCGGTCAGTCCAGGTCTGGTCTGAAGAAAGGGAAATAAAAAATATCCATGCTGTTGAAATTCCGCATTAGAGAACACCGTAAAGAATCGGTACAATCGTTGCCTGCTATTACAGCGTGCCTCATAGAACGCATATTTGTTGTCGCATTAACCCTTTCACTCCCGTTGACGACGGTAGCCGTCACAAGATTTGTACCAAATTAACCGTTTAAGAGTATGGTCGCCATCAGTCATGACGACTATACGCGTCATCGGTCATTTTGAGGCCTTGACGGCCCTTTTTTGCAGAACATTGAAGTCATGCAGAGAAGCCATCTTTCAATTCATGAAGCCATCTTTCAACACTTTCTTAACTGTTATAAGGTGCTCGTTAAAAATAACAGCGTTGGTTTTAATGCGACAATAAAATATGCGCCATATGAGGCCCGCTGTGATAGCAGGGAACGATTGTACCGATTCTTTACCGTGTTCTCTAATACAGAATTTCCACAGAATGGATATTTTTTATTTCCCTTTCTTCAGAACAGACCTGGACTGACCGGCAGCAATAGCTTGGGACAAACCCAACATTAAAGAAGAAATCTCGTAAGCGAGATTTTTTTTTTTCGAACAACGGGAATGTCTGTGAATGGGCTTTCTATATTGTACGTTGCAATTTTGTTGCCGGCTTACAATAATTATACCGCAATGACATGCTATGACAAACCGCAGTGGCCTACAACTTTATGCCGCCCTTTACAGCGCGCAACAAGGCACGTTTCCGGGCGCGCGCAGCTTCGTCCAGCTCATGAGCAGCGGATTCGGTCGCCGCTGATGCCTGCGAGCGCCAATGCAACCAGCGCCCCTCTATAGCCCAGCGCTGCCTTTTGAAGACCGGCTCGCCGAGCATGACACGCCAGTAGAGCGGCGATTAAACATATCAGATAGGGTGGCGGGGGAAGTGCGAACACACTCTTTGACCGGCGCTCCATGGTGCAGCAATGCAGTTCGGCCACGGCTCCCGTGCTCCGTTTACTTCTGAGCGGACCTGTACGTTGCTGTCTTATTTCGTGGCGGTGGTAATTCCTGCTGGCGGCATGTGAAAAAGTCATTTTAAACTGATACAGAACCCGTGCACAAAACGCTTCAATCATGTGACCAGTTCAGCTTGGGGCGACGCGTGGTGGAGAGCGGCAACGTTGGCAAAACATGCTCCGCTGCGGCTCTGATCTTTCTCGCGCTGGAGCGAGCGCCATTTCTTTGACAATCTCAAACATCGGTTGCCTTGGCAACAAGGCACAAACCACTCTAGAGGTCAGTTACGGTTCCATGATCCCGGTTTAGCTCGGGGCCCCATCTCGCGACAAGTGGGCACTGCAGGCGTACCATTCACTCCCATTGGGAAGTGGGAGATGCGTTTGGCATTACAGGAGGCGATGGTGTGTGTGTTGTGGACGCCTTTGTTTCGCGATGAAATGCGACGTTGTGCTTCTGCGGGTGGATAGTGCTTCCCATGGTCTGTATTATCTTTCTCGGGCGACGTACGACTGAACCTCGCCTGGTGTACGTGCAGTGTGCGTGGCTAAAAGCCATCTCGGCTTGTGCGCCAGAGTTAAGTGACTTGCTGTTCGTCGTTACACTCTTACACTGAAGAAATAATAATAATAATAATAATAATAATAATAATAATCAATCAATCAATCAATCAATCAATCAATCATGTTTATTTACGTGCCCAGGAACAGCCAGAGGCCTGGGTGCTGGCGCACGGATAGTTACATGAAAACAAAATACAAGAAACATATT
This sequence comes from Haemaphysalis longicornis, assembly GCF_048455015.1. Taxonomy (NCBI): domain Eukaryota; kingdom Metazoa; phylum Arthropoda; class Arachnida; order Ixodida; family Ixodidae; genus Haemaphysalis; species Haemaphysalis longicornis. Next base: position 15,803,966 of record NW_027526245.1, read on the forward strand.
GAAAGAAACAAACAAGCGACAACACACACACAAATTGAAGTAGCGAAAATTACAGAAATAAAGCACAGGCGGAGCCTGGGTACAGGTAAAAAAGAAAAAGAAGATGCCTTTGTGGCTCAGCTTATTGTAATGAATATACAACAAGCAGAGAACAAAGTTTAACAGTAAGACGACAAAAACAATGACAAAGTATAGAGACAAATGATAAGACAAGCATGATAAGTAAACAGTTTCAAAAACAGGCAACTATATTGGTTAAACAGAACCACAGAGAAACGAAATTTCAGCAATAAAAAAAAGAAAAACGAACGACAGAGATATCATAGATGTTTAACATACTGTGTTCAACAAAGCAGTACGGTAAATTGTAAAGGAGCCTTGAAAGATGTCAAGGCGTTCAGAGAAGCGGTTGTAGCAATTCTGTATTCTGCGCACAGGAGAATGATTGGAGTTGCGCGCAGCGGTCAAGAAAGGGCGATGCGACCTGGTGGGCCTCTGTGGAACACTAAAATCTAAACAGTTAAGCAGGTCTGCGCAAGAAAGGTCACCATGAACAATTTTGTGAAGAAATGTAAGGTCTGCACGCATACGTCTGCAGGTCAACGAAGGAATGGAAGGAACTATGGGTAAGTCAGAATCAGGACCCGGACTGTGATTGTGATGACGGTGCTTAAATATGGATAAAAACTTCTTCTGCACACGTTCTATTAATTCACTACTAGATTTGGAGATGCCGTTCCAGGCAACAGAAGCATATTCTAACTGGGGGATACATATTGCATTGTATAGCATTAGAAATGGATCTGGAGAAGAGAATTCCTTTGTAATCCGACACACATTTCCAAGACTTCGGAGCGCTCGCCGGGTGATGAGCCTAATATGAGAAGAAAAAGAGAGGGTACTGTCGAAAAGAACCCCGAGGTCCCTAATCTCCTCAACCCTTTGCAAAGGAGCTCCCGCTATACTGTAGGAAAACAGTAGACGATGGGTTTTCCGGCTGTACGTGACAACCTTTGTTTTAGCTGGATTTAAAATTAGACAGTTTTTGCTGCACCAGACCGACAATTCCGACACATCCCTCTGCAAGGCACAGCAGTCCTGAAAACTGCTAATGTGCCTAAATAGTTTAACATCATCAGCATAGAGAAGAAATGAAGATTTTGTTAACACTGTTGACACATCATTGATAAAGATAGAAAACAATAGTGGACCCAGCACAGAACCCTGAGGTACACCACTCGTTGCAGTGTAAACACTAGACCTTTTGAAGTTTACATCTACGTAAAAGGACCGGTCAAGGAGATAGTTGGACAACAAGGCAACAAGACTTGCATCAACACCGGACATAGTAAGCTTGTTAATTAATAATTTATGGTTCACTACATCAAACGCCTTACTGAGGTCAAAATAAATTACATCCAACTGGCCGTTTTCACAAACTGCAGCCGAAGCCTGAGTCATGAAGCTTGCAAGATTTGTAACCGTCGATCGACCCGAGAAAAAGCCGTGCTGATTTGGTATCAGAACGTTCTTGACGCAGGCAGCAAGAACGTTGTGCAGAGCTGACTCAAAGAGTTTTGAGGCGACACAAAGGAGTGAGATTGGGCGATAGTTGGTAACGGCTGACTTATCACCAGACTTAAATATTGGAAAAATTCGAGCAATCTTCCATGCACGAGGAAATTTGCCGAAAAGCAAACAGTTATTATAAATGGAAGTTAAGACAGGCACAAAAATGTTGCCGTAAGCCTTCATGAGGGCTGCTGGAATTCCGTCTGCACCACAGGAAAATGACGGTTTCATCCGTTTAAGGCTATCATTGACAAGTTTTTCATCGAACATAAGTGTACTAAAATTAGACATATTATTAAACGATAGGCGTTCGTCGGGACCATCTGGCAGTTGAAAGACAGAATGAAAGTACTGAGCAAAGCTCGTGGCGACATCCTCAACCTGTTCCTCATCGGAATTAATCAGACTAATGTGTTCTTTAGACGCCTTAGAACGGCCGCGTACATACCTCCAGAAGTCAGCCGGTTTCTGAGACGCAGAAGCCTCTAACGACTCTATATAGAGCTGGTGGTCACGCCGGTAGAGGCTTTTACAAAGTGAGCGATACCGACTAAAATCCGCTTTCCACTTGTCAAGCCCAGACCGCTTGGCCTTTTTGTGGGCACTGTCCTTAAGTTTAAGCGAACTTCGAAGTTCTTTAGAGAACCAGTGGGGAAATTTGGAATGAACAGGCTTATAAAAAGGGATGTACTTTTCCATGCCACTCCTGACAATTTCGGTAAAGCGTCGAACCTGTTCGTCAACATCATTGACATCAAAAACACTAGACCATTCAGCAGATGAATAAAAGTGATAGAGCCCAACATAATCTCCACGCTTGAAAGCATATCGCGGGACTGCACAATCGTCAACACCACCATAGCAATGCTGGGCAGCGACAGAGATAGAGACAATAAGAGGGGGGTGAAACTTGTCGGGGCGTACAAGAGATATTTCGGAGGCACACACCTGTACGTTTTTCAAGTTCGAGAAGCACACATCTAGGACATTACCACAGAAGTTTTCTGTGTGGCAGAACTGCTGCAAGGAGGTGAATGATTGAAAATCTAATAACATGGTGCATTTCTGCGCTGCATAATGGTTTTTATGCTGAAATGAAAGACTGTTCCAGTGAATACCTGGGGTGTTGAAGTCCCCAAGTATAATTAGCTTATGGTTGGAGTGTGAATTGGAAACATTTTCAATAGATGTGAGCTTGAGATTATATTCAGCAGGTAAGATATCCGGGGTTATATAGAATGCACCGATGAGCAGCTTCTCGCCCCTCTTGAGGCCTATTTCAAGCCAGACTGATTCCTCAGTCTCGAGGTCTGCACGCCGCACGCATTGCACTGAGCGATCGATGGCAATGAGAACACCGCCACCCTTTTGCTTAGGCCCAGTTAACTTTCTGTCACTTCTAAAAATTTCATAGGTCGGAGGAAAATAGTCGGAAGATGAGATATCATCGCAAAGCCAAGTTTCAGTAATAACAATAGTAGAAAATTTGGAGCACACAACATTTCTAAGAAATTCGGAGGACTTAGTACGTAGACCCCGAGCATTTTGATAATAGATGTCGAGAGTGTCGTTCTTACTGGTCATTCTCAGAAGTTTCACAGCTGTGCACCATGCCAGGGTGGAGCTTGCCTTGGAACGGCTTGAAGAGGCCACATAGACGGGTCGCACAGGCGCCTGAAACACTCTGCGTCAACAGTTACACAAAAAGAGGAATAGGAGTCATGCTTGGTTTTAAGGCGTTTGCACGACAATGGCGTTACTTGCACATTCGACAAGTGGGCCAACAGTTGCCCAGATGTCGTGTTAGCCGACAACTTCGAAACAAACATGGCCCTGGAGCTCGGCGGTCGGCGCACCACAACCAACTCAGAAGCTTCCGATGCACCAACGCGAGGAGGGCTTCTTTTCTTCACTAAGTTCACCGGCGGGCCATTACTCGCAGTGTCGGACAGTAGAGGCGGAGGCAAGGGGCAGTCCGATGGGGAACTCAAATCACTCAGCACCGCACCTGGTTGACCGCTGGAGCGTTCTAAGAATGCCGAAGCTTTCGTCGAGGACAGGAGGGGGCCGCCTTCGCCCGCTGCACCGGCGGCAGCTGCGGCGAACGACGACCTCATGGGGAGACCGGAGTGGGGTGACGTCACCGGTAGCGTGGAACGGCTAGCAGGCTTCGGGGAAGGCGGCGGACGGGCGAGCTCCCCTCGCAGGCAGCGAACCTCCTCACGCAGGGACGCGCGATTGCAGCCTGATGGGCAAGCCCTGCCACATTATCCCGCCGCAGAAGCCGGTTCTCCTCCCGCAGCTCGGTGACAACATCCCCAAGAAAAGAGAGGCTGTCGCAGGCTTCGGACAGGAGATTCTTCAAAGCAGCTACCTCTGCGCGTAGGTCCGCCGAAGGGTTGAAGCATGCTCCGACAGGGGACGCCACTCGTTTGGCCGGGATGTTCGCTGGCTCACCGTCTTCACTGGTTTGGTCACCGGGGTCGCTAGGCCTAGCGGGTGACGCCGCGGCCACACACAGATTACAGACGAACGGCTGCTCACCGGAGGTCAAACGCTGCAGTTCCTCGTCCGGAAGAACAATGCACTTTCCGTGCGCACGGCGTTTACACGCAGAACATCGAAAAAACTCCTGCCTGCCGAAGAAAGCGAGGCAGCAGAGGAGGCACTTGTCCTTACTGGGCGCCATCACGCCCAGTAATAATAATAATAATAATAATAATAATAATAATAATAATAATAATAATAATATAATAATAATAATAATAATAATAATAATAATAATAATCAACCAATCAATCAATCAATCAATCAATCAATCAATCGTTTATTAACGTGCCCAGGAACAGCCGGAGGGCCTTTGTGCTGGCGCACGAAGAAAAAAGAAAGAAAAAACAGGCAATGTAAGATAGATGCCCACACCACACAGGTAATGCAATTAAAGGACAGCGATACTGACACACACACAAAAAAATTACACACAGTCGTACACCAGAATATACATGCACCCACAGAAAACACAAACACACACATACACACAAAAGCAAGTACAGTGCCTTGCAGTAAGGCATGTGACATCACGCCAGTGGTCGTCATACACAGATAATTTCAAAAATATACGTAAATGTTAAAGTTTGGTTGCACGGAAACGGAGTGAATCAAGATAGCTTATATGTAAGAAAAGGAGCATGGAAGTAATGTACATGTAAAGAAAACCAGACATGGAATAAGGGGAATATATAGAAAAGAAAGTCTTGTGTTGTCATCACATCAGGCTCAAATGACCGCGTGGGAACAGAGGATAAAAAAGGTCACTTACATGACAAGCTCGCAGACGTGTTTGCGGAACTGTGTGGAGGAATTAATAAATATGTATAAATATTCGTTGTACTGATTGTACGTACACTGGAGGCGAAACAAGGGGCGCAAGCCACGCAGACAGCTCGGTATAAAGAATGTGTCGTGTCTTCTGGTGGATTTTTGCGGCACATGGAGTGCAACATGTTGCAGCATTTCACCAGAAGACACTGTGCCGTGAATGATTTTGTATAGGAAAAAAAGATCAGCTTTAATACGTCTGGAGTGTAAGCACTCCAGTATCGGTACAGAGAATGACCCAAAATTGTTATGGCTAGCGAAGCGATGATTGAAGATAGAAATAAACTTTTTCTGGACACTTTCAATATGCATACAGAGTGTTTTGCATGCGCTATTCCATACCACAGAAGCATACTCGAGGTGCGGACGACAAATAGTCGTGTACAGCATGAGAAAAGAGCCCGGCTCCTTGAACTCCTTTGATAAGCGACATATAACGCCAAGAGATCGGAGGGCCCGCCGAGTGACCTCCCGGATGTGCGGGGAGAAGCTCAATTTACTGTCGAAATTAACACCAAGATCCTTAACCTCCCCAACACGTGGTAGTGCTTCACCGTTAATGTTATAGGAAAACAATATACTGTCAGTTTTCCTAGTGTAGGTCATTACCTTAGTTTTTGATGTATTGATAAGGAGTTTGTTGCGTGAGCACCAATCTGAAAAAGACGTGATCGCTCGCTGGAGAGCGGAACAGCTTGCGGTGTTTGAAACAGCCTTAAATATTTTGACATCATCAGCATATAGGAGAAAGTGACAATCATGAATTACTGAGGACACATCATTTATAAAAATTGAAAAAATAAGTGGCCCCAGAACAGATCCCTGAGGGACACCACTTGTGGCCTCGTAGGAGAGGGAAGACTGCCCGTTTGCATGCACGAAGCATGACCTATCCGATAAATAATTACATAAAAGGGATGTGATGGATGGTTGTAAATCGAGGTGACACAGCTTTCTAAATAATATATCATGGCAGACGACATCAAAGGCCTTGCTCAAATCGAAGTAGACGACATCGAGTTGTCCTCTTCCCTGCACAGCTTCCGAAGCATGCAGCATAAAATTTACAAGATTAGTGGTGGTCGATCTCCCAGCGAGAACGCCGTGTTGCTGAGGTAATAATATAGTTTTTACGCTGAAAGAGAGTAGTGTATGTAGTACTGTCTCAAAGAGTTTTGAAGCGGCGCAGAGAATAGAAATCGGGCGGTAGTTTGTGGGGTCTAACTTTGACCCTGACTTAAATATAGGAACAACCCGCGCAGTCTTCCAACGAGTAGGGAACTTACCGGTATTGAGTGACGTTCGAAATATTCGCGCCAAGACCGGAACAAGAAGATCCCCAAACGCCTTCAGTACTGCCGAAGGAATGCCATCAGGGCCGCACGAAAATGAGGGCTTAACTCGCTTTAGAGCTCTTGATACAATACTTTCCGAAATAAAACATTCTGAGCTTTTATCATACCCCGGAAACACCTGAGGGGGGCAGGCTGCACTTTTCTTGCCGAATACTGAACTGAATTGTTGAGCAAAAGCATTAGGAACGTCAGGAATGCTGTCACCCCTCTTGTCAATGAGGTTAATATCTCCAGGGTTGTTTTTGGAAGTTTGTGCACGGACATGACCCCAGAAAGCTTTAGCATTGCGCGGCGCATCGGCTTCAACCGCGGCAATATAACTGGCCCTATCGCGCTTAAGCAGATTTTTACAATGCGACCTGGGTTGACGAAACTCGCTTTGCCACCTCTCTTGGCCAGTTTTTTTTGCTTGTTTGTGAGCTCGATTCTTTCTACCAAGGGCCTTTCTTAGTTCAGATGAAAACCAGTACGGATAATTGCTACTTTTTTTAGTTTTTTTGGGTACAAATCTGCTTAAGCCATCGTGAAGTACTTCGGTGAAAAAATCAGTCATTTCGTCTGCGTCATTGAGAGTGTCCAACGGTGACCAATCCGTCTCAGCAAGGAAGTGAAACAAGCCAATATAGTCCCCACGAGCGAAGTTGTAACCACGGACGCCTGGTGGGTTGACGGGAGGACTGTGGTGGGCAAGGGATACGTTATAAATTGAAATGAGTAAAGGGGGGTGAAACCTGTCTGGTTTTACGAGGTCAATATAACTACGCGACACCTCAACGTGTTCCATGTTAGTAAAAGACAAGTCCAAAACGTTTCCACACCGATTCCTAATGAAGTTGCATTGCTGTAACGAAGTGAAATAAATAAAATGTAGCAAAATTTCACACTTCTGTGATATCGGATGGGACGCCCGATCAACCAACTGAGTTTCCCGTGCAATGCCGGTTGCGTTAAAGTCACCAGTTATTAGAAAATCGTGATCACTGTGAGAGGTTACAACATTTTCTATTGAATTTAGGGTATGTTTGAAGTCAGTGGCATTTGTCTCGGGTGGTATGTAGTAAGTACATAGTAAGAGGCGTTTGCCCCGAGAGCAAAGCACCTCTAACCAGATAGACTCAGTTTCCAATTCAAGGTCCAGGCGCCGTTTACATTTAATCGAATCGTGTAGGGCAACCAAAACGCCACCTCCCCGTTGTTTGCCGCACGAAGGGTCACGGTCATGCCGAAAGACTTGGTAGTTTGGGGGAAAGAAGGAATTAGAGCTAATTTCCGGGCACAACCAGGTTTCTGTAAGAATTAGTACTGGAAAGCAAGAAGAAACCACACTAGAAAAAAATTCGGCAGATTTAGTACGTAGCCCACGGACATTTTGGTAGAAAAAATCAAAACTGCAGTTAATAATATCAATCAATCAATCAATCAATCAATGTTTATTATAGTGCCCAGGAACAGCGGAGGCCTTCGTGCTGGAGCACTCAGAGGGGAAAATGCAGCACTGTAGTACATCAACAATTTGCTAATAAACACTCAGTGAGCAAAAAAAAAAGAAAGAAAGACCTACAAAAACGGCAAAGAAGATTAGAAATAAAATAGTGCAATCCAACCGACTTTACACAATCAAGTCGTGCTGGCGCACAGACAAGGTATAAGACAGCAATGAAATGCATCAACAGCTGGCAAAAGAACAGTGAGTGAGCAAAAAATAAGAAGAAACTACAACTTCAAAGACGAATAAAAATACCATAGTGTAATTTTAGGCAACATTACACAATCAATAGAAACTGTAATGTCTAGTCAGTTGCAAGAAGTCATCTCACAATAAGCGTAACTATACGGAAGGGTGAGTGAAAAGAAGAAAGTTTTTACAAGATTCGGGAAGCGTACATTTTCAGTTTCAAATGGACGCATGAAGTGAATATGGCAACTTTTAATGATAAAAACGGCAGAAAAAGAAAAATTCTACGATAATTACAGTCGCAGTATCAGCACAATACACGAATAACCAGTAACAAGAACAAGCTCGGTGAAGTCAATGCACACGTCAGGACGATAAGTGAAGAAAAATAGCACTGCCAAGATGAACCTAGTGTGTCAGAGCTGACAACCCGGCCAAAAACTCCCGAAGAGGACGCTGAAAGATATCGAGCTTCTCGGAGTGAACATTATGCAGATGCTGCATCCTTTGAAGAGGATAACGTGTGCTGAGAGCTCCAGCTGCTTTAAAAGGGTGGGCGAGCCTTGTAGCTTTTTGTGGAACGCGAAAACTGATTGATTCAAGTAGTTTGGGGCATAAAATAATACCATGAAGCAATTTGTACATGAAAAGAAGGTCTGAGTGGGTCCGCCGGGAACTTGGAGAAACAGTTATAGGGATAGGCTCCGAAGGAAAACGATGCCTAAATATTGATGAAAATTTGGTTTGTACACGCTCTATACGTTGACAGTTGGAACTACAGGTTCCATTCTAAACGACAGAAGCATATTCTAGTTGCGGAATACAAAGCGTTCTGAATAGTTTTAGGAATGAAGAAGGAAACCGGAATTCTCGAGAAAACCTGCATACAGCCCCAAGAGAGCGTAGCGCCCGCCTAGTAAGTTGAGTGACATGAGGTGAGAAAGTTAAGGCACTGTCGAAAAGCACGCCGAGGTCTCTGATCTCTTCAACTCTAGACAAGTAACCGCCGTTAATACTGTAGCAAAATAAAGTGCGGTTTGTTTTCCTGCTATAAGACATGACCTTTGTTTTTGTAGAGTTAAGATTTAATCTATTGTCTGAGCACCACTTGGAAAATGAGGATATATCTTGCTCCAGGGCAATGCAGTCATTAATGGACTCAATCCGTGTGAATATTTTAATGTCGTCAGCGTAAAGAAGGAAAGAAGACATCTTAATTGCGGCTGACACATCATTAACAAAAATGGAGAACAAGAGAGGCCCCAACACGGAGCCTTGAGGCACACCGCTTGTTGATCTGTACAGAGCAGACGTCTGCCCGTTAACGCTAACGAAACTGAACCGGTTATCTAGATAACTACCCAACAATGCCACGAGTGGTGTATGAATTCCTACCTGTAAAAGCTTTTTAAGTAACAGCGTGTGGCAGACAACGTCAAATGCTTTGCTCAGATCACAGTAGACAACGTCGAGCTGGCCCCTCTCAGAAATGGCTGCCGAGGCCTGCTCCATAAAGCAGGAGAGATTAGTTGTTGTCGACCTTCCTGATATAAAGCCGTGCTGTTTACTTACAAGAAAATTCTGTACAGAACTTGACAGTAATTTGTACAGCGCTGTCTCAAACAGCTGGGAACAAGCACAAAGGAGAGAAACTGCTCTGTAGTTTGTTGCATCCGATTTGGAGCCTGACTTGAAAATAGGACGGACTCGAGAAATTTTCCACGCGAGAGGGAACACGTTTGTTTTTAGACACTGGTTAAATATCACCGTCAAAACAGGTACAAAAATGCTGCCGTATGTTTTGAGAATAGCTGGAGGTATTCCGTCAGCTCCACACGACAATGACGGTTTCATGCGCTTTAGGCTCTCCAAAACCAACTGCTCGTCCAAAAGCACTAAGCTGGAGCCTTGTACGCGATTTAACAATATGTTCATTTCAGAGACGTCATTCTGGCCGCATGTGGCACTGAAGTGCTGAGCAAAGTGGTTGGCGACATTATGAACCTCTTCCCCAGAGGAATCTACAAGATTGATAAGATCATGTGAGTTGTTCTTACGGGACCGGATGTATCTCCAAAATGTTTCAGGCTGAGAATTCGCACTGCTCTCTACAGAATCGAGATAGGAGCGCTGGTCCCGCTCATAAAGGTTTTTACATAATTTACGGTAAGAGCAGAAGTTCTGTTTCCATTCGTCACTCCCGGTTTTCTTATGCATTCTGTGGCAGCGGTCTTTTAATACGAAGTTCTTTCGAAAACCAATGTGGGGGCTTGGAGTGGTTTGGTTTATACTTGGGAATAAATTGGTCCATACCGCTTTTGACACTTTCGGTGAACCGTTCGACCTGTACATTGCAATCAGGAAGTTCTTGAATTTCCGACCAATCAAACGAAGAAAAAAAGCTATACAAGCCAATGTAATCCCCACGTGCATAACAGAAGGGAGAGATTTCATTATACTTTAGTGAGGTACCCCAATGCCGAATCGAAACGGGAGCCGAAACTGAAAATGGAGGATGAAGCTTGTCGGGTTTGACAAGAGAGATATCCACCATTGATACTCGCGCGTTCTGTATGTTTGAGAAGCAGAGGTCTAAGATATTTTCGGAGCAGTTTATGATGTAATTAAGTTGTGCCATGGATGTGAAATCTAGGAAGTCTAAAAAAATGCGAGATTTTTGCTGTACGTAATAATTGTAATGCTGGTTAGTTAGACTGTCCCATTGTACACCAGGTGCATTGAAATCCCCTAGAATGATAAAATGGTGATTTTGGTGTGAAGCGCAAACTTCTTCTACAGAAGTAAGAACTCATTGAACGAAGAAATAGGAACATCGGGGGGAATATAAAACGCCCCTATTAAGAGCCTCTCGCCCCCAGTCAGTCGGATGTCCAGCCAGACACACTCATTGTCGCCCTCAAGGTCTTGACGCCTCTTACACTAAAGAAAGAATAATAATAATAATAATAATAATAATAATAATAATAATAATAATAATAATAATAATAATAATAATAATAATAATAATAATAATAATAATAATAATAATCAATCAATCAATCAATGTTTATTATAGTGCCCAGGAACAGCGGAGGCCTTCGTGCTGGAGCACTCAGAGGGGAAAATGCAGCACTGTAGTACATCATTAATTTGCTAACAAACACTCAGTGAGCAAAAAAAAGAAAAGAAAGAAAGACCTACAAAAAACGGCAAAGAAGATTAGAAATAAAATAGTGCAATCCAACCGAATTTACACAATCAAGTCGTGCTGGCGCACAGAAAAGGTATAAGACAGCAATGAAAGGCATCAACAGCTGGTAAAAGAACAGTGAGTGAGCAAAAAATAAGAAGAAACTACAACTTCACAGAAGAGTAAAAATGCCATAGTGTAATTTTAGGCAACATTACACAATCAATAAAACTGTAATGTCTGGTCAATTGCAAGAAGACATCTTACAATAAGCGTAACTATACGGAAGGGTGAGTGAAAAGAAGAAAGTTTTTACAAGATTCGGGAAGCGTACATTTTCAGTTTCAAATGGACGCATGAAGTGAATATGGCAACTTTTAATGATAAAAACGGCAGAAAAAGAAAAATTCTACGATAATTACAGTCGCAGTATCAGCACAATACACGAATAACCAGGAACAAGAACAAGCTCGGTGAAGTCAATGCACACGTCAGGACGATAAGTGAAGAAAAATAGCACTGCCAAGATGAACCTAGTGTGTAAGAGCTGACAACCCGGCCAAAAACTCCCGAAGAGGACGCTGAAAGATATGGACCTTCTCGGAGTGAACATTATGCAGATGCTGCATCCTTTGAAGAGGAGAACGTGTGCTGAGAGCTCCAGCTGCTTTAAAAGGGTGGGCGAGCCTTGTAGCTTTTTGTGGAACGCGAAAACTGATTGATTCAAGTAGTTCCGGGCATAAAATAATACCATGAAGCAATTTGTACATGAAAAGAAGGTCTGAGTGGGCCCGCCGGGAACTTAGAGAAACAGTTATAGGGATAGGCTCCGAAGGAAAACGATGCCTAAATATTGATGAAAATTTGGTTTGTACACGCTCTATACGTTGACAGTTGGAACTACAGGTTCCATTCCACACGACAGAAGCATATTCTAGTTGCGGAATACAAAGCGTTCTGAATAGTTTTAGGAATGAAGAAGGAAACCGGAATTCTCGAGAAAACCTGCATACAGCCCCAAGAGAGCGTAGCGCCCGCCTAGTAAGTTGAGTGACATGAGGTGAGAAAGTTAAGGCACTGTCGAAAAGCACGCCGAGGTCTCTGATCTCTTCAACTCTAGACAACCGCCGTTAATACTGTAGCAAAATAAAGTGCGGTTCGTTTTCCTGCTATAAGACATGACCTTTGTTTTTGTAGAGTTAAGATTTAATCTATTGTCTGAGCACCACTTGGAAAATGAGGATATATCTTGCTCCAGGGCAATGCAGTCATTAATGGACTCAATCCGTCTGAATATTTTAATGTCGTCAGCGTAAAGAAGGAAAGAAGACATCTTAATTGCGGCTGTGTGGAAAGGGTGGTTAAGCCTTGTTGCTTTTTTCGGAACACGAAACCCGATTGCTGCAAGCAGTTCCGGGCATGAAATTGTACCATTAAGCAGTTTATATAAGAAAACAAGATCTGAACGGGTTCGCCGGTAACTTAAAGAGACAGTTATCGGGAGAGGCTCATAGGGAAAACGATGCATAAATATGGACAAAAATTTGGTCTGTACACGCTCTACACGTTGACAATTAGATGTGCAGGTTCCATTCCAAATGACAGAGGCATATTCAAGTTGAGGAATACAAAGTGCCATAAAAAGTTTTAGGAACGAATGAGGAGACTGGAAGTTTCTTGAAAACCTACATACAGCACCAAGCGAGCGGAGTGCCCGCCGAGTCAGTTGAGTGACATGAGTCGAGAAAGTTAATGCGCTGTCGAAGAGCAGTCCGAGGTCTTTGATCTCGTCGGCTCTAGACAGAAAACCGTCATGAATACTGTAGCGAAAGAAAATGGGGTTCGTTTTTCGGGTATAAGACATGACCTTCGTTTTCGCCGGGTTAAGATTTAGTCTGTTATCTGAGCACCAGTTAGCAAAGGAGAATATATCTTGATGCAGGGCATCACAGTCTTCGATTGACTTTATACGTCTGAAAATTTTGATGTCGTCAGCATAGAGAAGAAAAGAAGACTTTCTAATCGCGACTGACAAATCATTCACAAAAATGGAGAACAAGAGAGGGCCCAACACGGAACCTTGGGGCACACCGCTTGTTGATCTATACATAGAGGACGTCTGCCCATTAACACTAACGAAACTGAACCGATTGCTTAGATAGCTACCCAGCAACGCCACGAGTGGTGTATCAATGCCCGACTGAAAAAGCTTATCAACTAACAACGCGTGGCAGACAACATCAAATGCTTTGTTCAGGTCACAGTAGACGACGTCCAACTGGCCTCGCTCAGAAAGTGCAGCGGAGGCCTGCTCCATGAAGCAGGCGAGATTAGTCGTTGTCGACCTTCCTGACATAAAACCATGCTGTTTACTTGTGAGAAACTGCTGTACAGAACTTGACAATACCTTGTGCAGCGCTGTCTCAAAAAGCTTGGAGGCAGCACAAAGTAGAGAAACTGCTCTATAGTTTATTGCATCAGATTTGGTGCCCGATTTGAAGATGGGGCGCACTCGAGAAATTTTCCACTTACGAGGAAATGTGTTTGTGTTTAGACAAATAATAATAATAATAATAATAATAATAATAATAATAATAATAATAATCAATCAATCAATCAATCAATCAATCAACCTTTATTTTTGGTGCCCAGGAACAACCCTAGGGTCTTGGTACTGGTACACCATATACAAGCATTCATAAAAACAAACTAAAATCAAGACAACACAACACATAAAACCATATATATGAAAGAAACAATAAAGTAAAAATGGTTACAGAGATCCCAGAAAGCAAAACAGCAAAAAAAGGAAGCCTAGTGTTAGAAGCCATGACACCCGGCCAGCAAAACGTTGAGGGCACGTGAAAAATTGAAAATACACAAGCAAATACTCAATGAACATGACGGACATAGATTATACACATAAAACAAAGGTTTTGTAACAAGATCTTAGGAAGTTTCAAAATGGAAAAACGAAGTTCAGCGTTACAAGCACTGACACTTAAACCGACAGAAATTCAAGCAACACAAAATCAGGAAAAGTGAAAAACAAACCAGCAAGATGATGATTTGCATAGAATAAATACGGAACAGAAATACGCCACATAAATGACATAAAGGCCCTTAAGCTACAACAGTTTTCAATTCATTAGAGAACAAAGACAAAGAGCTCTGGAATATATCAAGACGATCGGAATATTCATTATATGCACATTGTATTCTGCAGATGCACGAGCGTCGTCTACTTAAAGTATCTGTTCTGAACGTTCGAAATCTTCGGAAAGGTTTGTTCGGCAAGTTGACATTGATAAGTGCAACCAAGTCATCACACAAAATATCACCATGAAGAAATTTATAAAGAAAGATAATGTCACCTCTCATTCGTCGACACCAAAGGGAAGGGATACTTTTGAGACAAGACATGCCGCCATTTGCGTCTTCTTGTCCATGACGGAAACGGTGCCTAAAGATAGAAAGGAACTTATTTTGAACCCTTTCGATGCGGTCACTATTGGACTTGCAAGTTCCATTCCAAACAACAGAACCGTATTCGAGAAGAGGTAAGCAGAGAGCTGAATACAACTTTAAGAAAGGAAGAGGACTTTTAAACTCTCTAGAATACCTGCAAACAGCACCCAGACATCGAAGAGAGCGTCCGGTAATTTGTGTAACGTGGGAAGAGAAAGTCAGAGAAGAATCAAATAGTACTCCCAAGTCCCGAATTTCGGTCACCCTCGGCAGTGCAGTGCTTGCTATTTTATAGGAGTATTGCAGCTGTTGAGTTTTCCTACTATAGGAAACAACTTTAGTTTTTGAGGGGTTCAAAATTAAGTCATTTTTGGTGCACCAACGATGGAATGACACGATATCAGCCTGAAGAGAATTACAGTCCTGAACATTACGCACTTCTCTGAAGATTTTCATATCATCAGCATACAACAAAAAAGATGAATTTTGAATGGCAGAAGCAACATCGTTAATGAAAATGGAAAAAAGAAGGGGGCTAGAACGGAGCCCTGGGGTACACCACTTGTTGCTTTGTATCTAAATGATGTTTGACCGTTAACACTTACATAGCAATATCGCTCCTGGAGATAGCAACGTATAAGACCCACTAAAGAAGCGTGAACATCTAACAGAATGAGCTTGGCAAGCAATAACGAGTGGTTGACTACATCAAAGGCCTTGCTCATGTCACAGTAGACCGCATCAAGCTGGCTTCTACCAACGACTGCTGGGACAGCCTGCTCCATGAAGCATGCGAGGTTTGTGGAAGTTGAGCGACCACGCATGAAGCCATGTTGATTAGGAATGAGGACGTGTTTAAGTGAGAAAGACAAGACCGCATTAACTCGAATATTTTAGAGGAAGAACAAAGGAGCGACACTGGCCTATAGCTCATGGGGTCAGTTTTTGGGCCTGACTTGAAAACAGGGAATACACGAGAAATTTTCCATGGGCGAGGGTACGTGCCAGACCGGAGACAGTTAGGTGAACATTGAGGTGAACACAGGAACGAATATATTTGCATACGTTTTTAGAATTGCAGCAGGAATACCATCTGGCCCAGAAGACAACGAGGGCTTTAGCCGCTTGATGCTGGTCCGAACAATGTTCTCATCCAATTGGAAACAAGCGGAGTTACCGTCCTGGTGACAAGAGACGCTGCCGTCATCACTACCACCGCTAAGCCCAAACAAAGAAGAAAACTGACGAGCAAAGCAGTCGGCCGCATCTGCAACCTCATCGCCGTTGGAATCCAGAAGACGAATAGATTCTTTCGTTGTACTAGATCTAGAATGAATGTATTTTCAGAAGGCACCCGGCTGATGAGTTGCTTTAGCTTCAACTGACGCCAGGTACAAAGCATGATCACGCTTGTGCAATATTTTGCATAGGGCACGTAGGCGCCGGAACTCCTGAGCGAACTGATTCGCACCAGAGCGCTTCATCTTTCTGTGCGCACGTTCTTTGAGTTTCAGGGCATCCCGCAATTCAGAAGAAAACCAGTGGGGGCACTTGAACTTCTTTGGTAAATATTGCGGGATGTATTTCTTCATACCCAAAAGCACAATCTCAGTAAAACGGTCAACTTGTTCATTGACATCAGAGAGGTCAATGACTGTTGACCAAGGGGCAGCAGAAAAGTAGCCATACAGCCCAACGTAATCTCCCCGGGCGAAAGCGTAGCGAGGTTGCGCATTGCTTGAAATTACAGAACGGTGGAGTATTGTAGGAAGGCAACAGGAAATAGAAAGAGGAGGATGATATTTGTCGGGTATTACTAAAGCACAATCAGAACGCGACACACTAACACCATCGACGTTTGAAAAGCACAGGTCTAGAATGTTTCCACTGCAGTTTTTTATGTGATTACGCTGTGCCATGGAAGTGAAAGACGAAAAATCTAGTAACCTATTACCCTTCTGTTGAAAGTGGTGGTTGTAGTGGGAACAGGTGAGGTGGCTCCACTGAACGCCAGGAGCGTTAAAATCTCCAAGGAGGAGGACCTTGAGGTCGCAATGAGTAGTGAGCACATGTTCAATGGAGGAGACTAACTTATTGAACGCGTCAGGAACTACATCAGGAGGAACGTAAAAAACCCCAACTAGAAGTTTTTCAGTTTTAGAGATATGAATTTCGACCCATAAAGACTCACCTGCGTTTTGAATAATAATAATAATAATAATAATATTCAATCAATCAATCAACCAATCAATCGATCAATCACTCATGTTTATTTACGTGCCCAGGAACAGCCAGAAGCCTGAGTGCTGGCGCACGGATAGTTACATGAAAACAAAATACAAGAAACATATTGCAAGAAACAAACAAGCGACAAGACACACACATATTGAAGTAGCGAAAATTACAAAAATAAAGCACAGGCGGAGCCTGGGTACAGGTAAAAAAGAAAAAAGAAGATGCCTTGATCAATCAATCAATCAATCAATCAATCAATCAATCATTTATTTGCGTGCCCAGGAACAGCCGGGGTCGGCCTTTGTGCTGGCGCACGGAAACAGAAACACACGAAACATAATGTACACATCTTTCAAATACAAAATAAAATACAAAATACAAAAAAAAACCACGAAAGGATAGCTTATGTTGAAGTTACGGAATGAAAGTCATTTAAGTGCATGAACTCAAGGATAAAAGACTAATGCAGAATAAGAAAAGTTGGCAGTTACGCCAATACAAACTCACAGACATGTTTGCGAGACAGAGTAGGGCAATCATTAAATATATCAAGGTAATCCGAATACCGATTGTACGTGCATTGCAGTCGGAACACCGGGCACAAGACACGCAGACAATTGGGGTTGCAAAAGGTATCATGTTTCCTGGTCCACTTTTGCGGCACATAAAGACGAACATGCTGTAGCAGCTCACCACAAGACACTATGCCGTGCATAATTTTAAAGAGAAAGAGAATATCAGCCTTGTTCCGCCTCGAAGTTAAGCATGATAGCGTCAATGAAGAGGGCGATCCAGGGTTATAATTACTACTATCGCCAAAGCGATGGTGGAAGATAGATATGAACTTATTTTGGACCCTTTCTACAAGCTTACGGTTTGTTTTGCTCGTGCTGTTCCAGACAACAGATGCATATTCAAGCTGAGGACGACATATAGTTGTGTAGAGCTTCAGAAGAGAAATCGGCTCCTTGAACTCCTTGGACACGCGACAGACAACGCCAAGCGATCGAAGAGCTCTACGAGTTACCTGAATATGTGGAGAGAAGCTCAGTTTACTGTCGAAAGTGACGCCTAGGTCATTAACCTGTACCACACGTGGGAGTAATTCACCGTTGATGTTATAGTCTTTCTTATAGTCTTATAGTTATATATAAGATGTTGTCAGTCTTTCTTGTGTATGTCATTACCTTAGTTTTAGATGTATTAATGAGGAGTTTGTTGCATGAGCACCAATGCGAGAAGGACGAGATTGCTCTCTGGAGAGCGGAACAGCTGGCAGAGTTGGAAACAGATTTAAATATTTTTACATCATCGGCATATTAAAGAAAATTACAATCATTAAATATTGTCGCGACATCATTTATAAAGATTGAGAAGAGAAGTGGGCCGAGAACGGAGCCCTGAGGGACACCACTGTTGACCTCATAGGAAAGAGAAGACTGTCCATTTACATGCACGAAACATGACCTATCACATAGATAATTGCATATAAGAGATATCAGGGATGGTTGTATATCAAGCTCAGATAGTTTTTTGGCTAAGAGCTCGTGGCAGACGACATCAAAAGCCTTGCTTAAATCAAAGTAGACTACATCAAGTTGACCTCTCCCTTGCACAGCTACCGAAGCATGCAGCATGAAGTTGACGAGATTAGTGGTGGTCGATCTCCCAGCGAGAAAGCCGTGTTGCTGAGGTAATAATATAGTTTTTACGCTGAAAGAGAGTTCTGTATGTAGTACAGTCTCAAAGAGTTTTGAAGCAGCGCAGAGAATAGAAATCGGGCGGTAGTTTGTGGGGTCTAACTTTGACCCTGACTTAAATATAGGAACAACCCGCGCAGTCTTCCAACGAGTAGGGAACTTGCCGGTATTGAGTGACGTTCGAAATAATCGCGCCAAGACCGGAACAAGAAGATCCCCAAACGCCTTCAGTACCGCCGAAGGAATGCCATCAGGGCCGCACGAAAATGAGGGCTTAACTCGCTTTAGAGCTCTTGATACAAGACTTTCCGAAATAAAACATTCTGAGCTTTTATCATACCCCGGAAACACTTGAGGGGGGCAGGCTGCACTTTTCTTGCCGAATACTGAACTGAATTGTTGAGCAAAAGCATTAGGAACGTCAGGAATGCTGTCACCCCTCTTGTCAATGAGGTTAATATCTCCAGGGTTGTTTTTGGAAGTTTGTGCACGGACATGACCCCAGAAAGCTTTAGCATTGCGCGGCGCATCGGCTTCAACCGCGGCTATATAACTGGACCTATCGCGCTTAAGCAGATTTTTACAATGCGACCTGAGTTGACGAAACTGGCTCTGCGACCTCTCTTGGCCAGTTTTTTTTGCTTGTTTGTGAGCTCGATTCTTTCTACCAAGGGCCTTTCTTAGTTCAGATGAAAACCAGTACGGATAATTGCTACTTTTTTTAGTTTTTTTGGGTACAAATCTGCTTAAGCCATCGTGAAGTACTTCGGTGAAAAAATCAGTCATTTCGTCTACGTCATTGAGAGTGTCCAATGGTGACCAATCCGTCTCAGCAAGGAAGTGAAACAAGCCAATATAGTCCCCACGAGCGAAGTTGTAACCACGGACGCCTGGTGGGTTGACGGGAGGACTGTGGTGGGCAAGGGATACGTTAGAAATTGAAATGAGTAATGGGGGGTGAAACCTGTCTGGTTTTACGAGGTCAATATAACTACGCGACACCTCAACGTGTTCCATGTTAGTAAAAGACAAGTCCAAAACGTTTCCACACCGATTCCTAATGAAGTTGCATTGCTGTAACGAAGTGAAAGAAATAAAATCTAGCAAAATTTCACACTTCTGTGATATCGGATGGGACGCCCGATCAACCAACTGAGTTTCCCATGTAATGCCGGGTGCGTTAAAGTCACCAGTTATTAGAAAATCGTGATCACTGTGAGAGGTTACAACATTCTCTATTGAATTTAGGGCATGTTTGAAATCAGTGGCATTTGTCTCGGGTGGTATGTAGTAAGTACATAGTAAGAGGCGTTTGCCCCGAGAGCAAAGCACCTCTAACCAGATAGACTCAGTTTCCAATTCAAGGTCCAGGTGCCGTTTACATTTAATCGAATCGTGTAGGGCAACCATAATAATAATAATAATAATAATAATAATAATAATAATAATAATAATAATAATAATAATAATAATAATAATAATAATAATAATAATAATAATAATAATAATAATAATTATTATTATTATTATTATTATAACAAGAATAATAATAATGACACTTGACGTTACCTAATACTCGTCGCGTTCTCTCTCTCCCCAATCATACCAACAAGAACAACAACCATACCACCACCATTACAACACCCAGCGCCACGCGCTTAACGCCGCTAATGCTCTGCATTTACTCTTGCCCCTCCCTCGGGGGCATGTCGGGGTCTTTTTTGCGGTCTACTTCCTTAGTTGAATGTAATCCAAAAATATACTCATTTATTCGTCTGTTCCCTCAGCACGAAGCTATTAGTGAAAATGGCATATGGGGCTCCGATCAGAGAAAGTCCTATGGTTATTCGCTACTTCTACACGGCATTCCTCAAAGTGAAATTTGCGGGCTCACTAAGGGATGCCGAAACACTAGCAGTTCATGCCTACAGGGATTAAGAAGGCCGGCTTGGAGATGGCCAGCAGAGCGGAAGGACAAGGTTCAAAGTATAGAGAAGGACAAGCTAATTGTTGCTGCAATTGTTGGAGACCCGCTACTTAGTGCCGAATAAATTAGGGAGGTCCTGAGCGAATGATCTGACGGCGTTCTTCGATGGGAACCCGAGGTACGCTTTTGACAAATACCGAAGGGCAGAGCGAACAGCAAATATGCAGGAGTATATTTCTTTAGAACAATTTTAAGTAAGGATACAACAACAAAACAATTTCTTTTACAAACTCTGCAAAACGGCTGCTTTGGTGCTAGCGGAGAGCGTGCTGAGAGATAAGTTGAGTGGTCAAGTAGCATACAAAATAAACAGGATGAATACACGCTCGAATTCATCTCGCCGGCATTTCGTTGTCGATAGTACGGCACCCTGCGATTCTGCTTCACACGCGCTTCATAATCGGCGACGCCGTTCGGAAGCTGCTAGGCTCATTGTGTACAAAAAAAAAACAGAAAACAAAAAATACGAAACAAAACATTCCGCGTAAGCATTTATAATAATCCGAGGAGCGTTTTCACCAAAGCCGGAGCAGTCGTCACATTAGACCGCAACAGCGTCATCGTGATGAAAGAAATGCTACAAAAGCGTCGCTCCACGGTGCTTCAGTGACCATCGCAGCACCGCTGCCGGAAGCGAGAAAATCGGCGTTACTGCGAGGAAAAAAGGACACGCATGCGCGCCACGCCGTTCTCGACAACAGGCGCCAGGCCTCCAGAGTGCGTACCGGTGGCTTTTGCCACGCGCTCGCGTGGTCCGGAATATTAGATGCGACGCTGAGAGGAGCATTTCTTGCCGGCGGCCCTGTCCTTCCTGCGTCGTCGTTGTCCGCGTCCGCACAGCTGCGTCTCCCCTCCGCTCACCCCCTCTCCTCTTGCCGTCTCCCCCAACATCTGTGGCGCGCGCAGTGCGGCGCGCTCTCTCACTCCGCCGGTGGGCGGCGCTGCGCGCGGCGCAAGCGCGCTGTGCGCATGTGCAGCGCCCTCTCTCTCCGCGGTCTCCTCTCCTTCGGGCGCGCTGCGCATATAAGAGGAGTGCCGCGCTCCCACCGGTCTCTCAGTCGACGGTCGACTGCGCTACGCTTGCTCTCTCTCTCTCTCTCTCTCGCACTACCCGACGATTGCTCACGCAATACGAGTAATCGACCCAACGAAAACGTGCCATGAAACCCCCTTCAGCATCGCATCACACCAGGGTTGCCGCGAGGGGAGGTGGGCGTAATTTTTAAGTCCCCGCCTGTACCTTCTAAACCAACATGCATGAAGTGCGGAGGCCCTCTATTGTTCTTCTATTTATGTCAATGATATTGTGAGATCCTGTGACGGGGCTCCTAGTACATTGGGTTATGTTACCAGCGCTTCTTCATATTCACCCCCTATCGTCAGTGCTAGCCCCAATGGGCTAGGCATCATTGTTATCTGTACATAATCATAATCACCGCTTGGGTGATTCATTTGCCCAAGGGCTGGAATAATTATCTGTACATAATCATAATCACCGCTTGGGTGGTTCATTCGCCCGTGTGCTCGAATAAACGGCCACGCCAAACGTCGTCTCTGAAGTGGTGGAGGGTGCGTCTCGGTCCTGCCGTCTGCCTCGGTTATCCCATCCCTGGTGCTCCGTTCAGGTCGTGGTTTAGCGCTAGGAGCCATGCCAATTACAGCGGAACCTGCCAATGGCGCGGCATCAGGCGACGTCCTACCGTACCTCGTCACCGGCTGCCAGAGGGGTCGACAATGATCGATGGTCTTCGTGGTGACAACGTTTAGGAGGGGCTCGATAGCTACGCATGAGTCAGCACTTTTAACAGGTGGGACGACCACTCGAAGCTGCAAAACGTCGGGTTTTCCCGTCCTGAGGTAGCCAAGACGTGGTTCCTAAACCAGGAGGACCGTAACACTGACTCATCGGATTTCACCATGCAGCTGGGCCAGATTTTCGGCTCTTTCGCTGCCCACTCCGACATCGCAAAAAAAAAAAACTTTAGTGGCCAGTCCAACATGCATGTGAGACGTACACATCATACATTGAAGATGTGGCTTTGTGCCGGAAGGTCAACAGAGATGTGATGGAGGTTGGTCGCATACGTCACGTCTTGAAAGGGATCGGCCAGTTCACATTTTCTGCTCTGGGCCTTCAAAATCAAACCACCGTTTTGGATCTCACAACGTGCGAACGCCCAGACGACATTTAAACCAACCGTATGTAGGTTGGTTTAAACCAACATTTAAACCAACCCCGCATGTAGGCGATGGAGACATACGAGCTCTAATGCGAGAAGTGATTGGGAAAGAGCTTGATGGTGCCTCTGTGTATGCCTCAGCTGCCACTTACTATTCGGCGGCACCGAATCTGCGAGAAATCATTAAAGCCGAGCTTGCCGCGTGTGCGCACGATGAGGCGCTTCCCCTCCACCCTCCCCCCCCCCCCCCCGGGATTTTACCGCTGTTACGAATCAGCCCGCCGCTGTCCTTCGTTCAATACTTCTCGGTTGCGCGGCGAAGCCTCCGCTACGTGCGCCTTTCGAGCAGGCCTCCCTGTCGGTGATTCACACTTGCAGCCGACAATTCAAACAAGCTGCGACGTGTCTGGATCGCAGGCGCCTCGCAATCGGCGTGATTAAACTTCGGTGGCGTGCCGACGCAACACGCAGAGTTGCGTCGGCACGCGAAGGACGTTGTGCGAAGGACGCGGAAGTTGTTGCGGGGACCTCCTCTCTCCCCTCTCTCGAACTCAGCGTGCACCGCTACTACCGACCACTCAGGAACTCTAGAAAGAGTGTTGGGTGTGTCAGTGCCGTTCGTGTCGTGCGCATAATCTAGAGGGAACGCTTGTTTTGTCCGTTGGCGCTTTGGGTATAAATAAGACCCCCCGAGCGCTGTAGTTTATTCCTGTTTGAGCAGTGAATCAATGCCGTCACTCTGGTCGAGTCCTGTACTGTAACCTCGCCCTTCGGGGCATTGTTCTTGTCTGGCTTCGGCCTATCTCTCGCCATGAAGTAAACGAGTTAAGTTTGCCTACGGCTTCTGGTCTTCTTCGAGGCAGCAACATTGGCTGGCCGCTCGCTTCACCACGTTACCACACGTGTGTCAGAAGCGACGGAGCTCGGTTCGGGTCAGCCTTCTCGGATGCAAGAACTAGTTGGCAGCGGTCGGATGGCAACTTCATAACACCTGGAGCCGGCAGTACGAAATCCAACACCACGGGCGTCAAGGCGGCTTCGGACTTCGCAGAATTCACTGCGGTCAGTGGTGAGTGCGGGACTTTTCTTCACTGAGTTTTGCCAGGATTCTGAGGATAGCTGGTAGGGCGTGTGTTTTGGTCACGTGGGTTATTCGCGCGAAACAATTTTGGAGCTGTGGGAAAGCAGTACTCTAGACCGGCCATGAATTTGAAGGCGTTGAAAAAAACGCAGTTGTTGGAGCTTGCAAAATAGTTGCGCATGGATGTTTTGGACGCGCTGAGAAAGTCAGAGCTCATATAGGCCATACTCGCTGCTGGGGCTGACGGTGATGAGCTGTCGGAATGCATTGAGCGGATCAATGGCAGGGAGACCGCGAAACGCCAGGCTGCAGAGGCAGAGGCTGAGCGCCAGCGTAAGGCACGCGAGGAAAGAAAGCGAGAACAGGAGCTCGAGAGGCAGAAACAGGAACGCGAGGAAAGAAAGCGAGAGCAGGAGCGTCAGCAGGAGAAAGAGCATGATCGAGAAAAGTGACAGCACGAGCTGGAGACGAAGCGTCTCGAGATCGAGGCATCTCGATCTAGGCGTGAGAGTGACAGCAGCGCGCCAAGCGTGCAGTCTGCGGTGACTGAGCGACCTACGTAGCGAATGAGTGACCTAATGCGACCCTACAAGGTAGTAGAAGACAACGGTCTTGTTTTGGTCAATTTCGAGCGTACGTGCGAGAGAGCCCAGTTTAGCCAAGACTCATGGCCGCAAAAGCTGCTACACTTTGCCCAGGAGAGGCATCCGACGTGATGGCCCGCTTGCCAAAGGAGGAGGCAGAGGACTACCAGAAAATCAAGTTGAGCCTCCTGTGTAAGTACAGGCTGTCGGCAGAGGCGTTTCACCAGAAATTCCGTGAAGCCGAGAAAGCTAAGGGCGAGTAGTATTCGGAGTTTGCCTATAAGCTGAGGGCTAACATGAAAGAGTGGCCCAAAGAGGCAAAGGCTTTCTGAGAGCATGACAAGGTAGTTTAGTGCTTCGGTCTCGAGCAGTTTTACCACCGTGTACCACAAAACCTGAGTCTCTGGGTGCAATATAGGCCAGGGCTAGATGCTGTAGATCATGCAGCTCAGCTAGCCGACGAGTTCGTCGCGCGTCGAGGTACGCAGGGGCCGAAAGACGGCCAAAAAAGTTCAGGCAGAGGCCTGATAAGTCAGGGCCGAAAAGCAGAGCCACCCAGGAAGATGGTGGAACTAGCAAAGTCGTTTATTCGATAGTGAAACTGGCCGCGAAAACGAAAAGAGCGCATGCGCTGAGGAGCACCGCAGCAAGAAAGCTATCGAAGCGCGCAAACAGGCTGCGTGTTACAACTGCGGCGAGACGGGACATTTCGCGGCGAGTTGCCAAAACGGCACGCTTGTGAGAGTGAGGACAGTAGGCAGTTTCCGGAGTGAGCTCGTGGTCAACGGTAAACCATGCCGAGTTCTTTGCGACTCCGCGGTGACGGTAGCCAAGGTTCACCCTTCGTACGCTGAACCGGATCAGCTGACGGGACAGTGTGTTTGGGTGAAGCAGGCCTTAGCAGCAAGAAACGTGCGCCTGCCGATTGCTAAATTCAGCATCGGTGGTCCGTTTGGTGAACTTGTCACCCAGGAGGCAATACCCCACAACTCCTTCCGGAATACAGGTACCGTTTCTCGAACAGGTCGGATCAGCTGTTACGCGAAAAGGGGTACAATTTCGATAAACTGCCGTGGAAAGAATCACCTTGGCTCGCTGCAAAGGGCTCAAGCAAGGTTAGTGTCGCCACCTCTGAGAGGAATGGCCAGACTCAGAAAGATGCGGGAATAGTGCATTTCCGAAGCCACACGCCAGAGGGCAGCGTAAGTCCACTGTGTGTAAGGACCCTACAGTGAGCGGAGTTCTTTCAGCGTCGTGTTCGGATTGCTCAGGTTCACGGGAGGCCTTGAAAACGGCTGCCGACCGAAAACGCGCAGTTCGCAAGCTAGCGACGTTCCGCGGGACATCCTAAACCGTGACGCTAACGAAAGGAGACAACACGAGTCTGTTGAAACAAAAGGTGTTTCTCTGGACGCCAGTTCAGAACCAAGCTACGCTGGGGCAGAGATGGGAGTCGAGGCACTGAACGGTTTTCAGGGTGGAGCTAAGCTTGGCGACGCCGCCGCAATGGAGCGAGTTTAGATCTAGCGTTCCACCTGCAACTCAGATACTCGAAGTTGAGCAACGGCCAGCCGAGCACGCAGCCATTCCAGTGTCGCCTGGGGTTGAGCCGTCTGTTGAGACCGGGCCGCCCGTGCCTAGATTGGCCTTGACAGCCGGAAACGGGAGCGAAAACACCCTCTGGTGTTCTCTTACGGACAGTGTCGCAAAAAAGTGCGGCAAGAGCTCCCTTGCGCGCCTGCCGAGTGGCAGCGCAGCAGGCACGCTTTGCGCCGGGTCTCAGCGGACCTTGGAGCAGCCGAGAACGAAAGCGCACGCCTTGAGCGAGCGGTGAAAAGCAGAGCACTTTTCGCCGCGCGCTCGAGATACGTCTCGGAAGAAGGCCGTTGTCCTATCGACCGGTGACAGCAGCTTCCAGAGAACGGGCGCACACAAGGTGCGATTCCAAAAGGGGAAAGCTCAGGACAATGACGAGAGCTCAAATCGCAGCTCTCAGCGCGAGAAGTGGCATGTAGATGTCTGACTTCCTCAATTTCATTGCTTTTCCTGAAGCAGGTTTCGTCCTTTACGATTACGTTCTTTCTGTGTGGGACATTTCCAATCACGTCAAATCTCAGCTTTCAAGTTTTTGTACTTGGCTAAAGTACTGCGGGGCTGAAACTTAACTAGTGCAGTTATTATTAGCGTATTTTATCGCAACTAAAAGCCTGGTGGAGCTTCAGTGTGGAGATTCGCACATTCGCACTTGTCGGCGATGCGGTTGTGTCTTCCTGTGTTGTTCTACTGCTTGCCTGACCAAGCAAGAGACATTCTTGGCGAGCCACTATCCGTCCAGTGGCTCCAACACGGTGTCCTACAGCCCAGACCTGGAGTCAAGCACTCCTTTCCCAAAGCATCCCTTCTGACAACGGTTCAAGACCCTTATCCACCGGGATCTCGGACCCCCGGCGGAGGAGCTGTTACGAATCAGCCCGCCGCTGTGCTTCATTCAATACTCCTTGGCTGTGCGGCGAAGCCTCCACTACGTGCGTCTTTCGAGCAGCCCTCCCTGTCGGGGACTCACACTTGAAGCCGACAATTCAAACAAGCTGCAACGTGTCCCTGCGACGATCAAACAAGCTGCGACGATCCCTTCCCAACCACTGCAACACAGGATATGTGGCAGACGTGAGCCCGCCCCTGGACCGCAGCCTTTCTATCCAACATGGAGACTGCAGCCCCATTAGCGCTCTTTCAAACGGCGGCTTTATTTCTACAGCGGAATTCGCGGGCACGTTTCTCGGTTCTGTAGGAGGCGTTTAATTGATGAGCGAGGTAGGTACGACACCTACGAACGTGACGGAACAAGCCGCCATTACGGCTACCGACAGCGGAGTTACCCATCTCTGCCACGTCGGTCCTTTCTTCCTGCCACTTCTTGGGTCACCAAGCAATTCTCGTGAATCGCCAAGTCGCTTCCCATCGCCATTTCGATGATCTCTATCTCCACTTCGCCCTGTCGTGCATGACCTCACCCACCTCTAAGAAAACTATGTCTTCCAGTTTTTGGAGAGTAAACTGCATCTATCGGGACAATAACAACTCCTCCAGAAGACCCGCCGAACATGTTGTCAGTATCGGTTAGAGGTAACGATATCGACGCTTTGGTGTAAACTGGGGCAAGTATTTCTATTATTCGAGGGGATCTTTGTAACAGGCTACGAAAGGTGAAAACTCTGTACAGTGACAATTCATTACGTGGTGCGAACGAATCGCCCATCCAAACTTCTGCCTTTTTCTGCTGTGGGTGTTTCTGTTGAGAGACTGTGCCATCACATTCAGTGTGCAGTTATCTCCGAGCAGCAGCAGTTGCGGCGAAAGGAGCACGCGCTGACAGCATTCGTTTTTGCAGGCTGTTGCCGGCGGTTGACTCAGCGGAGAATTGGTTTGCTGCTGCGGGTCCACTGGTTCATCCCCACGTGTGGCTGTGCTTGCACGCCTGCCCAGCAAAAGCTTTCCTGGAGAACCTTTCTGCGACTGCGTCGAATGCCTGCTGACCACATGACCACCTCTGGGAGGATATAAGTCTGAAGCGGACGCTTCCAACGCCATTGTGCAGCAGCAGTTGCGGCGAAAGGAGCACGCGCTGACAGCATTCGTCTATGCAGGTTGGTTTGTGTTCTTTGCGCTGGTTTTGTCATTTTAAAGCCGCAACTGCTGCCCAACGTGATTTCTTTGATTGTCTCTGTACAGTGTTTGCGATGCCTACTTGCGCAGAACTTGCCAAACGAATCGATTCTCTTGAGGCCTTTCTCAAGGACAACATCGATTCTTTGGTGAAAGACCTTGCCACGAAAATGCTTCAGAAGTTTGAGGAACAGGGTGTTGGTGAGCACATAAAATTGGCCGAGACAGTAGGGTTTGTAAGCGATAACTATGACTCCTTGTTAGCGCGAAATGCTGAACTTGTCGCGGCCAATAAGGAACTGTTGGCGCGCAACGCAGTCCTTGAAAAGAAAGTGACTGACATGGAACAGTATTCAAGATTAAATAACATGGAGATAAAAGGCATTCCTACTACAAAAGGCGAAGACTGCAAAGCGATACTCCAGTGTGTCGCTGATGTAATCGAATGCCCTATCTCTCCCGCTGACATTGATACCGTCCACCGTGTGTCCACCAAGTCTAAAGAAAAGAACCTGATCGCACGTTTTTGTTCTCGCGACAAAAAAATGAGTTCGTCCGCAAAGCCCGAAAGGCTCGGCTTCTTGCAAGCCAGCTTGGTTTTGCTGGAGAAAACGACAAACCCGTTTTTGTGAATGACCACCTTACAATTGAGAACAAGCGTTTGTTTGCGAAATCACTGGCTCTGAAAAAAGAAAAAAAGTGGCAGTTCCTTTGGACGGATAACTGTCAGATCTTGGCACGAATGAACGAGGACTGCAAAGTCAATCGCATCGTCATTGAAGCTGACCTGCGCATCTTCACCTGAGCCAGTCATTCGCGCACATGCTCCTTCGCACCGCTTTTAATGTCTCTTTTATCTCCAGATGAACTAAAAAATGTACTCTTAGGAAAGAATAGGTCCCTTATCCATTTTAATGCCAGAAGTCTTCGGAAAAACTATGATGCTATTAATAACTTTATCGCATCACTTCATCATTCATTTTCTGTCATTTGTATTTCTGAAACTTGGTTGTGCAACGCCGATTGCAATTTATATGGTTTCCCGTCCTATCAGGCCGAATATTTCCATCGCATGTCAAGTATTCACGGAGGCGCTACTATCTTTATTTCTCCGGAAATAAAATACTCTCGTCGGCAGGATCTGTCTATCAACGTCCCACAGTGTGAGACAGTCTGGATCGAAATAGATAAATCATTTTTTCCGGAATGCCATAAAAACATTGTTCTGGGCAGCATATACCGCTCCCCATCTTCTTCCATTCCTGATTTCGTGTTCGGTTTAGCTTCGGTATTCAGTAAGGTATCCGCTGAAAATAAGTGCGCGGTAATTGTAGGAGATATCAATATTAACTTGCTCGATACTACCTCGAACTCATATTTAGCGTACACTAATTGTTTTAGCGGATTTGGTTACGAATCTTTAATTCTGCATCCCACAAGATGCGCAACGCAAACACTTCTTGACCACGTCCTGTTTAATATATCTCCGTCACCTGAATCTGGCGTAGTAAGTTGCGACATTTCAGATCATTACCCGATATTTCTTACGTTTCCCACTAACGCACAAAACTCTGTTCCTTCTTTTTTCACCTCCGTTCTTAACAAAGAAGAATTCATTGATTCAGTAGAAAAAACTGATTTCTCTGTAATTGATTCCTTAAGTGACTCGGATGGAGCGCTGCAGACGTTTTGTAACCTATTTCTAGGGGCTGTTTCGTTAAACACAAAAATAATTAAATGTAAAAAAAGGCATAAATACCCGAGTAACCCGTGGGTAACGCAAAAGTTACTAGAATGCATGCGTAAAAAGGAAAATATGTATAAGAAAACTAAAAAGAAGCCGTTCAATTTAGCTCTTGCTAATCGATACAAAAACTATTGTAACATCCTAAATGCTATGTTAAAGGACGCAAAAAGGCTCTACTACGAAAAGGAATTCAGTAAATTCAAGAACAATCCAAAAATGCAATGGAAGCTTCTAAACAATTTCTTAAATAATGCATCACGTAATGTCCCTATCTCTAAAATTGTTCATGACGGTCGTACCTTTCATCAACCGGATCATATTGCTAATGCTTTTAATGACTATTTCTCGAATCTCCCTGCAGCAGGCCAATCAGTAGCAAATGTTAATATGTGTCGGTCTTCACATAATTTTTATCTTTTTCCTGTCACTCCCGATGAAGTTCGTGCCACGCTCCTTACCCTTAAGAATACTTCAGCTGGTTTAGATAACGTGTGTGCATATCATCTAAAACTTGTTGCTCATTGTGTTTATCTTCCTCTCTCCATCATTATCAACAAGATTTTCGCTCTCGGCATTTTTCCAAGCTTTCCTAAACGTGCTAAAATTATTCCTGTTTTTAAGAAAGGAGACAAGCACCTAATATCTAACTACCGGCCTATTTTTATCCTTTCTTTTCTTAGTAAAGTAATCGAAAAGTTGTTTGCTAATCGACTAAATAACTATCTAACTAAATTCAACATTCTTAGGCCCTGTCAATTAGGTTTTCGTTCTGGAAGTTCGACTAATCTTGCACTTTTGTCTTTAACTGATTTTATTAAAAAATCGTTCGACTTAGGTATGTTTGTTGGATCTGTTTTTTTAGATTTTACTAAAGCTTTTGATACTATTAATCATGATATTCTGTTTCACAAACTTGAATCCTATGGATTAACCGGACCAGCTTTAAATTTCCTAAAGAATTTTCTTATTAACAGGGAAGGTAGTGTTTGGGTTAATAATGCGTATTCTATGACTAAAACGATTAATCAAGGTGTGCCGCAAGGTTCTATTTTAGGTCCTTTATTGTTTATTATCTATATTAATGACCTTGCTGATTCCATTAATGCCTCACACTGTGTTCTATATGCTGACGACACCACAGTATCTTCGGCTGATAAATCTTTGTCCAATCTTACGTCTAACCTAAATATTGTTTTGGCTAAAGTAACTAATTGGTGCCTGATCAACTACCTACTAAATTTGTGATTTTTAGACCACCCCAGAAGCGCCTGTCATATATTCCAACCATTTCTCTCTGTTCGAGTACCATAACCCCATGTGACAGCGTCCTTTTTCTTGGAGTGTTCATCGACTCGCATCTGAAATTTCATAAACACATTGATCACCTTAGAAATAAGTCTGTTTTTGGCATTCAAGCTCTTATAAAATCCCGCCCATTTTTTTCACGCCAAGCCCTTATGTCTCTTTATTTTGCCTTCGTTCATAGTCATATCACATATGGTATTGTTGCATGGGGTAACACTTATGATTGTCATCTGGCACCATTACAACATATTCAAAATCAGGCTCTTCGTATCATTACTAACAGCTCATTTCGTGCTAACGCCTGTGTTTTGCTTCAACAGAATAATGTCTTATCGGTCAAAAATTTATTCTATTACAACATAGCCACGTTTTTGTTTCAGCTGCGCGTTAATAATTTATCGTACCAATTTATTGACAGGCAACTATTACAAAATAACAACTCCACCAGATTTGCAGCCAACGAAAATTATTTATTACCCATAGTTCATACTAACTATGGTCAGATGACACCCGCTTTTTCAGCTATCTCATTCTGGAATAGTCTTTCGGTAGAACTAAAATCTTCATCATCATTCTTTTCCTTCGAACACTTGCTAAAAACGTTTTTGTTGAATCGATGAATGTATTGTTTTTATTATCTGTATTGCTATGTTACTGTTCATTTCGTTGCCCAAGTTTTTTTAGTTCAGCTTGATTGTAGTTGTAATGCAAGTGTATACTTAATGTGTTTTTTTGTTGTCAACCTTTTTACCTTTTTCTTTGTTTGAATTAGTATTGTGATACCAATATGCTACGTGTATTTTTTTGCATTTTTGTTTAACCGGTTTCGTCACATTTTCTTACTCTACTTTAGCGCTGCCTAAGCTGTGTTCATTGCGTTTAGTTACTGTTCTTTTTTGATTTTGCTGCTTTCTGTGTATTCTTCATTTTGTATTAATTATTCAAGGGTCCCGTTGCAGTCTGTTGACTATGGGACCCTTGTCTCTACTAATCTGTATGTATTTCTGACCGTTTGGAATAATAAACAACAATTCAATTCAATTCGAGTGCCCCTGTAAGCTTATTGTTGATTGCGACTTTCTTTCGTCGACTTCCGCTGTTATTTGTGGCCGCACTCCTGCTATTAGCATCACAGACGTTCATCACTAAGCTGTCCCGGAAACAAGGACGGCGTGCCTGGTGCAAACTACCGCCCAAGTCGCACCCGTCCGTGAAGAGCACATGCTTTCAGTTTACGCTGACGCAGTCGTTGGCGGCGTTTTGCTGGCCATCCCGTGCGGCCGCCTCCTTTCCCGAGGGAGGTCTTGCTGTAGCCGCCTGTCTGCTGCAGTTTTTCCGAGGGCACGCCCTTATAACTGCACGTATTACGACTTTAGAGGCGGTCCTACACCCGCAAAGCTGTACCATTGCTTATGTTTCTGACGACGAGGTGTCCATCCTTCCGTCCGGTACTCTGTCCCCTAGATGTGTGCCTTCTGCGGCAATTCCCCCGAGTCGTTTCATGCGGTCGCCATCAGCCCGCACCTTACCGAACCACAGACGAACCACAGTACTGGAACTTTTACACAAGCAACGTGCTTCGATTGACACCCACTCAACGTTTACTCCCCGCACCTGCAGATCCGCATCGCATCAAAACTGACTGACCCACTATGGCTCCCCGCCGCCCGTACCATTCAGGAAGGGAGGTCATTGACGAGAATGTTAACAACATGCTGCAGCGAAACGCTACTCGGCTCTCATCCAGCACTTGGTCTTCCCCAGTCGGACTGGTAGAGAAAAAGGATGGCACCGTACGTTTTTGTGTGGGCTATCGGGCCCTCAACCAAGTTACCCGAAAGGATGTGTATCCCATGCCCCGAATAGACGACGCCCGAAACTGCCTTCAAATATTCCACTACTTTCCGAGTCTCGACTTGCGTTCTGGCTACTGGCAGATCCCTATGCTCCAGTCCGACAAGGAAAAGACAGCATTTGGTACTCCCGACGGCCTATCTGAATTTAACGTCATTCTGTTCCGTTTGCGCAATGCTCCGGTAACGTTTCAGCGGATGATGGATTCGAAAACCTGTTCCTGCTATCTTGACAATGATGTTGTCTTTTCCTCAACGCTTACTGTGTATCTACATGCCTGGACGAAGTGGTTACGTGCACCTCCAACGATATACTTCAGTTCAAGCAAAAACATCGAGGTACTCGGTCACGTCGTTAGCAAGAATGGAATACGACCCGACCCTTACGAAAGTCCTGCTGTTGTCCGATTTTCTCGTCTGCTTCAACAAAAATGGCTCCGCTCCACGCTTTGAAGGTGGTTGAAAGCGAAGCTTTAAACGACACCCACAACAATACAATTTCCCACGTGACGTCACTTGAATTCACACACGTCCCTCTACAAAGAGTAAACAAGCCAGTCTGCCAGCCGTTACCTGAAATTCATGAGACGGCGTCCGGAACGCAGCAGCGTCGGGCACGGCCGCGCTGGAGCGCAGGATGCCGCCGCTGTAGCCCGGCCGAGCGTCGGCGGAAAGAAAACGGAGAAGAGCGTCTTTAAAAGGGTGAGACAGCGGAACCTAGCCATCCTGATGTGCTGGCTCGGGGCTACATCACAGCGCGCCACAAGCGCACACACCGAAACAATTTGGTATGTGAGCTTAGTGATTCCCATTGATACCGATTTAAACTAGTTAGTTTAGTAAGTTTGAGAAGTGCAAGAAAGCTGAGGGAACCTTTGTAATCGCTATTCATTAGATCCAGTTGCCCCTCTAGCTTTTTGTAATACCGCTTAAAAACCAACCGAATTCCCAGATTCAACATTCACCAATTTAATTCAGCAATTTTCAATTCAGCAGTTTAGAAAACGGAGACTCATTCGCGGGAAGCAGTGCGGAAAAGGCAGCTCTCCTCTAGCGTCCAGGTTACTTTATGTGGTCTCTCCATTTTGGTTTCCCGCCCTGCAAAGCAATACTTAACGTATCTTTGCCGTACGCTCACGTAATTCTGTTGGGTCCGGGTTACCGAGCAGGTGCTGTCTAAAAAGTTAATCAAGCGGTGCGAAGAAAGGGCGCAATGAACGCGAAGCTGCGCGAAAACAGGAGACCCAAAACAACTGTCGGCAAAGCAGACGACAAAGCAGTCCCGCCGACACGGCCGCCGATGCGAGCAGTCACCTGCGTGCGGGGAACGCTGGGTAATAGCGCCCTATAACCACGCCATCTACACTGTGCTCCGTGAGTGAAAAGCGCCCTTCCCATCTCCAGCCGCGTTAGGAAGTTTCGTGTCCCGCACGCCACGAAAGAACCGTTGGCAGGTAGAGGTAAAAAATTTTGCTTTGAAAGATCTACGTAGTTTGCTCGGGTTGTGCTCGTATTTCCTTTGCTTTGTCCGAAACTTTGCCACCATTGCGGCACCCCTCTATCAGGTCGTATACTCCGAAACAGCTTACGTGTGCTCAAAAGAGTGCCAAGAAGCTTTTGGGGCACTCAAAACCACATTAACGTCGAGCCCGGTACTCAGCCATATTGATGAAAATAACAGGCTTCAATCCACGCTGTGAAGGTGGTTGCAAAGCAAAGCTTTCAGCGACACCCCCAATTACTCATGCGACGTCACTTGAATTAACACACGCGGCTCTACAAAGAGTGAAACGAGAGATTCTGCCAGCGGTTACTTGAAATTCGCGGGGGCGGTGTCCCGAACGCAGCATCGTCGGCCACGAGCGGCGGACCAAGTATTTTAGTTCACTCTACCGCCGCCAAAGCCCCGCCGTGCGTCGACAGAAAGAAAACGGAGATGAGCGTCTTTGGAAGGGTGAGACAGCGGATTCAAGCGATCCTGATGTGCTATCTGGGGGCCACACCACCGCGCGACCCAAGCATAGACACCGAAACAATTCAGCATGTGAGCTGAGTGATTCCCATTTAAATCGATTAAAACTACTTACTTTAATAAGTTTGAGAATTGTGAGGAGGGAGGGATACCTTTAATGATGAAGAGAAGTCAGCCTGGCAGCGAGCTTGGTTTGCTACTCCGTAAACATGCGAGGGGTGAAAATTAGCGAAGAAAGTGAACACACAAGAACTCACACGAACATTAAAAAACGCAATAAACACTCACGGACAGTATTTTTCACAGTAGTGAAGTTAAAGCAAACTTTCACAGCGTTTCGCCTGGTGAAGGATATTGCCCCACATTTTCCAGCCGAGATTTCGAGGCCGCGTTTTGAGAAAAAGTCTGCTATTGAATTCAAGGCTCTTTGAGGGCGAGCTCGCAAAACACGGCCGTTGCGGCCAGAGCTCCAGATGCAAATATCATCAGCATAGAGCGATATTACGACAGCGTGTGGCACGCAGTTCTCAATTTCGATAAGGCTGATATTAAATAGGGCTGGGCTTAAAATACCGGCGTGTGGGACACCTCGCATGACATTGTGAGAGGCTGTTTCACCATCCTTCATAGACATAAAGACAGATCTGTCGGAGAGGTAATCGTATATCCCAGTATACATGCGACCTCCGATGCCTACCGATTTCATTGCAGATCTTATCGCCTCATGTGACACACAGTCAAAAGCTGCTCTCATGTCAATTGATGTCATGTCAAGTGATGCTACGCTGGGTTTTCGCACTCTTTATGTCGTTGACAAGGGCAAGCACGTTGTCGATGCTGCGTCGAGACGGTCTGAAGCCAGTCATCTTTGGGGCATACACGTTCCGGTTTGTCAAGTCGCAGTCTAGGCGAACAAGGACTATTTTTTCCATCAGCTTCGACACGCAACTCAAGAGTGCAATGGGTCTCAATTTCCGTAGGGATTTTGCCGGTTTTGAGTACAGGAACAAGGCGACCGCGCTTCCAGCCCGGTTCGAGGCGGGCCGTTTCCCAGCTGTGGTTATAACTGCCGCGAATGAAGCTTGATCTCCAAGGTGCGAAAGAGCTGCATAGCTGATGCCATCTGGACCAGGTGCGAAAGCCTTGTTTACGGAAGGCAAGGCAGCAAGTAGTTCGGCCATTGTGAATGCCTTGTCTAAGGCGCTCACATTTGCAGAGGGCAAAGAGACAGCTGTGAGGGTGGCAGCTAAAAGTGGAGCCGACAAAGCTGTGACTTGTGACAGCGGTTCTGTTGCAGAGAAGTGTAGTAGAAAGAGTGCGGCGCTGTAGGCAGTGTCTGTAGGCTACGTGCCAAAGTCCAAATCACGAAGAAGGATTTCGCGAGTTTAATTTTGAGCAGAACGACTGCCATTCCCTCCGGGCCAACTTCTCCATGGGTCGCTGTTCGTATATCGACTGTATTTCTGCATGTGTCGCTGTACTTGCTAGCGACGCGTATATCTTCAGAAAGACGGCGGTCGTGTGGCGCCTTGTCTTGCGGTCGTGTGGCCCCCTTCTCTTTCCCGCTCACATATTATGCTGTTCCTCTCCTGTCTTGCTCCTCCCAAGACAAATACGCTAGAGGTTTGGTCAAGTCCGTTGAAGTGACTGCGTTCCACTGTTCCACGCCAAGTGCCTCGATGCCAGCGCTGCCATTCGGCAGATACGCGCGTGAATAGAGGCACCCTACTACAACGTTTATAGAGCCACGTCGCCCTACTCCATGCGCGTTCCAAGCGGAACGTGGAACCAACCTTGTGGAACCTTTTGTTGCTGTTGCCGTTTGATTTCTTAAAATGCAGCTAGAAGGTATAGTGGCGTGGGCGACAGCATACAACAGAGGGAATTCATTTTCAGCAGTGCGTGTATTTCATTTGCTATCGCAAAAATCACGCATCCAGAATTTTTTAATAAAGGAACCCTGCAAATATTACGTAGGTATTGATATTCTACCTCATATTTGCTTAATGTTTTGTTCTTCTTCAACAATCATAAGTATGAAGATTGCCACCGGACATAGATATTTGGATTTGGCTGTGAGTATATAAACCTATTGTGAAGATTCTGTTTCACTTAAGTCGGGTGGCTGAATCGAGTCACGGACAGACATACATACAGACAGACCAAGATTTCTGTGTTTAAGTAGCCTTGAAAGAACAGAACCCCTGCTTCATGCTGTTCTAGTCAGAGGGCGCGCAAGCAACGCAGAGGCGGTAAATATGAATTGAATTGGACGAAATCTCTGTTCAATTCAACAAGAGGGGAGCGAGACGGGGAGAGGACAGGCGTAAAGCAATGCGCGGATCGCCGCACCGCAGCTCCTCCGGAGGATTGGTCATTGCTCTGCTCTTCCGACCGCTTTCACGATGAGTGGAACTAGTTTAATCTTTGTGCAGCTCACTGAATGTGCCGCAAATCAAGTAGAAGCCTTTACATGCACTGGAACTTTGTCCTCTGTTGCGCGGTCTTAAAATGAGGTGGAAGGAGGGGGTTCGCTCGTTTTCTCCTTTCAATACGCGGGCCAACTTCTCGCTGGTGCCTTGCACTCCAGCAGCCGGCACGCGTTTTTCAGGGGTGCGTAAGTCAATGTTTTCCGGTGCTGTTCACCGTAACATAACCACATTCTAGTATGAATGATTGAATGATGCCGTCTGCCTGCGATCAGTCATACTGGTCACCTTGGGAAAGTGCCCTTGGCAACATGGATCGTAGGTGGGCCAGTTGGTACATATTTCTGAGAAATAACAGCGCGAAAGAACGGCACAACAGAGGAGTAGACTAACACATCGCTCCCTCCCTTTTCCCTTCCCTTCCCCCGTCCGCTCCAGCTGTCCTACGACCTTTGCCTTTGTACCGGCACACAGCGTCATCAAGGGATGAACGCACGGTTGCCTGCCGTTCGACGCAGCCCGGCTTGTGCCACTGCCGTTGACTATGGTGAGACTGAAAACCGATGCAGGGTCGAAATGCGAAAATGTAGGAGCACAGCCCTAGGGCACGAGTGCAGTGGCTGGAAATCACTGCAGCGCATCTTGCAAAATGGCGCACACCAGCGTGGACAAGACGGGACACACGGAGAGGCGCTATTTGGCAAGATGCAACCAGGCCGGCTCGCAGTTGCACTGAGCTGGGAACGATCGGGCTGCGGGTGATGACGGCGACGAGCAAGGAAAGACAGGCACCACCTTCACCTGTGCTGCCATGAGTAGTACCTGTTTCGCATAAAACAAGAAAAAAACGTCTGTGTGCCGCTGAAGCGTCTGCTCGGAGGTGGCTGCAGGGTGTCTTGCGGAAGCGGGCGGCTCTATTATACACGACGCCATGGCTGACCACATAGGTTACACACGTTTGGAAGACAACGACTTTCATTTGCTTTGCATTTTATTGAATCATAGTTCTTTTATTATGTCGCATCTCTGAGTTTATCCCTCCGTCTGACTGCAAATACGCTCATTTCTGCACTTTCAGTGCTTACCTACCATGGTATTTATTTATTATTTATTTATTTATTGATACTGCAATCGCACATTGGGTTTTGGAAGGAGGGTACAAATGATGACAAGATCACAAAAAAAGGCAAACAACAAATACATAGGTATATAAGAAAGAACAAATAACATAATTTCAGAACTAAATTAAAGATGATGTAAACAAGGCAAGTGAAGGCTGTTGTACTTGGGTGCTCGTAAGCTGGATT
Source organism: Haemaphysalis longicornis (assembly GCF_048455015.1). Lineage (NCBI taxonomy): Eukaryota > Metazoa > Arthropoda > Arachnida > Ixodida > Ixodidae > Haemaphysalis > Haemaphysalis longicornis. Next base: position 15,842,650 of record NW_027526245.1, read on the forward strand.
CATTCAGTAATGGTCCACGGAAATAAGGAATATTTGAAGGTATTGTTGCGTGTACGAAAAGAAGTAATTGTCATTTGATGCCTTTGCCTTGTGGCATACCCGGAGAAAAATGTTATTATGTTAGAAATGTGTAATTTATAGTGGCTTTTTACTATTTGATAGAGACATTTTAGCCTGGCTAAACAGTTTCTCTGAGCTATTAGTGGTAAATTGGCTCTGGATAACAGGGTTGAAACAGATGTACGCCCGTAGCTGTCCCATAAAATAGCTGGATAATTTAATGAGGGAAGAATAAGAGCTTTATGTGCGGTCATTCGGACGTAATGAGTGCTGAATTTTAAAGCTCTTCGTAAATAGAAAAGCTTACAGTTGGCATTTCTTGCCACATAATAAGTGTGGTGAGCCCAAGTTAAATTATTTGAAATGGAGAGGCCCAAGTATTTGTATTCATATACTTCATGAAGGAAATTATTGTTCGCGGAATACGTATACGCTAAAGGACTCTCCCGGTTAGTAATTCTCATAAATACTGTTTCGTCAAAGTTAATGCACATTTGTCACTTGTCACACTAGAGAACAATTTTGTTGAGTGTGTGATTTAAAAGAATCTGATCGGATACACTGTTCACTTCCGTGTAGATAATACAGTCATCGGCATACAATCGTATTTTCACAGGATGTTCCAGACAATATCATTAACAAACGAAAGAAAAAGAAGGGGCCCAAGCACCGACCCCTGAGGACGCCATAGCCTACAGAAACATCTTCAGAACTTTCTTTATTGAATACAACAAACTGTTTACGATTGGTAATGTATGCTGTAAGCCAATTCAAGAGCTGATGGTTACTTATAATTTTGCGGAGTTCATGAAGTAACTTCTTATGAGAGACCTTATCAAATGCTTTTTGGAAATCCATTCAAATTACATCAGTTTGTTTGCCGTTATTAATGGTGAGCGCAAAATCATGTATTGTTTCCGAAACCTTTTCGAAATCTATGTTGATGCTTTGTTAAAATATTATGTTGATCGATAAACTGCGTAATGTGGCTATGAATAATGTGTTCTAGAAGTTTACCTGCCGTGCAAGTGAAGGAGATGGGACGATAGTTCTTGATGCAGTTTTTTTTCCAGCTCTTATGTATAGGTTTTACCCTGGTGCTTCCCCAGTCGTCCGGTATTGGTCCTTCACAGAAAGATTTAGTAAACAGAACACACAAGTATTTCGATGTCCATTCTGCATATCTTTTGAAAAAAGCGTTGGCTATTTCGTCCGGCCCTGGTGCCTTTTTGACATCTAGTTTCAACAGGATGTTCAAAATTCCAGCTTCACTTCATAGCATCTGGTACGGACAGAAAATTTGCGTCAAAGTTTGGTATTATATTATCATCAACAGTGAAAACGCTCTTAAACTGCTCATTGAAAGCCTCTGAGATCTTTTTGCGTCATCTACTTGTTCACCTTCAATATCAAATACATCACACCTGACAGAAGTCGGACGTACGTGCCGCCAGAATCTCTCAGGGGACGTGGCTATAAAGTTTGGTAAAGACTCTCCGAAATACCGTTGCTTGTCAGTTCGTACTTGTGTTTTTAGCTTTAATTGAATGTCTGCTTTTTCATTTGCAATGCAAGTACAGTTAGAAGTTTTTTCTTTGCCTGAAGTCGTTTTAGTTTCCTTTGTAACCGCAATGAGTCCCGAGAGATCCAAGCATTTTTGTTCTCCGACCTCCTTACAATCCGGGGAACATATTTGTCAATACATTCCTTTGCTATTATTTTGAATTTATACCAAAGGTCGTTTATATCTCCGAAATAGGATGAGAAAACATCGTTTTAAAGGCAAGCGTGTCAATGATAGAGACATCGTCTGCTCGAGAAAAGTTGGGGAAACTGGACATTAGGTTTTTACGTTGGAGTGCTACACCAGTTAATTCAAGTAATACTGCAGAATGATCCATATATTCCTGGTATTACTTCACACGATGTTTGGGCTGTAATCGATACACTTAGAAAAAATAAGTCAAGTATTGATTTTGAGTCACCATGAGTTCTGGTGTAGTTTTTGACTACTTTCTGTAGGTCAAACGCGAAAGCAATATCAAGCATCGTTTCACAGTGAATATTTCGGTTAGCGTGTGTGAAAGTTGACCAGTCGACATCGGGAAGATTAAAGTCGCCTGCTAGAATGATTCTGTCCCCAAGCCTGACCTGCGCATCTAGATACGTTTTTAGGTTTTCCCGGATGTCACTACCAGAACCAGGAGGCCTGTACAAAGGACCTATAACGTGCCTAACTTTCCCAGAGTACACTTTGCAAAAGATAGCTTCTACACCAGGCACGTCAGGCATTCTTTTCATGATTAAGGTTTGATTATTTATTTATTTATTTATTTATTTATTTATTTGAAATGCTCACCAACAGCGCAATGGCCTTCTCGGGTGATGCATAGAATACAGACATATAAGGCATACAAAAGACAGAATATGAAAAGGGAAGTAACAGTACAATTATATGGGTATATATACACAAAGAAGGAGAGTTATCAAAGAGACAGAGACATTTTCTGAGCAACAAGAGCACGGAGATTGTGTGTACACTAAACGACAAATACAAGCACAATCGTGATGATTCTCTTCGCTACGACACAAAAGAACAGAGGGAGAAGTGCATGTGCGACCGCGCTATAGAACATGTGCATTCAAGATGGAAAATTTTTCAAAGAGCGTTTAAAAAGAACCATGTCCTTGCTAAAAAATGCCAATGGCAGATAAAAAAAGACAGTTAAAGGCATGTTGGCATCGGTTAGCTGGTACCAAGCTCAGAATTTTGTCAACATGAAAGCAGCCTTGCGGCCGCAGTGGCATGCTTGGCACTCGCAGGAGAACAGAGCTCACAAGGCAAGGGCAGTCAAACTTAGAATGAATGCACTTGAAAAGAAAAATCGTCATGCCTGGACCTGGACCAGACACCTGGACCTGGACCTGACCAGGTCACGCCTGGACCTGCTACTTCTGCAATTCACGTTCAGTATTTTAAGGGACAGGTTGTCCTGCTGTTGCCGTAAATTACCCTGTTTATTTAGCCTATAACGGGAACCGGTAGTTTCGCTCCACCCGAACATGACGTCATCCACACTTAGTTTATCAAAAAAGAGCTTTACTTTCGATCCGTTATCCCTTTCACCAGCTGAGCTGTTCCAGAATTTTTTTTCTTATTTCTCTTCCCATGTAGGAAAAATCTTCCGATATTGATATCGAACTTCCGTTAATTTTATTACAGTTGTTCATTACAACTGCTTTTTCTCGATAGTCCAGGAACTTGAAAACAACAGGTCGGGATTTATCTTTGGCTTTATGCCCAATGCGATGACATTTTTCGATGCCCGAGATTGTAACCTGCAGCGCGTCGCTGAAAACTTCATGTTTCACTTTTTTAGCCGGCCATCTGCAGTTTCCCCACGTGGTTCTTCTATACCGTATATGGCCAGGTTGTTTCGGCGGCTTCTATTTTCCAGTTCATCAACCTTATTTGTCAAGAAGACAATCTCCGTTTAATCTTGTAACCGTTCCTTCCACATCTTGGACTTTGGAGGGTAGAGAACTAAGTTTTTCAAGTTGTTCGTCCACTTTGTCAATGCGCTCTGCTAACGCCGAAGTCTTCTTTTCTAGCAAGTCTTGCGAACCCTGTATTTTTTCAATGCAGGAATGTGTTTTGGCGTGACCCTCGAAGATTTTTGCCAACATTTCACTACCACCGGGACCAGGGTTTGCTTCAATATCCCCGCATACAAGCAGATCAACCGACAGTGAATACATGTGAGCAAAGTTTTCACGCGCAGTGGACAGGGCAGCAGCAGCAAGTAACGATTATCGCCTCTATAACAATATCCAGGTAGGTAACCACTAACCTGTATCATGAAGCAGAAAAAATTCCCCCGCATTTCCCCGAGGGGGAGAATGTGAAAGTGCGAATGCACGGTTGTCGGCCCGCTTGCGGCGCTTGCGCTCGGCCCCCGCAGCCCACCCCCTCACCGCCTTCTCTTCCATCTCTTCCATCGGGTTTGTAGTATCACGTGTACACCACGCAGTTATCAAGCCGCTATAACGCCGCTGAGTCGCCAACGCACGCCGCTGACGACGTAGTTTGAATGCGTTAAAGATATAAGGCGCGTCTAACACTGATATCACCGTCGCGTCTGTGGCTTGGTCGGTAGCGCGTCGCGCTGCGGCCCGCAAAGTCCTCGGATCGAAACCTGGCGCCGGATGCTGTTTTTTCTTTAAAGAGCACTGCGGACGCCGCCGCCGACGCCGGCGGTGGATGGTTTGGGGTCGCTTATAAAGAGCATTCGCTCTTAAAACGTTCTAGGCATGTTGCCCTTGCCGCTGCCGCTTTTGGCGATGCTTTTGTAGCCTCTGGGAGGGTCACGTGATGGGACGTTGCTCCGGTGGAACGCCACGCAGTCTCCGTGTGCGCCGGGATGAACGGCGCACTTTCGGTGACCGGGCAGCGGTCGGTGCTCGTTGATTCCGAGTGCCTCACGATTTCTTGATGGTCACGTGCGGCACCTTGCGTTCCTTTGTTGATAGCCGGTAGACTCCCAAGCAGAACAGCTGTGACCTGTATCATGAAGCAGAAAGACGTTGTAGGCATCATTACCCTTGCCGCTCCCGCAATGCCCACTGCATCAAATTTGAGCTAAATGTCCGTGGCGTGGCGGGCTGGTCGGTTATTCTCTTCAATCAAGGCACATTTTGTCGTGGGCTTTGTTAAGCCATCTTGTAAACGAAAAAAAAACGGCTCATGGCGCTGAACGACAAAGAGCAGGTTCCTCGTTTAAGAACTGATGCGCTCTTTCAAGGTGCCCTCGCTGTCCTGAGCGGCGCGGACTGGAATGGCTAAATGACAGTAGAATTTCCCTATCTCTTGCAGTTTCTAGAATTTGATTGTTGATAACGTTTAAACAGTCCGTGATCGCCAGAAACCAGTGTGAGGAAGACACGCGCGAAACATGATAGTTAAGTTGAATATTTGTGAATCCGCCAAAATTAAATTTTGATTGCTACACAAGCCATGAGGCGCACCGTAGTGGAGGGCTCCAGATTAATTTTGACCACCTTGGGATGTTTGACGTGCGCCGAAATCTCAAAAACACGGGCTGTTCGCCTCCATCAGAAAAACGGGCGCCGCGGCCGGGAATTGAACAATCCGCAGAATTACAAGTTCTCCCTAAAAATGTACTAACTTGAAAAGTGAAAGAGTCTCATTGCCGAACGACAGAAGTTAAGCACCGTTTTTCCTTCTTCCTCCACCTTTCATGCTCGAAACTTAGTTTTTTGGTTACTGTTGTGAAAACGTATTTTTGGATCTAAACGAACTTCCGGCGTCACAAATACGAAGTAATAAAAAAATTTGGAACAAAATTGCGCCAAGAAAACCTTCGACTAGCAAATTGAAAGTGCATATACCCGGGAGGATTATTTTAGCTAACAGAAGACCTTAGGTAGTTTTTCACGGAAACGAGAGAAAAGCCAGGCCCTTAAAAGAGCAGAAAGGCTCCAGCTCGCGCGCGATAAAAGCAATGACCAAGGGAACAGAGCCCGTACAGTTCAAGGCAGAATAAGCAGGAAATAAATGCGTGCTAGTGCGACGCAGTGCGAGGCAGGGAAACCGACCTTCATTCCATTCATCATGAGAGAGCGAGAGGGTGAGTGATGGAGGGAGTTACGCGGCGAGCGCCGGCACAGGGAAACCGTCGCTTGTCATTTGCAGTGAAGCAAGCACAGAAAGCGGCGTTCCTCTTAACCCTCTTTTCTTGTGGTTCGCATCAATCTAAAGGTTATCCATGGTAAAGAAACGCTAGTACGATCGGTTCTATAGTGTGTCAAAGATGCTTTGCACTTCTGTCGCGCTCAAGAACGTTCGCATGCTCGAGCACTGGCAATTTGGAACGGTCTTGCTTCGGGTTCAAGCTCTGGGGGTTTTGATTCTTGGGCCACATTGTGTGCCAGCCGTGTGCCATTTTGCGCCAGAGGAACCGGGCATACACATACCGAGTAAATAATGCTTTCGCGTTAAAAGGAAACTTGGTGTAGAACCAAGTTTCCCTTTACCCGTCCAGAGCCGCGGAGAGTAAGCAGGTTATTTGTACGTTGCTTTACCCAAAGTCAACATTTCTCGCCCTAATTCCACTGCGCGCTTTTTTACTTCGTAGACAAGCTGACATCTCTCAAGCTTCTCTTGCCGGACAATCTGCTCGTCGTGCTGTTCAGTGGTTTCCTGGTTATTGGCTTAGTGAAGGTGAGTATCTAATGCTTTCATTGTTCTCTGTGCGCGTGACTCAAAGGCAGGATTTTTCTGTTTTCAATCTCAACTTGGTGCCTGCACTGCGAATAACAATAAGCTCAAGTGGAGCTCAGGGTACTTCCGCTGGGCACATATGGCGCACTAGTTTTTCGCAAGAACACCTCGGTAAAGCCTATGCGCATAAAAAAATTTATGATTGTACCAAAATGTTCTTTAGTTTATACATAAACTGCAACACTTCACTTGAAAATACACTTTGTTTTTTTTTTAATGAAATACATAAATGATCAACGAACGGCAAAATGCTTGTCACCGCCAAATCTTGCCTTATATGACGCAACAAGTGCAACCACAACCGTTTCCTGCCGCGAAAAGATAGGGCAGCTTCTTGGACATGATTTTTGGGTGATTGAGGCCTGGACGTTGACACAGAGTTTCGACAAACACAATTTTTGGTTAATGCGTTTGTTCTATCACTTGGCGTCGTTTGTTATCGCTAATAAGGCCCGAATACCGCTGTACTTTGTCACCAGGGGTAGTGCCTGGCACTCGTGCATGGCCACTGCACTAATTACGCGAATGGGTAGAACCTTTGTGGAGTTTTCTCTTGCTTGTCCTATTTTGGAGTGTTATACAACTAAGAACTCCCACCTGCTGCCAATACACGGGCTCTTCTTTGCGGTTGTGGGAAACGCCTGCACCTGGTTCTTTATGCGCACTCTATGAAACAAATTTGATCGAAATGACTCATGGGAAGTATTTTCAGGTTTCAGTAATAGTTTTATAATAAATAACATGGGCTCCCACGGGAGGCGTGGGGTTGCAGAACTTCCGAACAGATGGAAAAGTGAACTAAATTCCACTTCCAGATTGATGTATTTAAAAGGGCTCGCATCCTTATGCGAGTGTTGATACAAAATCCCGAAATTGGTTTTTGTGGAATTTCATGACCAGCATTTATAACCGCACAGAAATTGGATATATCGACGGGCTGAATAATTGTTGGGAAATTCGTAAAAATAAATATTTTCCGGAAATATTGATCCTTCTTATTGCATAGCTGTTATAAAAATATCTTAAAACAGTTTTTACGCATTTCCATTATCTACCGATATCACCAAAATATGTTCGATATGTCAAGGGGCCTGCGATAAAAAGAAGAGTTGTGTGTTACAATGTTTTGGCGCGGCGCTCTGAGGCGTACAATTTAAAAATAGTTGTGCCCTATTGATCTGCTACACCATGATCGGAATCTGCTGCTCAAATTTAAAGTTTCCAAAACCAGCAGTTTGGCTTGGCGTTCACATGAAATGGTTGGCGTTTGCGGCCTGTCGTGAGTCTCATTAAAAAAAATCATTTTCCCCATTTACAGGCGTCGCAGGGCGAATAAGTGTGCATTTGTACCAGCAACGTTTATCTGCAACAACCTGTGGGATACGTAATCACAAGGCACATACTGGGGAATCTCTAAATGCAGCAAATTTGCTCCGAAATGCAGATTCACACAAATATTGTTGGTTAGGGCCAAAAGCACTTCGATGTCTGCCCGGGGGAGCGATATAATCACAAATTTGCGAAAGCACAATTTACCAATTTTTGTCTGGTAAAGAAGAGATTTCAAAAAATTCTGCTTTATCGACACGCGACGGCATCATGGTAATGTGCCACCGAAGTTTCAGTCTCTAAAGGTAGCACTTCTGGCTGGGCGTTGATGATTCAGTCAATCAGTGTATCGAGATCTTCTTTTTATAAGTATGGATTGGCAATTTTTACAGCCGATGTGTACAGCCCGACTTACCGGTGAGCTTCGCTGAACATCATTTGTGATGCTATCCCTGTGTGCGCAGAAAGGTTCTCTCACTGACGCAAAAGGGTGAAACCGATGTAATGATATCCTCACCCCACTTCATCAACAGCTTTGAGGAAGTGGTTTGGTTCCACAGGTACATGCTATCCTGCAAACGCTTGGGGCTATTGGCTACTCTCTATATGTAACGCTTTCTACGCTGCAGGATAGGAATGGAGGAGCCAAAGAACCTTGAAAGACTTTTCCTGCCGAGAATGCTTGTTCTTGCGCGGTAATGAATTCCAATGGCAGATCCGGAGCGCTGTCGGAGCAACATTTGTGCTCCGTCTGGAGCAGACACGTTCCAACGGCAGATCGGGAGCAACTAAATCTTGTTCCAATGGCCGATCGAGAGCGCCGTCGCCGCGGAGGTCGCTCCGTGGAGCAAGAACAGTTGCTCTCCCGAAATCAGCGGAGTCGGCCGGAACTCGCCTCGTCTTTTCTCGTGGCGTCGTCGCCGTCTGCTTCCGCTCTACTCCACTGCTGGAATCGCCATGGCGCCCGCTCCGGCAAATACGCGCAACGGCCACAGTCACAACGGGAAAATAGGTGCTTGACGTCGTGTCATGTGCATGCTTTCTGCTTAATTAAGAAAAGCGAGTGCGACAGCTCAAACTCGATCGGCCACTGGGTGGACATGGCGTATTAGCGCACCTTGGGTGTTTCTTTTCCCTTTTTGTCGCCTGCCTACCAAAAAGCCGGTGAAACGTTTGTCCAGAACGCTGTTGGACGCCGCCGAGGCTACTAAAGTCCCTCCATGGGCAAAAAAGCCGATCAAAGGACTTTGGTTGAGGCGCGACAAGAAGAAACGCTTGCAGGGAAGCAGGCGTTTTTGGAAGGGCTCGATGCAAAGGCTGCCCGGAAATTCGTATTCCCATTATGCTTCGGCATTTGCTCCGGGGGGAGTGCGTGCATTCCAAAGGCAGTTTCGTGGCACCTGCTCTTCGAAGGAGCATCGTGGTCTGCGGTGGCGCTCCCGTTCTGCCATTGGAATTCAACAATGGTGGATGCTACAGCTAAACTGTGGCTGGTGCGTGCCACTTCGTGGCTTTCTGCCACATCGCCAATTTCAGAGCAGGAACATGGCGTAGCTTGCGCCTAACGACCTGCGTTGAGGCACCAAACGGTGCCCGCATCCCGTTGAGAACTTTTCCGAGCGTGTCGCGACGCGGACCCGCTACAGATGGCGAAGGAGCCTGCGCGTAGTGCGCTGGCCGATAGCGAACATCATCACGCGCTCATCTAGCTTGGCGACACACGACGAACACTGGCACACGACACCGACACAAATCAAAGAGTGACGTTGCGCTCAAGGTTCGATGACGTTCAACATTGAAGGCTCAAGGCTCAAAATTAGGTAACCTTAAAATTTAGCCGTATAACGTGCCGTGGAAATTTACACTCGTTGTACGGCGAGCTACGGGTACCGCTTGAGAGACGGGTATGTACAGACAAGGCGGGGTGCTAGGCAGGCGCTTACCCACATCGCCCCAGCAGCTACTGCACATCCACCTTTGCACGAGCCAGTTCAAAACTGGAATTAATGGGAGCCTTCAGAACTATCGCACAAACTTCAAAGAGCCGGGCCACTTGCGCTCCCGCGTCACATCAAGAACTTTGTTTCCTTGTTTCAGAATCGACGCTATTACCTGATACCGTGGATCGTGTGGGTGTCAGCAAGCTGCATCATCCTCATCATTCTCTGGTGCCTCAGAGCGATCATCGCTATCAAGGACCAGGTAGGCGCTATTTTAGCTTCTCACAGGACATTCGCTATCCCCTGCCCCCCGAAGACAGTTTCCACCCCTTGAGCGCGGAATAGTTAGCCAGGAGCTGTGTCTTAGCCCGGCCTAGGCAAAGCTTTGCAGCAATTATGGCACGAGGAGACCTGCAACACTTTACATTCAAAATAAGGATCTACCAGAAAATAGAGCAACCTGTTGCGGTGTCTTCGTTAAGTGACAGCTACCGTGTAGCCTGGTGTTTCTGGAAAATTTCTGTAAACTATAAAATGCACTACACTGGCTATTTGAGCGTGCTGGTTGAACATGATGAGGGAAAGGGAGGGCAGCTCACTTACGGACAGCAAAAAGAGGATTGAACGCTGTCATGTGCCAAGGGTACCCCTAAGAGGGGATGTAGCAAAACCCAAGAAAAGGAAAAAAAAAGAACAAAAAAAACGCCATTTGGAAGGCGCACCCGGAGTGCACCAATGACCGAACGCTAGCGCCGAAAATATAGCAGCGCACTAGCCAGTCATTTAGAGAACACCGCGCAGGAGACCAGTGGCGTCATGACCATATACGGGCAATAAAAGGCAAGAAGCCAATGACAGCACGCCACGAGAGAGTCTAGAGAGGTTAAAAGCGGGGCGCACAAAGAGACGCGGAAGTCAAGAAACCGGGAGGCAAGAAGCCAGGAGGCGGCAGGAGCACGTGGGCTTCAAGGAACGAGGCAGGGGGTCGCGGCCAGGCCATCCACCATGCCATCTGAGCCTGGGCGGGAGCGGGCCGACTTCGCATTGGCACCGTCATCCTAGGTGCACCACGAACCTGTGTCTTCGTGGCTCCAGCGGTAGCGGTCGGGCACCTGCGGCCAACGTCTACGTTCCGTCGACCTTCGTTTCGACGGCCCCAGGAGGCTACGTTCGTGCGAAGCCTACCTGGGACCTCCAGCGGCAGCGGCTACAAGAGGAAAGCCACCCAGGCAGCCTCAGGATGCGCTGAACCCACGCCGTCCAAGGAACGACCGAGCGCATTGAACGCCGGCACCGAAGCTAGACGAGGACGGTTACCACCGAGTCGCGGCCACGCAACGGGTGCGACACGTCAGCGCCGACAACAGCGGTGTAGGCCAGTCCATTAGAGACACAGTCGTAGGATACAACTAGGAAGTTGTGGTAGGAAGGACAATAACGAAGAGTCGATGTAAGAATTGTATATGAATTAACTGTGTAGAACTTAATTGTACATACTTTTTGGTTTTCCGGTGAATTGTATCTTGGGATATTCACTTTGAGGTTTGGTTGTTATCGGGGGTGTGCTTAGGGGTTTTCCAAGTGGGCATTAAAAGTATGTTTTGTTAAACCTGTTAATGGCGTTCCTCCGTGCATCTCTCTGAGCTGGTGTAGACAACCTCGCCATCCATTCACGTGACGTATGGTGAATCCCTGAATCCAGCTCCACGCGGGAACTCCGTTCACTTGTTTCTGCCAAACGTAACTTCATATCCAGCACCCCCTTCTCCTTATAAAGCCTATGACTGCTGTTGTGAGTACAGCTCAAGCCCTCCTCACAAGTGCATCAATTCTTACCACCCATGCACAACAGGCAAAAGTGGCCATAGCCCTAGCGATTGCTCAAACTCCTGCAGAGATCATTATTACGGACTGCCAACAAGAATGCAGAACATTCTCCAGCGGCTTCGTCTCAGCCCCGCCACACAAATTATCCTGCAGAATCCACCGCGTAAGGATTATTTGGGCTCCCGCCCATGCCGACGTGCCTGGCAACGAAGTGGCCCATCAGCATGCCCGTGATCTGACACACCGGGCTAGTCAGGAGTTCGACGAGCAGCGGCGTGACTGTCCCCTCTTGTCCTACAAGGCAATCACGCAGCACTACCGCCTCCAGCGAATAATGCACCCTCCTCCACACAAAAACCTCACAAAAGAACCAGAACGCCACCTTCGAGGCATCCAAACCAATAACTTTCCCCACCCAAGTAGAGCCCACATTCTGTCCCGCACCCTGTACTCCTCGCAATGCCGCTTCTGTGAGGCTCTGGGCACGCTTTACCACATTGTGTGGACTGCGATAAAACCCTAACCTACCCTCCCCTGCCCTTCCCTTCCCCTGAGCACTGGAAAAGAGCACTGTCCAGCTCGGACCCTGATGACCAGCTTTGGCTGGTGAAGAGAGCCCAAGACGCTGGAAGGGGTCCTGGAATAACGACTCTTCCCCAAGGCGAACTCCTTCCTCGGAACGTGTATTCCTCCTCCTCCTCGCGTTTTCCTCACGCTGCAATTCCTCCTCCCTATCAAGCCTGGCGTTTTCCTTATCAAGCCATCGCCTCTTCCTTACTTAAGCCTAATGTGCTGCACAACGATACCAGCTTTCCCAAGTCTATTATCGCAGCTGGTAAGACACGTGACTAGCCCCGATGCAAATATCCTGGGTCAGGATAAATCAATCCTGGGAGTAACGCCAATTGTTTTTACTGTCACGTGAACAGATGGTGAGGTTGTCTTTACCTGCTCAGAGAGATGGACACAGGAAAGCCGTTGACAGATTTAACAAAACATACTTTTAATGCCCCTGTGGAAAACCCTGAAGCAAACCACTAAATTGCACATCCCCGATAACAATCAAACCTCAAATTGAATTTCCCGAAATACAATTCAACGGAAAACCCAAAAGTATCCAGAATAAAGTTCTACACAGTTAGTTCATATACAATCCTTACATCGAGTCCTAGTTATTGTCCTTCCTACCACAACTCGACGTTTCGGCCTAGTTGCAACCTGTGTCGCTAATGGACTGGCCTACACCGCTGTCCTCGGCGCTGACGTGTCGCACCCGCTGCGTGGCCGCGACTCGGTGGTAGCCGTCCTCGCCTCAGTTAGGTGCCGGCGTTCGATGCACGCGGTCATTCCTTGGACGGCGTGGGCTCCGTGCGTCCTGACTTGTTTGCTTGGTGGTTACCCCCTGGTAGCCGCTCCAGCTGGAGGCCCTTGATGCCGGCGCTCTATGCGCGCTGCCGTTCCTTGGACGGTGTGGTCTTCGCGCGTCCTGAGGTTTCTTCGGTGGCTACCCTCTTGTAGCTGTTGCCATTGGAGGTGCCAGGTAGGCTCGGCACGAACGTAACCTTTCGGGGCCGCCGAAACGAAGGTCGACGAGAGCGTAAACGTTGGCCGCAGGTGCCCGACCGCCACCGCTGCGGCCATGAACACACAGGTTCGTGGTGCACCTAGGATGACGGTGACGATGCGAAGTCGCCCTGCTCTCTCCCAGGCACTGATGGCATGGTGGATGGCCTGGCCGCGTCCCCCTGGCTCGTTCCTTGAAGCGCACGTGCTCCTGCCAGCTCCCGGTTTCTTGCCTCCCGCTTCTCTTTGTGCGCCCGCTTCTAACCCCTCTGGGCTCTCTTGTGGCGCACTCTTATTGGCTTCTTGCCTTTTCTTGTCCATATATGGTCATGACGCCACTGATCTCCCTTGCGGCCTTCTCTAATTGGCTGACCAGTGCGCTGCCATATTTGACCATGATGCCTCGGGGTTTCGGCGCTAGCGTTCAGTCAATGGTGCACTCCGGGCGCGCCGTTCAAATTGGCGTTTTTTTCCTTTTCTCGCGTTTTGCTGCATCTCCTTTCAGGGGGGGCCCTTGACACATGACAGACGCACACGAGCGCTAGTGTGCGTGTAGTCCTCTTCTTGTTGTCAGTGTACCAGCTGCGCTGTCGTCCCTGATTCGGTGGACTGCTTTCGTTGGCGGCTCAGCGCTAGCTTACGGCTGTGAAAACAGCATCCATCCCATCATAGTGCTTACATCTACTGAGGATGATAGTTAAGAAACTTTATTTTGTCCAAAGGGGACAAAGGACAGTCTTGGGTTGTCGTTCCCCGTCACATGGCAGCAAGGAGCCCGAGAACCCTAGCGGCGGCTTCGGCCCCTTTGACCTGGTTACGTTGAGACTCTGGATCCGAGCTGCCACATGACCTCCCATTGCTCTGGAGCCTCTAGTGCTGTTGTCTGCGATGCGTGTTGCGGTTTCTGATGCCATACAATGCGATGTCTGCATATTAGATCCTTCTGATTGCCATCTACATCGTTGACTGCAAAATTGTGGTTACAGGCCGCTACAAGCTATAATGTTTAGGAAAGGGGTTAGACTGCAATAGTAGATTCCTTACAGACTGCCACCTGTTCCCAGACAGATGCGTCACAGGGTGTTTCAGGCGGCCTAAGCGATGGTGAGTGGTCATGTCGCTGTGTGTCCCACGCCCCTCTAAAGCCAGTGCTCATCAAGATCGAGGCGGTCCCGGTAGCTGAAATCTCGGGCTCCTTCTTGAGCATACGCGTTACCAGCAGGGACAAATGTACTTCAGAGATTATAAACAGCTCTTCACAGAGTGTCGACTCAGTGAAACGTTGAAGGACACGTGACGCTTACGGTCGTATTTTACCCGTATCGAGTGAGTGACGATTATATCATGCATGTGTGCTGATCTTATGCCTTGCCTGAGCGGCAATCTTTTGGAGAACCTGCATGCGCAAACCCGACGGGCGGCTGCAGAACGGACATGCTGGCCGAACGCGCTTTCAAGTCAAACTCAAACTTTGTGGGCAAGATAGCAGCTAGTCGGACTATATGAGCGAAGTCACACGGCTGATTTTCCTACCGGAAACATTGCACCTTTAATTGCGCCTTTAGCGCTGCACTCCTTGCATGCCGCAGGTGTCGGGAGTTGCCCATTATTTTGAAGGAGACGTGTTTTATTTCGTGTTCAGAAAGCACTTGGAGAGGCGTATCCTGGTTGCTACGCGTCTATACTGTTCTGCTACTGAGGACGACGCTGCTCTTTTAATTACCTTCCACGCAGGTTCCCCTTCTAAATGGTAAAGAGGAAAATAGGCATAACAGCGACACATGGCTTAGAAGCAATTCTTTTGCATAAAAAACTCATCTACTACAGCACGGCAGGCTCAGTAAAAAATTCTTAATGGCTTTTCTTTGTTAACGTGACCTTGTAAAGAAAAAGCCTTAAAGGGACACTGAATAGATTTGCAAAAACTGTCACAGTATTTGTGGGGATTAGAATCTGAATGTTCGTAGGCCAGGAATCAACCACTATAGATTCGTTTAGGTGAATCAATTAGGAGAATGAATTCGGAAGTGCTGTTCTCCTTTCTGCATCCTCCTCGCCGAATTCCTGTGTCGCTTATGTAAACAGCATTGGTGCTACGATGCTTCGCTGACTTAGCTTCGCTGCTGTTAGCTCCATATACCAGTGCGACTAGTACGACTAGTAAAAACTTCCAGAACAAGGGAAGACAGAAAAGAAACAGCGAGGTTATTCTGGGCAATAAAAAAATAAAATCAATTGAAACATCTGTTTTGCCGTAGGAACTGACAGACCGGCTTGCAGCACAGCTGGCAGAAGCGCAGTGGCTGCTCATCAGGTACTTGTGGCTAGGAGGAATGCATACTACACAAACCAACCTATAAGCAACAATGGTGGGGTAGGACGACGAGCACGCGCACAAACACATACACAGACACAGACACACACACACACACACACACACACACACACACACACACACACACACACACACACACACACACACACACACAATTCTACAGAACTTGTTGAATGTTGTGCACGGTAGATGGCATTGACTATTTCAAGGGCCAACACCGCCAGCGGACACACCGGGGCGACGAAGAGGAGAACGAGGTGCTTTTGGGGTATTCAGGGGTCGGACACCACGCTCAGCGCAGGTCCTCACCAAGGCTTTGTAAATAATCCCTCAGCTCACGCCAAAACATCTGAACGTCATCGTAACAGTTTTTGCTGAAAAATGCGGGGTACTACTCCGCGGACAACAGAGTCCCTGGACCTCCGCCGAAGCCATCGCGTTGCTGGCCTCCCGCCCGTCCAAGAAACGATGGCTCCGCCTGAAGCCAGTTGCCAGACACCACTAACGGGCAGTAGGAGCCCCATCGGGAACCGTGGTCATTTTGAGGGAAGGCCAGATAAGACGTGATTGAATGGCTCGCGCATTATGAAAGAGTGAGTAAGTATAACCGCTGGGACGCTGTGGCCCTACGTGCGAACATCGAAATCTACTTAGACGAGACAGCGCTGACGCGGTTTGAAAACCACGAGGCAGCGTTCACCACATCGGATCGTTTTTTTTAAGAAATTCGAAAGGATTCGGTGTCTCGATAGCGAAGAAGAGGGCCGACCAGACGCTTCTCCAGAGAGAGCAGGTGCCCGGAGAAACATGCACAACTACATTGAGAAAATCCTCAAGCTGTGCCGGATCATTGACGCCAGCATGCCAGAAGATGACAGAGCTGGGCATGTCCTTAAGGGGATCGCAGAAGACGTATACAATTTTCTTATCGGTAAAGACAACTTGAATACGGTCACCGATGTAATTCGCCTTTGCCGTACGTTTCGGACTGAAGGCGCGTCGGATTACGCCCAAGTTTGGCCGATTGGCCAACGTCACAATAGTGGGCAGCGTGGATGTCAGCTCCTCTGCCGACCTCTCTGCGACTATCTGACAAATCATTTGAGTAGCTCCTTCGGCATGGAGACGTCACTCGTTGCTGCACACCCTCTCGCGACGGAAGCTCCCTGCGCGATGTGTGACCTACTTGTTGCCATCACACGACACATTTTGACTCCTCACGGCTGTCGTTCAACGTTGCTGACGTGGACGACTACCAGCGAAGGGGTGTGAACGCTATGGCGCCCCACTACCAGAAACGGGAAGATTTTCATCGTCCACAGAGCGCCTACTACCTGGAAGAGTACCGTCGCTCGAGTTTTCCAAGAAGAAAATTCTCTCCTGGACAGCAGTATCTTCCTTGGGAACCACCCACCTGCTATCGATGTGGAAGAGTCGGCCATATTTCGCGGGTTTGTCTCCGTCGTCACCAGGGACCAAACGACGACCCCACGTTCATGTTTGCTCGGCCCAATAACCTCAACCCTGGTAATCGATGGGCTCCTCTATTGTCATCAACACGTAACAACAACCCATCCTTTGTACAGGACTTTGACTCCATCGCCTCTACTCTAGCGCCAGTCTCCATCGCCTCCGCGCCGTCAGGCGCGGCCGGCGCGGCCGATGGAAGTGAGGTTACCGGAGAGCCTCTACAAAATATAACTCTGCCGGCTTACATGGTCAAAAATAAGATTGAAGTTTTAATTCATGGTATTCAAACGGTGGCTTTGGTTGACACTGGGCCAACAATTCCTGCGATGAGAAAAGCCTTTAAAGACAGCCTTGGAACCACAGAAATGTTCAGCTGGGATCGCAGTGCCACATTTCGAGGTGTTGGTGGTGAACCATTGTGGCCCATTGATACTTGTACAGTGGATGTGTCTTTGGGGGGCAAAATCTTCACGACAGAACTTCAGTAGTCTACGCACGAGTTCTCTGCATTTACTTCCTGCAAGAATGTGGTGGTAAATTATATTGTGCGACTGGCGAGCTCACTGTAAGCAGTGTTCTTTACTCTGCACTTGCCGAAGAATCTTCACGCTCGGGCGAACACGCTTTGGTCGTTTCGGAAGATATGGTTCTACATCCCCGATCAGCGTCCTTTGTACCTGTGATGGTCTTTGGTGCTGGAGAGCCTTCCGTTTGCGCAATTGTTGAGCCCATTATGCCGAAAGGCGTCAAGAAGCACGTTTTGTTGCCGCACTGTTTAATTTCCGTACACGGTGGGCGCAGTTCGTTATGCGCAGTCAACTGCTCGCCAGCTAGTACCATTTTGCCGCTAGGGATGAAGCGTGCGCTGTTTGAAAAGGACGAAACTTGCGATTCTAAGGGTGACTGCGCTACGCGTGGTGAACAGCTTTTGAAGATCAAACAATAAATCAATCACTTTTATTTTCGTTCCAAAAAGTACAGCGAGAAAAGGGGGCCGGAGAAAAAGCCGCTGATTTGCGGCTTGATGGGGCTCCGGACACCCATCGGCAGTGGTCACAATTCAGTCACAGAAGGAAACGTACATTAACACATTAAAACATACATTTAAAAACATACTAAACATTATGATGTGGCATTGAAATAAAACACACTAAAAACAAAAGATAGTAACATGCACTTTTTAAACGAACATTTCGAGTTTTTTTGGGGTTCAGTTTTATAATGTCGACTTCTTTTGAGTAAAAGTAATTTAATATTCTAGGCAAAGCCTGCTTTAATCTTTCTTTCCCATAATTTGTGCGGGAAAATGTAAATTCCCATGGTGAAAGTTGACGGAACAGGTATGGATATGTGGTTTGCTTTAAGTAAACTAGGTTAAAAACAAATCTAATTTTCCCTTCAAGGTGCTTTCGTTATTGCATATGAATCTGTTGTTATACATATCCTTCACTTTTGTAATTCGATGTTTTTAAAGATTGTAGCGGTGTGTTCTAGATAATGTACATTTTCAATAATTCGCAGCGCTGTTTTTTGTAATTCAGTCATCTCGCGCATACTTTTTTAAGTAGTGTTTCCCCACACCAGCATGCAATAGCTCAAGCTAGAGTTGAACTGAGCATGGTATAATTGCTTTTTAATTGTGGTTGGCAAAAAAATGGTGATTCCGATTTATGATGCCAACTGTTCTGCTTCGTTTTAACTAGTTTTTTCACATGTGCTGAGAAAAAATAACACCGAGCGTTTTCACTGATTTTTCAAGTGACACAGTATAAGGGCCAAGAACAACTGTTTCCGGAACACTGATTGTGGTTCCCGGTGAAAGAAACACGACGAAGTTTGTTTTTGATTCATTTAAAATGAGGCCATTCTGTTCACACCAAGCTTGCAGTTTAAAACAGAACTGGCTTGCACTCGCCAACAGATTCGCCACATCCTTCCCGGAAAAGAATACCATGCAGTCATCAGCGTAAATTACAAATTTACCGCAACTATCTATTGTGATTGTATCATTTATATAAAAGAGAAAAAGAGTGGGGCCTAGAATAATTCCTTGCGGGAATCCGCACTTAATGCTTCTACGTTGTGACGAATGTTCGCTTAGCTCTGTGAATTGAGATCTACCCTGAAGATATGATTGCATGAGTTTGTTTGATAGTCCGCGGAAACCGTACTTTTCTAACTTTTCAAGCAAAAGTTTGTGACTCACGTGGTCGAATGCCTTACTAAAATCTAAATATATTGCTAGCGTAAATAATTCATTTTCAGAATTGTTCAATGTGATGCCTTTCTGAACTAGCGGTGCTGTTTCTGTCGACCAGCCTTTTCGGAATCCAAACTGATGATCGGATATAAGATTATTCTTAAGCGAAAACTTTTGAATGCGAAGGTGGAAAACTTTTTGGAGACCCTTGGAAAAAAAATAGCCACTGGGCGGTAAATTCCTATATTCTCTTTCTCACCATGCTCTTACTTTGGCAACCTGCATGCTAGTAGGAAACACACCAGTCAATAATGCGGTGTTAAATATGTGTGTTAATACCGGGGCAATCACATCCACTACATACCCGCCGCGGTGGCTCAGTGGCTAAGGCATTGCGCTGCTGAGAACGAGGTCGCGGGTTCGATTCGCGGCCACGGTGGCCGCTTTTCTGATGGAGGCGCAAAGCAAAAACGCCCGTGTGTGCGAGATTTCGCTTAGGTTACAGATCCCCAGGTGGTCAAAATTAATCAGGAGCCCTCCACTGCGGCGTGCCTCATCGCCTGCGTTGCGTCGGCGGGTTAAACCCTACACTCACTCAATCAATCATCTACTTCATATTTCATCAGCCGACTTTCAAGGTCATCCACATCCCGGCTGTGGCTGGTTTTTTGGCCATCGAAAATTTCACGAACTTCAGTAACACATGTAGGTTCAAGGAAGAGAGATTGTTGTAATGGGGAAATACAAGTATAAGCTTTGGTAGAAGAGTGAGTGCCGCCTACTTCCACAAAGAAATCGTTAAAACTATTAGCAGGTTCGGTTCCCTTCACTTCCTTGTTATCAATTGTAAGGTTTTCGGGACATTTTGCTTTGTGCGTCTATTCAAGAGGTCATTCAACTTTTTCTACAAAACATCACTCCTGCGTAAACTAGAAGCATCAAAAGTGCGTTTATAGAAGGTTTGTTTTGATTGTTTTATAGCCTTATTCAATATATTCCGGAACACTTTGAATTCAGTTATTTTATTTTGGTCGCCAGAGGGGAGAAAAGATTGGTATATTTTGCTTTTCATAGTAATTTCTTCGAGCAATTCTTTTGTAATCCATAGTTTACGTGACCTTTTATGGGGACCAAGGGTTTTCATGGAGAAGGACTCAACATGACATTGTTTAAACTTTTCGAGAAATTGATCACACGACTCATTTGCATCGTTAAGAGCAAATATGCAATCCCAGTTTTGTGAAATTATTGAGTTTGAAAGTTCTCAAGCGTACGGGGTGTTATTTCTCGAAGTGTTACCCTTTCCTTTTTCCCCATTTGTGGCGATATTCGCGTATCTACAAATAAAAACAATTGGCAAATGATCGCTAATATCTGAGCCTAAAAAACTAGACGCTGTGGTTTTACTTCTCCAGTTAGTAATAAACAAGTCAAGTAACGACCGAACCCACGCCTTTCGAAAGGCGTCTCCACTCGGTCTCCACTCTGGGCGCGTGTTTTGCTTTCTTTCTTCCGTATATTAAAAAAATTGTAACTTCATTTACTGTAGTAAAAAAAACAGCTAACCACACCCCTATGCCTCCTTTGGCGTTGTAGGCTGCCGACCTATCTTTCTGTATTCAAGATGTGAAAGTGGTGAAAGTTCTGTATTCTGTATTCAAGTGGTGAAAAAATGCCCGCCTGGCGGGCATTTTTTCACCACTTTCTTTTCGACTCAAAAAATTCTTCATCTCTTTCTATGACCCACCACAACCTCCCCTGTGCTTTCCGAGGTTTTTTTGACTGCCAACCCTTATTTTCTGTCTTATATATATATGTATATATATATATATATATATATATATATATATATATATATATATATATATATATATATATATATATATATATATATATATATATATATATATATATACTAGTTTAGTTTGACGTCACATCTGCGGGGCAGGAGCCACCGCTAGGGGGCTAGATCTCGTGCTCCGCGCGGGGCACGCGACTTACTCTAATTTTTTTACCTCCCGCCATCATTGGAGATATCGAACTGGTTGTTGTTGAGATAGGCAACTTACTCACTTATCTCAACACTGTTATACAACATTTTTCAATGACACCCTCCCAATAGAGGTAAGCGGGATTTCGGGAAAACACTGTGTTTTTACACTTTCACAAATAATCACCCAGCCAGTTGATATCTCCCGTTTGTTTTTTCTTGCAAATGCTGCCCATTTAATTGCCCGAAAACCACCTTCAGGATTTTGTCCTAAGATGCGGATTAGAAGTCCAGCGAGACTTTTTAATCTGCATCCTTTAGGACGTAAAATTCAGTTGAGTTTTCCGGCGTTCGCTTAGCGGTCGCCATCTGTTGACACCTTCGGCAACTACGCGTCTCCCGTAGGAGCAGGTGTCATACATCATAAATGTAAAAGGAGATGTACCAGTAAAAAGCGCAAAGGTTAGCCCTCGGCATCTGCTGGGACTTCCTGCGACCCCGCGTCTCCCGCAGGAAGCCCATGTTACTTATGATAAAACTGTCCCGGTGAGCATCGTTCATATCTTCTGAGATAGCACTTCCTACGAGGAAGAATACCTCTCACCCAGCCGGCCTCCATCATGCGTTCCCAGCGCAATCTCCTGCCGAATTCAAGTTGGGGTTGCAACCTGGCACTCTTCCTAATATATTAAGAGCGAAAGCAAACCAAGCTCCTCCTTCTTCCATCCACTTTTCCAAACCTTGAGCTGCGGGAGAACCTGGTGACTAACAGCGATCTGGATGTCCAGACAGGCTCTCTGAAATTGCGAAACACTCCCACTTCGCCGGCTCAATAAAACCTTTTTCACTCACTGACTCATTCGCTCAAACACGCCATCTTGGTGCAATTTGTTTAGCGAGAGTTGGAGTAAAACACGAGTACCAGTCGTTTCGCATTACCACGACGCGCCTGAAGTAGGAGCCTATGTACTGACAGCAGGCAGGTGCTCCCGAGTGCGTACCACTTCCCAATGAAGTGGTACACACTAACAAATACCAATTGCTGTCCTTAATATAATGGCCCACCCGGGCACCGCCGGATACTACCGCTAGTAATATGATATGAGGAAGAGTGCCAGGTTGCAACCACAACTTGAATTCGGCAGGAGATTGCGCTGGGAACACATGATGGAGGCCGGCTGAGTGAGGGGTATTCTTCCTCGTAGAAAGTGCTATCTCAGAAGATATGAACGATGCTCACCGGGACAGTTTTATCATAAGTAACATGGGCTTCCTGCGGGATACGCGAGGTTGCAGGAAGTCCCAGCAGATGCCGAGGGCTAACCTTTGCGCTTTTTACTGGTACATCTTCTCTTTTACATTTATGATATTTGACACCTGCTCCTACGGGAGACGCGTAGTTGCCGAAGGTGTCAACAGATGGCGACCGCTAAGCGAACGCGGGAAACCTCAACTGAATTTTACGTCCTAAAGGATGCAGATTAAAAAATCTGAAAGTGGTTTTCGGGCAATGAAATGGGCAGCATTTGCAAGAAAAAACAAATGTGAGATATCAACTGGCTGGGTGATTATTTGTGAAAGTGTAAAAACACAGTGTTTTCCCGAAATCCTGCTTGCCTCTATTGGGAGGGTGTCATTGAAAAATGTTGTATAACAGTGTTGAGATAAGTGAGTAAGTTGCCTATCTCAACAAAAACCAGTTCGATATCCCCAATGGCGGGAGGTAAAAAAAATAATATCTGAAAAACAATTTTAGCGCTTTTCACTCTCTCCATGGTGTAATGTTTAAAATTTTAAGAAATATTGACCTCCAACACCGTAATCAGAACGTGCACCTGCAACCTGTGGCCGTTTGAAAGAGCAGTTTGGCTAGACGTCTACATAACCTGTGAGGCCTTTTTGGCTCATCTGCCCTGTCATTTGTAAAAAACAATTTGACCCTTTTAGCGGCGTCGCACAGCGAAATCCTTAAAAACGGTTCTGTGCATTTGTATGAGTAACATATTCTAGCAAAAATCAGTTGGATTACTGAATCGGTGAAAGATTTATTTGAGAATCTTTAGGAACACCGTTTTAGATCCGGAATGCGGAATCACCTCGCTGGTGTAGGTTAGGGCGAAATCCAAAAACTACTTTTTAGGTATTCTTAAGGGCTCCTTATATCAGCAAAAATTGCTTCGATATGTGAATGGGTGACCGAGAAAATCACGAATTCGCAAAACCACAATTGCGCCCTTTTCTTCCGTTCGGAGGGCAATTTCTGGAAAACCCGCCTTAGTGAGCACCTAATCAATGACGCCAATAAACTCGTGAAATTTCAAGTCTCTAGGTCTAGCAGTTTTGGCTGGGCGTTGATGAGTCAGTCAGTCAGTCAGTCGGGCACTTCTATTTATAGGTATATATATATATTTGTGCTCGATAGTGCTCGCTTCAAGGACACATGGAAGGTGCCGCTACTTTCGCGTCCAATCCACCTTGCACTTTGTCTGCTTCTCACGACCATTATCATCACCATGTCACACCTAATCTGTTTCTCATACCCATCCACATCATGATTCCTTGGGCTGGTATTCTCGGTTGCCTCTCGGAATAAACGCGCCGTTCCGACTGACTCTGCGACGTCTCTTCTGGGTGACGGCTGCCTTTGACGTCTCCCTCAAGTGGTGGAGGTGCACCTCGGTGCTGTCCTCTGTCTTTCCCAGTCGCACACCTGGAGCTCCGTTCCGGTAGGCGCTTGCCTCTGAGGATGCAGCACGAGAGCGGGAACAGCCCCCCCCCGGAGGGTCAGCTGCCGTGCCTGCTGCGTTTACCATCACCAGCCACCAACGCGATCCGCCAGGTTTGTCTGGCCTTCGAGGCGAGGATGTCGACGAGTGGCTGGATAGTTATAATCGCGTCGACAGCTTTAATCGGTGGGATGACGCATTCAAGCTCCGAATCGTCTCCTTCTCCCTGCACGAGGCGGCCAAGACGTGGTTCCGTAACAACGAACACACTATCACAGACTGGACCGGCTTTACTCAGGAGCCACGAAACATTTTCGGCACGCTGTCCATTCGCGCAGAAGTCGCCAGACAAGAGCTTGCCTCTCGCATTCAACGCCCTGATGAGACATAATTCGCCTCATACATTGAGGACGTCGTCCCTCTTTGTCGCCAAGTAAATGAAACCATGCCAGAGGCTGACCAGGTGCGTCATATATTGAAAGGTATCGCTCCGTTTGCCTTTAGCGCTCTGGCCGTGGAAAATCCTGCAAATGTTAGCGATGTCCGCAAGACTTGTCAGCGGCTGGACCAACTACAATCTATTCGCCTGCGCCGGGAGGCTTGGGCCTCTCATGAACATGGGGACTCGGACCTGCGCAGTCTCATTCGCGCGATCATTCGCGAAGAACTGCAGCACCACGACTCGCCTTGCTCGTCGCGTGGCCATTGTCACACCAATCCGCCTGAGCTCCGAGATATTGTCAGAGAGGAGCTAACATCCATGACGGGATATTCACCCGCACGTCCTCCTCTTTGCACCGTCTGCGCGCAGTCCTACTTGCCCATGACCCCTCCCATGGCCACCGTCTTCGCGCCATCCTACTCCGCGATTGCGGCCAAACCGCCCTTGCAGGTTGAGCCACCGTCGCCGCAGGCCCATGTGACAGCGATTGCCGCAGCACCTGCTTCTCCGCATTATTACACCCCCATGCGACCGGGCCGTCAACGGTTTCCTGGAGAAGGCCCAGTGTGCTACTATTGTGGAATGAGAGGCCACATTTCTCGTTTCTGTCGTCGACGTCAGCAAGACGAGCGAAGAGGCTACGCCCCGTTCGAACGTGACTATTCCCGGTTTCCCTACGGCTATCGGCGTATCGAACACGTTTCCCCTCCGCGTAGCCCTTCTTCGCCTCCAGGGCCATTCCAGCCTCCGAGTCATCGTGCTGCACGCCGCCGCTCGCCTTCGCCATACCGTCGTTCCTTGTCGCCCCTCCGGCCTTCCACCCTCGCTACTAGGACTTACCAGGAAAACTAACTTCTGCAGTTTTTGGAGGGAAAACTGTACTAGTGGGAACAACGACAACTCCTCCAGAAAGACCCTCGAACACTGTCAGAGTCGAAGTAGAAGGTGTAAAGGCTGATGCACTTGTTGACATAGGAGCCAGTATTTCAGTCATTGATGGTAATTTTTGTTCGGAGCTACGTAAAGTGAAAACCCCGTACACTGTCCCCTCCTTATGTAATGCGAATCAAGGTGCAATAGAACCTAACGGATATTGTACTGTGCGTGTTTTTATAGATGGAATTCGGCACCACATACAGTGTGCGGTTTTGCCGCATTGCGCCCATCATCTCATTTAAGGGTGGAACTTTCTCTCGTCTGCATCCGCCGTAATCTCCTGTCACCACCCCGACATCGAACTGACGGAAACAGACGATTCAAGTGTTCCTGACGCGCAGCAGCAGCGCTTAGTTGCCAGCGCGGATTACGTCCTCGACCCCTGCTGCGAGAAAGTCATCTCCATCAGTTCGGATCAATTTTGTGAGGGTGACGTCCTCATCGTTCCCACTCCTCGCTTTCTGGCCAAAGGTCTGGTGATCGCAACGAGTCTCGTGCGATTTTCACATGGAGCTGCCGATATAATCGCCGTTAACACCAATCGTGAGCCCATGCTCCTACGTAAGCGCGCTACAATTGCTAGTGTTGCTGACTCAGAGGCCACCTGTATTTTCCCGCTCTGTGCAGTGTCATCCCCTGCTCATCTCAATTCCGTCTGTCCTGGCTGTTATCTAACCGCTACGATGGGTTCTGATCTCTCCCCGGCTGAGACCGAATCGTTAATCGCGGTTCTGACCAAACACAAATCTTTATTTGACGCTAACTGCACCACGTTCGGTCAGACGTCTGTGGCAACGCATCGCATCGAAACCGATGGGTCTTGCATTATTCACCGCCGTCCTTACCGTGTGTCCTCCTCAGAAAGGAAAGTTATCAGCGATAAGCGATAACGTCACCGATATGCTTCAGCGGAACATCATTCGGCCGTCAACCAGTCGGTGGTCGTCTCCGGTTGTTCTCGTGCAGAAAAAGGACGGATCAGTGCGATTTTGCGTTGATTATCGCGCACTGAACAAGATTACCCGAAAAGATGTCTACTCGATGCCACGAATTGATGACGCCCTAGATTGTTTACAAGAAGCGGAATATTTTTCAAGTCTTGATCTGCGCTCGGGGTATTGGCAGATCCCCATGCACGAGGCCGATAAAGAGAAGACCGCGTTCGCCGCCCCCGACGGGCTGTATGAGTTTAATGTTTTGCCATTCGGGCTTTGCAATGCCCCTGCAACATTCGAGCGCATGATCGATACAGTTCTTCGCGGTCTCAAATGGAAATCGTGCTTTTGTTATCTCGATGATATCGCTGTCTTCTCTTCGAGTTTCCCTGAGCATTTGAAGCGACTGGACGAAGTCCTCACCTGTCTTGCGAATGCGGGCCTTCAACTTAATACTAAGAAGTGCCGCTTTGCTAGTCGAAGCATTAAAGTTTTGGGACACGTCGTGAGCAAGGACGGAATTCGCCCAGATTCTGAGAAGATTGCCGCTGTCGTCAACTTTCCACGGCCATTGCAACAAAAGAGCCTGCGTAGCTTCCTGGGTCTGGCGTCGTACTTCCGTCGCTTTGTCCGAAATTTCGCTACCCTGGCTTCCCCCCTCAACAAGCTCATGCACTCAGGAACACCCTTTGTGTGGTCTGAAGAATGTGAAGACGCCTTTAAAGCATTGAAAAAAGCTCTTACTTCCGGTCCAGTACTGTGCCACTTTGACGAGTGCCGACCGGTCCTTCTCCATACGGACGCCAGTGGACATGGCTTAGGTGCTGTTCTCTTGCAGACGGATGACAAACACAGAGAAAGGGTTGTTCCCTACGCCACCCGCCCTCTCAGTCACGCCGAGAAAAATTACCCGATGACCGAGCAGGAGTGTCTCGCTGTTGTTTGGGCGGTTCAGAAATTCCGCCCATACCTCTACGGCCGTCACTTCACAGTGGTAACAGACCACCATGCTCTCTGCTGGTTGCAGTCACAGAAAAATCTGACCGGCCGCCTCGGCCGCTGGATAATTCGACTTCAAGAATACGACTTTACAGTAATTTACAAATCCGGCAAGAAACACCTTGATGCAGATGCCCTTTCCCGATGTCCGCTAGATCCTCCTGGCGTTCCTCCTTCGACTACCTCACGTAGCGCACTACGTACCACCGCTTCCGTCAGCGACATCCCAACTGACGACATCTCAAATTTGGCGACCCTCCAGCAATCTGATTGTTACTGCCGTGGAATTATAGAGCAGCTCATCGGCTCCAAAACACCCGTGAATAGCCGCTATCGCCGTCAATTTCAACAATTCCGGCTTTTCGGCGGAGTGCTTCACCGTTCCATTCACCACCCCTCAGGGTACCGGTGGGTTCCTGTTGCGCCGCGCTACCTCCGCCCAAAGATACTTCAAGCCTTGCACGATGATGCAACAGCTGGCCATTTAGGTTTCCATAAGACATGCGGTCGTGTTCGCAGCCGGTTTTTTTTTGCCTGGTCTTGCCACTTGTGTCGCCCGCTACACATTGCGGTGTGCGTCTCGTGCCAGCAGCGCAAGTGCCCGACGTCCGCTCCTACTGGACTCCTACAGCCACTGCCTTGCCCGTCGGCACCGTTCGAAACTGTGGGAATCGACCTTTACGGCCCTTTACCTACCACGACTGCCGGATATCGCTGGGTGGTGACGGCCGTTGACGGCCGTTGACCACCTCACTAGGTACGCGGAGACAGCTCCCCTTCGTTCCGGTTGTGCTGTTGAGGTAACCGACTTCTTCTTGCGCGCAATTATCTTGCGCCATGGCGCCCCTAGAGCCCTCTTGAGTGATCGCGGTAACATTGTTAAAGAAGTTCTTCGTTCCTCCAACACAGTGCACAAAACCACGTCAGCCTACCATCCGCAAACAAATGGACTAACCGAACGCTTCCACCGGACCCTATCCGATATGATTTCCA
Organism: Haemaphysalis longicornis; assembly: GCF_048455015.1. NCBI lineage: Eukaryota > Metazoa > Arthropoda > Arachnida > Ixodida > Ixodidae > Haemaphysalis > Haemaphysalis longicornis. Next base: position 15,870,696 of record NW_027526245.1, read on the forward strand.
TGTATATTCGGCCCGACCACCCAAACTGGGACGCAATTCTTCCATTTGTGACATTCGCTTACAACAGCGCTGTTCAGAAGACCACTGGTTATTCGCCATTTTTCCTCGTTTGTGGCCGCCAACCATCTTTTCTTCTCGACACCACCTTCTTTTCTGCTCCCGTACCTACGTCAAGTCCGTTATCCGAGCAGTTTATCGCTCGTCTCGCTTGAACACGGAAGCCTGCCAGCACGGCTGCAAACTTCGCTATGACGCCACGCATCGTGCCGTACAGTTCCGCCCTGGCGATGAGGTCCTCCTTTGGACGCCCACTCGCAAGCCCGGACTCTGTGAAAAATTCCTAGATCGATTTCTTGGCCCCTACACCATCCTGGAAGAAACCTCCCCGGTTAATTATCGCGTCGCGCCTTGTACTCCCCCTACGGACCGCCACTACAGGGGCACGGAGATCGTTCACGTATCTAGACTGAAACCGTTCACGCCTCGCACTTCGTGAAAGACTGCTCCCAGGCGGTCGCTTCCACGGAGGGGGGAAAAAGTGTGAGCATTTGTGCTCGATAGTGCTCGCTTCAAGGACACATGGAAGGTGCCGCTGCTTTCGCGTCCAATCCACCTTGCACTTTGTCTGCTTCTCACGACCATTATCATCACCATGTCACACCTCATCTGTTTCTCATACCCATCCACATCATCATTCCTCGAGCTGGTATTCTCGGTTGCCTCTCGGAATAAACGCGCCGTTCCGACTGACTCTGCGACGTCTCTTCTGGGTAACGGCTGCCTTTGACGTCTCCCTCAATATGTATATTTGTATATATATATTTGTATATATGCTTGTATGCTTGTATATATTTCTTGCCGATTGTGCGTTAATATGGGCAAAGAACATCTTGTTTTGATTCTGCACAAATAAACTGCCCAACTCGCGCAGCGTCGGGTAAGCGGCTGCGATGACGGAACGTCGTAGTTTCACATAGAACGAATAAAATCGTTCCATTTTTTCAAGGTCACTCGCACGGGTCACCTTCAACGTGCACGAGGATTCAATTTTTCTTGGAACGATTTTGCCACCCTTGGCCCATACTTACCGCCAGCCCTTTTCCTTCTTTTTAGCCACAGTCGTACCCAGCAGCCCTTTCAGGTCGGGACGAAGGTGTTTATTGAAAAACACTGGAGAAGGTTTTGTGAAGTCGAGATCAGTTGTCGAAACCCGCTTTATCCTTGCTTTCTTGAGGACGGTATCCCGCTTAGACCTACTCCGGACCTTAACCAGTACGTTGCTGGCTGCGTCGCCTTTCGTTGGTATCAATGTCGGTTTCTACGATCGGCTCGCCTGAGACTAATCCTAACCTATGGAGGAGTGTCCGTGGATGGTACACCTTCAAGCTCGCAGTTATGGTGTCATCCAACTGCGACTCAGTGCCCACAACGACGTGTGGTTTACCACTTGAACAAGTGCACCAAACTCCGTTTTCGATCTTAAGGCTATGGTAATTTACAACAATAATTTTACGTTTCGTTACAGGGCCTTGAATTTGAATAGACCTTGAATAGACCTTGAAGGACTTCACGGTATCACTATAGTCACGGTCATACCTAAAAACGTGGGTGCCAACCTTGAGCGTATTAGGAGCTTAAAATCCCCGCCGCATTCTCTAGCACACTGGAGTAGCTTTTTACGCTCTAATCTAACCTTTCCAGAGTAGTTTTCTCCCCCAAAAATAAATAAAGCTCTCACTAATGCGCAAGACTTGAAGGTAGCGAACCTGTAAGCAGCCTTCACGACCATCAGGAAGAACCATGAAGGTGCATGTTTGCAGCCGGTTTGGTTGCCATTCGCTGCCGCAATGACCTTTAATCTATCATGGTTGCTATAACTGTGAACTTGGATCATTTTTCAAGAGTGATAATCATAGGACATCACCATAGAGAGGCGTACGCCACGGCGTGTCTTTCTCGTTCCGAGCAAGTGTTACCATAATTCCGGTGAATTCTGGAGTTTTTTTGCCAGTCTTGGCGGATATGTATGGCGGGTATCTCTCAGTGGGTATGCACGGCTCGCAACCTTGCACCGGGGTCTCTGGGTGGTCGCCGCTCGCATTTTCATGTTTTTTTTTTTTTTGCAACTGCCCGGCGGTCAGCGCAGTCTTGGCCAGTCTCCCGAAGTGGGTATGCCTGGCTTAACAAACGTGCGCAGGAGACGCTGCGTGCTCCTCACGAGGCATGCACAGACGAGCGCTAGTCATTTTCTTGATTTTGTTAATTGCCCGACGGTCTACGCGAGGACCGCGCTCACGTGCGTGCGCTCGGCGATTTCTTGGTATTTTAAACTGCAAACACCAAAAATTACGGTTTCCTGAACAGCTTTGCAGTTACACAATCCGTACCTCTTAGATTTGACGCAGCGCCCGTTGTTTTTATTTAAATGACACGTACTTCACTAATATCGGCCTGTTCTTTTGTGGCGTCATACGCCCAAGCCGAAGGGCTCCTTCTGTCGTTGTTATGCAAGCAGCAACGCCTAGTTTTTCTGGGCAAACGCTTAAAAGAACCTGCCCGCGTTTCCCCAGCGTTTCAGCAAGTCCGCAAAACATGACGTCGTTTCGTGGCGATCTATTTTCTTGCTCTTCCTGGCAGTGGCGCATGGATGCAAACAATGCGGCAAGTGGTTCGACTCAAGCCGTTACTCTTCCCACTTCTTATTTGAAAGGCGGAACACGTGATGCGCTGGCTTCAGTGCGCTCAACCTTGTACTTGAAATCAGTTACGTTTTATTTGATAGCTTGCTGCTCACAGCCGAGAGTGCTAATTTTATCAAGGATTTCTGACTGCTTCTCCAGCATTTCAGGGATTTGCGTGAAAGCAGAAGACATTTTTTGTTCTTGCTCCTCGAAAACGGGGCTAGGATTTTACTCGATATGCCCGCAAAGCAGCAGAAGCCAACCTACAGTAACATCTCCGCTTTCATAGTACTTTGTAACAAGGTGAAATATATCACTAACAAGCACACAGACACACTTGGGGACTGATGCCACCTTTATACACGGTTTTCCGTATCCACAAGGACAGGAATAACCAACCTGCAGAAACAATAAGCGTAAATTTCTGGCGTCCATGGCGGTGCCAGATACCGGAGTGGCTGGCTCAGGTGCTTGTTTACAAAGTTTCTTATCCTGGTATAATCACGGTTGCCAGAGGACGAGACGATCGGCTGCCGGCAGCGCTGGCATGTCCAGCGGCGGGTTGCGATCCCAAAGGCATATGAAAGCGGGGCAGGAGTGGTTCACGCAGGCATTCTTGATGGGAAACAAACACGCTGAGTTGAAGGTGCCGCAGAAGGTAGTCACCACCTGCATCAACTGCAGAAACAGTAGGCGCAAATTTCTGGCGTTCATGGCGGCGCCAGATCCCCAAATACACCGAATGCTGTCACAAAAGAAATGTCTCCATAAAAAGGAAACGTTCCCGTACTTCTATTTTGTATAATACAGGAGACAGAGTTCAGTTAACCGCTGAGCCGGTCAAATGAGCCGATTGCCTTCAGTAGACTGAACAGTTCTTAGCCGCTCACTGAAGTGAACCGTTTCGTGCATCTCTGCATTTGTGCTGTGACGTCTTGCAGCGCAGTGCCTATTGCGAGGTGGTCTTTAACGTGGTTACTTTCAGCACCAGGCTATACTGGGCGGCCAAACATACAGTCGGCCGTGTGTTGGTTTAGGCAGGCTTGGCGGCTTGAAGAGGGCGTGAAGAGTCTGAAGCCATGCACACCTTGACCAGAAGGATGTTGCAGCGGCGTTATTTGGGCAAACAGCGATTATTGTGCCACAGCAACAAAGTGGAAGGAAAACAAAGACGCCGAAGAAATGGTCAACACGCGCTGGCAAATCTGATGCCGCTGCGTTTTTACCTCAGCGCACATTTACCTCAAAGCACCTTCTTCCAGAACCATAGACTCAGATGAAAAACAAGTCGTCAAGGCGATGCCCTTTCCCTTTAAAATAAGACTGATGGGCACGGGACGATACTTGAAAGAAAATGGGTGCACCGCTCTACAACAAATAACGTGATAAAAAGGAGTGGTTAGTTCCTCGTAACAGTACTATCAAGGTAATTTTAAAGCAAGTTGTTGGGAGTAAGAAAATCGTCAAGTTCTTTTTATTTCATATCATTATTGATCCTTAAGGGCCCGGAGGCATTGCAATAGGGGGGAAAAGGGGGGGGGGGGGGGTGGCGTACATCAACGTTGCAACATCTTCAGAAAAATGTAACAAGGAACAACAAAAAAAGGAAATAAAAAAGACTCTAGTGACGGCGTACATCAAGGTTTCTACTTCATAAAAAAAGTAAATCACCACAAATTTTAACAACGAACAAAAAAAAGGAAATAAAAAAGGAAGGAAATTAACACTCAAGTGACAGGCCGTACGTCCAGGTTGTAAGATCTAAAAAAGTGACAATGATCACACATTTTAACAAGAAACAACATGAAAAGGAAATAAAAAGAAGGAATACTAATACTATTTTCCTGTTGTATCATTTATTTCAGGTGATCACAGATATCATTCTTCTCGGCGCTGCTTTGGGACTTTTCAGTTTTCAGGTACGACAAATTGTTGTGTGGGCAAAAATGGTAACAATGGGTGTCGTTTGTTCATAACAAAAGGATGGCGATGAAAAAAGTGGCTGCGCCTTATGCAACCGAAAGCTTGGCTTAGTCTGGTTGAGTCTTGGTTTCACTTGGTTAACTTTTGTTTAGCTGTAATTATTCGTAAAAAGTACTTAATTATTCGTACGTATTCGTAGAAAATGTGCTTTTGTCTACGGTTGTGGTCCCGCTTCAGGCGTTTTCCAAGCCGTACAGCTCGCCGGCTGATATCCGCGGGGTGCCCATCAGGGGCCGTTTGCCGACGACGAAAGCCTGCAGCTCCCGCGCAATGCTCCGAGGAGACGGCCCGGCGTCGCTCTCATCCATGCTCAAGCTTGCATGCACGGGGCGAGACGCGTGGTCCGGCGAGAACCAGCTGCGCCAAGCCGTCAACGCCAGCGGCAGCAGGGGCCGGCCCGGCGAGTCACGTGATTCGTTGGCGACAATCCGGTGGTCGTATGAACGTGACATTTACCGCGACGGCGAAACAGCTCGACGAGATTCGTAAAGCGTTGCTGTAAAAAGACAAGCCAGGCCCTGAACAACAACAACAAAAAACTAGGACTGTTATGCCGAAGCAGAACATTTGGAATACTCGGCGTTGGTGGCGATCGGCAGAATACCGTCCATTTTGAGAACGTAGATGGGCACCGGAGCTTTGTTATCCGGGGTGCGCGCGAAACGCCGATTTCAGCGCATTAATGTTTTTAAAGCACAGCTTCACTACTTTCGTCCAGCGATTCCGCGGAAGATGCGTAAGGTGATCTTTTGACCGCTGACGCAACCCCGGCGACGCACCTCTCGAAGCGCATCGCGTGATTCGCCGGGACCGCTGCCAGCGTCAGGCGGCCTGCCATGCATGCCATGCGGGATCGTTTCGGGTTACGTGACTGGTCTCGCGCCTGACGAAGAGGAACGGTACATTCGCCCGGCCTCATCCTGTGAGCGTTGCACGGAACCGAACGGCTTTGAGACGTGGTAAGCAATACAGCTAAATCAAAGGGTAACAAATCGAAGCCAAGACTCAAACAGACTAAGCCAAGCTTTTGCTTTGCTCATCCAAGGTTAGCTTAGCTCAGCCGCAGCCATTTTTTTTTTGCGTCCTTTACCTAACGCGTAAGGGTGGCTCACGGAGGAACATCCTCCTTTTGCGGAACACGCAGCTACCTATTTTGTGTGTCGATTCACTTATTTAGTGCACCAACTGCCGCCATTTGTTACATCTAAGCAAGGTGGCGCAAGAAGATAATAAACAACGGTAAATGAAAACAAACAAAGCACTTTTACAACTGATAACTCATTCACTCTGTTATGGTACAAGGAAAAAGGAATATTTGTATACATCAGTTGCAGTAGTGTATGGGGTGGGGTTCACGGTGTTTGTACATGTCTTTTCCAGGGACAACAAGGAGATTGGTCCGTCGATATCTTGCCCTTGATTCATACAAAGAAATCAAGCCGGTAGCACTTTCTCGTCGTTTCAAAGCGTAGAATATTGCCAGTCAACGTTAATTGTTACGGACAATCAGGGCGTGAGTAGCTAAGAGTACATAAACCCAACAGCTTTTCCTTTGAATTCTTTTATGTTTATTGATGGTGTGATAAATATAGGGGTCCGAAACAATGCAAATATATAAAGCTTTGACCAAATGCAAGTAATGTAACACGGCAGTTGCAGGTTGCCGGGGAAGATTCCCAGTCTGTGTCTTGCGATAGTAATGTAAGAAACGCGGGCGAACAAATATTGTCAGCGTTCCAGCCACACAATGAATTACTGGTTAGATGAACACAAAGCCTTTCTAATTGTCACTTGTTACAATTGTGATAGTTAAAGTGTACTGATGGACACATGGCCGTTTGCTGGTTTACGAGAATCCAGCAGCTATTGGTTGCCTTTGAAACCATCTCCATGTAGGGCTCCATTGAAGTGTGCCTGTAAAATTGGAATTTAACGCGCACTGTTCCTTACAGCATAAAACCACGAAACGGCAGTGGGGCGTCTGTGTACGATTGAATTCGTAATTTAGCGCATCAAAAATATTCGGAACAAAAAAACACCGGTCGTAGTGCACTTCGTTTACCAGCATCCAAGATACCATCAAGATAATTGAATTGTTTGCCACCTTTTGTGTTCAGTTTGCGATTTCCCAGCAAATTCACAATTCATGTAATCAAACTTTCGGGTAGGCCAATAGGTTCTATTTCAAACCAAAGCTTCCTACCTCCACCAGCCAACTGTTCTTTCGCGGCGGGCGGGTCAATAAACTTCCAACTCGGCGCAGGCGGCGGGGCTGGGGGCGGGAGTGGGGGGGAGCGTGCGGAATTTTTCACTAACGGAGCACACTGTAGATGGCGCGGCAAATTTTCCCAGCGTTCCCCGCGCGCAGGTGGCTGCTTGCCTGCGGGCACGTCGCCGGGACGGCTTTGTCGCCTGCTTTAGCGACGGTTGTTTTGGGCCTGTTTTCGCGCAGCTTCGCGTCCACTGCGCGCTTCATTCGCACGGCTATAGTAACTTGTTTGACCGCACCTCCTGGGTAACCTGGACGAGACGAAATAAAGTGGTCGTACGGCAAAGACACGTTAAGAATTGGTTTGCAGGGCGGGAAAACAAAATGTAGAGACCACATACAGAAATCTGGCCGCCAGGAATACGCTATCTATTGCGCAATGCTTGCCACGAATGTGGCTTCGTTTTTTAAATTGTAGAATACCAATTCGGTTGTGTTTTAACAAGCATTACAAAAGGCGAAAGGAGCAACTGGTTCTGATAAACAGCAATTATAAAAGTTCCCTCAGCTTTCTCGCAATTCTCGCACTTACGAAACTAACTAGTCGAATGCTTCAATTTGTGTGCACGTACCAGCTAAAGCCTTCTTTTTGATCACGTATTCTGGACGTTCGGAGCACCAGAACTGCGTGAAATTTACCAGGGACAAGGCAATGCTGCCAGCAAAATATCTCTGTGCATGGGCGGCAGCTACGGCCAGTCCATGGCGTCGGAGTGCTTCACAGGCGCTTACTTGAGAGTACAGTGTAGTTGCAAGGGATTTAAAAAGTACTCGTTAACGAATACAGCACCGAGTGCACGCAACTGGCTGAAATGGGGCTACAAGTCAGAAGACCCATGGACAGTGGGGGCCATCTAGACGACTGCGAACCTATTAGGGAAAGTTGCAGTGACGAAGACCTGGAAGTTGCACGCGAAGACAAGGAGGCCAATGACCTGCGCTGCTTGCATTAATCGTGCAAGGCTGCAAAAACAGCAGAGCTGGCGGCCGCTCTCCCTTCAGTGGAGTTGCACCTGACATGGGTTTCCGAACTGGCCGCTGAACGTGTTTCATGACTGGCAGGCCCGGATCATTTTGTCCCCGGGTTTTACATCTGCCTGAAGTGGACCTCGTTAGCACGTGCTGGAACTGGCGGAAACAGGCTTTTCGAACTCTGCGTGTGGAGCCGTAGCTGTCCTCTACTCCCAACTTCAGGTGCAAACGCACGTGAACTGGCGAGGAGAAGAGCACGCGACGCCACGAAAGCTGGGCAGAGCGTCCACAGAAGGTAACTGGGAGGCAGGTCGCAGCTCCAGTTGCGGTGGCACGCCAGGCTGCCGGGATGGTCCACCGCCAAAGCCGCGATCTTGCAGAAGATTTTATTGAGATCAAGAAAGGCTTTTGAGGGCTAAGTGGGGCCGCTTCGAAAAATCAGTCCTTGGGTGGGAGCCACATTTCCTGCGGACTGTACTTAAGGACACCGAGGAGAATTGCGGCTACAGCATGCTGCAGAAAATTTGCCGGGAAGTCACTGTCTAATAAAATGGCGGCAATCAGTAGGTAAGACGGCGCAGGGCGGCAGTTTGCCACACAGAACTCCAACGTAACCGGCAGTTTCCGCGATGACGCTGGTGAAATCTTGAGAGTTCGGGGGAAGAGCACGCCAACTCGATCTCGCCGCGAATATTAGGACGGCCTGAGGTGAGGCCCATCACCTTCGAGGAGACGGACCTTCGTGGAGACGGAAGGACGACTTCCTCTTCAACCGATGGGAAATCGCGAAGCGCGCGGACCCCGCAACGATGCAAGAATGCCTGTCGCAAAGGGGAACAGTTCTGATGGTCCCTAAAAATCAGCAATTGCATTTTACATGAATAAATAATAGGGACGATTTTGTTATAACCAGAAGTGAGTTTTGTAATGGAAAAGTAAGAGCAGTTAAAGGATAATTAGCGGAAGGTATGGGCATGTCGTTTGCGCATATATGTTTTGGGGGTGTTGGGAGCAGGGGAGTTTGGGAGAAGAAGCAAAAACGGAGGGAGGGGCAAATATTTGCGATCTTTCTTGTCCTTTTTATCTAATAATCTTACTGGGTTTGAAACTGCCACTAACCAGTGCGGAAATTGTGGTAGGAACTGCCTGTTGCATTACATAGGTATTTTTACCCCACCAGTATTGTGCGTGGTTCTCGGGCATACTAGTGTTTACCACCGGTTCGCAGACGAGTCGCTTTGCTTCCAGACAGAGGAATGTGAAATATTCTAGGGAAACTTCTCGTAGCCACTCAGCAATGCGCGTGAAGCTCTTCCGCATCGCGCTGGACAGCGAATCGGTTTGGCTGCAGGTTGGAACAGCTATAATCTCCCTGTAGCCGAAGCTGCTGAGCACCGCCGCATTCCTTTCTCTCCCGTCTGCAGCGGCCTGTCGACAGCGCGCCTTTGTGAAAGTCTGGTATTCGCGACGCCGGCGCCTGCTCCGCATACCCTTTTCGGGGAACATCTTGTTGTCCGGCCGACTCCTGGGATTAGTCCTGGCTGCAGTGCCGTCTGCTCGCTCGGGGGGCCCTTTTTCCTCTCTTTTACAAGGACGCGGGGGTTCCCCTTCTTTCCCTCGTCGGGGAGAACTCTCGGCACTCGCATGTTTGGAAAATTGGGCCCATCTCCCCACGAGGGGGGACTCCAGTAAATGCGTCGCGTAGGGGGTCGGTGTATTGCGTTAACGTTAGTGTTTGTGGGGGGGGGGGGGGGGGTGGTCGGGTGGTAGTGAATGTGTTAACTATTATTGCTTATTGCTATCAATTATTATAATTTCTTTCATATATTAATTATTACTTTCGTGATTTTGCGACTCGAGTCCCCCCTCGTGGAGAGATGGGTTTTTCTTTTTTTTGTGACGCAAGAAGTGAAGGCAAGAAGTAGGTTGTTGTAAGTCGTTATTTATTTATTTGTTGCTGTTGTCGTTGTATTGGACGCTGAGAACGACGGCTTCGTGGTCGCTAAGTGTACTGTTAAGGGGTCTTTAAGCAGTGGTCGTGCGTTGCAGCAACTGGTTAAGACGAGATCGATGCAACTGCTGCCGTGTATCAGCAGCTTCTTGACGTAGTTTGAATGAGTCAAGGATATAAGGCGCGTTCGTACCCTTTGATTCTGTGTCGCTTTTGTGGCGCAGTGGGAAGAGCACTATGTACCTCGCGTTCCGCCCACAGGGTCGTGGGATCGAAACCAGGCGCCGATAACTGTTATTTTTTTTATATAGTGTAGGGGGAGGGGTGCGGACCTGTTGTGGAGAGCGAGGAGGGTAGCGTGATGCGGGAGAGGAGGAGTGGGGGAGAGGGCACACCTGCGCGCTGAGCTGTTGCGGACGGACGGCGGACGCTACATGTGAGTTAAAGAAATGCTCTGCATTTAAAATAAACAGCGTGTCTTGAAACTGCAAACCAGCTCCACGTCTGCTTTCTCGCTTCCTTCGGCAGCTGACCATTCCCGGCTGCTACAAAATTGGTGACCCGAACAACACCACAACGAACACGCCGTGATGAGTTTCTACGACAACACTGCTGCCTCCAAGCCTGCAGTCATCGCCACAGAACTGAAGCTACCAAATCTGTGGCCTAAAAATCCAAGAGTTTGGTTCAGCCAAGTGGAGGCCCGTTTTCAGCTCCGGCACATCACCTGGCAGTCCACGAAGTACCTTAACGTCGTCGCAGCCCTGCCCCCAGAAATCGCCCACGCTACCGACGACATTTTGGTTTCACCCCCCACACAAGGGGAATACGACACCCCCAAAAAGACGGTGCTGGACCGCCTCGAGGCGCCTGAAGAAAGCAGACTTCAGCAGCTCTTGCGTCGTGACAAGCTGGGCGACCAACGACCTTCCCAACTCGGTGTGCACGCGTGCCAGGACGGCCAGCTCCCACTTCTTCGTGAACGTTTTCTGCAACGGCTGCCCCAGTCGGTGCGCGTGGTTCTTGCGGGTTGAAATGAGACGTCCCTTGACCAGCTAGCGCAACTTGCCGATCGCATCACGGAATACTGTGCTTTAACCTTCGCGCCCATAGCTGCTGCAAGAACACACGAGCAACCAGATCGACTGTCGCGCCTTGAGGAGAAAGTGCAACAACTTACCGAGACCATGCAGCAACGTTTGCTATCTGGCGCTCCCCAACAGGACGAGTAACGACGCAACCGATCCCCTTCAAGTCAGCCTATAGGCTCTTCCCAGAGAAGCCAGTCACGAGATAGGCAGGACGGAGTTTGCTGGTACCGCCGTCGTTTCGGCACGGGTGCTAGCCGCTGCACTCAACCTTGCTCGTTTCCGGGAAACGCTCCGGCCAGTCGTTAACGACGGCTTACGACATCGGCCCTCCACCCAGCCGCCTGTTCTTGGTAGTCGACCGCGTAAGCAACTCGCGCCTGCTAGTCGACACGGGAGCCGAAATCTCTATTGTCCCGCCAACCCCCGAGGATCGCCGACGTAGTAAGAACACATTGTCGCTGCACGCTGTGAACGACACTGTCATCGCTACGTACGGCTTCCGCTCGCTGACAATAGACGTCGGGCTCAGGCGCCTGTTTCGCTGGGTTTTCGTTGTGCGGACGTTCATTGTGCGGACATACTCGGAGCAGACTTTCTCGGCCACTTCAACCTGGATGTGAGCGTCGGTGACGGTTGCCTAAACGATAACAACACATCCCTCAAAGTACGTGGTTTGGAGTCAAACATCTGCTCATCTGGCATCTGCGCCTTCCAGCCAGTATCTGCCTACCACCACGTCCTGGTCAAATTCCCTTCTCTCACCAAGCCCCGTAACAGCGTCACCACCGGCCCGCCAGTCACTACCCGGCCACGACGGCTGTCCAGCAACAGGCTTCAAGCTGCACGCAGTGAGTTCCAGCATATGCTGCAGCTGAGAATTGTTGGCCCTTCGTCTAGCAACCATTCGTCGCCACTACACATGGTGCCTAAAGACGACGGGGACAACTGGCGCCCGTGCGGTGATTACAGAGCCTTGAACGCACCGACTAGTATCCTCTGCCACACATTCACGATTTTAGTGCACGGCTGGCAGGAACGAAAATATACAGCAAGATCGATCTCGTAGCGGCATACCACCAAATCCCCGTCGAACCGGAGGACATACCAAAAACAGCCATAACAACTCTGTTCGGCCTGTTTGAGTTTGTCCGCATGCCCTACAGCTTGAAAAATGCCGCACAGACCCTTCCAGGGTTCATGGATGAGGTCACCCGGGGTCTTCCTTTCGTCTTTGTCAGCCTGGATGACATTTTGGTGGCCAGCAGAACGCCTATGGAGCGCGAAGAGCACCTCCGCCAGATCTTTCAGCGTCTGGACGAGCACGGTCTGGTGTTGAAACCTCAAAAGTGCGTGTTTGGTGTCGAGGCGCTCAACTTCCTCGGCCACCACATCACTGCTGAAGACATTATGCCATTGGAATCGAGGGTGGAATCAGTCAAGAAGTTTCCAGCTCCAACATCTTTCCGAAAGCTCAGAGAGTGTCCCGGCCTCCTAAAAATTCAAACCGGCGGTTCATTCCGCCTTGCGCTCGAGTACTCCAGCCATTGACCGACATGCTGCGCCGAGACGACCAAAAGGCACGAGAATTTTCTTGGTCTGACGAACACCAAAACGCTTTCCACAAAGCTAAGGATGAGCTGGCCACGGCTACCCTTCTCATGCATCCACTGCCTGAAGCTCCTACACGCCTCATGGTGGACGCCTTCTCCACATCGGTCAGAGCAGTGCTGCAGCAACAGGACAGTGCACAGTGGAAGCCACTGGGCTTCTTTTCGACACGTCTGAAGCCTGCAGAAGTACGGTACAACACTTTTGAAAGGGAGATGCTGGCAATCTATTGTTCCATTAAGCATTTCCGCTACTTCCTCGAAGGTCGTGAGTTCGACATTTTGACAGATCACAAGCCCCTCACCTACGTATTCAACAACAAATGTTCCTCCTACTCAGAACGGTAAATTCGTCAGCTTTCATTCATCTCTGAGTTTTCTTCAGACATCCGCCATGTTCCCAGGGTGCAAAACGAAGCAGCCGAAGCCTTGTCTCGCGTCAACGCTTCTGGCGAAAACGTCCTGGACTTCGAGGCAATGGCCGCGGCTCAGTGGGAGGACACTGAGTTGACAAGGCTGAAAGGGGGGGGGATCTTCACTCGTGCTCTCGGAGGTTGCACTTCCCGATGTCCAGGGCATGATGCCCTGCGATATCTCCTAGGCAACCCCACGACCTTTCGTCCCACTGAATTTTCGCCGAGTGGTATTCAACACTTTCCACTCCATCAGCCACCCAGGTGTCCGCGCCTCCCAGCGGCTGATAACAGAACGCTTCGTTTGGCCCGGCGTCGATGCGGACGTGCGACGTTGGGCTCGGATATGTGAAACGTGTCAGCAAGTGAAGGTGCCTCGCCACACTCGTGCTGCACTACAGAAATTTCGGACTCCCGAGTCGCGATTTGACCACGTTCACCTCGACCTGGTGGGACCGCTACCGCCCTGCCAAGGTTTCACGTACCTGCTCACATGCATCGACAGGTACAGCCGGTGTGCCAAAGCTATACAAATTGCGGACATATCAGCTGAGACCGTCACGCAGGCCTTTATTCCAATATGGGTGTCACGCTTCGGGTGCCCTGTCCGCATAACAACTGACCGGGGACGGCAATTCCAGAGCAACCTTTTTTCCGAACTTTCAACCCTCCTCGGCACGAAGCTACAGCATACAACCGCCTACTACCACGCCAGCAACGGAATGGTTGAGCGCTGGCACAGGCAACTCAAAGCTGCACTTGCAGCGAAACTCCATTGCCAGCACTGGGTGGAGAAGCTCCCGCTCGTTCTTCTTGGCATACGCTCAACGGTGGAGGAAGACATCGGCTTCAGCGCAGCGGAAATGGTGTACGGCTCAACAGTTCGCCTCCCGGGAGAATTCTCCTACGAGACCCCTTTCACCCCAGCAGCCTCCGACCACATCGCGAAGCTGCGCGCATGGCTTGCGCAACTCAGGCCAACAGCACCTCGCATCGCCCGCAACAGGAAGGTTTTCACTTTCCCCGACATGGACTCAGCTACACATGTCTTCGTGCGAAACGACGCAACGAAGCCGCCCCTCACTCCGCCGTACGGTGGCCCGTTCAAAGTGTTGGGACGTAATAACAAGACCATCACAATCGACGTGCGAGGAAAACGAGAAGTTGTCGTCGTTGACCGCGCCAAGCCTGCTCATATTGAGGTTTCGGTTTACGCAGCCTCTCATTCAGAACCAGTGGACTCTGACCTTTCGCTATTGAGCTGGTAACTGCTCCCTTTCTTTAAAAGCTCCGCAATCTAGGGGGGAGGGGGGGCTCTGCAGCGGAAGCTGCATAGCACCGCCGCATTCCTTTCTCTTCCGTCTGCAGCCGGCCTGTTGACAGCGCGCCTTTGTGAAAGTCTGGCATTCGCGACGCCGGCGCCTGCTCCCTACCCTCTTCGGGGATCAACTTATTGTCCGGCCGACTCCTGGGATTGGTCCTGGCGGCATTGCTGTCTGCTCGCTCGGGGGGCCCTTTTTACTCTCTCCATACGTCGGCAAACTCACTCACGAGTGCGCTCACACACCCCCCCTCACCACTCATGAGTGATTGGTGAGTGAGCCTCGCCATCGTTGTGGCCTGGTGAGTGCGAGTGCGAGTGAGTGCGAGTGCCACTCGTGGCGAGCCCTACTGGCCACTCGTGAGTGCGAGTGCTACTCGCGGCGGGCCCCACTCAACACTCGCAAGGGCTAGTTTCACTCGTCAGCCCCACTCACCACTCGCGAGTGCGGGTTCCACTCGTGAGTGCGGGTTCCACTCGCGAGTGCAAGTTCTACTCGCGGTGAGCCCCACTCACCGCTCACGAGTGCGCGTGCTCTCACCACTCACGAGTGCTAGTGCGCTCACTACTCGCAAGTACTGAGCCCCGCTCTCCACTCGCGAGCGGCGGGTGCACTCGCGCGATGTGCGGTGAATACCGCTGTGAGCACCGACCCTTGAGCTCGTGTTGGCTATTCCTCGCAGGGGCCGCTCGCTGTGGTGGTCCACCACAGCGAACGGCTCCTGCGAAGGAATAGCTCGAGGGTCGGCGCTCACAGCGGTATTCACCGCACATCGCGCGAGTGCACCCGCCGCTGGCGAGTGGCGAGCGGGGCTCAGTACTTGGGAGTGGTGAGTGCACTCGCACGCGTGAGTGGTGAGAGCACTCGCGCTCGTGAGTGGTGAGAGCACTTGCACTCGTGAGTGGTTTGAGCACTCGCACTCGTGAGTGGTGAGGGCACTCGCACTCGTCAGTGGTGAGTGGGGCTCACCGCAAGTGGAACTCGCAATCGCGAGTGGTGAGCGTGAGCGCGAGTGAGTGCGAGTAGTGAGAGCGGAGTGGCGAGGGAGTGCGAGTGGTGACGACGAGTTGTGTGCGTGAGCGCGAGTGAGTGCGAGTAGTGAGGGCGGAGGGGCGAGCGTGAGCGCGAGGGAGTGCAAGTGCTGGGAACGAGTGGAGAGCGTGAGCGCGAATGAGTGCGAGTAGTGAGAGCGGAGTGGCGAGTGTGAGTGTGAGTGAGAGCGAGTGGTGAGGGTGGAGTAGCGAACGTGAGTGCGAGTAAGTGCTTTAGTATAAATGTATTTTTTGAGTGAGTGTGAGTGAGTGGCATCCAGTTTTGCCGAGCTATGTCTCTCTCTTCTAAAAGAACGCGGGGGTTCCCCTTCTTTCCCTCGTCGAGGGGAACTCTCAGCACTCGCATCTTTGCAAAATAAACAGTGTGTCTTGAAACTGCAAACCAGCTCCACGTCTCCTTTCTCGCTTCCTTCGGCAGCCGACGTTCCCGGCTGCTAAATCCCATTTTGAGCAGCTGCTCTCAAGGTATCAGGAAATTGCGGTCGGGAGCGGCACCTCAAACTAGTCAATCTCCCTGTTGTGGTAATGCCGTCTATTGAATTGTCGTAACAGCAATGGCTGCCAGATGAAGGCTGATCAAGCAAATGTGGCGCCAAAACGGTCGCGGTCATCTGAGGAGCCCTAATCCGACCATGGGTGTCGGTCGCACGCGGCGGGCAAGCTTATCTCAAGGGGATGACCCACCATAAAAGGAGCCCCTGGCTGTGGCGCTAAAACAATCTAAGGGCGCAACTCCAGTGTACACAAGCTGATAATTGAATATTCCCGGAAGGTCTTGCAAGCGATTTCACATTCTACTTCCCTGAGAATAAGCTTGTTCTCGAAAAGCCTTTACGGCTTAGTTAGAACTGAGGTATGAATTGTAGGTTGCTTGAACTCTGTGAAAATAAATCGGGTCTTGATGTTGTGCTGTCTGCGTTAAGCGAATGTTGTGGTTTGGTTCTGTGACTACAGTGGGGCACGCCCGTTGGTGTGCTTGCAGGAAGTGGTTTTGTGCGTACTGCGCGCCGAAGCTAAACCCAAGCTACGCTTGCATATTTGTTGTCTTCACACTTTGTAGTTATTTTGGCAGCTGTATGTTTTGTGTGCTCAACCATGTGTTAAGCGGCAAAAATTCTCTCTCTGTAAGATTGTTAACCTCGTGAACTTTTTGCCTTGCAGGTGTACTTCATACTTGTTGTTCATTCCCATTATCAGAATATGAAGAGTTCATCACGTCAAGTATCTGTCGTTATTAAGATGTAAACTGGAGGACGACTTGGAAAATAAACATTTCATTGTTTTGAAACCATTTCACGTGGCTAACACAAAAAGGGGGGTTGATAAAATGTGCCCATAGCTTTCTCCACAATTTGTTTCAGTTCTACAGGAAGTGCGTTCGTACATCTTGAATGTATTGATGGCGTGGACGCCAAACGTTCCTCAACTCAACATAATTTACTTGACGAAGTATGCCATGCAAGCCACCCTTCAATCCCCACTTACTCCCAGATATTTCAATTCGTCAAAATAGTGCCGCGAACCATACATTGGGTTTGTTTATTTGTGTTTTGCTTTTACCGCACGGCAGCGCCGGTCTGTGTTATCTCTGCGCCAAGGGAAGCGCGTGTTCCATTCTTTCTTTCTGTGCCGCATGTGTTATCTGTTCTGATAGGGAGTGCATTCCGATCTAACGTGAACATCCCGGAATAATCTTCTTGCATCTACAATGTTCTCGATGCGAATCGACGGTTCCAGAACCACGCGCGCCGAAAGATAAAAAGCCTGGAGAGCAGACGCCGGGGCATTCGATTCGACGGCACTCGCCGACGCAAGTCACTTTGTTGACCGCTGTTTCGCCGACTTTGTATTCTTTTGAGTTGTTAGGAGAGCACAAGTTCGCCCCAATAAACGTGTTTCTCATTCAAGACAACTGCATCGTCCTTGTCTTCGCGAGAATAGAAGCAACGTTGTCCGCCCGCCAAGGAGACCAGGTCAGACAAAATCAGTCCGACAGAAGCTTAAGGGGGCAGGAAATGGCCAAGAAGGACAAAGACATATTTCGCACACAAGCCCTGTGCGAAATATTTAACTTTACAAAAATCACAATTCGGATAAAAACTATACCGGACACTGATGATTTTCCCATTCACGATAAAAGGATTGCCAATCATAGTGGCCGCTCTATGAGGCAACGTGCCCGCCCTCGTGCCACTCAGATTTTCAGAGGAGTTACTTTATCTCGAATTGGCTCTATACAGTGGCCTTCAGGGCCACTGTACGTTCCCACTAACCCTGTGTGGGAACATTTTGCCCTGACAGCAAACTTCACCAGAGCGTAACATGGCGTTGCTGTATCTCTCCGTGTAAATAAACATATGCGTTTTGGTGGTTTGTAGTGTGCCTTATGGGTACTAGGCCGAAAAGGCAACACAGAGTTCTACGCTCGGAAATCAGTCCCGAAACTGCACACAGAAGCGCTTCAAAACCTGTAAGGGTCCCGAAGCGTAACAAAAACTATGCTGAGATTTAACGACCAAGGGCAACTGTGATGATGTCAGGGTTCGGTGGTGTGAACCACGAGCGGGAAGGAAAGCACGAGTGACGTCGATGGTCCCACGCTGACCGGAACGGAAGGCGATGTCACCAGGCGCAGCAAGAACGGCAGCAGAGGGATCCCGGTGCTGCTGCCCGCTGCAGTAGCGGGTCCGGCTGGAGGCAGTGTTCTAGGGAACGGCGTTCCTGGAACTGCAGAAGGAACGGCGTACCTTCTGCAAACGTTGCATACCCACGAATTCGATGTTTTTTATGCCAAGGCTGAGGTACGAAAATCCACAAGTCGGTACTGTGTTTCTCTTCCTATAAGCTGGCCAATTTTCCAGCCCTTCAACGGAACGTTCTTCCTCGAATGTCAAAGGCAGAAGAATAATCACGCAGCGGGCCGCAGCTTGGGCTTCCTTTCCTGCCGGTTGACCTTACGCGGCGTTCGACGGGTGAATAGCGCAGCCGCGAGAATGCTTTTCACCTTTAATCGTTCGTTTGGGGAGGCCAAGATGCACGTCAGGCCGATAGAATTGTTCCCTGCCGGGGAAAGGTTTCGAAGCCCGAACATCGCATCGCTGCAGGTAGCTTGTGAAACCACCGTATATGGTCTTGGGTAATTACAGCATTAGTCCGCGCGAGCCACGCGTGCGTTGTTGTCGAGGGAGTCGCTTTCGCTGTGAGGTCATTCGAAGGGTCACCGGGTCACCTGGAATTGTTAGGGATTGCAGGTTTCCGAGAGATGCAGCGATGGCGTAGAGGTAGAACACCCGCCTCGCGTGCAGAAGGACCGTGGTTCGAATCCCGAACAATTCCCACCGGATTAAAAAAGTAAAAAAATCCGCGTATTGATGGAATTGCACAAAGGGGCTTGGGGTGCGGCCTGACCCCGGCGACCATTGCCGGTAATGCACTCCCTCACCAGAGCAGGATTGGCCACCCTGGTGTAGTAACGGCCACAACCTCCCATGAATACGCCAACTAACCCTCGGCCCTCAGTCCCCAGCGGCTGCGAAGCAACTGACCACGGCGGCGGTCAGACCTGTGACGCAGCAGAGGGTGCTAAGAATCCCTGGATCCGGACAGGCCGCCAATGGAATCTGAACCTGGCAACGTTTAACGCACGAACCTTATCTAGCGAAGCAAGTGTCGAGGTGTTGTTCGAGGAACTAGAGGGCATTAAATGGGATGTAATAGGGCTCAGCGAGGTTAGGAGGGCAGGCGAAGCCTTTACGGTGCTGAAAAATGGACACGTCCTATGTTACCGTGGTCTAGAGGACAGAAGAGAACTGGGAGTGGGATTTCTAGTCAATAAAAGCATAGCTGGCAACATAGACGAATACTATAGCATTAACTAACGGGCAGCAGGTCTTGTAATTAGGCTCAATAAAAGGTACAAGCTCAAGGTGGTACAGTGCTACGCGCCCACATCCAGCTACGACGACCAAGTAGTGGAACTCTTCTATGAAGATTTGGAATCGAAAATGGCTAAAGTAAAAACACAGTATACCGTAGTTATGGGGGACTTCAATGCTAAAGTAGGCAAGAATCAGGCTGTAGACAAGGTAGTTGGGAACTTTGGTCTGGGCTGTAGAAATAGCAGGGGGGACCTACTAGTTGAGTTTGCAGAACGGAATAACCTACGCATAATGAATACCTTCTTCTGTAAACGGGAGAGTCGGAAGTGGACCTGGAGGAGTCCGAATGGGGAGCACAAAAATGAAATAGACTTTATATTATGCGATAACCCTGGCGTCGTGCAGGATGTGGAAGTGCTCGGAAGGGTAAGGTGCAGTGACCACCGTATGGTAAGACCTCGAATTAGGCTAGATTTGAGGAGGGACCGCAACAAGCTAGTACGAAAGAAGCCGATAAACGAACTAACAGTAAGACGTAAAGTAGAAGAATTCAGGATCGCGCTGCAGAACCGATATTCCGCCCTTAACGAGGAAGCCGAGCCTACGACCTAGGAAGCCAGCGACAACCTTACACGCCTCATCACGGAGTGTGCAATAGAAGTCGGGGGCACTATGGCTAGACAGGATACTGGTAAACTTTCACAGGAGACGAAAGATCTAATCAGGAAACGGCAAACCATGAGAATCTCTACCGCAGCTGACAGAATAGAACTAGCCGAGCTCTCGAAGTTAATCAATAAGCGTAAGACAGCTGACATACGGAAGTATAATATGGAGAGGATCGAATACGCTGTAAAGAACGGAGGTAGCCTGAAAGCAGTGAAGAGACGTCTTGGCGTGGGGAAAAATCAGATGTATGCACTTAAGGATAACAAGGCAATGTCATCACAAATAGGGATAAAATAGTCACAGTGGCCGAGGAGTTATATGGGGATCTGTACAGTAGCCGGGACATACAGGATAATGCCGAAAGAGACAGCAGTTCAGAGGAGATAGACATCCCACCAGTAACGACCGAAGAAGTAAGGAAGGCTTTGAAAGAAATGAAAGGGGGCAAAGCACCTGGTGAGGATCAGATAACAGCAGACCTCTGGAAGGATGGCGGAAAAATTGTACTTGAAAAACTGGCAAACCTGTATACGCAATGCCTAATGACCGCAACGGTACCGGAATCTTGGAAGAACGCGAACATCATCCTAATCCACAAGAAAGGCGACATGAAGGACTTAAAAAAATTACAGGCCCATCAGCTTACTGTCAGTCGTCTACAAGGTATTTACCAAGGTAATCGCCAACCGAATCTCTGCAACCTTAGATTTCAGTCAACCTAAAGAACAAGCACGGTTCCGTAAAGGTTATTCAACAACGGACCATATTCACACGATCAATCAGGTGATAGAGAAGTGCGCTGAGTATACTGAACCCCTATATATAGCCTTCATAGATTATGAGAAAGCATTTGACTCGGTCGAAACAATAGCAGTCATTCAGGCATCACGGAACCAGGGGGTAGATGAGCATTATGTAAGAATACTGGAGGATATCTACAGGGGGTCTACAGCTACCATCATCCTCCATAGGGAGAGCAGTAAAATACGTATAAGAAAGGGTGTCAGACAAGGAGACACAATCTCTCCAATGTTATTCACAGCATGCTTACAAGAAGTATTCAGAACGTTGGATTGGGAACAGGTGGAAGTAAGGGTTAATGGAGAATACCTCAGTAACCTCAGATTTGCTGATGACGTTGCCTTGCTAAGTAACTCGGGGGACGAATTGCAAAGCATGCTTTCCGCACTGGGCGAACACAGTAGAACCGTGGGCCTGAAAATTAATATGCAGAAAACTAAAGTAATGATCAATAACCTCGGGACATCACAGCAGTTTTAGATAGGTGGCAAGGCAGTGGAAGTGGTAAGCGAATATATCTACTTAGGCCAAGTTGTGACCCCAGATCCCAACCATGAGGCAGAGATAATTAGAAGGATCAGAATGGGGTGGGGTGCATATGGCAGACATTCTCAATTCTCAGATAATGAATAGCAGCCTACCATTGTCGCTGAAGAAGAAAGTGTATGTATCTTACCGGTACTCACCTACGGGGCAGAAACTTGGAGGCTCACTAAGAGGGTTCAACTTAAATTGAGAACGACTCAGCGGGCAATGGAGCGGAAAATGATAGGTGTAACATTAAGGGACAAGAAGGGAGCGGAGTGGGTCAGAGAGGAAACTGGTGTTAAAGACATATTAGTAGAAATTAAGAAGAACAAATGGACGTAGGCAGGGCATGTAATGCGAAGGCAAGATAACCGCTGGTCATTAAGGGTAACAGAGTGGATCCCTAGAGAAGGCAAGCGTTGCAGGGGGCGGCAGAAAGCTAGATGGGCAGATGAGATCAAGAAGTTTGCGGTGATAAATTGGACACAGTTGGCACAGGACAGAGGTAATTGGAGAATAATGGGAGAGGCCTTTGCCCTGCAGTGGGCGTAGATAGGCTGGTGATGATGATGATGATGCAGGTTTCCACCCCCACCCCTCAATGGAAATGGCGAGCTCGTTGTCCCCAGTTGCCTAATCCAAAGGTTTCAGCTAACATAGATCCCAGAGAGAGAGAGAGAGAGAGCTCATTATTAGATGAAAGCAGAGAGGTTTGCCGGCATGTTCCCGCCTGCATGCTACTCTGCGGGGAAGGGGAGAAGGGAGTAAAGACCCTAAAAGAAGTAGGGCTGAAGAAAGATGGGAAAAGAAGAGATTAAAAGAAAAAGTGAACACGAAGCTTTGCGTGGTGACTTAAAAGTCCACACTATCTCACACGTAAAGTTCTAAATTGTCTCTGCGAGGCCGATTCCGTGTAAATAGTCAAATAAAGCAACCAACACTTTTCTCTGGGACGATGGAGAGGGCCAGAGTCCAAGGAGACCTTTCAAAGATATAGATGCGTTGTTGAGGCACTCAATCTTTTCTGCGGGTTGAGTTCTTTCTTGGATGTATGCCGGATACTCTAGAAGGACGTGCTCTACTGTTTCGGGCAATTCACAATTATCGCAATAGGGGTTTGCAGTTAGACCGAGGCAATGGCGGTAAGAGTTCGTGAGCGCTGCGTTGAGACACAACCGGTGGTAAAGGGTTTCAAGCTTACGTGGAATCCGCTCTGGTAGCCTCATTCTGAGTTCAGGGTCTATATGGTGCAGGAAAGGGTGCCGAGTTTCAGGACAAGACCAGAGGCGGTTTCGCTCCACTAAGGCAAGCTCCTTCGCTAGCGCCGCGGCCTCGTGTTTTGTGAAAATATCTTTGTTACATTTCGCAGCTGTAGGCCTCTGCGAGCTGTCTCATCCGCTTTCTCGTTGCCGAGAATGCCGCAATGTGCAGGAATCCATTGTAGGGTCACTCGGTGACCGGCGACGTAGGCGAGATGGTGCAGGTACGTGACGTCACGGGATACATGCTCGTGAAGGCTGAAGCAGCTGGCACGCCGTAAGGTTTGCAACGCCGCCTTCGAGTCCGTGAATATAGCCCATTCGGCTGGTGGCTGACGAAGAATGTAGCGCAGGGCTTGTTTAAGTGCATGGAGCTCGGCAGACGTGGATGAGGTTGTTCGTTCCAGGCGGTAGGACAAGGCTTTGCCGGTCGACGAAATGAAGACGCCAGAAGAACTACCGTGCGGCGTAGTTGAGCCGTCAGTAAAAATGTGGGCCATATGTGAATATCGGGCATTGATGTGGGCAAGCGCGAGTTGTAGGAGGCAAAATTGTGGCAGAGTTTTCGTGGAGTTAAGACCAGGTATGTTAATGTTTATGCAAAGGGGTGAGAGAGTCCAGGGAGGGAAATCAGATGGCATGGTTTGTCGTGCTTGAGGGGGTACAGAAATGTTTATAGAGTTTATCGCTTCTGCGAAGCTGGAATTTTCGTTGCGCTGTACATTACGGGCCAAGACATTGCTTTGTGAGTGCAACTGATGCCTCAGGTATATTCGAACTGTTTCCTGCAGCCGGAGAGCATCCAAGGGCAAGCAACCAGCTTCCGCAATTGTACCAGTGCACGAAGTGCCCTTAGGCAGACCAAGACAGGCGCACAGACAATTATTTCTTGCTCCGTCAAGCTGCTTTTTGCTTGAAGTCGACAGCCGCTGTAAAACTGGTAGGCTGTAACGTAGCAAGCCATCGACATAAGCCTTGCAGAACAGCACCATCGATCGACAGTCACTGCCCCAGCGACTGCCGGCAAGGTACCCAATAACTTGCGACACTGCAGAAACTCGAGTACGTAGTCTGTGGACCTCAGGGGCCCACGAGAGGTTCCTGTCCAGATTTATCCCGAGGTATCTTTGGGTGCGCACATAATGCAGTCGATGACCCCCAAGGATTAACGGAAATTGAGTCATCCGCTTGCGGGTGAATGCCATGGCTACGCTTTTTTCAGGCGATAGACGGAGACCCTTGGGCGCAAGGTAGTCAGATATATTTTTTAGAGCTCTCTGGAGCCTCTTTTGTGTATGGCGACGAGACCTTGCTGCACTCCAAATGCAAATGTCATCGGCGTAAATTGTTAATTTCACGCCAGGAGGCAGGGCACGCTTTAAGTTGATTAGCACAATGTTGAACAGCAGAGGGCTCAAAACTGCTCCTTGCGGTACTCCTTTCTCGATAATGTGACACGAAGTAGGGCCTTCCGGTGTACTCATAAAAAGTTGTCGTCGTTCCAGGTAGCTTGATACCCATGCATACAGTCTCCCACCAAAACCAATACCAGCAAGGGACTCAAGAATTGCTGTATGAAAAACCGAATCAAATGTCGCCTTTACGTCTAAAAAGACCACAGTTGGTATGTGCCCGTGGTGTAATTCTTGTTCTAGTGACGCCACAAGAGCAAGGATGCTATCGATGGAAGACCGGTTTTGACGGAAGCCATTCATCTCAGGCGGATAAAGCTTCCTGCTTTCGATGTACCAGTTCATTCTTTTAAAGATCATTTTTTCCATAAGTTTTCCTATACAGCTTAGTAGGGCTATGGGACGAAAAGATTCGTATCGAGTTGGTTGTTTTCCGGGTTTTAAGATGGCTGTAATTTTGGCTGTTTTCCATTCTGCAGGTACAGTACCACGCAGCCAGGCTCCGTTGTAATACTCCAGAAGGCGCAAGCGCGAGTGATTAGAGAGGTGGGAAACTGCTTCATATGTTGTGCCGTCGTAACCTGGAGAGGACTGTTTCTTCACGTTTGAGATGGCCGCGTTCAACTCGCCTATCGAAAATGGAAGGTCCAGGGCGGGCAGAGAGGTTGGTGGCGCTGCGTCAGGAACACGCTGCGGAGACAATTGAGGCGTAGAAATCGTAGACAGGAGCCTACAATACCCTTCAGCCGCTACTTTCTGGGAAATTCCCTCGTGTAATGACAAGGCCCTGAAGGGATGTAGCTGCTGGCTGTCTTTCCGCATGCCCTTTAGGACCCGCCATATCCGGGAGAGAGGCTGGTGCACATCTAATTTAGTGCAGAAATCGCGCCACCGTTGTCGACTTAACTTTTCCAAGTAGCGTCTCACAAGTCTTTGAGCTTTGCGAGCCTGCCTCAGATCCTCTAATTCTTTTGTACGGCGAGCCTTCCGCTCAGCGCGCCTACGGATAGCACGCAGTCGTTCGTATTCTTCGTCTTTTTTGACATCTAAGCGCCTCCTCACGACGCTCGAGGACTCTTTCAAACAACTAGCCATAGTTGGTATTAGGTCCTTGTCGGAAGTTGCGGCGGTGATCTCCTCGTCGACGCGGTTTTTGAAATCTTCCCATTCTGTGCGCGTGAATTTTATTTCACGTCTAGATACAGCTACGTCTTGGTAAGATATTGAAATTGGGAAGTGATCGCTGCCTCTTGTCTCCAGGTCAGTACACCAAGTAAACTTTGGGATGAAGCTGTTGGAGGCAAATGAAAGGTCAATGCAGCTGCTGAGTGTGGGATTTTTTAGATAAGTAATACTGCCGTCATTTAGTGGTTCAATACCACTTTTTATAAGTAGTTCCGAAAGTCTTGCTCCACGAGAATTTGTTCGTGCACTTCCCCCCCTCCTGAAACGTTCCGTATATACGGAATTATGGGAATGCGGAGTACATTCCTAGCATGACACAAAGCCGCCACAAATCGAAAAATATTTTTCAGAAGCACATAAAAATGAAACAGTGCATGCCTATTGAAACATTCGCCACCGGTTTTAGGTCTCTATGATGAATAGAACCGCTGAATCATTGTCCGTATGAATTCCGTATATACGGAGTATACGGAAATCATACGGAGAGTGATTTTGCTTAATATTGAAGATAAAAACACGAAAACAGTGCCAAACGTTCATATTGTGCGAACTCATATAATTCTCGTGTTTGTATTACTAATATCTACATTCATTACGCTTGGGGGCGTAACACTCCGTATGAACTCCGTATCCCCATAATTCCGTATGTACGGAAATTTTCAGTAGGGCCATATTTCATTGTGGGCGTTGAAGTCTCCACAGATTATATGTGGTGGGGATGTACTAGCGATAACGTTTTCAAGCCTGCGAACATCAAAGGCCGCACCTGGTTCCAGGTAGGCGGCAATAAACGTAAACCGTTGAGTACCAATAACAGTATTGGCACACACATATTCCTCACTCTCATGAGGTGGCACGGGAACTGCTGCAGCCTGTATATCTTTGCGAAAACCTATCAGCAGGCGGCTGACGCCAGTAAAGCGGTGCGAATGCAGAAAATAGTAATTTTTGAGACGAAATTGATGGCCAACGCGGGACTCTGAGATTACAATAAACGGGAATTGATATCTCTGTACGAGTTGACGAAAATCGGCAAGTTTTGAGCGCAAGCCGCGGGCATTCCATTGAAATATTGTGCAGTTCTTGAGGTTGGCATTGAAAGACACTGTCGGAGAGGTGGTCGCCAATTTAGAGTTCATTGCTGTACCTTAAAACCACGCTGCGGCGTTTCGAAAGAGGACGAGATAAGGGGCTCCAGAGCCAAGACCGCTTCGACTTCAGGAAAACTTTTAGAGGAAGGGTTAGCTCGAAGCAGGGCCCTGATAGCCGCAAATAGCATAGGAATGACAAAACTCACAACATCATCTTGGGTAGACTGGTGTGCCGTCTTGCCCATGTTCTTTATGGGGACGTCGCTGCGGTGACGGGGTTGACATTTTAGAAGCGTCTGGCGTGTTCTGAGAGGCTTTGGGTTGTGTCCTTTCTTGGGCTGCTTTTGCATAGGACTTGTTCGGAGGTAGTGAACTTTGACGCGGTGGGTCATTCGATGAGGTCGTCACCGACGTAAACACAACCTCAGGGTTTGGCGGAGGTTCACGTCGGTTGAGAGCTTTTCCCTGGATTTGCTCGACACTGCGAGCAAGAGTGGCAGCCTTTTTCTTGGGGCAAGCTCCATACGACGCGTGGTGAGGGCCTCCGCAGTTCGCGCAGTGAGGTTGGGTCCTGGAGGTACAGTCCTTATGCGGGTGAGCCCCAGCGCAAATTTTACATCGCACGGGTCCTCTGCAGTTCTTGGCGATGTGACCATGCCGCTGGCATTTGAAACATTGAGTTGCTGATCCCATGTATTCCGTCACCGGAAAACTGCAGAAGCCCAGAAACACTCGTTCTGGCAGTGCTGAGCCAGATTTAAACTCTAGGATCACAGATCGTCGGCGTGATTCACTTACAATGCTGTCGTCATTAGGCCGGTAGGAAACTTGCCTGCGGGCAGATATTACACCTTGACTGCGTAGGTAGTTTCCAAGATCCTCGTCTGTGTACTCGAGGGGCACACCTTGGATTCTCCCGTAAGTTGCCATGTAGGAGTGAGGTACACGAGTTTCGATGGTTATACCAGCGAGGCTGGAGATGTGTAGAAGACGGTTCACAGCAGCAAGAGTTGATACGGTGACCATAAGGCTGCCGTCTTTGTTCCAACGATGAGTCAGGACTTTTTCCTGGGCGGCTGTCACGACCTCCGCTGCCAAAATGTTTCGGTTGACTCTCCAGAATGAGCATCCTGCGGCTGTCGGTTGAAACACAACGGGAATTGCAGCGTTTCGTTTTTTCTTGTACGTGACAGGAGTGAACGCTACCTGATCCATTTCAACCACGTCGTCAGAAGAATTGGCAGAGTCCTCGGGAGCTGGGTCAACTGCACGCTTTTTCGAGGCTGGCGGACATTGCGGGTCCGCAGGGATCTTGCATGACATAGCAGATGAAGACTGGTGTGGCACGCTTCCGTCGGCGTTTTCCATCATGGCGGCATGGAGCAGAGATGATGGCGGTACCCCGTTGTGCCACAGAGTACGCTCACTGCTCCGGGCGAGCCGCTTGACGCGGTGGGCCCGCCTCCTGGGAATCGCTGTAACGTTGGGAGGAGACAGCGCAGTAGAAGACGGCACTGAAAGCGTTACACATAAAGAAAAAGCGAAGAATTCGCAGAGCGGTTATGGCAAACAGCCTGCCCAACCGATCTTCGTCGTCTTCGCCTAGATCCCAGATCCCAGAGAGTTCTATACGAGACAAGGCGACCAACGACATTAAGACAGTACTGGCTTCGGTGACCGAGCCATCCAGCGCAGATTTTTCCACCTCCTCCGCGCGCGAGGATTTCTTTTCCTTTGGGCAACACACCCTTCCAGCAGAGGCACTGGATGAGCTGTCGCGGTACCTGCTGGTACCAGTTGTCTACCCACTGTCGCAGATGAAGAACCTCGAGGGACTAAACCAACTTTTATTCAAGTACAGCACGTCAGTAACCTCAAGCACTTCCGTGGAACGGCTCTTCAACATTCCCGACAAAGTGTTGACGAAAAAACAGGCTCGTTTGTCTTACTCCAACATCGAGATGCAACTCCTGCTTAGTTTAAACTAGGGACTCTACTTGTTGCTACTATGCATTCGGCATTTTTTTCCAATGTTTGTTTTCCCATTTTTTGATTCATTTTACATTTTTTTCTCTTTTGCCATATCCTGTAACTTTGTTATACACTTAACTTTTTTCTGCTTAAAAACCAAAGAATCTGTCGTTTCTGTGCCACGTCACGTTTTTTCTTGTTTTCTCATTACTTTTTATTTATTTGTGATTGTTTGTTTGCTTTTAATGTCGTAATTTGTGTAGGACTATATTTTTATAGTTTAAATGTGTTTTACACACGTGATTAGGCTCCGTGATATTTCCTGTGCTTTTCCCTTGTGCGTATTTCTAACCATCGCAACTGATCCGTGCGTCGCGTCCACATACTTGGCTATCGTTGGTTGTGTCCTTTAACTGCCGAACCCTGATGGGGTTCGGCGTATTTTGTAATTCTTGTGCGTAGATTTTGTGTGTGACTACGCTGTTGGGTTTTAATGTTTTCTTGTTATCCTTTTCAACTCCCCAAAGAAACAATGCATTAAAAACCCCGATGATATGACGCGCCGGTGCAGGCGGTCTGCTTCATACGACGGAC
Organism: Haemaphysalis longicornis; assembly: GCF_048455015.1. NCBI lineage: Eukaryota > Metazoa > Arthropoda > Arachnida > Ixodida > Ixodidae > Haemaphysalis > Haemaphysalis longicornis. The sequence continues at coordinate 15,899,425 of NW_027526245.1, forward strand.
CATGGGGTGGATAAACCGACGTATTTACCATATTTTACACCGCTTCACCACCTCGTCCCAACCCCCAACCCCCGTCGCCAACCCCCGTTTGGCGCTGCTTGATCTGCAAAGGACCGCATGCAGGCGAGATTACTTGCTGAACAGACGCAAGCAAGCAGGACTGGTACTCGTGAGTGGGAGTTAGCCTTTGGCGGCCCCACGCGGCAGCAGTACGCCAACGTGCCCATCGCGAGAAGTCAGTTCAGAGTTTAAGTGGCTCCCGCCGAGCCGCCGACGAATGCTAAAACACTACGACGCAACCCCACAACGACGACTGACTTAAAGGGGCCCCGAGATGGATTTCAAAGTGTGTTAGATAGTTCTTCTAGAAGCAAGTCCAAAAATAGTAAGCGTATTCGCTCACGCTAACAAAAGTTATTACCCCGACGAGACAGAACTATTTGTTGTCTCGGCGGCTTGCGATAGCGACATATTCCGACCTCGTCCGAGGCGAAGCACTCATTTCATGGTTGGCCGCCGAAATGTCCGCGATTTTTGACGGCGGCGGTCGTTGGTTTACAGCGTCGTCGTTACCGTGGTTACTTCAGCAAGTGGGTCGCACATGAGACGACGACGCCCTTTTTTTTAACTTACCTTTTCAGTCCTTACGGACTTTGAGCAGGAGGTACTAATGATTGCGGAGGTCGATCTTGCATGTGCGAGAGTTTCCGTGAACGGTAACCTATTTTTACCGTCGCTACATAACGATACAGCGGCTAGAATTTCTAGCGACTGTAACAGCGAGCTCCCTGCGCCTGCGAAATGTACGCTCGCGTCCCGATTAGATTACCGTAAAGTTCCCAGAGAACGCTCTCCCCGAAAGATCGCCCACCTCTTTTTACGGGTGAAATATTCAATTTACTGAAAGACGCGCCCACCCCGTAAAACCAATGGCCGATGAGTGAACAAAACAAACCCGAATCATCTCATCATGTGTATCTACACATTCGTCCTTACTTATTCGGTCACTTATTCGTCCTTTCCGCGCTTGACCCAGAAGTTCGCCAGTCTCGAATTTTTTCTTGACATCACCGCAGTTTTGGTTGGCGGTGCGGCCACCTTTTCGTAGTTTTTCGCACCTGACCCGAAAGTTCGCCCATCTTGTATTTTTGATATCACTGTACTTAAATTTAGGTGGGCCTTCTTCCGGAACTTTACGGCACAGCAAATGCGCTGCGCTCGGCACTTCCTGCAGGCAATCTTAGTCGATGTTGTTTACTGCATTCTTGCTAAATGATGATCAGGAGCACGATAAATGACAATTTTTTTTTTCAGAATGAGAGAGCAAAATCTCCGCCTCTACTCCAGCCTCCCACGCTTCCAATGGTTCAGATGCCTTTATTCTCTTTTATGCTTTTAAAATCGTGTTGGGCAAGGTCATATAGGTAAATGCGGTATCATTACAATATATGTTACTCATTTTATATCGAAATATTTAGCGGAGGCGTGAATTCTGGTTAATGCAATACTTGGTCCTAATTGTTCCCACTAGATGGCAGCGTCAACGTCATGTTCTCTATTTTTTAAGCTCTACAGAAGAAGCATACGGCTCTTCTAAAAGAAAATTATTGATTTGTGAGAGTTCAATCTAAGACGTACAAGATTCAAACTATTTCAAGCGTAAGTGAACAGTTCTGGGCAACAAGCTTTTGTGTCATTTGCTTTGAGACAAATTCGCCAGATGTCACTACTTGCCATGCAGAGCCAGAATGCAGAAACCGCAGAGTGCAATCCTTTCGTTTTCAGCGGCAAACGGCTACTCTTGCTTCATCTAACACGGTAAACGGTAAAGCGCGCTAAGGACACTAGGCAACGGGTTCATTTAGAAGGCTGGTGCAACAAACCACACTTTCCTGCGATCATGACTTGATGGGAAGCAATGAAAAGAAACTCTTTGGTAGGAGTGGTCGTTACGGGATGCGCATGCTCTTGCCCTTGTCGCGACCGGCGCAGAGAATCAGCTGCGGCAGCGTTTGGGCTTGAACTGATTTATTCAGCCCGCGTGAGCGCACTTGAGCGTGCGCCTCGTGATCACGAGCAGCGCCCGGCGTCGTCCAAGCGCTGCGTGCGGAGCTCCGCCTTCGTCGTCGGCGCGGCGCTCCCTTGGCGCGCCGTTCGTTACCACCTCATAACTGAAACAACATCGAGGCTGCGCTCGAAACACAGATGGTGCAAAGAATCATTTCGGGTACAGCGTCCAAGAAAGCAAATGCAAACAAAACTGATGATACTCTTACATCAGGCACGGAGCACCGAGCGATCACGCTGCAAGCGTCGTTGCTCCTGCGCTGATGGTATCCTTCCGCCGAGAACGGAGGAGCGTCAAGCCCGGTTTCGCCCGGTGTGTTAGTGCTTTACACTCTGGTATAAAACAAACATGTACGACTGTGTAAACGCACACACACAAAAGATGTTTTTTGTAGCTTTCTGATGTTTTTACGCTCGTAAAACATTGATTAAATCTAGAGCGCTCTATTACGTCACGATTAGTTCACGAAATAGCCGTTGTGCTCCGGTACCATCGACCCCCCAAAAACCCCCATCTCAGGGGCCCTTTAACACCCGCTTACCTCGCCCGCTCAATCCAAGTTTCTTCCTTTCACGACGCTCTGTCCCCCTCTGCTTATCGGTGTCTTTCAAAGCGGCGTTGTCACTCCACTTCCTTATTACATGCAAAGCATCTTTTAGTTGACTCTCCGTCGCCCGGCGTCCCAACGTCTCCTCCCCTCCACAACAGCTCTGATAACGCCGCTGTCTCTCCCCTCCCCCTCTCTACACATCCTGTGCGCTAGCGGGCGCTGCTCCCCCGCTCCCGTCTGCACACCAGCGGTCCAAGCACGCGCATGCGCGCTGCTTCTCCTCTCCACTCCTTCTGTTCTGCAAATAAACCCGTCCGCGCCCGCTCAGTTGCTTCTTCGGTACTGCGCCGTCCGATGACTGCAAATGGACGCCAACGGTGCCGTCAGCGAACTGGCTGGCACACCTTCAACTAGCGCCAGCCAGCACACTGCCAGAACCGCGAGCACCTCCGAAGACAAGGCTGCACAGAGAAGAGCTCGGGACGCGAACGTGAACGGCAGCGTCGAGCAGCGGAGCTCCCTGCCTGTCTACCAGGCAGGGAGCTCCGGGACCTCTTTGACTACCAGGGTAAGGTCAAAGGAGAAAGTACCCCCGTCTCCCTGCTTTCATGCTATGATATATGGTTTCGAAATTTTCTAAATCCAAAGATCGGCCCCCTAAGAGAACCACACCGAAGTATCCTTTACTGCGTTGCCAACGACGAGTTTCCCAAAGCCGGACAACTATGCTAGGTTTTTGGTAATTCAATCTTTTGATACGTCGAACCCCCTTGCCACAAAGTCTGTCTTCCTGATCTCCAAATTTCTTAAGGGCATTGTTGGTCAATACTGCAAAGCCAAAAAACTTAGAACAGTAGAAGTTGTTGTAGAAGTGAATGACAAGCAACAAGCTACAAATCTCTTGACTCAAACTCGCATCGCAGATCTCGACATCAGGGTCACACCCCACCGCAGCCTTAATAGCTCCCAGGGTGTGATCTCTGAGTCAGATCTGATGAATGAAACTGACACCGATCTGTTGGAAGGTCTTAAGGACCAAGGTGTGACAGCAGTGAGGCGTATCATGATTCGTCGAGATAACAAGGAAATCCTAACAAAACATGTAATATTGACTTTCGACCATTCCACAGTTCCTGAATCAGTAAATGCAGGTTTCATTAATTGCCCCGCCAGGCCATACATCCCCAACCCCCGCTGGTGTTTTAAATGCCAGTGGTTTGGGCATGGCACTACAGCCTGCCGTGGTCGAGTAACATGCGCCAAGTGCGCACAACACGATCATCCATTTGACAACTGCCCATCGCAAACCCTCATCTGTGCTAACTGCTAAGGACCCAACGGGGCCTACTCTAGAACATGCGAGAAATTCAAACAGGTGAAGGAGATCATCAAGGTGAAAGGCACTGAGAACCTTGCCTTCCCAGAGGCGCGAAAGAGGTTCGCCTCTTTCCCCCTGGGGAGGTACGCCGACGCAGCTCGCCGGGGGGCGGAGCGGCGTCTGGTGTCCACAAGGACCCAGTTCAGCGAGTCTTACCTGGTCCCGCCCCCGCCCCCCGCTGGGTTGCCTCACGCAGCCCAACCCGGCACCACGCCGCTTGCTGAGGCAGCACCGGTTGTGGTGCCAACCTCTTCCGTAGGGACCGGTGCCGCTCCCGCCTCTGCCTCCCCGTCCTCCATTACGTTGGAGGGTGCCGAGAGGATGGACACCACGGGCCCCGCACCGGCTCCCACCGCCACCGCACCGCTCGTGCCACCTCTGGTGCCCTGGACGCCCTCGGTGGTGGCGGCTCAAACGAAGGCCTCCCGAGGGGGGGCCAAGTCCGCGGGGTCCGGTCCGTCGGGCACCCCTCGGACATCCGACGACGACATGGATGTCGGGCCGTTCCTTCCTGCAACGCATCGCAAGGAGCGGCCACAGCCTACAGAAAGGCCCAAAAAGACGACACACACACACACACACACACACACACACACACACACACACACACACACACACACACGCACGCACGCACGCACTCACGCACGCACGCACGCACGCACGCACGCAGGCACGCACGCAGGCACGCACGCAGGCACGCACGCACGCACACACACACACACACGCGCGCACGCGCGCACGCACTCGCACGCACGCACGCACGCGCACACACACACACACACACACACACACACACGCACACGCACACACACACACACACACACTCCAGTCATTCTTAAATGTAAAAAATGGGAACAGACATTATCATTCAATGGAACTGAAGAGGCCTTATCAACAATCTAGATGATGTGTACCAGATACTTCATTCACATCAGCCAAGTCTCATTTGTCTTCAGGAAACACACCTAAATATTAAGCATACTAACGTCTTGAATAGCTACTTGGTATTTCGAAAAGGCAGGCACACTTGCACTTACTCTTCAGGTGCTGTAGCCATAGTAGCCCGAAAATCCTTAGCGTGTCACACCATCCACCTAAACACCATGCTTGAAGCTGTCGCGATTCGAACAATTATTTATGTTAGGTTAATTACGGTATGCTCCCTCTACATCCCTGCGGATTACCAACTATCGAACACTGATTTTGAGGCCCTGATAGATCAACTACCTGAACTGTACTTATTCTTAGGCGACCTCAATGCACATAATTCAACCTGGGGCTCTTCTCGCACAGATGCCCGAGGTCGCCTAATTGAAAAATTTCTAACATCATCGGGAGCATGCCTTTTTAACAAAAACCAAGCTACATATTATAACATAGGACAAAACAGTTATTCACATCTTGACTTGGCTCTTGGCTCTGCAGTTCTTTTCCCATTTCTTGAGTGGCATGTGGACACAAGCCTATATAGTAGTGACCACTTCCCCACAAAATTGACATACATAGGCAAAGGTGCAAACACTTCCCCCTCTCATAAAAGGTTCAATGAGGGAAGAGCAAACTGGAGTACATTCACATAAACATCTAAACTGCACTACACATCCATAAAACACCTACACGTAGAAGAGGCGACCCAACTGCTCACCGCGCACATCCTCGACGCCGCCGAAAAGTCCATTCCCCAGGCCTCCGGTGCCCCACGCAATCCAAGGAGGCCCTCGTGGAATGCGGACTGTAGGCGTGCGCGAGAGGCCCACAACAAGGCGTGGGGTGTCATTAGCCGGTACCCCACGTCAGATAATCTCATTTCGTTTAAACGGGCCAAGGCTTTTGGCAGGTGAGTGCGCCGAGAAGCGAAAAGGGAGAGTTGGCGCACCTTCCTCACTTCCATCAATTCCTACACAGACACACACAAAGTCTGGACACGTATACGAAAAATAAAAGGACAACAGACAGATAGCCTGCCCCTGGTTAGTACAACAGGGGACACACTGGAAGACCAGGCTAACACACTCGCACAACACTTCCAACACGTGTCCAGCTCAACACACTACACTAATACTTTCATGCAACACAAAACATCTGCAGAAAAGAAGCCCTTACGAGACAAGTACAAGTCGAATTCTGCTTACAACTCTGAATTCACACTTCATGAGCTGAAGGTTGCTCTTGCCACTTTTAAGCCCTCAGCTCCAGGGGCAGACAGCATTACATACACCATGATACAAAACCTACACGCAGACACTCTTGAGACACTCCTACACCTCTACAACAGAATATAGCTTTCGGGGCAGCTTCCAAGGTCTTGGAAGGAGGCCATAGTTGTGGCCTTTCTGAAGGAGGCGAAGGACCCTTCCTATCCAGCAAGTTATCGTCCCATCGCCCTGACAAGCTGCCTGTGCAAGCTTCTCGAGAAGATGATAAATCGCAGGCTCGTGTACTTCCTTGAGTACAACGGTCGTCTCGAGAGCTGCCAGGCAGGCTTCAGGGCGGGGCGATCTACGAATGATCAACTCGTAGCTCTTGAATCGTATATTAAGGATGCCTTCGTGCATAAACAGTATTGCGTAACTGTGTTTTTTGACCTCGAGAAGGCCTACGACACCGCTTGGCACTACGGGATCCTCAGTGACCTGAAGTTTTTCGGTGTTTCATGCCATATTCTCAACGCTCTTGCTAGTTATCTGTCCGAAAGAACGTTTCGCGTGAGAGTTGGTAACGCACTGTCAAGGATTCATATGCAAGAAAAGGGCCTGCCGCAAGGTGGAGTTCTAAGCTGCACTCTTTTTATAATTAAAATGAACTGTCTTGGTAAGGCATTGCAACCTACCATTTATTACTCTATGTATGTAGACGACGTACAGATATCTTTTAAATCTTGTAATATGTCAATCTGTGAACGTCAGGTCCAGCTTGGTGTTAAAAAACTTGCCAGCTGGGCAGACAAGAATGGTTTTAAACTCAATCCAGAAAAAAGTTCTTGTGTTGTGTTCTGCAAAAAGCGCGGAATCCATCCGGACCCAGATATTACTCTGAATGGCGTTTCAATTCATGTTAAAAAGGAGCGCAAGTTTTTAGGCATAATATTCGATAACAGGCTAACATTTGTTCCACACTTGAAACATCTTAAGGAAAAATGCCTAAAAACTATGAATATTCTCAAAGTTCTCTCCCACCAGTCGTATGGTGCAGACAGGCAACTCCTTCTGCGGGTTTTTATGGCCCTAGTGGGATCCCGCTTGGACTACGGCAGTGTTGTATATGGGTGCGCAACAAAAACGGCACTAAAAATGCTGGACCCGGTGCTGCATTTAGGCCTACGCTTCGCATGCGGTGCTTTTCGCACTAGCCCTGTCCAAAGTCTCTATGTAGAATGCAATAAATGGTCCCTAGATCACCAGAGGGTGTACATGAACATTTTATATGCCTCTAAAATCATGTCTATGCCAAATCATCCTTTTACTCCGACCATTAATGATGCATCCTCACAGCACCTCTTTTTAAATCGTCCATCAATCTCCATGCCGTTTCCTTAAGAGTGTGAGAAGAAGCTCTGAGCTAGAAGTCTCGTTTTCAGGCATTCACAAGACGCCCATCATTGATTCAATTCAACCATAGCATCTCCGCCCTGTGTCATGTGACCTGTCTTTTATGCAGTTTAGAAAGAACAGGTCACCAAGGATTGCGATTCTGCAGCATTTCTTGTTTGTGCAGCAAAAGTACCGCTGTGAAGAGTTTTACAGTGATGCGTCCAAGACTGCAACTGCTGTGGCTTGTGCTGCGCATGGGCCAAACTTTCACGTCAGTAAAACAATGAACCTTTGTAGCAGTATATTCACAGCGGAAGCATACGGTATTTTAGTGGTAATAAATCACATAGCCCAACATCAAATCCTAAAATCCATCGTGTACACGGACTCTCTTAGTGTTGTACAAGCGCTTGCATCATGAAAGCATTCTAAAAACTTTGTCATCAATCATGTTTTTAAGGCTATCATGTCTGCATATGCATCAAAAAATACAATGGACATAGCAACAGTGCCATACACAGACATGAAGCCACACATCAGACACCAACTTCGCAACACACGGCAAACACACTGGAGTGAACAAACAGATAACAAGTTACAAGTTATAAAACCACGCTTTGGACCATACACCACTGACACACAGAAGGTGCCCTTGCTAGGCTACGGATAGGGCACACACACGTCACATACTCGTATCTCCTCACGGGGTCTTCAAGACCCCAGTGTGGCAGGTGTGGAGAAGCCCTATCCGTAGTTCACATACTTTCAATGCAAAGCACTTCACACAACACGACGCAAACACTTCCCACAGCCAGTTACGATCTTACGTAAATATTTCGCCCGTGTATGTGACTGTGTTATGTTACACATCTAAGCAGGCAACAGACTTGCGATTCGGTGCTTGATTCTCGTCCTTTATTTGCGCTCAATTTGTTTATTTGACGGCATTGCCTCACCTATTCACTAGTATACGTGTACCCCGCAGTTCGTAAACCGTGTGGCATAAAATGTTAAGCACGAATCATTTAGTTTGCGAAATTCCAAACAAATTTTCCACTCGGTTTCAAGGCGTTGCCAGGCCAGCAGCTTCCGCTGAATCGCCTGCGCTGCTGGCGTACCCTGGCATGCTCCAGCGGAAGTTCAGGAAAGTATTGGTTGGGGCGAGTTGGTACATAGCGACGTATTGAAGCGCAGCAGAGACGAGGAGAGGAACAGAGAATACGAAACGCAGAGCGCTAACTTCCAACTTTGATGACACATAAAAACCCAACCACCGCATATATAGTGCTCTTATCGGCCAACATGCCTCTTCCGAGCCAACCAGGATGTAGTCAATATCACAACAACACAAATAAAACTGCGCAACGACCCGCAGCTGTGGCTCAGTGGCTAAGGCGTTGCGCTGCTGAGCACGAGGTCGCGGGTTCGATTCCCGGCCGTGGCGGCCGCTTTTTTGATGGAGGCGAAAAGCAAAAACGCCCGTGTGTCCGAGATTTCGGCGCACGTTAAAGAACCCCAGGTGGCCCAAATTAATCCGGAGCCCTCCACTACGGCGCGCCTCATCGCCTGCGTTGCGTCGGCGCGTTAAACCCTACAATCAATCAATCAATCAATCAAAACTGCGGAACGATAAAAGTATCACAAAATAAGTACAAGTATTAGGGTTTGACAAACGGCTGAGCTTTCCTAGCTTCTCGGGAGCAGAAAGAACTACCTTTATGTTGGAGAGAGAGGCTATCTTCCTGAGATTATCAGACAAGCGATGCAGGTACGGGTTCACCGCCACCTTGCTTTTCTCCGTTGGAATTTTCGCATCATCACGTTCTTTCATGCGTGACTTCCTGAGTATGCAGTCAGCCACCGATACCATAACATGAGTTGGGTACCTTGCTTGTGCCAGGCGGACCACCTGCTTTGCAAAGCTTACGGCCATTTCGTGCTCATAATCAGAACTGGGGCTTTCTTGATATTCACTGCAAAACGTGTGGCTGCATGTTCTCCTCCCCTCTTTGAGAAGTGTGTTGTGGCCAAGCACCGACACCCCCTTACACTCGAAATTGTGGAAGCGAAAACCATCGCTGATTGGGGGGACCGTTCAAAGCCGTCGGCAGCTCTGGGGGCCAAACAGTTAGATTTTTTAAGGACAAACCCGTGAGTTCTTGTCTGGAGCGTCTTTGGCGCATGCGTCTTCGGCTTGCCCTTCCGTGAATTTGGCAACTTCCTATACGTAAAGTTTTTTATTCGCTCTTTTTTATCGGTTTACTTGTTTTGTGATACTTTTATCGTTTCTTGACAATGTTAAACTTCTCCGCAGTTCTATGTGTGTTTAGAAGAACTTGTTGTTGGGCGAGTTGGTGCAACTTGGTGAATGAACATGGGCTTTGCGCGAAAAAGACATCACACACACGACAGACGGGACGAGCGCAATCCCGTCACTTCCCATCACGAGCGCAATCCTGTCACCTGTGTGTGGTGTCTTTTTCGCACACAGCCCGTGTTTATTTGTGTTGTTGTGATATTGACTACATCATGGCAGGTTCATATGAGGCATGTGGGCTGATAAGAGCACTACATATGTGGTGGTTGGGTTTTTTGTGCCATTAAAGTTGGAAGTTAGCGCTCTGTGTGTCGTCTTCTGTGTACCTGTCCTCGTCTCTGCTACGCTTCGATACGTCGCTCCTGCTGAAGCTACCATTTACAGTTACCACAGTCTCAGCAACGTTCTGTTTATGCTACTTGTGGACTTTCCTTTGTCGTCCTCACGCAAGAAGAACGAACGGTAATTATCGTAAAGGAGTTCAACCACCCGACCGGGCGATATGGCCCCACGACGCGACGATCACGACAGCTATCTGAAAGAAACGCCGATAAATCGGCTCTTTGTAGGGGATATTATTTTGTTAAGCCTCTGCAACTACTTTAAATGGGTTTTATTCAGTGTGGCAGTCAATAACGCACCACAATGTGAATAAATGAGGTAACAACCAACTTCCGCTCCGGCTTGTAATTGAAAACACATGAAGGACGGTGAGGGTCGTCTGCTTTTGTACTACCGTCGGCCACTAGGGCGCTGCATGTCTTGAAAACTCCAGTGCACGAGCCCTATACCAAACTGTCACTCTTAAAAGTATTTACGATATTCAGGAGATACCGAGTGGCCGCACGTGGTAGCAGAGTGGTAGTGGCCGTAAAAAATACTTTTCGTACACGCCTTGTTCCCACCAGTTCCGATTTATAAATTTTGTGGATTCTCATTAAGATGCGCCCTTCTGTGACTTGTTCTGTAGTGTTGTGCCAGATGGCGCGGCCCAAATTCTTTGCCTGGAGCGACGCGCCGACATCGGGGCCGATTGACGCCTCGGCTAAACCAGACCGAACCGCCCGCGGCCGACTGGCCCAAACTTGCACCGCCGCAGAGTGGCCTCTCCTTTTGCGTCCCGGCTCGGCCGAATCATGCATTGAGTGAATGATTGGCAACAGAGATGCCGCCACACGCGTCGAGGCCACTTCGCGGAGACAGCGACGGCGTCGCCCACCCTTTCCCCATCCTGGCAGCTCGCCTGACGCAGCCGCTTCGCCTCCATTCTTCGGATTTCAAAATTCGGCCAGCGAGAATCCTGATCGGAGCGATTGACACTTCTCGGGGCCACAACGGATTTTCAGGGGTGTAAAAACCCGCCCGGAGTCTCTTATCGTCGGCATTTTTTGGCGGCACTTTCCGGGGGCACCGAGTGGAAATGGGCTGTCGCCTTTGTGCGAGCCATGTAGCACTGTTGTTACCCCGGTACATACTGTTGCTTCGACTTTTCGTCGTCTCGAGAACTTCATCGCTCTGGTCTGTGCCGCTTCGATAGCGGACGGAGCAAGGCATATTCGCTACACCAGTGACTGCGATCGGATGCCCAGTCGCAACAGTGGCGACAGTATCGAGCTGGCTGATTCCTAACATCGGTGACAGGCTGGGATGCGAGTCACAACATTTTCCCCGCACGGGCCACCTTGAGCAATCTTGGTGACGGTATTGGCGACACCGCGGACCTCGAGCCCTCATACTCACGCTGTAATCTACCGCGGCTAGGAGTTGTAAGGCGAAGGGCAGGAACCTCAAACGGTGGCTGTCGGAGCCCAGGTGAAGCTCCCGTGGATCGGCCCCCTGTATGCTTATGAGGCAGGCAGCTCCGGGACCTCTCAATCTATCAGGGTAAAGTTTGGGAAGAAAATACCCCCGTCCCCTGCTTTTATACCTTAGAATATGGTATTGTCCAAGCCCCCCTCCAAACGTGATCGGCCCAGAAAGGGGGCCGCACCGGTTTCAAACCACTTCCTAACTTGCGTCCTCCGAAACCGCTTCATGGTGATGGAATTGGTCTACCAAACAAAACCTCTTTTTTCACAGTCGGTATTTCTTGTTTCAAAGTTTCTTGAGGGTATTATTAGAGAGTTGTATAAGGCCAAAAAACATCGAACCGGTGAAATTCTTTTCGAGGTCAGTAGCCAAGATTAGGCCAATAAACGTCTTGCTCAAACACGCATTGCCGATCTGGCCATCTGCGTCACGCCCCACACCAGTTTAAGCAGCTCCCAGAGCGTGGTCTCTGAATGACCTACTGAATGAAACTGAAACCGAGTTGCTGCAGGGCCTTCGTGGCCATGGCGTAAAAGCGGTCAGGCGAATAACTATACGAAGAGATGATAAACAAATACCCACCAAGCACCTCATCTTAACCTTTGACAGGTAGAGCCTTCCGTAATTAATCAATGCAGGTCTCGAGCGGTGTCCAGTCCGGCCTCACATTCCGAACCCGCGGCGCTGTTTCAAGTGCCAATGATTCGGGCACGGCACAAACTCCTGTCGCGGCCAACTTACCTGCGCGAAATGCGCCCAGCATGACCACCCGTCCGAAAACTGCCCCGTGGAGCAGTTTCTTTGTGTAAACTGCCAGGGTCCACATGCGGCCTACTCCAGGAAATGCGAAAAGATTCATCTTGAAAAGAAAACACTCAACATCTAGGTCACTGAAAACATCACCTTCCCAGAGGCGCGGAAGAGGTTCGCCTCTTTCCCTCTGGGCAGGTATGCCGACGCAGCTCACCAGGGGGTGGCGCGGCGTCTGCTGTCGGCGGGGACCTAGTACCGCGAGTCGGACTTGTTCCCGCAACCGCCGTCTCCCCCCCTCGGGTTGCCTTCGTCCTGCCACTGCTCCGCTCGCTGAGCCAGCAGCGGCTGTAATGGCCACCACGTCTGTTGGGGATGCCGCTACATCTACTGCCTCGTCTCCACCGGCCCAAACCACAGGCGAGTGCACGGAGAAGATGGAGACGGAGGCACCCGCAGCAGTTCCCACCCCCACCGCACCTCCTCTGCCACCTGGGGTGCTCCTGACGCCCTCGGCAGTCGTGGCTTCAACGAAGGGCACTGTGAAGGGTGCCGAGTCCAAGTCTAGGGGGCCCAGTCTGCTGAGCACCCCCTCGCCTTCAGATGACTACATGGACGTCCAGCCGTTCCGGCATGCACCACAACGGAAGGAACGGGCTCCGGCGTCCAGATCAGTAGAGAAAACCAAAAAACCCCTCCCAAGAGTTCAAGCCCCCAACGCCGACACATAAGCACGCACATACTCCAGTAGCTATAAACTTCAATAATTCGAAAACAAAATATTATGCAATGGAACTGCAGAGGCCTTCTTAAAAATCTTGATGATGTCTATGAGTTGCTATATTCCAATCAGCCAAGTGTGATGTGTATGCAAGAAACCCATTTAAACTCCACGCACACAAATTTCTTGAATAGTTACATGGTAACTCAAAGTACAACAAACACGCAGCCTGCCTCTGGTCAGCACAACAGGAGACACACTTGAAGACCAGGCTGACACTCTTGCACAACACTTCCAACACGTATCTAGTTCAGCACACTACACAAACACTTTCATGAAACACAAGCTTGTGGCCGAAAAGAAGCCTTTACTTGACAATGACAGATAAGCCACTTCTTATAACTCTGAGTTCACACTTCATGAGTGGAGGGGTGCTCTGAGCACGTGTAAACCCTCAGCTCCAGGCCCAGACAACATCTTATATACAATGATACAGAACTTACACAGAGACACTCTTGTAACACTCCTTCTCCTTTTCAACAAGATATGGCTTTCGGAGCACATTCCAAAGTCTTACAGGGATGCCATAGTTGTAGCATTCTTAAAGAAGGGAAGGACCCTTCTCCCGCTAGCTATCGACCCATTGCCCTGACCAGCTGCCTGTGCAAGCTTCTCGAGAAGATGATAAACTGGAGGCTCATGTACTTTTTGGACTACAATGGCCTTCTCGAGAGCTGCCAGGCAGGCTTCAGGGCGGGGAGATTCACGAACGATCAACTTGTGGCACTAGAGTCATACATCATGGATGCCTTCATTCACAAACAGTTCTGTTTAACTGCGTTTTTCGACCTCGAAAAGGCCTATGACACCGCTTGGCGTTATGGGATCCTTAGTGACCTCAAGTCATTCTGTTTCTGGTAATATGTTTAACACCCCTGCTAGTTATTTGTCGGAGAGAACCTTCCGCGTCAGAGTTAGTGCTGCACTGTCAAAGGTACATGTGCAAGAAAATGGCGTGCGGCAAGGTATAGTGTTGAGCTGCACGCTCTTCATAGTTAAGATGAACTCTCTTGGAAAGGCATTGCCACCTACCATGTATGTAGACGACATCCAGATATCCTTTAGGTCATGCAATATGTCCATCTGCGAACGTCAAGTCCAGCTCGGTGTCAAGAAACCTGCCGGCTTGGAAGACAAGATTGGTTTTAAAATTAATCCTGGAAAGAGCTCCTGCGTTGTGTTCTCCAGGAAGCGCGGGGTCCATCCAGACCTAGACATTACTCTTCATGGCGTGTCGCTTCCTGTGAACAAGGAGCACAAGTTTTTAGGTGTTGTGTTTGACCACAAACTCACATTCATTTCACACATCAAGGAACTTAAGCATAAATGTCTAAAAACAATGAATATTCTTAAGGTTCTCTCCTACCAATCGTGTGGGGCTGAAAAAGAACTGCTGCTGCACTTGTATACTGCTTTGGTTGGGTCTCGTTAAGACTATGGCAGTGTGGTGTATGGGTCGGCGACTAAAACAGCGTTGCGAATGTTTGACCCAGTGCTACACTTGGGGCTACGTCTTGCGTCGGGTGCTTTTCGCACTAGCCCTTTCGAGAGTCTGCATGTCGAGTGTAACAAGTGGTCCCTTGACAACCAACGGACGTCCACGGACTCGCTTTATTCTTTTAAAATTCCATCGCTGAGCAACCATCCTTTTTATCCTGTCTTTAACGACACATCCACATCTGTGCTTTTTGTAAATCGCCCATCCGTTCCTCTGCCCTTTTCACTTCGAGTGAGAGAGCGAGCCTCGGATCTGAGCGCTTCGTTTTTAGACGTGTACAGATCATCCTTTTCAGACATTTGACCGCCTTGGCAAGTTCGCCCTGTGTCTTGTGACCTTTCTTTTATGAAACTTGACAAAAATCGAGTACCGCGAGCTGCAATACTGCAGCACTTTCTGTCTCTGCAGTTTAAATACCCACGTGCAGAATTTTACAGTGACGCTTCTCAAACCTCCACTATGGTCTCCTGCGCTGCTCATGGTCCGAATTTTAGTGCAGCCAGAACCATGAGCGTCCACACAACAATTTTTTCACCAGAAGCGTATGGAATTTTACTGATTGTACGACACATTCTTGAAAATCAAATTCCCAATTCCATCATCTATACAAATTCCTTTAGTGTTGTTCGGGCCCTATCATCGCACAAGCTCCCCAAAAACCACATATTTAATCTTGTATTCAACACTATCATGTCTGTGTAGGCGCAAAAGCATAAGCTGCTCCTGTGCTGGGTCCCAGGACACGCTGGGATCGCTCGGAACGAGTTGGCAGACGAGAGGGCCGCTGCTGCAGCACTAGGGAACACTGTAGACATAACAACGCTACCCTGTACAGACTTCAAGCCACACATAAGACAACACTTGCGCAGAATATGGTAAACACACTGGAATGAACAGACAAACAACAAGTTACAAGTTATAAAACCACGCTTGGGACCATACACCACTGACACGCAACAAACACACGGAAGTCGACTTGGCTAGGCTACGGGTAGGGCACAGCATGCTACGCACTCCTATCTGCTGAAGGGATCATCTAGACCCCAGTGCAGCAGGTGCGGAGAGGCCCTATCCGTATATCACATACTCATTCAATGCAAGGCACTCGACACAACATGACACAAACGCTTCAGAGAACTCTACAGACAACATATTCCCCTACATCTATCGTTGTTTCTGGTTGACGATGCCATGGTTTCCGTAAAACGCGTGTTTGAGCATTTTTTTTTTCAGAATGTTTTTTTTTGTTTTCCTCAGTGGAAAAACAGACCTCAGACAAAAAGCTGCTCATTCAGCAGCTTGACGAGGCCTGAGGCCCTACACACAAGGTGGCAGCGGTAGCACACAAGACACTTGCAGGCTCGAAAAAATAGGAAAGGAGATAGAGAGAAGAAAAAAAAAAGTTCCCAAAAACAGTGTGATCAAGAACAACAAACTAACAGAAATAATTTCATACGCACAAACGTAAGTATAACACCACAGTACACTTACATAGTATAAAAACATGTACACGCGAAAAAATTCAACAACCGTGATCATATACACACCGGCATAAACACGGATACAGGTGTATGACATGTGCACAAAAGTCCAATGTACGCGTGCATACCTGCAGGGAAAACGACAATTTATTACAACTTACTTTCGGGGAAAACAAATGACAAAAAAGCTTGGTACGTTTTGTAAAGAAATAACAAAAAAAACCGGAAGAACCAGACGTTCACACAACGGTGTGAACAACGCAAAAAAAGAAGAAAAAACACGCACGCACATATATGGAACTCAAAGGCAAATCCGACAGGTCTTTCTGGACAAATAAAAGTAAAGCAGTGTAGCACGCCACGTGAGAACTCGCTGCTATCTTCTACCCTTCAGAAATTCTGCTTAAAAATTGTTCAATTAGATCAAGCTTATTTATTTTGGGACCATCAAAAAACGTTATATTACTGTTCAGGGTGTAGGGTATTATATATTTTAACATTTGTTGCCCGTAGTTTGTGCGCGTTCTGGGAACAAGCCACTTTTCTGTGTTTCAAGTGTTCGCGGCCGGTATGCGTTCTTGCAATGCTGAAATTTTCATTAGCAAAGTGGTGCGGAGTGAGGCTTTAGGAGTGAACAATGAAGCAATAATGTACTGCAGCATCATGTGAACGGGTATACATTTGAAGCGAATGAAGAGTGGTTTAGTATGAGCACAGTACTGTTCGCCCGCAACGATGAGAAACGCTTTCTTTTGCAGGCCTACAATTGTATTCATGTTAGTGTGTGAGGCTGTACCCCAAACAAGATGACAATATGTAATATGAGATAGAAATAATGAATCGTATATCTGCTTTTTTATGTTTACCGGAAGAATACCATGACACCGATAGAGGGCTCCTACAGATTTTGACAAACTTATGGCTACGTAATTAGTGTGTTGAATCCGTCGAAGGTGCTTGTCAAATATAACTCCCAGTGTTGTATGGTGGCTAACCACCTCAATAATATTGCTACCAAGGTTAATAAATAAATTTGTTTCTACGCGCCGATTTATTGGGCGGAAAAGGACAGCTTTCGACTTAATCGTATTTATTTTTAGATTGTTCATGTTAGACCAATTTAAAAGGCATTTTAGGATTTCATTCGCCTTCTTAAATATTTTTGAAGTTGTAGAACTAGAGATAAATAGGGATGTGTCGTCAGCGTAAATTACAAATTGAGTTTCTTTAGAAATCGTTACCAGGTCATTAATGTAAACATTCAAAAGAAAAGGTCCCAATATACTGCCCTGAGGAACACCGCATTTTAGGTAACGTTTGGATGAAGAAAAACCATCGATATGCACTATTTGTTCACGATCTTTAAGGTATGAACTGAAAATTTGGAGTGTCGTGCCTCTCACTCTGTACTTGTTTAATTTATCTAAGAGAATATCATTGTTTAAACAATCAAAGGCCTTATTGAAGTCCACAAAGACTCCTAATGTTAAAAGTTTGTTTTCTATGTTCTGCAATAAAATTTCTTTTTGGCATATAAAGCCGATTCTGTAGAGAAACCTTTACGGAAACCGAATTGAGATTGTGAAATTAACTGATTCGCATCAAAGAAGTTTTGCAAACGTGCAAGTAGGATTTTTTCTAACACTTTAGAAAAAACAGGCAGAATAGAGATTGGGCGATAATTGCTCATGACGTCTTTTGAGCCTGACTTGAAAAGGACTGTAACTTTTGCTAGTTTCATTCGTGCAGGAAAGACCAACGATTCTAGTGAGAGGTTAAGGATATGACAAAGTGGTAATGAAAGTAGGTCCGCAACAAATTTTACGGGCTTAAGTGTAATGCCTTCAACGTCAGTGCTGCAATTATTTCTTAATGACATGATGACAGCGAAAACTTCCTGTGAATCTGTGGGGCTCAGGAATATTGAGCCTGTTGTTTTATTTGAAATCCTAGAACATGTATTTTTGTTATAGTTTGTTCTTATACTCTCAGTAAAAAAGTTATTAAAGCAATCAGCCAATGGCGCATCTGATGTTGGTGACCTATCAATAATTAGTTGTCCAATGTCACTTCTTACGTTTGTTTTATTGATCACCTCATTTCTTTAACGCCAAACTAGCTTAGGGTCCTTCCTATTTACTGTGAAAATTTCAGAGTAGTAGTCACGCTTCGCCTTCCGTATTATTTAATTTATTCCTAAACTTCTTAAACACAACGTAGTCACTAGTATCTCTGCTTATTAGAAAGCTATGGTACAGATGGTCTTTCTTTTTAATCATTCTCAAAAGGCTAGGCGAAACCCATGGCTTTTTAATTTCTTTGTGCGGTTTACTTTCTGATAATGGGAAACAAATATCGTAAACCTTTTTAAACTTATCAACAAAAGCATTGTAAGCATCATCGACTGAACGAGAGTTAAGACATTGTGTCCACGATGTTTCATATATCATTTGCCTGAAAGACTCTAGTTTCCTATCGGTAATTGCTCGGAACTTTGCGCATCTACTTTGAGCTGGGGTAAAATTACAAGTTTCTATAGTAATGAATATAGGACAATGATCGCTGAGGTCGGAGGAAATTGTGCCTGACGATGTCACTGCGCTATCAATGTTAGTAATAAACAAGTCAATAGTGCTTGATGAATAAACGGTGATCCTCGTTGGAGAAGTGATAACGTTTGTGAATCCGTTGGATTCAATTGCCGTGGTAAATTTTACCGAATGGGTGGTCATTTCACCTAAATTAATATTGAAATCTCCGGCAAGCAGTAATGTATACTTAATTTGTGAGGAGTAATTTAGAAACGTATTTAAAAATTTGAAAAATGTCTCATGATTTCCATTAGGGGGCCGATAGATTACAGAATAAATAAAGGTGTTGTGTTGTAGCACAAGCATTTCGTAGTCGTCAGTGATAACTGAAAATTCTCTCATGATAGTACAGTGCAAAGAAGACTTAACATAAATAACTACACCACCTCCGCGGGACGGCCTGTTCAGAAAAAAACAGGCGTACGATGGCAATGTTAGCAGGTCGACTTCGCTCTGACACCATGTTTCGGTGAATAAAATACAATCAATTGACATCGCAAAGTTACCTAAAAAACTTTCAATTTGATCGTGCTTGTTTCTCATTGATCGGATGTGAAATGAACAGCAGCAATACTGCTGGCCTTCGCACTGCAACGAATGTCGGTTGGCATGACCCGATCATAATAATCTACAGCAGCCATGAAGGAACATACAGACGTAACAGTGGTAAGAGCAGCGAAGTGAAGATTATTCCCAGGTAATAGAAGGCGAGCAAAAACGCGTGATTGATTTCTAAAACGGACAAAGCCAAATAGGATAGCGTCGGAGTTGCAGGCTTGTGTGGCTACACAAGATAGAAGTACGCATTTTTTGCAAACAAGAATATACTACGGCGAGCGCAGGTAGCGTCGCTCCAAAAAATGATAAGGACTGCAAGAAATAGCCCTTGACGCGCATTAACTCACGCATGCGCAGACATTTTGGTAATGTCCTCACTGCGAACAATCTTGATGCAAGGTGCCCCGTCAGACTGCCGAGCAAAGATCTTGCCATTGCGCACCCACACGTACTTCCAATTAACTTCACGCTTACGAGCGATTGCTTGACCTAGGAGTCGTTTCAAGGGTTCGCACAAATGCTCATTGATGAATACCGGGGCCTGTGAATCAAACCCGAGATCGCTGCTGGTAAGTCTGACCGGGCGAGCCTTTTCAAGGAACAAGTCCCGTTTTTTGCGGCTGGCAAACTGCACGACGATGTTCTTCACAGTAGGGCTTTTAGCTGTGGGAACTCGATGGACAACCTCGATGTCGGCCGGTGTTACGGGTACTTGAATAGCTTCACCAATTCTAGCTATTACTTCCGTAAGATATTCTTCCTTACGGAAGGGCACTCCCTTAATCTCTAGGTTAGCAACGTGGGAGTGCTGCTCAAGTTGAACAAGCCTGCCCTCGTGCTCCTTGACCTTTTGAGACAGGTCACTACACTGCGTCTCAAGCTTGGCGTTTGTTTCTTTCAAGAGCCGATTCTCGGCAACCAACTCCTCGTTTGCGTTATTGATTTGTGCCAAGCTAGCCTTGAGGTCGCGCATTTATTTTCGGAAATCACGATCAAAGCTGTCTTTAAACTCCTTCAACTCTGCCCTAAAATCACGCTTGAATTCCTCGAAAAGAACGATCCACTCTTTAGACATGGTGAACACACTTCAGTCAAGACTTCAGACAATACACTGTGGCAGCGGCAGGAGCAGGGGCAGCAAACAAGTATTTCGAGGGCAAAAAAAAGGGTACGTTAACGCACCTGCATGTAAGAAGAATGCGTTTTCTGAGCACGCTGTATCTTGCCGCCGCCGCTGCTGCCAAGTGATCGGTGGTCCGTCGTTGCGTGGATTTTATATCCGCAGCATCCGATGAGGGTCCAACGGCGGTGCAGGGCTCACGTTACGTCACGCTGTCGCCGTGATCCTTTTCAGAAGACCGCCTGTTTCATCTTCGAGTAGCGCGGTGATGAACTGCGCAGACTGCAGACGATCAGTGCGAAGAAAGCACGCGGCGCGCAGTTGGGACCTGCATGTACGAAGAATGCGTTTTCTGAGCACGCTGTATCTTGCCGCCGCCGCTGCTGCCAAGTCATACGTTAAGTTTTTAAACCTCATTTCCTATCTCGCATAATCAAATCTGGTCCTATACACCAGCCATCACCATTTTGTTTAATTAATTTTACTATGTACGGTTTGCACGTTTTTATAGCTACAGTTTTGTGGCCTCTTCATTAACTTCTTCTCTGGCTCTCATTGCCCGCGTTGGCCTTGCACCATTAACTCCAACCATCATCATCATCATCCATCTATTCATACACAGACACACGCAAAGTCTGGACACGAGACACGAATACGACACTGAAAGGACAACAGACACATAGCTTGCCCCTGGTTCGTACAACAGGGGACACACTAGGCTAACACACTCGCACAACACATCCAAAATGTGTCCAGTTCAGCGCACTACACCAACACTTTCATAAAACACAAAACATCCTGTGAGAAGTCCTCATCTTATTACACCGCCTTATCTCTTCATGAACTGAAGATCGCACTCAGTAATTGTAAGCCTTCAGCTCCAGGTGCAGACAACATTACATACACTATTATGCAACACTTGCACGCAGACACACTCTACCTCTACACCCTACCTCCTTCACCTCTACAACAAAATATTTCTTTCGTGGCGCCTTCCGGGGTCTAGCAGGGAGGCCATCGTAGTGGCCTTTCGGAAAAAGGGGAAGGAACCTTCGTCTCCCGCAAGTTATCGTCCCATCTCCCTGACAAGCTGCCTGTGTAAGCTGCTCGGGAAGATGATCAATAGGAGACTTGTGCACCTTTTAGAGTACAATGTTCTTCTCGACAGCTGCCAGGCTGGCTTCAGGGCGGGGAGATCCACCAACGATCAACTGGTTGCGTTGGAATCGAATGTAAAAGATGCCTTCATCCGTAACCTGTTTTGCACAACAGTCTTCTTCGATATGGAAAAGGCCTATGACACGGCCTGGCGGTACGGCATCTTGAGTGACATCAAGTCCTTTGGCGTTTCAAGCAACATGCTGAGCACCCTCGCTAGCTACATGTCGTTAAGAACCTTTCCAGTGAGGGTTGGCAGTGCACTTTCCAATGTATATGTGCAGGAAAATGGCGTCCCTCATGGCGGTTTCTTGAGCTGTACACTATTCATTGTTAAACTGAACTCACTCCGGAAGGCATTGCCACCAACCATTTCCTGTTCTATATATGTAGATGACGTTCAAATATCTTTTAAGTCTTGTAACTTCTCCATTTCTGAACGTCAGGTCCAGCTTGGGGTGAACAAACTTGCTGGATGGGTGGATACAAACAGTTTTAAACTGAAACCTGTAAAAAGTACTTGTTTTGTTGTTCTCCTGGAAGCGCGGGGTTAACGCGGATCCTGACACTTATATTAGTGGTGCAGAAATTCCTGTCAGAGGGGAGCAGAAAGAAAGCCTAATTTTCGATGGTAAACTTACATTTATCCCTCACTTGAAACAGCTCAAACACAAATGCCTAAAAACAAAAAAAATTCTTAAAGTGCTGTCACACCAAACCTACGGTGCTGATAAAGAACTCCTTCAACGTATCTATAATGCGCTGATAGGATCCCGGCTGGTCTATGGCAGTGTTGCCTATATGTCAGCAACTAAAACATCCCTGAAAATGCTGGACTCACTGCTGCACCTCGGGCTCCAGCTTGCATGTTGGGCTTTCTGTACTAGCCCAGTTGAAAGCCTGTATGTAGAATGTAACAAGTGGAGCCTAGGAACGTCAGCGAAAATACATGGACCTTCCTTGAGCTTTTAAAATCTCATCAATGCCTAATTATCCTTTTAAGTCAGCCTTTTATGATACATCCACATACCAGCTTCTTTTAAACCGCCCATCTATTTCTTCTCCATCCTCATACAGAGCTATGGTAATGATAACTGGATCTGTATCAAAAAGAAACTAACTGAACTTAAGCATAAGCACGTGCCCAAGGTGGAGATAATTTCATCAGCTCAAAGCACATGGCTCACGTCACACGTAAAAACAGCAATAAATAATAAGAAACGCATGTACTTGAAACTCAAGCTAAGTTGGGTAACGATTGGGAATGCAACGCCATCGCGAAGCATATTTATTTATTTATTTATTTCAATACCTTCAAAGCCCAGAGGGCGTTACAGAAGGGAGTGGTCACTGGCATTATCACCAGAAAACAAAAACAAAAGTGAAACAAAACATTGGGGACAAGCATAAAAAAACAATAGTGGACAACAAAAATGCAAGGTAGTATACACAACAGAGTCAATAACATAAATGCAATTATAAGGAACAAAAGTATTTTTCGATGGCAATCTTAAATGAAGGTACATCGATTATACTAGCTATTGCAGGGGGCAGGTGATTCCATTCGTTAGCAGTTTTGGGAATAAAAGAGGCAAAAAATAAGTTAGTGTTGCAGTGGGGAATGTATACCTTATGGCGATGGTCAATACGGGATGATACATATGATGGCGCAGAAAGAAGTTCAGTTTTGAGGTATGCGCTTGAAAAATAAATTTTATGAAAGACTGACAAACGGGCAAATTTTCTGCGTAGGGCTAGGTTGGGAAGGTGTAAAGTTCGTTTCATAGCAGAAACACTAGATGTCCGAGCATAGTTGGAAAGGATGAAGCGTGCACTACGATTTTGAACCATTTCCAACAAGTTAATAAGATAATCATAATGAGGATCCCATACCGAACACGCGTACTCAAGTTTAGGCCGAATTAAAGTTTTGTATAACAGTAGTTTAAGCTGTGAAGGCGCCATAGAGAAATTTCGTCGTAAGTACCCAAGCATACGGTTCGCATTATTAATAACAAAATTTACATGAGGTTGCCAAGAAAGGTTGTTGGTAATATGAATTCCTAAATATTTGTATGAAGCAACAAGTTCTAGTTTAGAGCCCTGGATATAGTAGTCGTAAATATTGGAGGTATCAGGCTTACGTGAAAATCTGATGGATTTGCATTTGTTAGTATTTAAACGCATTTTCCATGTGTTACACCATGCAGTAATGTTATGGAGGTCACTCTGAAGTATGGAAGTGTCAGAATCTGCAGTGATGGTTCTATAAATAACGCAATCATCTGCGAACAACCTAATGTTTGAAGTAACTACTGAAGACAAGTCATTAACATAAATCAAGAAAAGCAAAGGACCCAGCACGGAACCCTGTGGTACCCCTGATGTCACTAAAGAGAGTGGCGAATCAAATTCATTGGCAGATACAAACTGAGTTCTATTAGATAAAAAATTTTCAATCAAAGAAAGAATATGTGGATCAACATTTAGTTTGCTTAACTTCATGCAAAGTAATTGATGATTAACTAAATCAAAAGCCTTTGAAAAATCAATAAAAACACTATCAATGCAATGTCCGTTATCAAGAGCAGTGGCAATGTCATGTACAAAACAAATAAGTTGAGTCTCGCAAGAAAATGTTTTACGGAATCCATGTTGCTTAGGGGTAAAAAATGAGTTATCTTCCAGAAATTTAACCAAATTAGAATATATTATATGCTCAAAAATTTTACAAGAAACACTCGTAATTGATATTGGCCTGTAATTAAGGGGGGAAAATGGATCACCAGATTTAAATAATGGCACAATTTTACCGATCTTCCAATCGTTAGGTAATAAGCCCGAAATATAGCATTGATGAAATAGATTGCATAATATCACAGCCGAGTACATCTCAGTATTTTTTAAAAACTTTGCGTTGATACTGTCTACACCTGATGACGACGACATTTTTAAGTTTCTAATCAATTTCACCACACCATCCAAATCAAAGAGTACAGCATCCATAGTAGGAAAATCAGCTTGAACAAAATGTGGCATTTCAACAACAGGGGAGTGCGAAAATGATTTTGAAAATACAGAGTTTAACACAACAGAACACTGAGACGGTGGGATTGCGGCACCATCACAATCTGTTAGTGAAACAGTATTCACTGATTTGTTACCAACAATGTTCCAAAATTTCTTAGGATTGTCAACAAGGAGCGTAGGGAGGGTATCATGAAAAAAAACACGTTTGGCATCCTTAAGCGCATTTTTATAAATGGCTGCGCACGCGCGGTACGCGGACCAACAATCAAAGCTATCATTTCTTTTAGCTTTACGAAACAGCCGCTTTTTTTTGTTAGATAAGCGTTTCAGCGATACGTTGAACCAAGCGGATCGATGCTTACAGGCAATTACGCGCAGCGGAATATACGCATTAATAAGGTATTCTATTTTAGACTTGAAAAGTGACCAGTTGCTTTCAACGGACCGTTCGAAAAAGTTAGGCATGTAACTGTCCAAAAAACTTCCAAGTTCATGGTTAATAGATGAAAAATCAGCCTTACTGTAGTCTCGAATATATTTAGATTTTGTCGCAGGATGAGGAATTACACCTTTGAGGGAAAAGTTGATCAATAGGTGGTCGCTTAAGCCAGGCAAGAATAATAAGGAATGAATAAGATCGGGACACGTAGTTAGAATAGAATATAAACAGTGAATCTTTAATTAAAGATTGTAAAGAAAAATTCTAAAACAGTGATTGTGTCAGCAAGTTAAAAAATAACAGAAAAAAATTCCGGAATATAACCAATCCCAAACAGGGCTTTCAAGGTAGTAGAGAAACAGTCCAAGAGGACGAATTACTTGCCCCATTCGAGGTTGCGACCGAACTGAACTCTTTTTGTGGCTTTGTTTTTGCAGAAGAAAGCCCACTACCACGTGAATTCCAACCAGCTTCTATTTAGTTTTTTATGAAGGACATTACCATCACACCGGAAGGAATTGAATTTGTCATTGATCTACTTTTGAATAATTCCGCCCCAGTTCCCCATGGCATTTGTCCAAAACTGCTCAAGATGACTTAACCAAGTATGTCTTGTATTTTACCAGCCATTTTCCAACAATCACTTGACCCCGGTATCATACCAGATGACTGGAAATTCGCACGTGTAATTCCGTATTGAACCGACAACCGGCAACCGATAACCGGTGCAGATCAGAACTTTCCAATTATGGACTGATTTCCGTAACAAGCATGCCCTGCAAACTTCTAGAGCATATCATATCACCAGTCTTTATGAAATATCTTACACAGCACAAGTTTTTTATATTAATCACCACGGATTTCTTCGAGGGTTTTCGTGCGAAACCAGATTAATTGGCTCGTAACCTACCTACAGCAGGCCGTTCATGACTCATCGTAACTTGATGGCCTATTCATCGACTTTGCAAAAGCATTTATAAAATACCTCTGAAACGCCAAATGATGAAACTTGCCCGGTTTAACTTAAACAGTAGCGTTATCGATTGGATTGCAACAATTTTAACCAATATGTTTCAATAAATAAAATTTAATCCGTTTCAGTAAACGCCCACAATTCCGCTTAATAGAAGTCAAATCAGGGGTACCTCAGGACTCTGTGCTTGTGCCAATTTATTTTTGGTTTAATTTAATGACGTCAGCAATACTTTAACCTCTAATGTTAGGTTATTCGCTGATGATTGCGTAGTTTACAGATTAATTAACAGCTATAAAGACTGAAGACTGAACAACTATGAAGACTGCTTTACAGACAGATGTAAACAATATTTTGAGCTGGTGCGAGCAGTGTCAAAATAAAATAAATGCTTCCAAAGCGAAAGCCATCACATTCACTAGGTCTACTGATTTGCACCTTAATGTGAACGAAAACGTTTCTACGCTAAAATGTATTTGTTTATTTGTCATCCAACCTTACGTAGAATGAACATATTCAGGCTATATTTCCAAGGCAAGTAAAACACTCGGCCTTACCAAACGACATTTGATTTAGCTAGTCAGCTAAATTCGTTAGTTCTATCTAAACCTGAGCAAGCGTCGATAATTTGGAACCAAGCCAGACATACTTAAAAACATATTGAAGGCTATGCAAAATTAAGCGACACGTTTTATTACTACTAACTATTCCAGCACGAACTATTCCATCGCTGCCATTAAAGATTTTCTAACGCTGCCATCCCTCGAAAACGAGGATCACTAGCATTATTTGATCCCTTCCACCAGCTACATCACACTCCGGCGTCAGTTGCTGCATCGCATATCAAACCTGCCCATCGCATTTTCCCACGTCTAGATCGCCCTTTCAAATATCTCCCCTGTTTGCCCGCACTAATATTCGTCAATCTCCGCTGTTTTTGGCCACCTTTCATTTGGATCGATTACCAGAAGGCACAGCCACAATTCATAATCACGATTTGTTCGTAAGCCATATCAAGCACTTTTTATGCTGAAATTATCGGTGCCATGAATCATGTACTATGTGTGCTTGCTTTGTATATATTTTTCTGTTTACTTTTTTGGTTTTTCCACCTTTTCCTGTTACATACCCGCTCTTGACAGCGCACGTTCTTGAATTGAACATTATCTAACACATTGTTACCCCCCCCCCCCCGCTCGAGATGCCTTCCGGGGCCTTTAATGGTATTCGAATAAAAAAATAAAAAAAATAAAAAACCCACTCGAGAGCATAGAACACCGACACACCCAAAGATACACAGAAGTCGCCTTCGCTAGATTATGTATAGGCCACACATGTAACACACTCCCACCTCGTCATTCGATCTCTAAGACATCTGTGCAGCAGATGTGGAGGCGACCTATCCGCGATTCACATCCTCATCTGATGCAAGGCACTAGACACGACACGACACAAACACATCCCGCAACTATACAAACAACACGTTCCACTACAGCCATCACACTTTTTATTGCGCGACCCCATAATTACCCAGAAATGTTCTCTTCGGTTTGTTAGCGATGTCATGTTTTGTACACCTGATTACTTATCATGCCTTTTGACAACCAGTTATTCTTATTGTCTTTTACGTCATTTCCCGTCTATTTTCAGATACATGCTTTATATTTACCGTCATTTCATCCGCACGAAACAGCTTTTTGTTAACGCTCTTTGACCTTGGTCCGCCTTGCGCCATAGCAATCCAATAATCATCGCCATCATCATCAACATCAATATAATCTCAAAAAGGAAATCAAACAATTCAACATATAACAGTTGGCTGTGTTTTCTCAGAATACTCTAAATGTGCAAGTGCCACAAATATAGCGAACAAAGCCCGGCTTCCTACACTCGCACACAGCAGAATAGCCTCCAAGGTAATTTTTTTGTCTTTCGTACGACTGCTAGAAAATTTCACAAAGAAGATTATCTTCTTGAGTCTTTTAAACACTCTTCGCCAACAAACGATGACAAAGTAATCCGGCAACGCAGAAGCCACAATAATACCCACACACACACTGTTTTTTCTTCCCCATTTCTTACTCGATAACCCGAAAGTGCAGTCGACTGCGAAACTCCAGTGTTTTATCGATGTGATTCAAGATTTCAAATTTCGATTATGTGTTATTTCAGTTGTGGTATTTACTTTGGAATTGACTGTGGTATTTAGTTATGATAGTTACTTGTACATGATCACATGTTGTATTTACTTCTCGAGAGGACAAACCCAGCTGTAAGCTGTCTACCGTCTTATAGATATTCCTTCCGTTCAACGTAACACTGTCGCGGTTATTTGATTCTTTTGTTCTTTTTATATATATTCATGCCAGTTCTATGTGAACCTGCCTTGTGTACTATTTGAGTGCATTCTTTTTGTACCCCTCCTGCCCGCAACACCGATGTCCGCAGTACGTTTAAATAAATAATACTAAAAATCTAAACCATATAAATCCACTGTATAGGGAAAAAAGCAAAACTGAAATAAGCTAGCAGAGCGCCAAGCTTAAAATTTACGCCGCATAAAAAAGGAAACGCGTAAATCATGTCTGCCCTATCAGTCCTGTTTGTGCGGACTGTGCCTTCAATGTCACATAGTTTACGTCGCATTTACGATTATCTTTCGTCGGTTTTGCATGGTCCAGACGTCAAATAATAAACATACGAAAAACTTAGCGAATATTTCTGCGCGCTATTCGAAACGAGAACAGTTTAAGCTTTCTAAGGGTTGGTAATTTTTACGCGACTAGACGATTGTATCATGTACCCCCCTTGCGATACACTAGAGTAAAGCGTAAAACGCGCAGCAAATAATCGAGATGCGTTGCCGACGTTTGCGCAGAGGAAGCGATGGGAACAAAGTGAAGCTGTTTCAACACGGTGGCCCGCTGTTGTTTCTCCCGTTTGTTGCGTGGATGGCGTGATGCCTGGTTGCTGCTGTGGAGGACGTCCTTGCACTGTGGCACGCCATCAGGGACAAAGCCAGGCAATAATCACTGCGCTTATAATGGTGCAAAATCACGGCACTGAACCGCTTTATTTCTGTGAAATTCATTCTGCCGTCAGAAGCAAGCAACATCGTTACTGGAGGTTACTTAAAAACCCTCCATCGCTTAGTCTCGGCCACAGTTCAACATGTCCGCCATTCGAGTTCTGCTGGCGGCCGCCTTTTGCTCAGCTGTAATGGCTGGAGAGGACTGTTTCAGCTCAGGTAGGCAGCCCGTCTGTATGAAAAAGTGGTGTTCAGCTCTTGGGGACGATTGCGGGAAAATAAAGAAGCCGCACGTAGGTGTAGGTTCTGTGGCGTTGGCATAGTTTCGCACTACGGTTTATTTAGTCTGTGCTAAGCTGAAAGACAGCGCACGCGGACAGGAAACTGACACCGCATCTTAGCTCTCATGTTGAGTCCACCTGACGTGGCAAAGTTTATCCTTACTATCAATGAAACCTGCAGCGCTTCAAATTTGGGGATGCTAACTTTGCGTTGTTCCTTAACTCCATTTGAATCAACTTGATTTCTATACATTGACGTTTCCATAGGCATTTTTATACGCTGTGATCCGACTTAAAGAGGGTTAATCATTTTGTTCAATGAAACTTCCACGCATGAATATATCCAAAGTAACGCGTAAGGCATTGCTGTGCGTGAATATAAGAGCCCCCTTATTTTAAGCAACCAGCTTTGTGGCGGACCATTCTGAGGTGTGCTTGGGCGCAACGGCATTTTTGCCATTATGACATCGGTATAGCTGTCGGAATAATCCGCCTCTTCCTCGCTGAGCTCGCGTACATTTTATGTTAGTTCTGGATGGAACCTTTGCGTAGTTTCAGTCAATTGTAACAGCTGTAATGTTGACGTGCACCTTTTCTTACGTATTTACTGCGTGTCTTCTGTGCAACAGGGTCATTGCAACGACCGGTCGGAGTAGAGGTAACAGCCGAATTGCGAGAACTTCACAATTCTTGGTGAATTTTTATTTGTTGAAGCACAGCGCAAACGACGAGACAAAGGACGATAGCAAGAGGACACACGAAGCGCTGACTTACGACGGGATTTTTTTTTCTCCAACAGCGCCAGATATAAACGAAACAGAGGAAAACAAAACATGAAAACCCTAAAAAAACACATGAAAAAACGGCATGACGAAGGCATAGAACCAACCGCACAGTTAACCGTTATCGGCACGTGTCCTTTTAAGATAATCTATCTCCTTCTTCGTGAGTGCAATTGAGACTATACTGACGCAATTCTCACCCAGGCGTTCAATCTCAGCGGCCTCTATAATTTCCCGAGTAAGCGTATTCACGTTTCGGCCGATAACGCGGCAATCTTCAAACAGCGGCTCGCAGCCGCATTTGTCGCAGTGAGTGGCGAGATGATCAGCCGTTTTATTTTTAACATTATTATGGTGCTCCAGCCGGCGATCATTGAGGCATCTTCCGGTCTGACCGATATACCTTTTTGCACAATTTAACGGCAGGTCGTAAACTACGCCTTCAGCGCAATCAACGAAGGACGATCTGTGCTTTATGTGACACTGGGATTTTTCCCTCCCCGAACCGTGGTTCATGCTGCAGACGGCCGACAGTTTCTTTGGGGTAGAAAAGCACACGTGTATGCCTGCTCTGTTAGCAATTTTTCTTAAGTTGTGTGACACGCCATGAAGGTACGGGATCACAGCCACTTTTCCCTTTGGCCTTTGTTGTTGGTCTTGTGGCTGCGAGCCCCACAACTCCTGCTTTTTGGCCTTGAGCATACCTTCTGCAACAGAGGCCAACACGTGGCCAGGGTAGCCTGAACCTAAAAGGCGCGTCGTCTGCGCTCTGAAGCTGGCTTCCGCATTGTGGCTACAAGATTTTTGAAAGGATTTGAAAAAAACACTCGAGCAATGCCTCTCTTCACCAATTTTGAATGTGCTGACGAAAAGGGCAACAGCGCTTTTGAACCTCTCGGTTCGTAAGCCCAGCAGGCATGACCAAGGGAAAAAAACAACCTATAATCTAGAAACCTGATAGAATTGCAAACAGGTGTTTCATGAGTGACTGTCAAAGGTTTCGTGCAAGCTTGAAAAATAGACAAGACACTCGAGATCTGCTGATCGAGACATTCGATGCTACAATTGAGTATGACTTGAGTATGAATTTCTATAGTTCCCCTAGAAGTAAAGCAACTACTGGGTAGACTTTCTTAAAATAAAGATTACGGAATTATTAAACGCAATATATATATATATATATATATATATATATATATATATATATATATATATATATATATATATATATATATATATATATATATATATATATATATATATATATATATATATATATATACGGAGGGTTGAAGCATTGATACCAACCACAACAACGTTATTGAATGTGCCGTGAAACCCTGTATTGTCTATTTTCAGTCATAAATAAAACAACAAACAATAGAGAACAGAAATAGAAATGTATACATATACATATTGTCACAGGACACCAAGGCGGCCGATTCCCCATCATGGCTCATCACAGAAGAAGACGAGGACGACGAAGAAGTGGCTGGGTTCCAGCGCGCGCGGTAATGGCCGCATTGTAATTTCTGTAAATAGATCGTTCCTCATCCTTCTACCATCGTTCGAGTCATTGGCTCTGCCGCCACGTTACATTTGGTGGAGGTTGCGGTTCTGATCACCTTCGTAGACCTCCAGCTACGCCCGTCTCGGTTTCTGAAGCGACCACCTCAAGGATCAAGGATCGCGTCGGTCCGCCCCAGCCCCGGTGAGCCATTGGCCTGCGCATTCCCCAGCCCGGTGTCCCCTGCCCGTTATCCGACTAGACCAGCCGAAATGACAAGCCGCGACCAGACCAGAAGCTGACGACATTCCCCTGCCCAGTTCTCCGGCGCGATTCCAAGAGCTTGAGGTTCCTTCGTGGCGTCGGCGACATCGCTGTTCTGGGGCCCATCTTCATGGACCGATCAGCCTGTGCAGTGGCGGCAAGGACTTCACTGTTTATATTCATTTCATCTTCACCGCACGGGTTCATTGACTGAGACCTCGACCGGGACGGTCGTTTTGGATGGCGGGGGGATATGTAACGAGAAGACGAGGAAGTGGACTGTGCAGCCTAGTGCGATGGGCATCTTACACCGACGAAGAAGAAGACGGTTGGCGTGGGGTTATCGCTCGTGCTGTGATGGCCGAATTGTAAATAGCTTGCATCTCTTTCTGTAAATAGATCGCTTCAGCATCGACCATGGTTCAAGAGCTGTCGCCGAAATTCTTGCGAAGTGTCCATGGTGGCTTCATGGTTTTCAAACCAAGTCTGAGCTGAATTCTCCAGAGAGGAATAAACCATCCTGAGTTTTCGACGGTCATCCCGTTCATTGAATGAGGCCACCCGTTCAAAGCTCTCAAGCCAATCGTCGACGTCTTCAAAGCTATCCCCGTGAAATGCTTTCGGTGTGCGAGGCGTATGCAGGACAAGCGGTTGAGCCATTCCTTCCATCTGGCTAGTTTGGCTCGCGGTAGAAGTCATGGCTGACCTCATGGCTGACCTGACAGGTGTGGCGAGACGCCCAAACTCCGGTTCCAAGCCTTGCAGGCGTCGGCTCGCCTTGTGAACTGGTGTTGTGTCCACTGCGCTGGGGCTTGAAGTAGCCGGGTCTTCGGCACCGAAGTACATGGGTTGGATACCCCGCAGCTCCACCAAAACTGTCACGAGAGGGCCAGATGGTTGCCAAACAGGAGACTAGTTTTAATTAGAATCGAGCCCACAGAAGGTAGCGAGCAAGCAGGCAAAGCGTCTTCTTCCTCTAGCCAAGTCACTGGCTCCGCCTAGTGGTCATGGCGGTTTCCGAGTAGTCGGCGCATACCCTTGCGGGGATAGTTACCGTTCATAGTGTCTGTGGCACTATCTCCCCCGCGTCGGGCAGCCCCAGCCCCACCGCTACAAGAACAAGCCCGTGACGAGCCGATCCGACGATGACGTTTGACCTGACGACGACGACGACGTGTCCCCAGCCCTTTGGTCCGACGTGGTAGCAAGCCCTCACTGGTTCGTCATTCCTTTGTGGGCGCGTCGCTGCTGTGGGCCGGAGCTCACCAAACCCATCCCTTGCATCCGTGGTGGCAAGAGCTTCACTCTACATTTTCATCACATCGTTCACCTTCACCGAGCTCATCATGCTACTGCGGCCTCGACCGGCACGGTCGCCTTCGAGGAAAGGGGCATGTTACGCCATCAAAGACGAAGAAGACAGCAGCCGCATGTGGCGTCACAAACAAGCACCTGCGACGACGACGAAGCGGTGTGGGGCCTGCTGCCTGGCATGCGTGTTCCCACATTGCTCATCTGCGTCCCTATCGTCACCGTGCTGCAGCTTCGACCGGGACGGTCGCCCTCGACCGGGGGGGGGGGGGGGTAATGTCACGGGACACCAAGGCGGCCGATTCCCCATCATGGCTCATCACAGAAGAAGACGAGGACGACGAAGAAGTGGCTGGTTTCCAGCGCGCGCGGTAATGGCCGCATTGTAATTTCTGTAAATAGATCGTTCCTCATCCTTCTACCATCATTCGAGTCATTGGCTCTGCCGCCACGTTACAATATGTAACGTCTTCGAGGAAGACGTTTTCATGTGAACGTAGAGGCACACGCTCATAAAAAGCGAGGGAACGCGTCGGTAGAACAAACGGAACTACATTGCAGAGGAAAAAAGCGGTTTCCATACTGCGAATAAAACGAATGAAAATATTCACCCAGCTTGCACTACTTATGCAAGCCTTCAGAAGCATCAGATCTGGCGGCCCATCTCCCTTCGTCGTCGACTCGGCTGTGGCACCTCGCATGGATTTCCGAACTTGTCGCTGAAAGTTCTCTCACCGGCAGACCAGGATCGTTTTGTCCGCAGGCATTCACATCTCTCCCAAAGTGGACCACATGAGCACGCGCTCGAACCTGCGGCCTTTGCGGTCTCGGCATCTGTAGCGCGACGTGATCTGTGCTCCCCACTTCAGGAGCGAACGCACTTGAAGTGGCGAGGAGAACAGCACGAGAGAGAGAGAGGGGAGAGAGAGAGCGGGATAGAGGGAGAGAGAGAGCAGAGTGTTCGCGAAGGTCGAGCTGGCCTACGCCTGACCCTCCTCACGAGGCGAACGCTCATTGGCGCTCAGTAACTTTTATTGGTATTTTTGCGAGCTGCTCACGTGGCTGAAACCTACGCACAAGCCTTGACCATGCCAGGCGCTTTTTACCGGCACATACGCACATGCGCGCGGCTGGGTTGAGGTTTGTGGTAGCGCTCCACGGAGGATCTATAGTAATCCTTTTAATATTATTCCTCTGCTGTTAAAAGATGCAGCCCAGTGGCCGCACTCGCTCTCTAGACTGCCACAAACGTAGTAAATTAATGGGGTAAAATATTTCTCAATTCCTGACTTCTTGCTTAATGCTAAGATAAAGTGGGTGTTGCGGAAATTTGGACAGCCTCTCGTGCGTTCCAACTCGTTCAAGTTCCCCACATGGCATTTCCCCTTTTTCAATGTCATATAGCTGTTTAAAACCAACGTACAAAATTAAAGTTGATATTTCGACGAGGTTATCCATAACGCTACAACAGTGAGTCTGGTTTTAAGACGTAAGTTGTGGTGCCTTCTCGAGGTTGGCTGGCTATGCCCACAGTACCGTCAGGTGAAAACCTAGCCACATTTTGAAATTTAGCAAGCTCTTCGAATGTAGCCTTCACTGCGTTTAGCTAACGCACATTGACGACTGGAGTCTTCTGATCAGCTGACTTTTTGATAAGGATACTTGTTGATAATGTTGATGAGGATAAAGAAGACTGATGTCCGCGGATTTTCCCCGTACGTCAAAAAAATCAGCAGCGACAAACACCCTTAGGGGACAACCCAGCCGTGTCACAAACGCTGAGCAGAAACCGGCTACAAGATTTGTTTTACCAAAGCCGTGTAACAAAACTCGTGTGTATTGCGCCCCATGCCCCACGTTTACAGTAATAAGGAATGCGGAAGGGAGCACGCATATGTTCGAATATGTGTGCAAGTGACAATTGGTGTGGTTGGTAGCTGTTCATCTCGGTGTTCAAAGTGCTGTCAACACAGGGACGAAGACAGGAAGAGAGACGACACGGAACCGCGTCATCTCTCTTCCTGACGTAGTCTCTGCGTCGATAGCGCTTAGAACACCAAGATCTGTCATCTCTTTTTCTGTATTCGTCCATGTGCTGAGAGCGCTTTGAACACCAAGATGAACGCTTTCTGTGTGGCGTAATTGTACAAAAAAGATCACGTTGCAATCGGCATCGAGTTCTATTGTTTTAAGATTCAAGTTTCAAGCTTACTCACTACTTTTCGTCTGTGGAAAGTGACGCAAGACCTAATTCTACGGTATGACAGAGGCTCTTGCTTCACGGGGAATTCCGTTAGTACAGTACAATGAGCAAATGAGCAAAATTGCATTCAATTATACAATGCATAAACGATACACAAAAAATGCACTCGAAGCGTGATAGTAGGGAGAGAAAGGCCCCGGGAATGAAACAACTTGCTCAGGTGACGTCTGTAAGCAAATCGCACGTTTAGGGCACACGCACACACAAAAACAGCTGGGTCTTGGTAGAGCGCTCGGACGCCAACAAGAGCTTCCGGGGAGGCGGTTCTGCGCGCTTCTTGGTTGCTCTTGCGGGCGTCGGCGATGGCAGCAGCATATCACCACTGCAACCTTCGAACACGGCAGCACAAGTAAATTCTATTTATTGTCGCTTCGTTAGACCTGATATTGGCACTGTAAAAGGTTGGTTCGTTTTGCAGCGCAGACAACAAATGAGGCTTTGGTTCGAATATGTACGACATAGAAAAATATGTTTCGGGAATGTGATAACCCAATAGCTGAAAATAACTTGTAAGCCACGCGAAAATGTTAAGTACACTCAAAGGCTGTGCGTTGTCAAAGATGAAACCACGGAAAAATGAACGGTCTCCAAGTCAGGAATAAATAGAATAGTCGTACGGGAATGCAGAAAACCCAGTGCAGCTTCGGAAATGCTATATATACAGACGTTTGTTTAAGCAAGGTAGTATTCGCCAGACCAACCAGATGCGAAATGCAAGACATAGGGGGGGGGGGCAGAAGGAGGAGGGGGTAGAAGGAGGAGGGGACGCTCAACTATCGTTCTTTACAAATGCGTGCGCAGCGAAATAAACGAATGAACGTTTTAGTAATCCGACACACAAGCTGCGTGTTAAATTTTATTTTGTTTCTCACCTTCAACGAATGGCTGATCACTCCGCGGACGTATTTTTCGAAGTATACAGGGTAGGCAGTTCACAAGCGATACGAGCTGTTGTTGAAAGATTTCATTGATTTGTATGGTTTAACGCACCGACGCAACGCAGGCGATGAGGCGCGCCGTAGCCCTCCCCGAGGAGGGCTCCGGATTAATTTTGACCACCCGGAGATCCTTACCGTGCGCCGAAATCTCGTACACGCGGGCTCGTTGGAAGAGTGTGGTATTTGATAAGGCCCTCTGATTTCGGTTTATGCTAGATCCTACTGTCTCCATTTGTCATATGACGATGTTTCGAAGAAGAGTTTAGTCGCGGACGTGGATTGCTCTATGCGCCCGTCTCCGCGCTTCTCGGGGAGGATAAATGTAACAGATGAATCTTTGCGAGCGCTCACCGCGCGACAAGACAACCAAGCATTGAATTTGTCGTCGTGTGCTGACCCCCGAGTATAATTGCGCATTACTCATCGTACTTCTTTCGTAGAATGTTTGTCAAATTTATGCCGCATTGGCTTGTCCAGGGTAGCGATAAATATCTGATATGTGATATTGGCAAGCGTAACTTGCGGGCTGTCAGGTATGAGTGCTCCGCTAGATTATGTAAGCGCACAAAGCCGATTTACATCATAGTGTGTATGGCCGCAACATGACCAACGGAGGAAGCACTGCTTACGAAGACACTGCGACTACATTTCAGGGCAGCGGAATTGCAATCAGCTGCATGCATATGCCGGCTTCGGGACGCTGGTCTGCGACGCACACCTGGCGCTCATACAGACCGAATGTACCACACTAAGATCGCGTCATAGGCCTGCTCCACATTATTCTGTATTTCGAACGCGCACAAACGGTAAATCGCTGTCTTGTTCGAGCCCCAAAAGCAACGGCGACTGGGGGGAGCGGGCCGGAGACTCCCGCGGCTGCTTTCGAAACCGGCCGTTAGGGGGATTTTAGTGGCACCCCTACAGGCCGCGCTCGAGGCATATACGGCTGTAGATTACTTAAATACAACGAAAAAATGGTGTGTAACTTACAAACACACAACTTACTATTTAAAGTTACACCTTGTAAATATATAACAAACGTATAATAAACAGTAGATGCATAATAGCACTTTTACAGGCAGAAAACTGCAATACCAGGCGAGTATTTACGAGCAATGTACGACTACAAAGTTCTAGCAGCATTTTTCTAATGCATTTATTATATTACCGTTTGCTACAACCATAGTGCATGAGGTCGCGGGTTCGATTCCCGGCCAAGGCGGCCGTTTTTCTGATGGAGGCAAGAAGCAAAAACGCCCGTGTGTACGAGATTTCGCTGCACGTTAAAGCTACCCAGGTGGTAAAAATAATCCGCAGCCCTCCACTACGGCGTGCCTCATCGCCTGCGTTGCGTCGGCGTGGTAAACCCTACAATCAATCAATACAACCATAGAGTTTTTTTAAATTTTATTCAGGAACAATTGTATCTGGAAGTCAGTATGTTCTTTACCGTAATTAGTACGGGATTTGGTTGCTTTTCTAAGTCTACCACGCTTGCAGTGGCCGACTCACTGGCTGAGGTAAATAGTGTTTATAGAAGTTATTATTTCTAATGTACTGCAGCAATCTGTAATATTATACCTGAACAGGTTTGAAGGAACCATGTTTTAAAACTAAATGATTGGTTTTTCATTTATGAATCCGGCCGGGGTAATTTTCAAAAATTCTGATTACCTTTTTTTGCAATTTAATCAGACTAGCATAATTATGAGTGATCATGGTACCCCATACCAATTACCAGTATGATAGTCCACATAAAACAAGGCCAAATACAGCAGTTTTATAACCGGAGGGGGAGAAGGCAAGCGATTTCAAAGAGGCAACCAATAGTTTTACTTAGTTCAGTACTTCAGAACAGAGTTTTTCTACGTTTTTATTCCCCGAATACGTGACTTCTAAAACAAATACCTAAACATGTCTAGATTGCTACTTGCTCTATTTTAACGTTTCGGAGCAATATCATTAAATTAGTATTGCTGATGTATTAGCCGGCGCAAATGTTATATATTTATTTTTACTTACATTAAGTTGAAGTTTATTCGTATGCAGCTAATTTGATAGAATACCCAGGTATTCATTAACCTATTTTTTTCAGGTGAGGAAATGATTTTGAGAAGAGCCTGTTAGTATCATTTGCATACATACCAACTGTGGTGAGTTAGGTATGGCCGACAAGTGAAATAGCAACGGGCCAATATTGATTCCTGGAGAACGCCGCTTTCTATCTTGTATTTATGGAATGTTGTGGTGTGTATTGAGACATACTTTCAAGTTTCCAGCTTGAAGTTTATCTAGCACCACAGACTTGCCGAGGAAGGGGTGACGTGAGAGTGCAGGCTCAAAGTCTTTTGCGAGACTTGACAAAGTCCTACACCACTGGTACATTGGCAAAGCGAGTACCAGCGTGCGGTAACTTATAACATCCTATGTTTAACCAGAGAAAGAACGTTTAGTCGCCACACGTGCTGTAACAGAAAATAAACGACAAAAAAGAATGAATAAAAAAAGACTAGGAAAAACGAAAAGAGGTAAATAAAAGAAAGGAGAAAAAAAAGTTTGATGTACATAAAGAATTGAAAGAAGGTGGCATTTCCTGCATTGAAAATACTATTGTTCTAGGGAGTTCAGAGTGCTTGGAAGAATGCGCAATAACATTTGGCAACCGTAGTTGGTACGTGTTCGGTGTATTTTCCAGGTATATCAATTTCGCGTAGTGTGTGCTTTATCTAGGGGTGTAAGGAAGCCAATTCCTGCATGTACGGGCCATTTCGTTTCATACCAGTGCGATGACGCGACATGCGTACGTTTGGTACGATCTGTGTCCAGGCAGCAGTCCAAGTTTATCAAAAATAGGACCAGTGTCGGCGTCATGAGGCGAAGCTAAATTTATGCGGACAGCCTCGTTTCCTAGTTTATGAAGCTTTAAATGGTTAATGACAGTACTGTTTCGCCGTATTTAAAATGCCTAGGAAACAGTGCAGTGAAAAAGGCAGTTATAAATGAGCAATTTAATGTTTTGCGGAACAAAGCTTACACGGGATAGTATGCCGACTGTCCTGGACACTTTAGTAATGACTAGTTCAGTGTGCTAATTCCAAAGCATATTGTCATGATGAAGGACACCAAGGCTCTTGACCAACTCGAACCAGTTCTACGCAAGAACTACCGAGAGAAAGGCGTTCGTCCACGTTAATCGCTTTGTTTTCTAGCCTAAATAACAGTGCCCTTCTCTTTGAAGCGTTTTAATGAATTCTTTTTACTCCAGTTGTTCAGTTACACAAGTGCACTGTTTCCTGTATTTATAAGCCATGTTGAGACCTGTCCGGAAAACAATAGGCTGGTGTCATAAGCATATGCAATGAATTTAGTGTTTTCTGCGATATTTGCAATCTTATTTATATATAACGTAACGCTACATAACTGGTTAAATGTTATGGACTTACCACAGGCAAATCCCGCCTGCGGAAACAACGGGACGACAAAGATAACGAGGTGCTTTTTGGGTATTCAGGACTGGGGCACCACACTCAGCGACGGTACTCACCCAGGCTTTGTAAATAAACCCTCAACTCACCCGAAACCGCCTGAACGTCATCGTAACAGTTTTGGTAAGGTGCGAGGTACGTCGCCGCGGACGATAAAGTCCCCAGATCTCCGCCGAAGCCGTCGCGTTGCTGGCCTCCCGCCCATCCAAGAAACGATGGCTCCGCCTGAAGGCAGTTGCCAGACACCACTAACGGGCAGTAGCAGCCCCTTCGGGAACCGTGGTCATTTTGAGGGAAGTCCGGAGAAGACGTGCATGAATGGCTCGCTCATTATAAAAGAGTGAGTAAATAGAACCGTTGTGACGCTGTGGCCGGACGCGCGAACGTCAAATTCTACTTGGGATAGATAGCGCTGACGTGGTTTCAAAACCACGAGGCAGCGTTGGCCACAAGGGATCGGTTTGTTGAAGAAATTCGGAAGGGATCTGGTGACTCGATAGCGAAGAAGAACAGGGCCGAGTAGACGCTTATCTAAAGATCGCCAATGCCCGGGGACACATGCGAAACATTTAACCAGGTCTGTAGCCTTACGATCCGGCAGAACTTGCATTGAGGAAATCCTCAAGCTGTGCCAGATTGTCGACGCCAGCATGCAAGAAGACAGAGTTCGGCATGTCCTCAAGGGGATCGCAGAAGACGCATACAATTTCCTTATCGGTAAGGACAACTTGAATACGGTCGCCGATGTAATTCGCCAGTGCCGTACGTTTGATGCTTTAAAGAGGCGTCGGATTACGACCAAGTTTGGCCGACTGGCCAACGCCACTGTGGTGGCCAGCGTGAACGTCAGCACGTCTGTAGACCTCTCTGCGACTATCCGACAAATCTTTCGCGAGGAGCTCCTTCAGCATGGAGACGTCACTCGTTGCTGGACACACTCTCGTGATGGAAACTCAATGCACGATGCGTCACCTACTTGTTACCATCCCACGACACATTTTGACTTCTCACGGCCGTCGGTCGACGTTGCTGACGTGTACGACTGCCACCGAAGGGCGTGTACACTGTGGCACTCTACTACCAGCTACGGGAAGATTTTCGTCGTGATTTCCATCGTCCACAGGGCGCCTACTACACGGAAAATCACGATCGCGCGAGTTTGCCCAGAAGGCAGTTCTCGCCTGGGCAGCAGTATCCTCGTTGGGAACCACCCATCTGCTATCGATGTGCATTAGTCGGCCATATTTCGCGGTGTTGTCGCCGTCTTCGTAAGGGACCGAACGACGATCCCACGTTTATGTTTCCTCGGCCCAATAACCTCAACCCTGGTACTCGATGGGCTCCACCACTGTCGTGAACACGTAACGACCAGCCGACCGGTCCACGCAATGTGTCCCCCGCTTCGGATGAAGTTTGACTCCGCTGCCTCTACGCCAGCGCCAGTCTCCATCGCCTTGGCGTCGTCCATGTCGCCACCGCCGTGAAACTAGCCGGTGCGGCCGATGAACTTGCTGGACAGCCTTTACGGAATATACCTCTGCCCGTTTGTGCTGCAAAAATAAGATTGAAGTTTAATTGATGGCGTGCCAATAATGGCTTTCGTTGACACTGGGGCAACAATTTCTGTGGTGAGTAAGGCCTTTAAAGATAGCTTTCGGAATAAAGTAATGTTGAGCTGGGATCGCAGTGCCACATTTAGAGGTGTTCGTTGGGAACCATTACAGAAAGAAAAAGACGGCCGCGTGCTGTTTTACCAAACGACACATGACTTTAATCTGTAAGCAGGAGGGAATGGGGTAATAACAAATGAATATAATCACATTGGAGCGATACAGGAGGTGGCACAAATAGTTGTAAAAAAACAGTCCAAGTTTCTCTGACTGAAAGAAAGAGTGGAGAAGTTGCCGGAATTTTTCGGGGTCTGGTTGAGATGCGATGGCATTCGGGAGATCAATCCACAACCGGATGACGCGAGGAAGAGCCGATGAGTTAAAGGCGTCGGTTAACCCGTATAATCGCATGAAACTTTAGTTGAGTTATTAAGCAGCCTGCGAGATGTAACGAGAGGTATATCGGATTGAAGTGGGAATGGTTTATTACTGTAAACATACTTACGGAAGAGGCATAGCAGAGGAATATCCCGCCGAGTACTCAGTAGTTGAAGAGAAAGGAAGGACTTAATTTCCGTTATGGTGCTGGGCATAGGTCGGCAAACTCACTCACGAGTGCACTCACACACCCCCCACTCACCCTTCATGAGTGAGTGGTGAGTGACGCTCGCCATCGTTGTGGGCTGCTGAGTGCGAGTGCGAGTGAGTGCGAGTGCCACTCGCGGCGAGACCTACTCGCCACTCGTGTGTGCGAGTGCTACTCGCTGCGGGCCCCACTCAACACTCACGAGTGCGAGTTCCACTCGCGGTCAGCCCCACTCACCACTCGCGAGTGCGAGTTCTACTCGCGGCGAGCCCCGCTCACCACTCGCGAGTGCGAGTGCCACTCGCGGTGAACCCCGCTCACCACACGCGGTGAACCCCGCTCACCACTCGCGGTGAGCCCCACTCACCACTCGTGAGTGCGAGTGCTCTCACCACTCACGAGTGCGAGTGCTCTCACCACTCACGAGTGCGAGTGCACTCACCTTTTGCAAGTAGCTAGCGGGGCTCACTACTTGCGAGTAGTGAGTGCATTCGCACTCGTGAGTGGTGAGTGGGGCTCACCGCGAGTGGAACTCGCAATCGCGAGTGGCGAGCGTGAGTGCGAGTGAGTGCGACCGGTGAGGGCGGAGGGGCGAGCGTGAGCGCGATGGAGTACGAGTGCTGGGCACGAGTGGAGAGCGTGAGCGCGAATGAGTGCGAGTAGTGAGAGTGGAGTGGCGAGCGTGAGTGTGAATGAGAGCGAGTGGTGAGGGTGGAGTGGCGAGCGTGAGTGCGAGAGAGTTCACGTAGTATAAATATATTTTTTGAGTGAGTGTGAGTGAGTGGCGTCCAGTTTTTCCGAGCTATGCTGCTGGCGTAGTCATAATTTCGCGAGATAAATCGGGCTTTCCTATTTCGAATCGCTTCAACCATGTTGATTAGGTAATTTTGGTATGAAGACCAGATGGATGCAGCGAATTTGAGTTGTGGGCGAACGAAGGTCTCAGAATCTAGCTGATGAACATGGGAGGGACAGCTATGCAAGTTGCGGTGTGATTTTGAAGCTTTTGCACATATGGTGGTGATATGGTGCGGCCAGGAAAGATTTGGTGTGAAATGAATACCAAGGTACTTGTAGGATGATGCGTGCGCCAGCAGGTAATCATCAATTCTGTACGAATACGTAGACATATTTTGCTTGCGTGTGAAATACATGTTTCCACTTTTGCTTGTTTAGCGACATCAGCCATTTTTTGCAACAGTCATTAATCTTGTTGAGGTCATTTTCCAGTGTTACGTGGTCGTCGGCACAGGGTATTGAGCGATATAATGCGATGATCGGTGAAAATTTGCGTGCTAGAAGAGGTGCTTATTGGCAGATCGTTAATATAAATTAAGTATAGCAGATGGCCGAGGACGCACCCCTGCGGTACATCTGACGTTACGTGGGAAAGAGGGGATTGGATATTGTTTATTACCGTGAATTGCTGGCGGAGCGAACGAAAGTTGCTAAGCCAAGATAAAGTGAGCGAGTATAATCGAAGTGAAGATAATTTAGAAATCAGATGACAGTGTGGTACACGATCAAATGCTTTTGAAAAATCCAGAAAAATGCAGTTAGTCTGAAGGTTATTGTTCATGTTGCAATGTAGTTCTGACGCTAATTCGAGCAGCTGTGTTTCGCACGGAAAACCTTTCCTAAATCTATGTTGGTTGTCAAAAAAGAAGCGGTTAGATTTAAGTTCCGGAAAACATGAGAAGCGATTACATGTTCCAGAAGTTTGCAGCAGATGCACGTTTAGAGATTGGGCGATAACTTTCGGGTGTATGTTTATCGCCGGCTTTCAAGACGGGGACTATTTTACCAATCTTCCAGTCAATGGGAAGCTGGCCTGTTGCTAACGATTGTCTGAAAATCTGATACAGGCTATTACAGAAACGCAAAGGGTATTTTAAAGCAAAGCTTTTGTACCTATACCCATCACGGGTTCTTTCGCGACCGTTGGTGCCAACAGAAAACTCGCGCGAACAAATAAAAGAATTTATTGGCACCGCCAGGAATCGAACCTGAAACTAATAAGTAGCAAAGCGAGAGCCCGCTGTCTTACCAATTTAGCTACTAGCCCACTTTTTTTCTTTATTGCATGGAAATTTTAGAAAACTTCAAAAGACAAGACGCTTAACAGACGATATAAACACTAACAGAGAGCAAAGGGCAAGGGCATCATTCGAACAAAGATCAAAACTCAGGCAAGCAAACGCACGCATCCAAAAGAGGCAGCCACTCTGGTGGATCACTCTGCGCAGCATAAACGCTCCGCACAATGCGGCCTGTTCCCGAAAAATGCACTTGGTTGGCCTAGGGGGTTCCGCATGCCGATCAGTCATGCGGCACTTCCACAAACTAAACGAGCCCACACGGAGACAGGGAAGACAGGGGGTACACTCATCAAGCATATCTACGGGTTTACCTCCTGCGCTCTCGCTGAATGCCACGTGACAGCGTCATGGCACCTCTCGCGCCGCTGTGCGCTCCGCCCAAAGTATGTCTAGCGGGCCTGTGTGGGCTTCGGGGTGCGCTAGGAGCTAAAAATTAAAGGAAGCTCACACCAACGCATGGCGTCTCACTTCTAGCACGCCAATGTGCTAAAACCTGTGGCCTCTACTGTACACGTAGAAAATCACAGCTCCATGCCGTCCACCCTCATGCCAAACGACACATCAAGTAAAACATTCCAATACTTCTCGATGGCCAACTCCAAGCCCCACATCAAGATCCTGGGCCTACATCTCCATGCTAACACCAAGAGTGGCGTATCCTTGCAGCGCCTCAAAGACAGCATAAATCGAATCATACACATGATCAGGCGAGTTACCACCTAGACGCGACGCCTCAAAGTATCCGATACCTTTCGATCCTCCCGAGAATCACTTACTTCAA
The DNA here is from genome assembly GCF_048455015.1 of Haemaphysalis longicornis. Classification (NCBI taxonomy): domain Eukaryota; kingdom Metazoa; phylum Arthropoda; class Arachnida; order Ixodida; family Ixodidae; genus Haemaphysalis; species Haemaphysalis longicornis. Next base: position 15,944,391 of record NW_027526245.1, read on the forward strand.
CCCCTGGTCTTCTTGTCTGCAAGGAGGGCATAAAGGTGCCCTATATAATGATTAAAAAGGCTGTTGAGCAGGCCATTGGTCTTCCAATAAGTGCGTCCACATAGAGTCTGCTTAGCACGGGGCTCCACAAAACCGTGGAAGAGCTTATAGTGGGCCATCTTCCTAACCAGAAGCTCCGAATGAGTAGAAATGCGGCGGGTCGCCGCATCCTTCAACACATTGGTTGGGAAGCACAGAATGTCACTCTGCTTGATGTACTCCCGGACTCTAGGCGACAAGAACTAAAGATGGCCGCTTTGAATAGAAATATGAACCTCTCACACGACGAGGGTCGCCGACAAGCACGCTCTCAAGCGCTCAACACCACCCTCTGTGGAGATGATGCAGATATCTCCACAGACGCCTCCCAATATCGAGGGCAGCAGTACGCCATCATCGTGGCTACCTCAAGAGCCAACCTCCTTGCATGTGCCTCACTCAAGACCCAAGACATGGCGGCAGTAGAAGAGGCAGCCATCGTCTTGGCTCTGACTCAACCAGGGATTCCGAAGGTAGTCACCGATTCCCAACCGGAAGCCCGAATCCCCTATTCATCGAAGCCCACCGGAATTACCAATCGGGTTTGGTGTCCCGACCTGCACTGCGTTTGCTAAAACCCACTCACCAAACGATTCCATTCAGCTCATCTGGACACCCGTTCACGCTTCCATGGAGCGCAACACATGCGCCCACCAAGCTTGCACTTTAACCCCCCCCCCCCTTGCTATGGAGCTGCACTAGGACAGTCACCCGCTTGTCTTGTTCAGGTACATAACCCAGCACTATCGTCTTCTGAGATAGACCCTACCTTCGCCTTACCCTGACCGTTCCAGAGAATGACAAACTACCCTACGCCTCATACAATTCGGCTCCTTCGCATACCGGACGCGTCTTCACCTAATGCACCCGAATCGCTACGATGCTGAATGTAAATTTTGCTCCGAAGTAGGAATACTCCGCCACAGAATGGGGGTGTGTGACTTTAGCCCTCAGCGCCCTCCCCTCTTCCCGTCAACTACCCAACAAGAGCGATGGGAGATGCTGTTGTCCAGCCCCTCCCTACCCACCCAGCTTCAGCTGCTGGACAGAGCACCGGCGGCGCCGACTGCATGTGGGCTCCAGTGAAGAAAGAACCACTCCCCTGGGCCGCACTCTCGGCCGTTCAGAAACCTAAATAGAAGTATTTTCTCCTCCTTCACCTCGTGCTGCTTCTCTCCTCCTCTTTCTTTTCTTCTTCTTCTTCGTCTTCTTCTTCTCATCTGTCTCAGCCGCCGATCTCCTCGCCTTTGTCTGCGGCGGCAGAGACTGAGATGGGAGATCGTCTAACACCGGGTTTGAGCTTCATTTAATTTTATAAAAAAGAGGGTTTCCACTCATGTGCTCCACTAATACAACTTAACCAACCACAGTTCATCCATCATGCATTGAGAGAATACCAAGAATATATTTTTGAAGTACTAGAGGGTGTGGTTAAGTGCATTTCACTTCGCTCTGGTTTCACTATTTGTAGAGCGACGAGAGTGCATTTAAGTGACGTCGCAGGGGTAATCGTTGTGGGTGCCGTTTACAGCTTTGCTTTCCAACCACGTTCACAGGGTGGATTGGAGCGAATTTTTCTTTCAGAACTTTGGAATTTATATCGTCAATGCCAGCTGAAGTAGATAGCTTAAGATTATTGACTAGAAGTGCGATAGCCTCAGGCGTTAATTCAATATGTTCCATGTAATCTATGTTGAGATCGGGAACGTTCGGTACATCGCTGTGGTCTTCCCGGGTGAAAACGGATGAAAATAATGTGTTAAAGGGGTCCTGAAATACCTTCCGCCGATGCATGGATCTACATGCACCCAAATAAAGCAATGTATTTGCAATCTCCTCCCGCAAGAATTTTGTTAAAGCGATGAGTATTAGCTGAGAAATCGTAAATCAAAAACCGCGCATTATCGTCGCTCCGAGTTTCCTCCTCCTTTCGACTTACTCTCCGCTGTTGACGGCGTGCGAGCCTTGCCTCCCATGATGCTGCGCTCCGCAGCGGTGACGTACTTCCGCTATTGCGCTGCTCAGACTCGTCTGCTACGGGCAAGCTTTGCTGACACCATGAATCCCGCACGCACTCCGCTCAAGGCTGGAAAAGCGAACGAAAAATCTGGCCGCATGTATGCGGCGGCCTGGCCTTGCCCTTTCGCGGTGTACGTTGCTGGCGGCACATGACTTTTTATCGGCGCCGAACTCGCAGCCGCACGGTGAGGGTCGTCCGCTCGTTCCCTTGATGCACCGCGCACTGTTTATCCAAAAAGCTCCGTATCAGATGTGGCCCCGCTGGTGCCGGGTCTTATTTTGCGGCGGTGGTAATTCCTGCCGGCGGCATGTGAAAAAGTCATATTAAACCGATGCAGAACCCGTGCACAAAACGCTTCAATCATGTGACCAGTTCAGTTTGGGGCGACGAGTGATGGAGAGCGGCAATGTTGGCAAAACATTCTCCGCCGCGGCTCTGAGCTTTCTATTCTTTGACAATCTCAAACATCGGTTGTCTTGGCAACAAGGCACAAACCGCTCCAGAAGTCAGTTACGGTTCCGTGATCCCGGTTCAGCTTGGGGCCCCACCTCGCGACATGTGGGCACTGCAGGCGTACCACCCACTCCTATTGGGAAGTGCGAGATGCGTTTGGCATTACAGGAGGCGATGGTGTGTGTGTTGTGGACGCCTTTGTTTCGCGATGAAATGCGACGTTGTGCTTCTGCGGGTGGATAGTTCTTCCCATGGTCTGGATAATCTTTCTCGAGTGACGTACGACTCAACCTCGCATGGGGTATGTGCAGTGTGCGTGGCTAAAAGCCATCGGCTTGTGCGCCAGAGTTAAGTGACTTGCTGTTCGTCCCCGCAAACCGCGCGCGAGGTGAGTACCGAATTTACGACGGGCAGGAGGCAACCCATCCTCTGTCCATCGTGGTTCAGACTTTCAACGCATGTTGTGACGTTGTATTCGTTAGAAACGCATCTCTGGATTGTTTTGAAGCTTAATAAAATGTATGCGTCAAACCCGGGCATTCGGCTCAGGGCGTTCTCTGCGATTGCACGAAAGAAGTGCCACGGGGCTTGAACGCTTTCTGTATGGAACATACTCAGGTAAGAGAATATCCATGTCGTGTTATGGCCGTGTTGCATTCAATACAAACGGTTAAGCGTTTGTTTTACACTTGTTTCGTTTGTCGTAAAATGCCCAAGTACTCCGGCACTCCGCTGGCAGATCAGCCGGCGAGCCGACGCTGAGCAGACGACTCATCTCTTTGCCGGAAGTGCGTGAAAAAGCCGCCCAATAGCAGGATGTCTAGCTCATGACGAACATCTGGGAATCGATGATGTAGACATGTGAAGATGGCGGCGTCCAAAAACACGAAGGAAAGGGTGAGAAAAAAACGACAAACTTTGCAACAAAAGTGTGAGCTTTCCGCTGCGCGTAAAAGAGTAATACTTGGCACAGAGGACGTTGACGACCCAATCTAACGGTTGCGCTAGTTCATTTAGTGTGCTCAAAATGCCTTTCAGGGCCCCTTTAAATGCTGAGGTGCAATGACTGTCTGAATGGTGATCATGGTGATGATCTAGCAAGAAAATCTCTTGAACATAGTGTTCCGGGGATATTAGTTTCCAAAATGTCCTAGAATTTGATTTCAGAAGGGAAGCAAATCATTAGAAAAATACTTTTGTTTAGCAAATTTATTCGTGGAACAGTACATTTTCATAACATTTTTGTACGCCTGCCATGCCGAGGACGTACCAAGTCGCTTTGCCGCGCGGTATAGACGTTTCTTTTTATTTCTGAGCTGTGGGATGGATTTAGTAAACGAGGGGCTATTTTTATCATTTGTTACCAAAACAAGTGGAATGTACCGATTTGCTAGCGCTCATAATTTGTCTCTGTGAGCACCCAGTTATCATTGACGTCACGACTGGAAAAGGATTGCAGGAATATGTAATTGTAGAAGGTTTCTTGTTCGGCGTTGATTCTGGTGTAGCTATATTTATTTATTTATTTATTTATTTATTTATTTATTTATTTATTTATTTATTTATTTATGTAAAGCATACTGCAAGCCCATTCAAGAGCCCAAGCAGGAGGGGCATCATAAGAAAAAAAAAGCACAATGCACATAGTACACTGATCAAAAGAGTTTGAACAAATAGAGAGAGAGAGAGAGAGAGAGAGAGAAGGCTCTTTATTTGAAAACCCCGCACGGGGCACCTTGAGTATTCATGGTGACGGTGTTGGCGACACCGCAGACCCCGATCCCCCAACATAAACTGTAACCTACCGTGGTGATGTGTTTAAAGGTGAAGGGTAGAAGCCTCAAACGGTGGCCGTCGGAGCCCAGGTCAAGCTCCGGCGGATGGGCTCCCTGTCTGTCTACCAGGCAGGGAGCTCCGGGACCTCTCAGGCTATCAGGGTAAGGTTTGAGAAGAAAGTACCCCCGTCCCCTGCTTCTATTACATGCCATATGGTAAATCGTAAACCCCCCCCCCAAACATGATCGGACCTTGAAAAGGGTCCGCACTGAAGAATCTTTTCCACGTCTTCCTGCCATCAACTCACCGAAACCTGACAACTACCCACGTTTTTTGATAGTTGAATCGGTTGACAAATCCAAGCCTCTTTCCTCACAATCTGTATTTCTTGTATCCAAGTTTCTTGAATCTATCCTAGGCAACACATACAATGCTAAAAAACTAAGAACTGGCGAGGTCCTAGTTGAGGTTAACTCACAGAAGCAAGCCACAACTCTCATGAGCCAAACCCGCATGGCAGACCTGGATATTAGAGTCACACCCCACCGCAGCCTCAACAGCTCCCAGGGTGTGATATCTGAGCCAGACCTCCTAACCGAGACAGAGACCGATCTGCTCGAAGGCCTAAAAGATCAAGGCGTGACAGCAGTAAGGCGCATCGTCATTAGGAGAGATAACAAAGAAATAGCCACCAAACATCTGATTCTGACTTTCGACCGCTGCACACTGCCCGAGCATATCAACGCAGGTTTCATCCGTTGTTCTGTCCGGCCATACATCCCGAACCCGCGGCGCCGTTTCAAGTGCCAGAGGTTCGGGCATGGTAGCAACTCCTGTCGTGGCAGAACAACATGTGCCAAATGTGGCCAGCATGATCATCTATCCGACAACTGCACAGCAACCAACCTTACCTGCCCGAATTGCCAGGGTCCACATGCAGCATACTCTCGCGCCTGTGAAAAGTTTCAACTAGAGAAGAAAATAATCAACATCAAAGTCACTGAAAACATCACCTTCCCCGAGGCGCGAAAGAGGTTCGCCTCCTTTCCCCTGGGGAGGTACGCCGACGCAGCTCGCCGGGGGGCGGAGCGGCGTCTGGTTTCGGCGGGGACCCAGTAACGCGAGTCGGACTTGGTCCCGCCCCCGCCCCCCCCCCCAGGGTTGCCTCTGGCAGCCCAACCCGCCTCCGCACCGCTCGCTGAGCCAGCAGCGGCTGTGGTGGCATCCACGTCCGGTGGGGATGCTGCTGCACCCACCGTTTCCCCCTCTCCACCGGCCCGAAGCACACGCGAGGGCCCGGACGAGATGGAGACGGAGGCGGTCGCAGCGACCCCCTCTCCCTCCTCACTGCCTGTGCCATCTGGGGTGCTCCCCACGCCTTCGGCACTGGCAGCGCAGGCAAAGAACACCCGAAAGGGTACCATGTCAAGGGGGCCCAGTCCGCTGGGCACCCCTTTGCCTTCAGATGACGACATGGACGTCGAGCCCTTCCGGCTTTCATCGCAGCGGAAGGAACGGGCTGCGACGTCCCGGTCAGTAGAGAAGGTCAGAAAACCCCTTCCAAGAGTGCAAGCCCCGAAAGACCCTACATAAATAGTCACACTCCAGTAGCTCTGAACACATAATAATGGGAAGAGAAAATATTGTTCAATGGAACTGCAGAGGCCTTCTGAATAATCTTGACGACGTTTATGAGATTCTGCATGCCAATCAGCCAAGTATAATGTGTGTCCAGGAAACACATCTGAATTCCAAACACACAAATTTCTTGAATAGTTACATGGTATACAGGAAAGACAGGGATGGCTGCAGACACTCTTCTGGCGGTGTTGCCATAATCACCCGCAAATCCTTAGCATGCCACCCTGTCACCTTGAACACCGTCCTTGAGGCTGTAGCCGTCCGCACAATAATATTTAATAGATTAATAACGGTATGCTCCATATACATTCCTCCTGATGTTGCACTTACGAGCTCCGACTTCGAGGCGCTGGTAGACCAGCTGCCCGAACCATACATCATTACAGGCGACCTTAATGCTCACAACTCTCTTTGGGGCTCTTCCAGAACGGATGCCCGAGGTCGCCTGATAGAGAAATTCCTTACATCTTCTGGAGCATGCCTTTTCAACAATAAACAGCCTACATACCATAACATAGGTCATCACACATACTCATGTATTGACTTGGCTATTGGCTCCGCAGTTCTCTTTCCTCTTGTCGAGTGGGGAGTGGGAACTGACCCATATGGCAGTGACCACTTCCCCACCTCACTAACATACATAGGTAAAGGCCCATGCAGTCAATCTTCCCATAATAGGTTCAATGAAGCACGAGCTAACTGGAATACATTTACAGAGACATCCAAACTACACCACACATCCATAGGACACCTACACGTTGAAGAAGCTACCCAACTGCTCACGGCGCACATCCTCGACGCCGCCGAAAAGTCCATTCCCCACGCCTCTGGTGCCCCGCGCAACCAGCGGAGGCCGTGGTGGAATGAGGACTGCAGGCGGGCGCGAGAGGCCCAGAACAAGGCGTGGGGTATCCTTCGTCGGTACCCCACGTCGGGAAACCTCCTCTTGTTCAAACGGGCCAAGGCGTTAGGAAAACGTGTGCGCCGTGAGGCAAAACGAGAGAGTTGGCGTACATTCATAACATCAATAAACTCCTACAAAGACACAAGGAAAGTATGGACACGAATACGCAAACTCAAGGGACAACAAACACACAGCCTGCCTCTGGTCAGCACTACAGGGGACACACTCGAAGACCAGGCTGACACACTCGCACAACACTTCCAACACGTGTCCAGTTCAGCACACTACACAAACACTTTCCTGAAACATAAAGCCTGTTGTGAAAAGAAGTCCCTACGCGACAACAACAAATCACAGACTTCTTACAACTCCCTGTTTTCACTACATGAACTGAGGGCTGCTCTGAGCACGTGTAAACCCTCAGCTCCAGGCCCAGACAGCATTACATACACAATGATACAACATCTACACGCAGACACACTTGAAGCACTTCTACATCTATATAATAAAATATGGCTTTCGGGGCACATTCCACACTCTTGGAGGGAGGCCATTGTAGTGGCTTTCTTGAAGGAGGGAAAGGACCCGTCGTCCCCCTCAAGTTATCGTCCAATAGCCCTGACGAGCTGCCTGTGCAAGCTCTTCGAGAAGATGATCAATCGCAGGCTGGTGTACTTCCTTGAGTACAATGGTCTTCTCGAGAGCTGCCAGGCCGGCTTTAGGGTGGGGCGATCGACAAACGATCAACTGGTTGCACTTGATTCATACATAAAGGATGCCTTCGTGCATAAGCAGTATTGCGTAACTGTCTTTTTCGACCTCGAGAAGGCCTATGACACCGCTTGGCGTTATGGGATCCTTAGTGACCTCAGGTCATTCGGTCTTTCGGGTAATATGTTGAACACCCTTGTAAGTTATTTGTCCGAGAGGACGTTCAGAGTAAGAGTTGGTTGTGCACTCTCAAAGGTTCACGTCCAAGAAAACGGCGTGCCGCAAGGTGGCGTGTTGAGTTGCACTCTCTTCATAGTAAAGATGAACTCTCTTGGAAAGGCACTGCCACCAACAATCTCTTATTCCATGTATGTAGACGACGTGCAAATATCTTTTAAATCATGTAATATGTCAATATGCGAACGTCAAGTCCAGCTCGGTGTCAAGAAGCTTGCCGGCTGGGCAGACAGGAATGGGTTTAGATTGAATCCTGCAAAAAGCTCCTGCGTTGTGTTCTCCAGGAAGCGCGGGGTCCATCCGGACCCAGACATTACCCTCAATGGCGTGTCGCTTCCTGTGAACAAGGAGCACAAGTTCTTAGGTGTTGTGTTTGACCAGAAACTCACATTCATTCCACACATCAAGGAACTTAAACATAAATGTCTGAAAACAATGAATATACTTAAGGTTCTCTCCCATCAATCATATGGATCCAACAAAGAACTACTACTACGGCTTTATACTGCTTTGGTTGGGTCTTGTTTAGACTATGGTAGTGTGGTATATGGGTCGGCGACTAAAACAGCGTTGCGAATGCTTGACCCAGTGCTACACTTGGGGCTACGGCTTGCGTCGGGTGCTTTTCGTACTAGCCCTGTTGAGAGTCTGTATGCCGAGTGTAATACGTGGAGCCTTGAGAACCAACGGACGTACATGGACTTACTTTATGCTTTTAAAATTTCATCGCTGAATAACCATCCTTTTTATCCTGTCTTTAACGACACATCCACATCTGTGCTTTTTGTAAATCGCCCATCCGTTCCTCTGCCCTTTTCACTTCGAGTGAGAGAGCGAGCCTCGGATCTGAGCGCTTCGTTTTTAGACGTGTACAGATCATCCTTTTCAGACATTTTACCTCCTTGGAAAGTTCGTCCTGTTTCCTCCGACCTTTCTTTTATGAAACTTGACAAAAATCGGGTACCGCGAGCTGCTATACTGCAGCACTTTCTGTCTCTGCAGTTTAAATACCCACTTGCAGAATTTTACAGTGACGCGTCTAAAACCTCCACTATGGTCTCCTGCGCTGCTCATGGTCCGAATTTCAGTGCAGCCAGAACCATGAGCGTCCACACAACAATTTTCTCAGCAGAAGCATATGGAATTTTATTGATTGTACGACACATACTTGAAAATCAAATTCCAAAGTCTATCATCTACACAGATTCGTTGAGTGTTGTTCGCGCACTGTCATCGCATACACCCCCCAAAAACCACATAGTTAATCTTGTATTTCAATCTATCATGTCTGTGTATGCGCAGAAGCATCAGCTGCTCCTCTGCTGGGTCCCAGGACACGCTGGGATCGCTGGAAACGAGTTGGCAGACGAGAGGGCAGCTGCTGCTGCACTCAGGAACACTGTAGACATAACAACCGTACCATATACAGACCTCAAGCCACACATAAGACAACACTTGCGTAGAACATGGCAAACACACTGGGATGAACAGACAGACAACAAACTACATGTAATAAAGCCACACTTGGGACGGTACACATCTGACTCGCACAACAGACACATGGAAGTCGCCTTGGGTAGGCTGCGGATAGGGCACACCCATGCGACGCACTCGCATCTGCTGACGGGATCTTCTAGACCCCAGTGCAGCAGGTGCGGAGAGGCCCTATCCGTAGTGCACATACTAATCACATGCAAGGCACTTCACACAACACGACACAAACACTTCAGAGAACTCTACAGACAACATATTCCCCTACATCCATCGTTTTTTCTAGGTGACGAAGCCATTGTTTCCGTGAAACGTGTGTTTGAGTATTTGTCAGAAGTCAAGTTTTTAAACCTCATTTCCTATCGCGCATCATGAAATCTGGCCCTATACACCAGCCATGCTCATTGTCGTTTTGTGATTGTACTTTTGTTTTTGCTGATTTTACTTAGTGTTTAAGGTATCACCTCTCATATACGACTATTGTTTTGGCGCTCTTTGCCCCAGTTGGCCTTGCGCCATAAACATCAAACCATCATCATCATCTTTATTTGAAAAACCGAGAGGTTTGCCGGCATTTACAGACGCCTACATGCTTCTCTGCTGTGGGTTAAGGATGGGGGAATGCATGTGGCACACTGTTGTAAGTAGATTGAGCGATGGAAATAGATTGCACAAAAAAAAAAACACAAGAACGCATCGAAGTTGCAAAAAATGCTATTCAGAATTCCAATTGCTCAAGGGAATGAATATTGGTCACAGTCCATTCAGTTAGTTTATTCCGATCATTGTACGCGGGAAAAAGGAAAACTTAAAAATGTTAGTTCGAATGCTGTACAGAGTCAGATTCCAGGTGGCTATGCCGTGTTTGTCGGGAAGTTAGTGGCTGAAGGAAATCCTAGGGTTTAAGTGAAAGTTTTGTTATTTTTAACCAAGAATTGAAATTTAAACCTTTGAATTTGACGGCGTGCTTGAAGTGTTGGAATGCCATGCTCTTCAATTAATAGTGTTGGCGAGTCACTAGGACGATATTTCGAAAAAATGAATCGGACGGATTTACGCTGTATCATTTCAAGAGAATTAATATTACTTTTTGTGTGAGGATCCCAGACAGTGCAGGCGTACTCCAGTCGTGGTCTAATTATGAATGTATAAGCGAGTAGCTTAACGTTTGCTGGGGCCTTTTTAAGCTTATGTCTAAGGAAGCAAAGTTTTCGGAATGAAGCTGCACATGTGTTTGATACGTGTTTGTTCCAGCTCAAGTTATTTGTTGTAGTGACGCCAAGCTTTTTGTATTCTGATACATCTTCTAACGGTTGTGACGGAAGACTGTAAGGGAAGGACAGTTTATTCTTTTTGTTAGTTATGTTCATAAAAACGGAATTTTTGGCTTTCAGTTTCATTCCCCATGTCTCGCACTACGCCTGAACATAATGAAGGTTTCTGTTCAGCATTTGTTGATCTTCAGGACATGTTATTTTGTTGTATAGGATACAGTCATCATCAAGTCATTTAATTTTCATAGAATCAGTAATAAGGGTTACAAGATCATTATTATAAATTAGAAATAATAACGGGCCTAATACGCTGCCTTGTGGAACACTCGAAAGAACAGGAAGCTGAGTAAAGAAATGTTCTTCGATGCAAACATATTCGAAGCGGTTCGACAAGTAGAAAGAGATACAATTAGTTACAAATGCTGGAAGACCAATCACTTTTAACTTGTGCATTAAGTCAACATGGGAAACTAATTCAAAAGCTTTCTGGAAATCTACAAAAATAACAACGCTAGCAAAGTCATGAACAATTGAAGTGAGTTGCATGACCGTGGAAAATCCTTTTCTGAAGCTGTGATGACAGCCAGATAATCAGTGGTTTCTGTTTAAAAAGTTTATACTGTAATCAGCTATAATTTGTTCGAGACGTTTACAACAACAAGAAGTCAGGGAGATTGGAATGCGATGGGTAAACAGCGTCTCGTCGCTTTTTTAAATACTAATTTACAATCTAATTTACAATCTAATTTACAATCCTCAGGTAAAACACCAGACAAAAAAGATGTTCGAAAAATAGTCACTAAAAATTGGTATAACAAAATAACGGCGCAAAAAATATTCCGACTGCCATCTTTATTGTAATCACGGATTTTGTTCTGTTCAATGCAAGTGAAAGGTAGTCTAATGTTAACGGTTAGTTGAAGAAGACTATGATCGCTGAATCCATCTATGTGTTTCAGGAGTGGTGGTGAGGATTAGGTCGATGATGTTATAACCGCGAATGGTCTGAATCATCACGTTGAAATAGGGTAAAGTCTAAGGTTAGGTTGATAAATTCTGTAGACATGCGGCAAGGGGAAGACAACTGGTTGCAGTCAATCGCGGGAAAATTCAAATTGTTAAGGATATAGATGGAATCGGTGTGGCAGAGATGGATGACCTCAATGATGCTATTGCGCAGTTCTTCCAAAAATGAATGGCTACAGTCAGGAGGTCGGTAACAATTTCCGATGAGCAGTAAGGCGGGCTTGGCTATGCATGCTACCCAGATAATATCTATGTTAGAGTGCACTGTTATGGCATATGTTTGTGAAGTTTTTTTTTTACTGCGAGAACTCTTCCGCCCCGCTTATTAGTACGGTCATTTTGACCAATGTTGAAATTGCTACGATCAGAGAGAACTTCGTTATCGGTTACGTCGGGATACAGCCAGGTTTCGGTGAGAGCAAGAATGTCGCAGTCACAATCGTCAAGGAAGGAACATAACAAATCCCGTTTTTGCATTAGGCTGCGGATGTTAGTAGACGATAGCGATAATGTGGGGATGGCTTGAATGGGCGAAGTCATATTCCGATCTTGCCCTCACCTGTTATTGACTTGACAACTGCCTTGAAAATCCGGACTTATGCTAAATTCAAACAAATGCCACTTCGGCGAGCGCCAACCTTGGTGTTGGGGCATCTAGTCGACAAAGATGGCTCTAGACCTGATCCACAAACGATTGAAGGCATGGGACAGTTTAAGCAGCCAAAGTCTGGGCGCGACCTACGAAGTTTCCTGGGGCTATGCTCCTACTTTCGTCGGTTTGTTTGTTGGTTGGTTTCTTAAGTCATGGCGCGTACCCACGCGGGGGATTGGCCAAGAAGCTGCCTGCAATAATTAGGCTGTGACCCGGTTTATTTTAGAGAGAGAGAAAAAAAATCAAGTACGAGAAAAATATTGATAGTAGAAAAGGAAATCTTTGGATAGAACAGGATTGCCAGGAAAAAATTGCGAATGAAGACATAGCTATCTAGCAGGGCATTCGGCTTGTCGCCGCAACGAAGGAATGAAAGGCGATCACAACATCTCTGTGGCTATATCATATAACGGAAGCACCCAGGGAAAGAATAACGGTTCAAGATAATGGGAGATTCAACCTATTAAACGTGTATTCAAGGTGCGTGCGTCGCATCGAGGAAAAGCTGTGGCAATCTAAAAGAAAGTGTTCTATAGTTTCGGGGGCCTGTCAGAAAGGGCACTGAGGAGATAAAGCCTGACCAGCTTTGTGTAGATAAAAATTTAAAGGAGGGATTCTGCAGCGAAATTTTGTGATTGCGACCTCACATTGCCAAACGTAGCAGAGCTCGCTTCTCCTTTGTCTTCTGTGTTACGCAAAAAGCACCTCGTTCTTTTCTTCGTCGCCTCGTTGTTTCCGCCAGCGGGATTTCCCTGTGATAAGTCCTAGCCATCTACCACGCACAGTGTTTAATTAACCAGTTCTGTAGCGTTACAATACGTTACCGAGTAGCGGCCTCAGAATGCTTCCCTGAGAACACCACCATGGAGTGTTTTAAAGTCTGAACTGGAACCGTTTAATATTTCACTCTGGTATTACGTATTGCTTCTGTTGCTCGAGATAACTTTGCAACAGGGCTAGAAATATACCGTGGAAGGCACAATGAGCCAATTGTTAAACGAGGTTTGTGCAGTGTATCCTGTGGAATGCTTTTTATTAGTCGATAAATATTGTAAGTAAATACTTTTCACGTTCGAAACTCTAAAATTATTTTTGTAAAAGAGTGCACTATGTGTGAACGGCCATTGTTAAATCCAAATCGAAAAGGTGCTATAATCTCATGTTGTTCCAAGTAGCTAGTAATGTTGCTATGTAAGAGTTTTTCAATGCCCTCAGAGGACACCGGGTGTGTAGAAATTTGCCGGACACTTCATTTGTTGTTTTTGTCACCCCCTTTAAAATTATTAATACATTGGCAACATGCAATCTGCTTGGGAAAACACCAGATATAAACATTAGGTTCATATCTGGTGTTCATACGTTCTAAAGAGGGAGCTGCGATGTCAATTACATGTTTCACTGGAGCTGTTTATACATCGTCTACATCGGTAGATTTACAATTTCTTGCTGAATGTGCTAATAATTTCTGCGGTGGTTACAAGATATATGTACGCGGTATCAAATGATCTAGAGGGCATATAATGCATGCAGTTTGGGTTATGTGCGGCGTTTCCAATAGAAGCGAAAAACATATTAAACTTTAGATCCGCTCCTAAGATACTTCCTATGTCTACGTTTATCTCAGACGTGACTGAATCCTGCGAGCGAGAGTGATTCAGCAATGTGCTTATATTCCAAGTCTAAACAGAAACCAAAAGTTCTTCACCTTCTCGACGATGGAGAAGAGCACCTCGTCCATCTTCATGCACGTGGGGGACCAGTCGGGGCGGAACCGAATTACCACCACTCGATCCTGGTCTGACAGGATGGCCTGGTCCCCCTGCCACCCATTGTGAAGATGCTGCAGCATGTACGACATTGTGGCTCAGCGGCTGGTGTGCTGCTTGACCAGCCGTCGTCACGACAAACAGGGTGTCCGATCAGGCGATAAAACCGGTATTATCGACTGACACCAGAATTTCATCCAATTCAACGCAACGTTTGGACAGCGAAAACCAGCCGACGTCAAAGAGTTCCTGCGTTTTTGCAGCCACCCCTTTCCAAAGGGGAGATTTCCCGTGAAAGGCGGGTGAACTTCCCAAACAGTGTAGTCCCACACAGGGGCCGAGCGCCAGGCCGGGCAGTCGCTCGCACCTATTTTACCGGTAGGTGCCCGGTGCCACCAAGGCACACCAATTCACATGGTGCCTTCCACAGCCACGGTGGACGCTCAACTCGCAAGTGCCTGTGGCGGGACATGCCACCAGACACCTTCACCTCCGGAAATGGCACAACGCGGCATAATGGCCGGGGCCCCGCCGTATGTACAAGGGTCAGGGGCACCTCAGGCAGCCTTCCAAAAGTGAGTCCCCCTTTCAAGGGTCCGCACTCGACCAGGGACGCCTGTACCCCTTAAAGGACCCGGTGGGCACCCGGCGGTACGCGGATTCGAGCCCGGTACCTCCCGCATACGAGACGAGCTGCTGTACCTCTGAGCCACCCCGCAGTATTGTTTTGTATCTATATTGCTAATAATTTCATGTTTTGTCCTCATTAGTGCCTGTCCAGTGGAATTGTTTCATACTGTGCATCCCTTTAAACTTTGTATTTGCCCACAAAATCAGCACGTCTAACACTTATAGGACGCTCAGAGAATTTATAATATCAATTTTATTATAATTATTTATAATATCGTCCCTACTACCTTTATGCACCCGGTACACTCTTGCTATTTTGAGGTCGTCTGGGAATATGCCACTTCCTAACATAGCAGTGATAGTATGAGCCAAAGATTGATTAGTTATATCAGAAGCATATCTAATTCGAACCGGCTGTAATAAATCGCATCCAGCAGCAGCGATGTTTTTTAAACTATATATTACTTGCTCAACCTCATGTACACCAGTAGGCAGCAACACTAACGAGTTCGCCGCGTTTGGTTTGGGCAAGAATATTTCTTCAAATTGGTAACCAGTAACAAGGATATACTTTCCGCTAGATACAAAATGTGCGTTTAAAGCTACTGCCCCCTCTTCATCAGTACGATTTCTTTCTGTAGAGAGTATTTGAACAGTACTAGTCTAAAAATTCATGTTACGCAGATTATTAACATTCTGCAAGAAAGATTTTTTACGTTATTAGGTATTCGGTAAAACAGCCTTCCGTAGTACTGCTCCTTATATTTCTTGATTTCTGTGTGAGCTCGTTCCTGATTTTTGAGAACTCGGCGAGTTTACTGGGGTCACGGGATTTTATAGACGAATGATACATTTTGTTATATGCAATCGCTGTAACGCCTTCAAGCCTTCTATTCACGCCTTCTTTCTTCTTCCGGTAACAGGCTAATGGGGGAAAGTTTGCTCATAGCAATGTTTTAACTTTTTTTTAGAAAAGCCTCTATGATTGCTGCTGCGGGTATTTTATTTCTTGAACGAATTCTGAACTTGTGCCAAGCATGAGAAAACAAAACGTGCTTAGCGAGTGCGGGTTAATCTCTTGGAAAAAGAAGTAGAGTGTATTTTACATCTTGCAGATTTGCCCATAAGGAATAAACAAAATATAAGCAAGTGTCGCTTATGTCTGCGGAAAAAAGGCCGTTTGATACCACGCACGTCTTTACAGGCTCAGGGGCGGACTGCAACACCAAGGTTCATGAGCTTGAAGAAGACGTAAGTCCATGCCAAACACTACTTTTCACAAGCGCACTCGTAGATGCGAGTGGTCCACGACCAGCTCCACGTTGAAGAGCCCCCGCAGGGGCGTTTTGAGTAATCAAGGTGTTACGGTGATCAGTGCCACCGCAGTCCCCAGCTTCGCGGGGGCGTCTACACATGTACTACACATGTACTACACAGTACTACGTATGAACGCAGTTGATATTTTAGATACCACGGCTCGAGCTGAACGAACCCACGCCTTTATTTTAATTTTAATTTAATTTATTAATGCCATAGCGCTCCTAGTAGCCGACGCCTCTAGTTAGTACAAAAGCAGACGACCCTCACCGCCCTCCATTTGTTTTCAATTACAAGCCAGAGCGAAAGTTGCTTGTACTTAATTTAATCACATTGCGGGGCGTTTAACTGACTTCATACTGAATGCAATGCCCTTAAAGTAGTTGCAGAGGCTAAACA
The DNA here is from genome assembly GCF_048455015.1 of Haemaphysalis longicornis. NCBI lineage: Eukaryota > Metazoa > Arthropoda > Arachnida > Ixodida > Ixodidae > Haemaphysalis > Haemaphysalis longicornis. The sequence continues at coordinate 15,960,766 of NW_027526245.1, forward strand.
AAATAATATCCGCTACAACAAGCTGATTTATCGGCCTCGTTTTGAGCGAGCTGTCGCGATCTTAGCGACGTGGGGCCGTATCGCCAGGTCGGGTGGTCTAACTTCTTGACGACAATGATCGTTCGTTGTTCTTGCGCGAGTGCGACAAAGGAAAGTTCACAAGTAGCGTAAACAGAACGGTTCTGAGCCTGAGGCAACTGTAAACGGTCGCTTCAGCAGGAGCATGCCAGCGGAAGCGAGGAGCGCAGCCGATTCAGCGGACGCTGCTGGTCTGGCAACGCCTCAAAAACGAGAGGAAAATGTGTTTTGTATTTTCGCAAACTAAATGATTTTAACATTTTACGCCGCACGGTTTACGAATGGCGCGGTACACGTATACTAGGGAGAAAGAAGGAAATGTGGTGCAAACTAGACGTGGACGAAGAAAACAAGGTAAGACACATACAGGCGCCAACTTCCAACTCTTTATTTAAAGGAAACCACACGAATTTATTTATGACTTATCTAAACAGAAATAACAACAACAACAGCAAAAAATCAACCGAGGTTGCTAACAAGTGTAAAAGTTGGGCACAGTGGCTAAAATGAATAACTACAAAACTGCTGAAAGAATGACAACATATCTGCGTCAGCCTCTAGAGCATTTAAGATGTTCCAATAGCGCGGACCAAACCGAAAAGTGGGAAGGGCAACTGCGCGTGCTGTGATCAAAAGAGCAGGCCACAAGTGCGGCAACACGCGGTCACTAGCGTTAAGTGACAAAATATGCCATTCTTAAATCACAGCCTGTAGTTAGCATGTAGCGTGTAGTCGCATACACGGTGCACGGGCCAAATTTTTACATAAGATCGTCATTGGCTGTTTGGTTATCTCCCAACTCATGGGTCGTCGCTAATATGAACGCCGACATGCCAGTTTTGTCCTTAAAATTATCGGACGGCGAGACACTTACAGATCAGAATTGATCACTTCCAGTTGCATTGTCCCCGATCTTCACACTTCGCCAGATTGTGAAATATTATTGGCAATTCCCTGTTTTTCTTCAAAGCCACAACGCCCCCCTTCTCCCACACTATCTGCCGTCCAGCCCTCCGCCGTGTCGCCTTCATGCATCTCGGCAGTACACGTCGAAACGTTGCCTATCTTTAATTTAGTTTATTAAGAGCGAACTTGGAATATTTGATGAAAGAGCGTAATTAAATACTGTGAGAGCATCAAGAAAACGGAAAGGCCACTTAGTTCGCCCGACCACTTTGTTTTACGGCAACTACTTTCAGAATCACAAACATATTTGACGCTCACGGCACTCGTTGCATTTTGTGACTGAGCCACGGAAAAAATGGCAAGCTAGCCCTGCAATATGTATTCGTAGCGATGACGCAAACCAGCGGTGTTTATTGAAAATGCGCGCATAAGTGCGCCGGTGCGCAAAAGTACGGCTCACCGGAGCGGACGAGCCTGCGGTCCGCGAGACTCGTTGGCTTTTACGCGCGATCATCGCCGATTGCGTTACTCTTCTTGTTTGATCGGCTGTTGTTGAAAAGTCCCTGTCACTAAGCGTATTATTATAAACAAGAAGCTTTCACTTCACATTTCACTTCATACGACCATCGATCGGTGAATCTGCGAGTGGCAGAGCGCCGTCACCCTCCCAGCACCCTCCCGCGGCAAAGCTTTTTCCCCTAATGCTAAGTAGATCGCCGGACGCGATCGGACGCGTCGGGGATGGGCTGGTGACCATGTCGCAAAACAATCGGGAGCATCGAGCTCATTTTGCTTCTGTCAACACAGGATCCTATGGGACACCCGCAGCTTTTTACTACCCGAAAGTACTGCCCGGAAGCTGGTTTCGAAGCGCCCCCTGGACAGCGCAGGAGACCTATTCGCCCCGAGCGCGAACACAGTCGGCCCCTGGCGGCAGTGGGACGAACCGCTCATAGTGTGGATGGCGCTCTCGGGTCGTCTGCTTGTTCACGTTGCACGCTGCTAAAGACGCGTGCTGCACACGACAAAACAACCAATATGTGTACTCGTTTGACAGTAAGCAAAGCAACCTCTGCTTGCGCATTTCCTCTAGAAACGCAGTATTCAGCGGCCGTTGCTGCTTAATGCGCTGGTTTAATTCCATGAAACATCCTCGCCGTGGTCACCGCGTGAGTGTGAAACGTGTTATAAACATTGATTATACACATTGCACTTCTTTTATTGTTGCGTGCAGCCGTCTGCCGTTTCGGGAACGTCGAAGGGTGCTTTTTGAAGGTGGCGGGGTGATTATTTAAAGGATAAAAGTTTAGTACGCGAAACGGGTAAAGCGACAAGACCTGTGCATACCCGTGCAGTTGCCACACCCTTCTAAAATTACGCTGTTTCCTTATAGAAAGAAGAAACAAACAAAAACAATTACACTGCCCACGACCCGAGCGCTATCGCCCATACATTACCCGGGTAGTATTTTACACAAGCGCCTGTGTGATCGTGTTCTTCCCGTACCTTTTATGAAATAAATACCAATTTTGGAGAGTCGTTGTTTATAGTGAGTTGCTAATTTTACGTATTATTTAAAATACGTTTCTATAGATGTGCAAGAGTATTAGGGGGATTTCTCGGTAAAATTAAGCAGTTGTGAGTTTTCGTCTGTCATGTGGCATTTAGTGTGTCATTTACATATATAACATTTTGAAATCCCGACATGAATCACCTTGTACAGAAATGTGTCTCACTCACTGTAACCAAATGCCTAATATGGTCACGTCTTAACCTCTTAAGGTGGACCTAAATTTAAAGCAAGAATAAAAATCGCGTAATATAATGCACGATGTTGCCCACATTTTATGTTGCCCACATTTACGTGTTGCCCACGTAATATAATGCACGTTGTTGCCAAGATACCACATCGCTGGTACTTTTTTTTATTTTTTCCAACAATGCTTGCTTTCAATACAATTCTGAAAAAGGCGAGCCACAATTCCTGGACAATCTCGGACCAAAGGGGGGTTAATCAGTTTGGAAAATACGTGTTGAACTAATGCTTTTTCACCGCTACAGAACACGACGCCTAGCTTACTTTCGATTGTAACTTAAGTAATACTGATAGCCAACGTTTGGCTTTTCACGTTACATGCGTTCTCTTCCCGCTGCTCTTGTAAAGTTAACGGACCCCCCCCCCCTTCCCTCCCGAAAAAAAAAGGGAATGCACAAAAAACTTTTATCCTTGCATTTTGTTAACCAATCCTCAAGAATTACATTCCAATACACGGGCAATGTTCAGTTTGCAAAACAAAGTAGTTACCGGGAACCCGTTGCGCTGATTCGCAACGAGAAATAAAAAGGAAACGAAGTTACTACATCTGCAACAGCGCAACTTCATTTGCCATCTTTAGGGTTCGTAAGCGACCTTATACGCAAGAATGCAAACACATCTCGCCGTTGCAGGCACCTGTTAGATTTTAAAAGGGACGCAAATGGTCAACAGAGCAGCCGTAACAGAAAATTTGTGCTCACTGTTAGGTCCCAAAAGCTGAGATCCCAAAAATAAAAAGGAAACGAAGTTACTACATCTGCAACAGCGCAACTTCATTTGCCATCTTTAGGGTTCGTAAGCGACCTTATACGCAAGAATGCAAACACATCTCGCCGTTGCAGGCACCTGTTAGATTTTAAAAGGGACGCAAATGGTCAACAGAGCAGCCGTAACAGAAAATTTGTGCTCACTTTGAGGTCCCAAAAGGCACTGAGGTCCCAAAAAACCTGCTTGTCACTTTGTGAAAACCTGGCTAAACATGAGATGTTGCATGTACTGCGTGCGTTGACAATTCAATTCGCAAGTTCACTTGCGACGAAAACCGTAAATAAGTGATCCGACACCGTTATTCATCAAACCTTCCTTTGGAGTCGCTAAAATTTTATTTAAACGACCCGTCAGAGTGGTTACATTTATATCTCTGCGCTGATCAAAATTCTGTAATTTTATGTTGCCTTTCGAACACACAAAGATAACGTAAGCTCTTAGAAAGAAGAATGTCGGGGCAGGTAGGTGGTGTTACCATTTCAGGGCATCCCACAAATGCAAGAATGCGTCATGCTACCAGTGAAAGCGATTGAGATTGCCATTGTAAACTGAATTTCAGAGATCGA